>NC_045543.1:32393092-33006592 GCF_009769535.1 Thamnophis elegans | reverse complement strand
ATTAAGAAAAAGAAAGAAAAAGAATTCAAATTTTGACCACTAAAAATGTACTCTGTGGCTTAACCCCTAAAATGATTTCATAGAAAAAGAATTCACAATTAGGTATGTGCAAGCTTTAAGTAAGTGGCATTTTTGGAAAGCTTTGAAGCAACACAACTTCATAACTGCAGACCAAAAAAAGAAGTGTTGCAGAGCTGAAAATACTGACAACTAGCCAAGAAAGTGCTTCCAAGGAAATCCATATTTTTCATAAGCATCTATAAAAAGCAACTATGACAGGTCAAATGAAGGTTGTACATTGAGATGTCAAAACAACATAACTCAAGGATGAAGGAATAAAATGACCAGGGAAGTAGTAATGTACTGGTACTAACTGAATTAACAACGCTTGCAACTCAATAGTTCATACAGAGAATCCATGATAATGTTGGGTAGGTCTTCAGCTAAGAAAAAGACAACCAGATTGAACTAATATTCCAGCTCAAGATATTTACTTTTCCGTCTAATTTTGAACATTACATTAATAGAAAATTTTAAAATTATACCAGGTCTTTGAATACATTGCAGTAAAAGTGACTGATTGTTTTAGCACTTTGAAGGTATGGAGCTTGTATTTTTCAGGCTAAAAGTGCAGCCAGTCCATTGCTGTAGCCCTGAATGAATAAATATTTCTTTTTTGCCCCTTTTCTTCTGTCTTTCTTTCTTACTGAATTACCAGAAACCTTTAAAGGATCATTAGGTCAGAACAAAGCTAAAAGAGTAGTAATATTTTTTTCCAATTTACTGATATTTAATGAGAGAATAAATATCTTGACAACATGACCGAACAGACTTTAGCTACTTCCTGGATGAAGTAATTGCATAGAATATTTCTGCTTGAAAATTTTATTGATCAGATACAAATCTTTCCAAAAGAAAGAACAGAAAATACATTTGTCTGTTGCATATAAGAAAGCTGATGCTACAAGTAGAGAGAGTAAAACCAGTGCTTTAGATTCCTGTTTCTTAACACTTTAAAAGGGCAATACACGATTAATTATTGAATGTATCATAGGTCTATTTTCAGTACTAGGGAGGGAGTGCTTCTGACTGTGTACTCTTTTCCTTTGTTCAGGAAGGACGTGGTTTCATTTACTTGCAATAGCTTTGCCCTAAAAAGTAAGGGTGAACCAAGAGAGATTGCAGAATACCTATTATATACCAGACTATTATAATTCAAGTATTTAATTTTTTTGTTTGATTTTTAAAAAAAAATCTAAGCAGTAGCATCAATGTTGAAATAAACCCATTGGCATAAACTTTGATCTCAAAGCCTATTTAAAGAAAAGTTCTGACAGAACTGAAAGTGTTCAAGGTAGTAAATTCTTATAGGTAGTCCTTGGGTTATGATCCTTTGTTTAGTGATTGTTAAAAGTTACACAGTGCTGAACACAGTGATTTGTGACCGGCCCTCAAATTTGCCATTGCGGTTTCATAACAACTTGGGTGCTTAGCAACCAGCTTGCAATTATGATGGTTGCGGTATTCCAAGATCACATGATCATCATTTATAACCCTTCCTTCTGGCCTTCCAGAAGCAAAGTCCATAGGGAAACTGGCAGAAGATTGCAACTTGCTCCTGCAAGTTGCCCACACCACTTTTTTGCGTGGCAACACAGGCTCTGTAGTGCCTGTGGCATGCTCTCCTATGGTACCTGCCCATACTTCTTAGCAACTGCCCCCCTCCCCGGTGCTCCATAGCACTTGTCCGCAGCACCCACCCACTCATGCTCTGTACTGCCTGTCCCAACTCTAGCACTCTCCCATTCGTAGCACTTCCCCAACCAACTTGTTTGTCTGGGCCCTCATGGTCATGTGAGGTGCTCACTGCCCAGTCCTGGGGTTACAACAGCAACCAGAACTGTTCGGATTGCAAACACTAAGCACTGCAGTCATGTTACTTTGCACTTCACAACCATATTGCTTAGCAGTGGAAATTTTGATCCCCATTGACATGATAACCCAAGGACAACCTGTAATGTAGATGCCCTGTTGAAAATGGTGAATTCTTTATATGTTTATATGTTTGTCAGGTTTCTCTGAAAGTTGGCATACTTGGAGCAGAGGCTCATCTAAGGACATTAATCCAATGGTGGTTCACCGACAAAAGGGCGACTGACAAAACCGCGCCCGACTAAACCGTGGTGACAAAACCGCGAGTTCTAAACCGCACCGACGAATGAGTGCTGAATCGCGCAGACAGAAGCGCGCTGTAAACCTAACACTAAATCTAACGCTAACCTTAAACCTAACCCTAAACCTAACTCTAAACCTAACCCTAAACCTAACGCTTACCTTAGCTTAAATCACGCTTCTGTCGACGCGCTGTTGTTGACGCGTTGATGATGATGTGGTTTTAGCGCCGCGGTTTTGTCGGCACATATTTGTCGTGTGTGCATTTGTCAGGTCACGATCCAATGGTAACATATGACAAGAAAGTGTTCCTTATATTTGTCTAGTTTAGAGAGAAGAAGAATATAAAATATGAACTTTCAACTTCAAAAACTATTCCTTTCCCAAGCCATAAAACCTAGTGCATGTATTTATTCATTCTTTTTATTTATTTATTTGTATCTCATCTATATTATTTTTCTTATTTTATTTTTTTACAAGGCAGTGAACATATCCAACATACCTTACTCCTCTTGTATGATTCATTTATTTATTCTTTGGATTATTCACTGATAGCACCTGATAGTAAGATTAATTGTTCCATTAATCTTACTGCTGACTAAATTGCATTTTCTTATTTTTTTGAGCTTTGCATTTTAAAATTGACATTTTGACAAAACGCTATACTTTCACTAATAAAATCATTTTAACCATTGCATTTATACTACATGACTTCCTTCTCAGGCAATAGTACACAATGTAAAAATTAGTTTAACAGAATTTTAAAGTACTTTCCTAATAGATGTTTCTCCCTTAAATAGAAATTGAGAGCATTAAGTTGGCAAAGCAGCAGCACAAAGCGGAGGCAAAGCGGAAAGCAACTCCAGTTGTTGGAGATATGCATCCATTGATGAATGCTCTGCCTGAACTTTCAGATCTGGTGACAGTAAGCAAGTTCTGCAAACAGCGTAATACAGTGTAAGTGCTTTGAGTACTGTAATAGATGGTTCTGATTCCTCATTTAAGCAAACTGTGGCTTTATATAAGAAAGCTTCACTGTTTTAGGCTTTGCTTAGGTTCTAGTCACATAAAGTAAAAATAAAACCTCTCACTCAAGATTACGAATATAGGTTGTTGTACATTTTAGAATTTATGTATTTTACTGTCACTATACCACAATTTTCATTTGAATACAGTTACTTAAACGTGGTTTTTTTTTCCTAAGATCATTTATATTTGAAGACACAACAACCTACTGGCATACTTTTGCGATCTCAATCAGTCAGCCATAACTTTACATCTTTATAACATATTCTAAAAGAAAGTCAGTTAAAAGGATATCTAACATTCCCTCTCCTTTCCCCCCCCCCCAAACTCACAAATTGACGCTTCTGTCCATTTTACTTTTACTAGTACAACACACCTGTATGTATCATTAAATATTATCCGTTAACATTTCTTTGTTATTATTATAGTTAACTAAAAATTATTTACTATTTATCTCACCTCTCCTCTCCTCAGGCCCAAAAGAGATTGTACCTTTATAACCATCTCTAAACAGAAATTTATTAATAAGATTTATAGGTCTTTTCCCTAGGTTAATCTGGGTTAATTCCCAGATTAACCTGAATGAAATATATGTAATGATTGTGGAAGAAATGCACGAAATGTACCTGTAACCAATTGATAATCTTTCTGCAAGATGTAATGAAAGATGATTCTTTTTTTTCTTTTGTTTAATAAAAACAATAAAAAACTTTTTTTAAAAAAGATTACGAATATACTTATTTGTTAGCTTTCAAAATTTTCTGATCCTTTGTTGACTGAAAGGATGCGAAGGTACACATACTTGCTTCAAAAGAGAAGGGCAAACTCTTGAAGGCATGTTTTAACTAAAATCTGGACTATCCTAACTAATGAAGGTTAAGATAAATATTTGTAAATAATTGAAAATGTGAAGCTTTAAGGTTTTTATTCCAGGAATGTATATCTACAGATCATTTTTCAATAAACTGGTTAATTTGTCTTAAAGTAAATTCTCAAACTTAATTTATATATTTTTTTAAAAAAATCTGTTGTGTAATTTAGCAGCTACTCAGTTGATAAGTCAGTAGATGCTTAAAGAATGGTAGAATGAGAAAAATGAGGTTTCTAGGATATTTTCAAAGTTGGAAGTAATATGGTTCTTCCTGTCACAATAATGCTATTTATTTGGAATTCAAAATAGCACAAAATTGTTCAAAAGTGATGGATACTTTTTAGAAAACTAAACTATGGGCAGAGTGCATTAACCATTATTTTTGTTTTCTTAGGCAGAAGAAGAAGAAAGTATTGACAAATTTCAACCAGATGAAATCAGCCCAGAAACGCAAAGTCTTGTAAGTATTGATAGGGAAAGAAGTCTCTTGAGCAATGACATCAAAATCTACTGTGTTACAATTGCAGAGAAATTCTGTGGTTCTGCTGTGGGAAAAGTAGCTGCACCCGGATATTGCCAATGTGATGAAATTGTGCAGATTCCATTCTTAACCAGTAGCAAGACAATAGCAAAATAGCTGTAAAAATAAATTCAAAATTATACCGTCTCACATTCTCTAGCAATTTGTTGCTATCAAACCATCATGTAGCCCACTGACAGTATCCCTCATTGAGCAGTGCATTAAAAATACTAATACATGTTGACTAGTGATGTTCCTTTACTTGGCATTTAGTGTACAGCATATACATGTAATGGTTCCTGCAATTTAATTCTGGTTTCTAACAAAAAATGCCCTTGAAGGAAACAGGTTCTTCTAGTGACTGCAGTGTTCACTTAACAACCACCACAAAAAAGGTTGTAAAACTGGACACAGTCAAGTGTCGACCTGTGTAATGACTGCCACGACATATGACTAATTACAGGCTCAATTATGGTTGTAATTTGAGGACTATGTGTAGCCAAATTGGAAACAAATTGGGATAGTCTAGGTGATGTTTTGCTCTTAGAATGGTCTTCCCCAATCTTGTGCCCTCCAAGTACTTTGGATTTTAACTCCCATAATCTCCAGCCAACATTTGAACATATTCTGGTTGGGCTTTATTCAATATATCTGGAAAGCAAAAGGCAAAAGCTGCCATAGGGAAAAGAGCTTCTGCTCCTAAAAAATCAGTAGCAATTAATGGAAGGTATGCCATACACATTTCTGCCCTCTACATCGCATCCCATTTGTTTTGGAGGGCTTTATAACCCTCAAAAGCATGTTGTTTCTGGGGAAATGGAATGATATGGCTATGGAAGAGATTCACAAAATCAGGCTCTCCGATTTAGCGGAAACAATTTCTTTAAAGAAGACACCAATGGGAACTATTCTGTAAAAGTACATTAATATAACATTTTTTTTACAGATAGGACAGTGTGTGAGCTCAGCTGTTCCTTGTTAGTGTGACTTTAATTTTATTATTTTATTATAAGAATATATGTTGAGAGCATTGGCAATAGAATTTATTTAAAATGTAATTCTTAGAGCTCTCCTCTTATGGATTACAGTATTCAGTGTACATATGCTATTCATTTGGTTATGTCAAGTTAGTCATATCTGAATACATTAATATATTGTAGTGAAATATTTTGCTTTACTAAAATATTGTGTATCCGTTGTTAGGAAATTTTTGCATCCCTTGCACTTCAGTCGTCTCCCCCCATCCCACCCCAATGTAATGCCAGCAAATTAATTGATACATTTCCCCCTTTTCTTCCCCCAGGGAAGAGGAAATGGCACAGTTTCACAAGACAATATCGAATCCTTTGTTCAAAGCCAACCCTCTGTCAATCATTAGTCAGCATCTTTCCAAAAGACTAAAACAGGAGAACGAGGAAGAACCACTTTAATACATGACTGAGGATGTTTGAAAACTCCAGCAATTGACTCCATCATGGTTTTATCAATACAGGTAGCTTAATGTAACCTTCAGAAACCGGACCCAGTAACTTTGTTTGCTGAGCACAGAAATAAGGTGATCGACATCAATTTGTGCACTATGAATACTAGTTACAATTCTGGATTGTTTTGTTGGAGACTTGTGGAACTCTGTAGATGTAAGACTGTTCTAATTTCCCAAATGTATCCTAATTATAGTTCAGGTCTTTTTATTTCCCCCTCTATAGCTTCTGTAATGTAATGTATAAATCACCAACTTTCTATTTCTGAGTAATGTAAACTTTTTTGTTTGTTTCTTTTTGTGAGCAGTTAAATAGCTGCCGTTAGAGCAGTGGTTCTCAACCTTTCCAATGCTGCGACCCTTTAATACAGTTCCCCATAAAATTGGTGTCTCGGTTCCTAAGACCATCGAAAATATGTGTTTTCCAATGGTCTTAGGCGACCCCTGTGAAAGGGTCGTCCCAACCCACAGGTTGAGAACCACTGCTTTAGAGAATTGTTTTGGTAAATGCAACATTGTTGTGATTAATAAAATACTTAGTGCTTTGCTCTGAAAATAGTCAAAATCACTTCTTTAAAATTTGAAATGTGATGACACACTTAAAGACCATACATATTAGATGTCTACATTCAAGTTGGTTTATATGTATGTGTATGTATATTTGCACAAAGACATAGTGTTTGTCCTGCATAATGCAGTTGTCCCCAATCTTTCCAGCTCCATGAACCAGTAGTAGCTGCTGAGGGGAGGGCAAGGGGATGGTTTTGTGCACATGCACGTTTGCACAAATTGGCAGCTTCTGTAACCCAGTTCCCAATGGGCCGTGGCCCAGTACTGGGCTACAGCCCAGAGGTTGGGTATCCCTGGCATAACAGACATGAAATTATCTACTGTAGCTGAAAATGGACATTACTTATAAACAGTTTATAAGATCTATGAAATTCAACAGTGGTCCCCAACCTTTTTAGCTCCAGGGACTGGTTTCATGGAAGACAGTTTTTCCACAAACGGGGGTGGTGAGGGAGCAGGAATGTGTAAGCTAGATCCCTTGCATACACAATTTACAGTAGCGTTCTATAACTCCTATGAGAATCTAAAGCCTGATTATCTGAGTTGGAGCTGAGGCAGTGATGCTAGTGTTGGGGAGCAGCTGCAAATACAAATTTTTGCTCGTTTGCCAGCCTACTTCTCACCTCCAGCACTACAGCCCAGATCCTAACAGGCTACAGACCCCTGCTATAACATATAGAAATGCTTAAATCTTATCTAAAATAATGTCTGATCTATGTAAAAAGCTACAAAACTGTGACTTGAAGAAGCTATAAGCTAAATAATAAAAGACTTTTCAGCTCTTAAACCTGTTGGTCAGATCCTGTTCCTTGGCATAAAATAGCTGTGTTATGACATAAAAAGTCACCCAACAGTAATAAGTGGGCATAAAATTTATTAATAGGGTCTTGAGAGTAATGAGTGGATGTGGCTAGGGAATTGGGAGTTGGAATCCGCAAGTCATAAAGTTTTCAAAGTTGGACACACTGAAAAAAAAGCAGTGGGCATTTACAACGTCCTGCAGTCAAGTGATCTACATTTGGATACTTTGTGAGTGGTGCCTGTCTATGTCTAACAAAGCATCCATAATCAACATCTGGGTACTGTACTTAGTGACTGGTGTGTATTTTCGCTTGTGATGCAACATTATGATTTTTTTATTTGCTTTCCAAAAAAATGAAGAGAAGTCTCTCGCTCTTGCCCTGAAGAGCATTCAGAAATCTCTCAAAAGCATTGCCCATAGCAGAAGAATTAGCTTGCCCTTAGAAGATGTAATATGTTATACTGTATCCTAAGAAGTATGATCAAGTGTGACTTCGAAAAGATTCCTCTTTCCATCAGCATTATAGATTTCTTCAGGTAAACAGCTTGTTCTATCACTTTTCATTAGACAGAAAATTTGGATAATGCCTCATCATCTGATAACTGTCTCTATGTAACTCCACATTATGCAAATGTTTTCAAACCAACCTTTGCCATAAAAATGCTAGGTTCCCCATTTCTTATACTATAGTGACCACAAAATGTTCACACATTTCTTAATTTATTCATAGTTGTATAAATTCAATGGTGTTTTCTAGGTAAATACAACCTCAGAGGAACAAAACATGACATATTCCATCATGTCATCATTTATTTTACAAAAAAAAAGGCAAAATGGAGAAGTCACATGCAAAGAACTAAGTACACCTTAGCTTGTAGAACCATTCGCTTAATGACCACAATATTTAGCAATTGAAATTCTGGTCTCATTTGCAGTCATGGGTTGAGGACTATATAGTTAACTCAAATATATTGGATGATTATGAAAACTGGGTAATTTATTGTCTGAGCAACCACACTTGCCTTAACTGAAAGTGAAATAGACAGGCTGTTGATCAGCAGACTTGTTTAGTTTATGAAGTGCCCCTGGGAGGTAAACAGATCTGCCTGACCTTTTTGAGTTATTGGTGATCTTGGTGACTATTTTTCACAGCATTTTGTTGAAAAGAAACTTTCTGTTTAAACTTTCCCACAGCTCTACTGCACCAACCATTCACACCCACAATGGTCCCAACTGTTCCATGATCCATGCTGGCTTGTCTCTGTGTGCAGGCTCTGTGCGCTGCTCCTTAGTGTGGCAAAATGTTTAGCCTCGGACAGTGGCTGCTCCTGGTTCTGGCTCTCAGCTGGGCAGCGGCAACGGTAGTGAAGGCTCAGCAACAGCCCTGAACCTGGACATCCCCTCTGTGCAGCCAAATGTGGGACGTGGGCAGTCTCTCCAATGTGGCCCGCCCCACTGACACAAGAAAAGTCATGCTCTTTTAATCTCTGGGCTTAGAAATTGTGATGGAGCAGAGTTGAAATTGTCTCTGAAACTGCTGGAAAAGGTACATGTGGGTCGGAGGGAGGGGGAGGAATTCAAGCTTCATCCTCAAGTGTAGATCCCTCCCCAAGTGTAATTTGATTGCAGGCAGAGCCACATTGCCTTTTCAAACACACACACACACACATACACAGAGAGAGAGATGGATAAAACTATATAAAACCAGCTTCACTGATTACAAGTTTGAAAAGGCAACGTGATTCTGCCTGCAATAAAATGCTCAGATCGGAAGGCAGCAGGAGAATGGGGGGCAGAGGAGCTGCTTTCAAGCCATTGGAAAACAGAATCCAACTTCTGTTTGTGTTTGTTTGAGAGGGAGGGAAGTGGGTAGGAGAGATAGTCCAATCCAACTTCTCTCTCTGTGTGTGTGTTTTTAGAGAGGGGGAAGGGAGGGAGAGAGGGAGGAAGGATGGGAGGGAGAAGAAAAAAAATGAAAACTTTTGCAAAGGAGAAAAGCAAATGCTGTCGCTTTAAATCGGAACTGAGCATGCCTGGCTGTGGAATTCTGGGAGTTGAAGTCCACAAGTCTAAAAAAATTTGAAACCCACCACTGTGTCAGTGCCTCACCAGCCATAAACCTCACCGCACGTCACTGGGTAAGAGTATTTGCATATGGCTGTGGGATTAACATTGACCAATTTCTTATTTTATGGTGATGTTAATGTGAATGTTTAATTGTTTAAGATGGGCAAGTTATTATTTAGAAATGTAGTATATATATTTTATTGCTTCATGTTGTTTAACTAGATATTTTAGTTAGATGTATACAGTGAATATATCCATGGAGCTAAACAATCAAATGCTCACTTGTATTCAGCATTGGTGTTGTTAAATGTTTTAGTTGAACATAATAAGAATTTTTGCAGCAACGATTTGATAATTTTCTTATTGGTTGCAGGTAAGCTTGAAGCTTCTGAACATTTCATCTCTGCCTATTAATTCTTTTTTTTTCATTAAAGTTTTTTATTTTTTCATTTTCATAACATATAATCACATGTATACTAATACATAACCAACATCATATTGTATTATTAAATGTTTACATCAATTCATCTTACCAATAACTCCCAAAAACCAATTATTAGCTCTTCTGCTCTCCATACACCATGTTTGTACTTTATCCAATCACTTTCTTCCCCCTCTCTCCTACCCCTTCCTACCTCCTTTCTTCCCTCTGTCGTCCTTCCTTTCTCTACTTCTTCTTCCTCTCCCTTTCTCCTCTCTCCCCTTTCCACTCCTTTCTCTCCTCCTCTTCCCCCCCGCCTTGCCCTCTCTCCTATCTCTTCTTCCCTTACCTTTCTTCTCTACTTCCCACTCTTCATCTCATTTACTTGGTGTATTTCAGCTTCTGAGCGAGCTCCATTTATGTTAATGATATTTATCATTCCTTTTCAATATACATATTTAATTTTTCTCCTTTTTAGTAAAAAAAACATTATAACAGAAAAGTATACATTGTGCTTTTAATCCTCCCCACTCAGCCTCATTTTGGTCAAGTGTAGACCTGGCTACAATTCCTCATTATTCTCATCATTATCTTTATTTAATTATACATCCTTACATGCCCCCAATTTGTGATCCTGTCTTTTTATCTCAATAGTTTCCCATTGTAGATATATTTCATGTTCCCTCTCCATTTTTCCATATCTTGGATTGGATTATCCATAATTGTCTCTAGATGGCAATCCTCACTATTCAATGTTCGTTACATTTCCCTTAATCTATTATATAAAATAACAAGCTGTAAACATATTTTGACCCATGCTTAGTTGTCCCATTGTCATATTCAATCAGTTTGCAACTCAATTTAATTATCATGTTAAAAAGTTGGATCACAAACCTCTGCTTTACCACCTCCCCGTATCAGTTTCATCTTTATCAATATTCCATATATTTTAACCTTTATTTAGCTATCTTTCCATTATCATATTCAACCAGTTAGCAACTCCATTTTATTGTCATAGTTTAGGAATAAAGCCCTTATCTTAACTTTACATTTTCCCATATAATAGTTTCTAGTTATCTGATTTTTTTCCTAGTAAGTCTTTTGTCTCACTTCTCTGTTCCTGACTTCTCCTTTTTCTTTATTCTGACATATCCACTCTCTTCAATTTTCCCCAGGTCAAAAGAATATTTTATATTTCTCTTTGTTGGTGCATAATCTCCTACTTCAATTTTCTTTATGCCACTAACCACCTCCAAAACCACTTTTGTCTGATTTTTATTTCCTTTTGTTGGGACACCTCCCCTTTTCACAATTTTCCCTACACCACTGCCAGGACCAATGGAGTTTTTTGTCTGCTTTTTATTTCCCTCCGTTTCTACCCCTTGGTTGTCTTGCCCCCCCCTCCCTTCTTTAAATTCTTTAGATGTCTGCTTCTCTGGATTCAGAATTCTATTTAGGCTTGATTTTAATGATTTACGCATAGCTTTTATAATTTCACATAGTTCTTCGAATTCCCAGTTTTCCATGATATCCAGTTCCAAAGTTACAGTTAGTTATATAGTTCTTATTTCAGAGTTCTGTTCCACCTTAAATTTGTCTGCTTCAGTTGTTGTGGGGGAGAACGATGGGAGCCATCTTAGTCTTTTGTTCTTCCTTGATGTTCAGTTCCAAGATTGCAGTTAGTTATACAAAACTTATTTCGAGATTCTGGTCCACCTATTCAAACCGGAAGAGAAGCTGGGGCCATCTTAATCTTTTGTTGAGAGAAAAAAAGAAGAGGAAAAGAAAAACAAGACAAGAAAAAAAAACCTTCGTGTTTCCCAGTTTTGATTCTCTTATTATTCTGTTATTATTCTTTCCCTTGCCAGCTTCTGGGTCCGGTCAATTGTAACTGCTCAGAATATATCACTTGAAACAAACTTGCAAACAATCAAATTCTATTTCTCTTTGCCTCCTACTTTCCCAAATTCTGATTTATGGCAGTTGGTTAATTAAAAGTTCCTGCACAGTCAAGGTTAAGTTATTAGTTATCAGTAAGAAGAAGTGCTTTTTTTGGAGTTAAGATATATTAGCTGGAAAAAGTTCAAACAGAATAATTCCTTCAGAATATTTGGTTTCTATTTCAAGTCCAAAACCAAGTTTAAATTTGAGTGATTTTGTCATTTCTCTGCTTCTTCCTTCTGTCCGAAATTGTTTCAAAAAAGTAACTTTGGGGGGGGGCTGGTGTTTCAACCCTCCATTATCCCTTTCTTTCTTTTTTTCTTTTGAAAAAATCCTGATCTGACCATAATATTACTTATGTTCTCAAGATTTCTTTGCCTTTTCCAGGTTTGATTTATAGTTGTGGGTTAGATAAATTTTCTTACTGGTCTGTCATCTCTTCCGTATTCTCCTGCACATTTGCTTTGACATAAAGTCAGCATCTTATCAGCCATATTGCAGACTGCCGCACCGACTCCAATTCATAAAGCAAATTTCCCACCTGTGAGAGACTAGTTGCCTTCCTCTGGGTCTGATGAGACGCTGCCCTTTTCACGTGGGGATTCCAAAAGGATCTTGGAGCTGGTTTGTCAGACAGGGTTCATGTGAGGCTCTGAGGAGCCCCCACCCCCCACGTCTGTCCAGCTGAAGAACTCTTCCTATTAATTCTTGATGCAAAAAGTTTTAGAGTACTGCTTCATCCAAGAATACATTTTTAAAAGAGAAATAAATAATGTAGATGATAATTAGATTAAGGCTGCCTTACTATTTTATTGCTCTGATCAATTTCAGTCCAGATAAATAAGGAAAAAAAATGGGGAAATTATTTGCATAAATTTCATTTGCATAATTAACAAAAAACAATATTATTTTGATCATCTTCCTAAAATCTTTTAATTCTACTATTTCCATAAATATACCATAATGACATAAGATTTTCATGTGCATTTATTTTTTCTTAGCAGCTTTTACTCATTTTCCTGTATTTTGTAGCCAGCTTTTGTAATGTTTTTAGTCTGTTTTAAAAATCCGTGGAAAAGCTTGTGAACACAGTCTGAGTCCTGGCTAAGCAGATAAATATTTTGACTTCACTTTCTTTTTTTCCTAATTTCTAAAGTCATTACATTTATTTTATAATTATGTTTAAGCTACATTGTGTACTTAAAAATATTTGAGTTTATTCCTTATATTGGAAAAGTTTTCGAATATAAAATGCATATAATTGAAAAAATGTGTTCCAGGAGAAATTAGTACAAAATCTTCAATAGGTAATCTTTATTTTAAAGTTAATCACAATGTTATGAGTGAAAAATAAAATGTTTGGGGAAAAAATATTTGGTTTCTTCAAACCTATGTCATCTTTTGTCTCACTAATTTTCTCCTTTACATGGCTGGGTCTCAGGATTTTCTTATTCCTCCTTTGTCCTCCATGTTCATTCTAATGCCAAGTCATGTCACATTTACTTTTAAAGACCATTACTTTGTTTTCTCTCAATAAACAAAATTGGCCCATCTCCTGCTCAACTTGTTTACCAAAATATTTTGCTTTCTATTTCATTAACTCACTATTGTCTGTTCATATCCATTTATGATCCTGCACTTCACTGCCAAAACCATTCACCTGATATTTATTAATACCAAATTATTTATATTACTAGTGCTTAGAAAATGTTAGCTGGGGTTTGGCAGCATACAATAATTCTCTTGAGAACCAGATGTTTTTGGAGCATAGGCCATATCATTTGGCAAGCTTCCTCTCTCTCCCTCTCTCTCCCTCCCCCCCCTCCTCTCTCATATAAATTGGCTTTGTTTCCTATCTTGGCTTGGTGAAGGAAATGTTTGAACATTGTTTTCCTCTAGACAATATTCCAATCTGATGCCTATTAATGATTTCTAATATATTTCTTTCAGGGGAGTGAAAAGGCAAGTAAAAGTAAAAATGATGCAAAATTGAAAGGAAAGGAAAGTAGTGCAACTTTTTAGGTAAGGAGTGGTGCTCAATTCTGCGCTCAACAGAGGCGCAGAATTGGACAATTCAGAAAGATATATCTAGAATGTATATGGTCTTCACATAACTTCACAAACATAGTTTCACAAACCCGTCACATATCATAGGGTCAATAAGATCCCTATTATGAAAATCATGTTGGCAATTCTGGTATCATCCCACTCATAGCTAAAAATGGCAAATGTGATTTCAGACTTCAATTAAAATATAGTTTCCAAATTATGGGAACTAATAATTCTACCACTCTTGCATTTACTTAGAAATAACAAAGGCTAAACACTTCCTCTATTAGGAATTATGTTGACATGATACATGCATAGTTATTGTTACCCAAACAGAAAGTATAAAAAAAGTAAACATGATTCAAATAGTTTATACTATTTTTCAGAGAGAGTATATCCTTGAGCACCCTTGGAACGAAAGGAATTAAAGGTATTTGTTGATCATGAACACAAAATTAACTTTCAAGTATAATAGGTTCTTGTCTTGATGGTAACCAGAACTCTATGTCTTACTAGGTTGACTTTGTTGAAAAGATATGAGTACGTATTACTATTCTGAAATAAGACAGCTCAGTCTCATGTTTGATGGTCCGGAGTTCTCTGATAGGAAACCTGCTTCTCTAGTAATTAGATCAGGAGGGTTAGAGTCACCTGACTTCAATTCTGCAGTGCATTCTCTAGTTCTGCAATTACATCTGTGTATGCCATTTGAGGCTTGAACGCCTTAATGATAAAGGTCCAGCTGATCATTTTCTGAAACAGTTGGAAAATCGAAATACTCCATGAAGCACCAGAACACTCTTTTTCAATCATTTTACAATTCAACAGATTGGTCCCTCTGAGTGAACAAAAAATGACTTTTTTAGCCTAAGATGGGATCCAAATATCTTCTCTGTGGCGTTCAAGTTAACTTGCATTTAGTATGCAGAGCGACAATTTTGTAAGAAAAGAATATATTGATATGTTAACATAGTATGTGAATAGATACAATATTTGTCAATTCTAGCAAGCATGTTAGGTCACTGGCCTGGATGTTGGCAAATCAGAAAGACTGAATTGGTAACAACTATGGAGAGTTGCTGTGGTGCCTGTGGTATGATAGTGACTTTGGTCAACTATGCTCAAGGTTACTTTTTTTTACTTTTTCTAAGAGCAGGCAAAGGTATTTTTATGAGCTCCTAAGCTGTTTTTCACATACACTATAATTAGTTTTAGCTGAGTTTTAATGATAAACTATGATAAAATGATACGAAATAATATGCAGAATATTTCATTGTATCGGTGTAATTGGCTTTAGCGTCCTTGAATACCACTTGGTTGAAAAATGTGTGTATGTGTGTGTGTATACATACATACGTTCATACATACATACACACATACATGCATACACACACACACACACACATACATACATACATACATACATACAGTGGGGCAAAAAAGTATTTACCGTATTTTCACCCATATAACCCGCGGGTTATATGCGGTTTTTACATGCACAGCGCCCCCTGCGGGTTATATGCGTGGGCGGGGTATACGGAAAATATTTTACACGATCGGAGGCTTGCACAGGCTTCTTTCTCCGTTTCTTCCCCCACCCCGATCTCAGCTGTTTCCTTCTCCTCCGTTCCTTTCCTCTTCCCCAGCTTGCGCAGGCTTCTTTCTCCGTTTCTTCCCCCACCCCGATCTCAGCTGTTTCCTTCTCCTCCGTTCCTTTCCTCTTCCCCAGCTTGCGCAGGCTTCTTTCTCCGTTTCTTCCCCCCCCCATCTCAGCTGTTTCCCTTCTCTCTTACTCGTCGCGGGTTATATGCGTGGGCGGGGTATACGGAAAATATTTTACACGATCCCGAAAACCCGCGGGTTATACGCGTGGGCGGGTTATTTGCGTGGGCGGGTTATATGGGTGAAAATACGGTAGTCAGTCACCAATTGTGTAAGTTCTCCCACTTAAAAAGATGAGAGAGGCCTGTAATTGACATCATAGGTAGACCTCAACTATGAGAGACAAAATGAGAAAACAAATCCGGACAATCACATTGTCTGATTTGGAAAGAATTTTTTTGCAAATTATGGTGGAAAATAAGTATTTGGTCAATATCAAAAGTTCATCTCAATACTTTGTTATATATCCTTTGTTGGCAATGACAGAGGTCAAACATTTTCTGTAAGACTTCACAAGGTTGGCACACACTGTTGCTGGTATGTTGGCCCATTCCTCCATGCAGATCTCCTCTAGAGCAGAGATGTTTTGGGGCTGTCACAGGGCAACACAGACTTTCAACTCCCTCCAAAGGTTTTCTATGGGGTTGAGATCTGGAGACTGGCTAGGCCGCTCCAGGACCTTGAAATGCTTCTTACGAAGCACTCCTTCGTTGCCTGGGCGGTGTGTTTGGGATCATTGTCATGCTGAAAGACCCAGCCAAGTTTCATCTTCAATGCCCTTGCTGATGGAAGAAGGTTTGCACTCAAAATCTCACAATACATGGCCCCATTCATTCTTTCCTGTACACGGATCAGTCATCCTGGTCCCCTTGCAGAGAAACAGCCCCAAAGCATGATGTTGCCACCCCCATGCACACAGTAGGTATGGTGTTCTTTGGATGCAACTCAGCATTCTCTCTCCTACAAACATGATGAGTTGTGTTTCTACCAAACAGTTCTACCTTGGTTTCATCTGACCATATGACATTCTCCCAATCCTCTTCTGGATCATCCAAATGCTCTCTAGCAAACTTCAGACAGGCCCGGACATGTACTGGCTTAAGCAGGGGGACACGTCTGGCACTGCAGGATCTGAGTCCCTGCCGACGGCACCTTCTCTGCCAGCGCCGAGGTCACCATCGGCGTGGATTTCAGGGAGATGGCGGTGGAGATCGCTGGGGAGCACATCAAGCATGCTCTATGGCGGACGGCGCCGAGACTTTAAAGCCCTGCCGCCAGGGCTCTGCCGCCACTTTAAAGCCCTGCCTTGGCGGCAGGGCCCCGGCAGCAGGGCTTTAAAGGACGCCCAGGACGCGGCGGCAGGGCTTTAAAGTGGTGGCAGGGCCCTGGCGGCAGGACTTTAAAGTCCCAGCACTGTCCACCATAGAACGGGACCCGGTCCCGCTCTATGGCAGACGGCACTGGGGCTTTAAAGCCCTGCCGCCAGGGCCTTGCCGCCACTTTAAAGCCCTGCTGCCGGGGCCTGAGCAGCCATGATTCCCCCCTCCCCAGCCAGCCAGCCCAGCCAGCCCATTCCTCCCCTGGTGCAGCAAGCTCCAGCTGGCTGGACGCGGGTGTGAGGGACATGGCAAAAGAAATCAAGCGCCAGCCCGCCACCGCTGTGTCCAACAGGCCAGGCGTCTCACGTTTATGGCGGACATAAACACGAGACGCCTGGCCTGTGGACACAGTGGCGAGAACATCCCTGCTGCTGCCGCGCTCCGCCGTCTTGCCCCCCGCCTCCTCCGACCCCACAATTAAATTACAATAATTTTGAATCCCGCTCCCTCCCTCCGTCCGATCCACATACCTTTTCCAGCTGTGTCCGCCCGCCATGATGAAAATGTAAAAAATTAAATAAAAAAGCAACTTACTTAGGCAAGGCATGATTTGCTGCTCCCAGATCAGGAGGTGGGAGAATCACGTGCCTCCTTTGCATAAGGAATTTTTTGCCTTTTAACCCTTGCTTAACTCTGAGCAAGGGTTAAAAGGCAAAAAATTCCTATGCAAAGGAGGCCCATAGTTCTCTCGCTTCCCCCTACAGTTAGCACTAAGCAGACTCAGAGTCACTGTGACTCTGGAGTCTGGCAGCAACTACCTTAGCCTTTTTAATTATTTTAAAATTTCTTTTCTTTTTCTCATGACACTGGTGAGGCCCTGCCTCCCCTGACTGCACGTCCCTGATACATATTAAAGAAACAACATTAGTGCATAGCAATTAGTCTCATAACATTTATTTTCTGTTGGAATGTGGATCCTGTTGATTTTTTTTCACTAATAAAAAATAACTAATATAATGGTTGACAGATTTTTCAGCAACATTGATTCATTTTGTTCTTGCTCACGTGTTTTTTCTTTTATAACTTTTCATCCAAATTCACATGTTTAACAAAAATATATGTTACTTGAACAGGTAGGAGTAGATGTAGGGAGAAGTGAGCCTTTGACTATAGGAGGATACAGCCTGTTTTCAATTTAAAGTTGCACCACATTTGACCGATCATGTGCCCATCACCAGTTGTCTTTAAATAAACTTTGGAAATTTTGGTTAAGATAAGATATTGTGAAACACAGGACAACACACAGAAGCTTCTTGTCCTGAGCTTTCAGTTTCTCTTCTGACCTAAAGTGCAGGTGATAGATATTGAATATCCTCAGCTCATTTCAATTTATTTGGAGTTTTCATTGTAGTAGCAATGAAAATGAATTGATAAAAATCTGAATATGACCTCTTCGGATCCTATCTTTATATGTTGCTTTTTAAATCTTTTATTGTATATTAATTTATGTTCATTATATTTATTTAATAAATATGCCAACCAGCTACTTCAAAAAGTTCTTAGTTTTCTATGTGGTAGAATTAAGATTTATGACTGATTTCTAAGAAGTGTATAAACAGATCTGAGCTTCTTGTATGTGTACCACAAGTAAAGTAAAGATGACTAAGAAAAAATAATGTGAGGCAACATTCCAAAGATCTGCTTTCTTTCAGAAAGTGAAGTACATTGCTAGCAGAATTGACTGTTAGGAATGCTGATTCATGGCCAGATTTCTACACAGTTAGGTGTTCCAACCTGTAGCTTAAAACTAAGAGCTTGAGCGGGCAATATTTCAACTAATGTCTACTTAATCATTTCCAAGAACACTGCATGAGGATTCTTGTCAGCCTGTTTTGCTACTTGCTTTCGGCTGCCATTGAAACGGGGCGAAGCGGGGGAGGCATGGTATTTGGGAAGGGAAGTTTAAGGACAGAAGAGATTGTGAAAAGGGAGTTTTGTTCTCGCCTTCTACTGAGCATGCTGGAGATAGTGATTGGGCCCGCCAAGGCTGACTGTCCTGCATACCAACCTGATGATGCTTTTTGAAGATGGAACTCACATGACACCTGAGGGGTTTGCAGATTGGACTATGGGGTGGGGTTACCAGGGGGAGGGGGTTGGGTCACATATTGATATCTATGATTTCGCACGCTTTTGCCTCAGATCTTGCTTTGCTTAGCTGCTATTTTTTCATAACCAGTAAAAGTACTCTTAATTCTGCGAAATGGAGTTAAGTGGTTTCTTTCTTGATTGCTGAGGGAGGCTGGCTTGACAATTCTTTTCACTGAGAAAATGAATCCTCCCTCCAATTCGTTATATAGGGACAAAAAGAGGGTGTGTCAGCAGACCTTGGCCTACTTTTAGCTAAGCAGGTATCCCAGGAGAAAGTTGATGTGGAAGCATCTTCTGATAATACATATTTTCTATTGTCTACATTTTCATAAAATTACATTATTTTAATTACCGTTGCTTCCAAACCAACTCTGCTCTCTACTTGGGAGAAAATGCAAAATTACTCAGGTTGTGACTTTTATCTGCCTAAAATATTGCCATGATTGATCATCCAGAAACTGCTGTCTGGCAAGCAAGGATATGCACAATCATGCTTGCCAATTTTCCAAAGGACAACGGCAAAAAGGATAGTCAGAGGTACTTAGAAAGAAATAGCTTTACACAGAAAATAAGGAACAATTTCTCATGCCATTCTGGAGACACTTGCTACATTTGAAAAAGTGATTCCTTCTTGATTGATAAATAATGCTATTTAGCTGTATCATGATTTAATGTATTTTTAAATATACTCCAGAGGGTTTCTGGTGCTCTACATACTTAATCAATAAGACTTACTTCCAATAATGGCTACAATCCAAAGAATTTCATGTTATATGGTATAAAACTTTATCTTCTCACAATCAAATAGCAAATCAGTATATCGCCATGTGAATCCTACTGTAATATTAAAATATGGAGGAAGGAGATTTTTAAACAACTCTTCTGGACATATATCAACAATTTGTTTTAAAAAGATGTGTCAGTACTATTGGCATAACCATCATTTTACTTTCATGTTATTTGGTGATAAAGATAGACCTTGCATATTCATGTGAGATTGAATCTGGGTTGGTCACCGGGACCCGAGATTTACTGTTCCGTGTTTTCAGACTCATGTTGGAGCACATCTTCATGGAATTTCTCTCTATTCGAATACGTGTGTTGGGCTGTTCTGTGAGTCCTGCACATGCATGCCGGCCAACTGCTCTTCATACAAAGACCAGCTGGCATGCTCACGCTGGGACGTGGAAGAGAGCAGCTGGCCGGTGCGCATGTGCTCTCTTCTGGGCTCTGGCACGCGCTCCAGTTTCAGCACTTGGTGCCAAAAAGGTTAACCATCACTGTCTTAGGAAGTCAATTAATTACTGAGCAAAATGATTACCCTCTTCTTCCTAAGCTCATGCCTACTGCTTCGGTGACTCCATCCAGCCATCTCATTCTCTGTCGCCCCCTTCTTCTTTTGCCCCTAGTCTTTCCCAGCATTAGGCTCTACTCCAGTGAGAACTACCTTCTCATTAGGTGGCCAAAGTATTTGAGTTTCATCTTCAGGATATGAAGAATCAGGGTTGATCTCCTCTAGGACTGACCGGTTTGCTCGCCTTGCAGTCCAAGGGACTTGCAGGAGTGTTCTCCAGCACCATAGTTCAAAGCACCCCTTCATGGATTATTGCCTTGTCATGGCGAAGAGTCTCAATGAAGCTATGAGCTATGCCATGCAGGGCCACCCAAGATGGGCAGGTCATAGCAGAGAGCTCTGACAAAACATAATCCACTGGAGAAGGAAATGGCAACCCACTCCAGTATCTTTGCCATGAAAACCCCATGAATAATACCAAAAGGCAAAAAGATGTGATGCCAGATTATGAGCCCCTCAGGTTGGAAGACGTCCAATATGCTACTGGGGAAGAGCAGAGGGCTATTACTAGTAGCGCCAGAAAGAGTGAAGCGGCTGGGCCAAAGCCAAAAGGATGCTCAGCTGGGGATGTACTGTATCTGGTGGTGAAAGGAAAGTCCGATGCTGTACAGATCTAAACTAATGATATCCTAGTAGTTAAATGTCTATGGAGATTTTCAGCCATCCAGGTCATGGTTGCCCAAAGGTGCTTTTTCAAAAGGCAACTGGACTTTCTTTGTTTTGTCGTGAAGATGTCTCACCCTAATAGATATATCCTGGGAGGTTCTAGGGAGTGGCTGTCATAACTTTCATCCTGTTTCTGATCCAGCTCCAGGCTATGTTGTGTCTTGCCTTGCCCTCACTCCTTGGAATGTGGTCTCTCCTTCCTGGGAAATTGCCTCTTCACTGTAGTCCATCACATCACATGCTTGCTCATAGATTCATTCCACCACATCATGCTTTATTCAGTAAAGTGCCACATCTCTTCAATGATCTAATTTTTTCAAACCAGTATTTTCCCCTCTACTTTTTAAAAGAATTCACATGACACTATCAGCTTAGGTTTCTAAATAGTTCTATGAAGTACGGGAGAATTATTATGTCTTACAGTAAATTGAATATTAAATGTTCATCATATGACTATGTAGATTACATTTCCTTAGTCTATATGTTATATGTTCATTTAATTCTATTTTACCACAATTCTAGGATGAAAGAATAGACAGTAACAATTCTGTATTTAAAAGATAGATAGAAATCAGAAGTTATTTCTCCTATTATAATTACAACATCCACCTCTAAATTTATAACATGATAAACGATGGGCTGTTGGCTAAAGTTCCAAGCTTGGCAATTTGGTTGCAAATGTTTCTTCACTATTCAAGCAGACATCATCAGTGTGCTCTGAATTGTGCTCATCTGTAAATAGTAAACCATTTACTACAGCCTGTGATAAGATTTTAAGAATTGATGAAAGACAGAATGCTTTTAATACTTTCAAAAAGCTGAAAATGTTAACTGCCTGGAAGAATTTCAAAGCTAAAATTTGTAATCTACTTATACAAATAGACAACCCATTAAAGGTAGACCACAACAATCACAAAGTAATCACTCACTTTTACTTTTATTAGGAAAATCCAGTTTCATTTTAAGCTTTTCACCTATAATCCTACCACATTCTGATTAAAAGCAAAGCTACAAAGTTGCTCAATTACAAAGTATTTTTTTAAAAAATTGGACAAAGTACATTGGTCTTTTTAGATGTTTTCAAATTTCTGCTGTTCAATTGGCAGAAGGCTTTTGAGGGGAGGAACTCATTGTCCTGTGAAATTTCTAGTCTGTTGTTAAAGGAAACTGAAAAACAAGATCTTATAGTCTGTAGTTTCTACCACCATGATTCCTTCTATTGAAAGACCAGGATTTTTTTGCTGATCAAAAACTATACACTTTCCTGAAGGAGGAGAATCAGAATCAATCTTTATTACAATCACAGACCAGCGCAAAAGTTAAACATTAAAATAAATATTCTGTTTAAAGTACTGAAATTTATATCCTTGAGGAGACTACATGGCTCCTGTGGATACTCAGGGATCTGGCAAAACTTCCCTTACCATTTCCCTCCCACTCCTATTTTTAAGTAAAAAAATAAACCTTTACTCTTTTAAAAACAAAGCTAATTTAATAGTGTAGCAGCAGATTGAGGTTTGGTTTTGCAATCTACTTACGAAAGACCAGGACTTGAGACCACGAAGGTGCAAGAGAAAGAGCTTTATTTGACGCGTCAAGAGTTCAGAGTGTTGCACACCAAAACTGAACTGCCTGGGCTACTCCCTGGCAGTGATGTTATACCTTTTAATCAAACTTCGTAAATCAGTAGGCGTTACAATAGGTGTATACATTTTGAAGGTCCAAGCCCCCTGCTGAGGACAGGGAAATACATTTTGGAAAAATACAATGGAGAAGTCAAAAAGTTACAATACACAAGTGAATCCTGTTAGTCATAAAAACAAGACAGAGAAAGTGCTGAGAGGATGCCCGCATTATTCTGTCATCTGGCTAATTTAAGTATCCTTACACCCACATTACTTCCGTGTTCCATCCTTGTGCAAAAGCTTGCATCATGTTCCCATAATATTTGTAAGACTTATGAGGAAGTCAGAAGTCAAAGTTGAAAGTTAAGTGCACTAGAGTGAAATGTCAAGCTAATATAAGTTTATAA
This sequence comes from Thamnophis elegans, assembly GCF_009769535.1. Classification (NCBI taxonomy): domain Eukaryota; kingdom Metazoa; phylum Chordata; class Lepidosauria; order Squamata; family Natricidae; genus Thamnophis; species Thamnophis elegans. The sequence goes on along the minus strand of NC_045543.1, from coordinate 32,983,489 downwards.
GGCCCATCCTATTAAGACCACCTAACCTGGCCAGCCACTGGTGGGTTTACCTGTGCATCCCCTCCTGCCTCATTAGGAAGAAGAACCCCCTACATATAGCAGGTTGCTTGCAAGGTATACTCTGGCAAATGGGTATACTGTGATTTATCATGCCCTCTATAAGTCACTAATAAGGGGTGTGTGTGTGTGTGTGCATGTGTGTGCGTGTAACACAGACTCATGAAATCACATAAATTTACTCAGCCTAGCCCTAGCCTCTTTCCCATAATGGCATAAAATCTATATAGTGTATACAGGAGGCTAAGGCCATACCTTTGTCCTTTGTTGCCCCTTAGCAGATGCATTCACTTTGAGAAGCAGCCATTGATATCCTTATTGTCCATACATTGATTGAATACCCTTTAAAGCCATTTAATGTAGTAGCTATCACTATTTTGGAGCATCTCATTCTATAAATGTATAATGCACTTTGTAAAGTATTTTATTGGGTGACTCTAAATTCCTTTATTGACATAGAACTTCCTTGTATCTATTTTTTGTCTACCTTGCATAATTTAATTGTTTCTTCTATTGATCCTTCTAAAATAAAGCTACATTGACAGTCCCATGAAATCATTACAAATTGAGTTTAAGTCAAGGGAGACTTTAAATATTGATTTTCATTTAAAAGATTTCAGAGTTAAAGAAATTCCCATCCAAGTGAGGACTGTCATTTTAAAATTAAGCAAACTGACAACTGCACCAGCTTAACTTTCAGAATCTGTAATATTCAGGATTGGATTCTAAAGATTATTGCAGCATTCGTTTAAGCAATGTCCTATTTATTAAATAATCAATAATTCTAGTGGAGAAACTATTATACCATAGCAAATTCACAAGGAAAAAAGGGAAATGTCATATATGTCTCAGTATTACTTTTCTGGTGTTGACTGGAACATCGCTTATGGTTTAGTACTAGGTTTAGTACTTAGGACATCTGTTTTTTTCTTAATTGCAAATAGAATAATAATTATGTATAGATAAACTGAACAAAGATTGATTAGAATCTGAAAATACTGTACAGTGTATGGAAATTAATAACACTAAATGAAAAGGATTGCCCGTGTCATAAACTATTGTCAGAATTAGTTTTCAGAGTATTTATTTCATTTTGTATACATAATTCACTAAAGAAGTGTATATAGAATTTCCAGATGTTCTGTCGTTAAGTCGTCAATTAGAATCTGAACACCCAGGTTCAATAATATGCCCTTATTAGAACTCTGATATAGCTAAAATTCAAAGCATCCAAACTTCTCATTTTCTCAAGGTTTTGTAATATTATTCTTGAATTTATTTCAGGAAAGATGGATGCACACACTCAGTAAGACTGTAATCTTACAATGCTTTTTTTTTCTTCAAAGAATTTTTATTTTTTTATTCTCTTACATACCATTTTAAGTATACATTCACATAATAGTTGTTCTTCTTTACATTTATCATTCTTATCCATTTATTATTTCATTTAATAAGTTATAATGTAGAGTTTGGATTGCTTTATTTACCATCCCTTCCTCCTTTTGTAACACCTCCTTGTTTTCCCTTTCTTTTCTCCCTCCCTTCTCTACTTTCTTCCTTCCCCTTCCTTCTTCCCTTCCCTTTCTCCTACTCCTGCTCTTCCTCTTCCCCTTCCTACCCTCTCTCCTGCTCTTTCTCTCCCTTCCATCCTCCTCTCCTTACCTCTTTCTTCTTTCCCCTGTCTTCCTTCCATTCCCTCCTCCTCTCTCCCTTTCTTTTTCTATTATTGTTGGTGTGTATTTCAAACTCAGTTTATGTTTCCTTGGGATGGTATTTCCGTCAACCCAAATATAATTTAGTATCATTTCTTATTCCCTTACCTTCGCTAGTCTACCCTAATTATGTTCCCTGCTTTTGATCTCGCTCTTGAATATATACTTATATATTTAATATTTTTTTTGTTTTCCTCTTCTCTCCCCCCCCTTTCCATTTAATAGTCATCTGGGTACTTTATCTTCTCCCTACTTTCTTTTCTAGCTTGCTTTCTTTAGCCAGTCATAAAATCTTCCCCACCTCTTGAAGTACTCTGATTCCTCTTTATCCTTTATTTTCATTGTCAACCTATTCATCTCTGCACAATATAGTATCTTTTTATTATCTCTTCGTCTGTTGGTAGCTTATTTAATTTCCAATTTTGGGCAAATACAATTCTTGCTGCTGTAGTTACATGTATAATCAAATAGGTATCCTCTTTCTTAAATCTTACAATGCCTTTTAGCTACATCAAATCATTCAGTTTTTGAATAAGTACACACCGGCAGCTGTTCAGATCATTTGGTCAATGAATCACATTACTTTACCTAGATCCACTTAGAAAAAGGGGCACCCCTTTATCGGCGTGCCCAGAACCACAGCTATAAATTTGGTGCAGATATAGGAACAAAATGAGAGTCTGTTTCATGAATGGGACCTCAAAAACGCTCCCCTTACTTTGCAGTCTGCGGCAACCAACCCAGCCCGTGTTTCAGGAGACAAGAGCGACTCTAATCCCGCAGGTGCGCTTTCCTGCAGTAGAGCAAGAAGAGCCCCACAAGGCAAAATCCGTCGCCGACCCTGCCCCACGGCATGGGGTTAATTCGGTTTCCTGAATATGGAGGTTCCTCTTTCCTGGGCAGGTCCAGACTTTTCCTACCGAGACGAGAGAAGGGCAGACTCTCGTTTTCATCCGGGCGCTTCAGCATAAGAGTCCCTGCGAAGCAGTCGACCGCCTCCGGCTTCAATAGTATGTGTTGATATCCACACCCCAGGAAGAAAGGCGCCACCTCGGGCTGGCGTCTGGACCAGACGAGAACAAGAGGGGAGGGGAGGCGACAAGAACATCCCGCCACGCCATTCCCGATTGGCAGCTCCGCGCTTGAACTGGAAAGCAGGAAGAGCGAGAGCAGCCGCGGAGGCTCGCGCGCGCATGCGCACCCCAGAGGGGACGTCTCGGGCTTCCTTCCTCTTGGCTCCTCCCCCTTCCAGCCTCCGAGGTGGTGAGTCTTTCCTCAGCGCAAAAGCAGTCCGTGGCGGGAGGGGGGAAAGAGCGGAGTGGCTCGAGCGCAAGCTGTTGCCTTGCCTTGCGGGGATCCGCCGCCAGTTCGCCAAGGGAGCCGAGCGCGCGCCCGCCCGCCCGGGACTGAGCGACCCATCGGCTGCGGGGTAAAGGTGGGTGGCTGCACCGTGCAGAGGTGGCCGAGAAGGGGCGGCGCGTTGCTCCGACAGCACTGTCGACGAGGTTCATTGTCGCCGTGGCTGAACGAGGTAAGCGAGCCTGCTTCTCTTCCTCCCGCTGCTCCTTCATCCATTGTCCGGGGGGGCGAGGGCGGGGGCTCCTTTCCTACGGAGGACATCCTTCTCCTTCCCCAGAAGAGCCTGGCTACCGTGAAGGGGAGCCGGGCGACAGGTGCAAGCAGAGAGAGGAACCGCCGTACCGCGCCGCCTGCTGCTGCTCCTGCTGTTGCTGCTGTCCAAGGTCTGTGCTGTGTGGTCGCCTCTTCTCGGCTTGCCTTTTGCGAGGGCTGTAGAGGGGAAGGGCGAGAGGGCGCAGAATCTCTTCCCTCTTCTCGGCTGGGCCGGCCCCGGTCCTTCCTCCACGCACTCACACAGACTGCACTGCAGCTCCCCATGGCAACAACCTCAGGGGACGGTGAAGTCAGGAGGGCACAGAATGCATTCAGTCGGGCGCATGAAGATGTCAAGATTAACCTTGCACAAGTTTTCTTTCATTCTGTTTTGAAACACCATAATTCGGTTCAAGTAGGGAAGCGGCAGGAAGCGGACTCTGCAGAGTGTCCTCCTGTCTGGTGTGTTGGAGTTTGGGATTTACCTATACCCGAAACTCTACCAATGGCTAGGCAATCTGTATCATTAAAATAGCACCCTCCTATCTGCAGTCTTTGAAAGTGGTACAGGCCATATTGTCATTTAAGGATGTGACATGTGTTAATGAGGCCTATGGGTCTGGCGCCTGGGACATACTGAGAAGGAAAACTGGAGCTACCTCTGCATGCGGAGGATGCGAAAGACCACTTTGAGCTCTAGCCACTATTTATACAGATATATGGATGTTTCTGCTTTGTAGAGCATTGCCATTCTTTTGCATATTTATAAGGCTTTCAGAAGATAGCGGGTTTCTTATATTTCATTTCTATATCTGTGTCCATGTTGATATATCACAGAGGTGACAACTAGCAATAATGGCTTAGGAAACAAATGAAATAAAACTTTATGCCATAATAAATATATCACTCATTCTTAATAATTTCAATACTCTGTTTTTGCCATAGTGGACTCCTAAAATGATTTCATTAATAAAATTTATCCTGATCTTATCAAATTCTTTCCTTCCGAGTATCTATCAAAATAACCAAAACAATTGACCAACTGACCATTTATATTGCCTTTTCTACATATGTTGTCATTTTCACAGTAACAGATATTGTAATTTTTACTATAGTTAAGATACTTAATGATTACTATTCTTACATATGTAAATTTATTTTTTGCTTTTAAAGAATGGACAATAACAGTTCAGCTGCCTTACAAATATTGAACAATTGTTTAAAACTAGTTGGCAGTTTAGTTATCTGTAGAAATGTTCAGTGATATAGTAAAATATCAGATGTAATTATTAGATTATGTTGTGATACGCTTAGAAGGGTTTCTATTTGGGCAATAATGGAAATGAGAACTTTTCTAGTTCTTTTTTAAAGGAAATGAGTAAATAAAATGACAGCTTTTAAACATAAGTTGTGAACCAAAATTCTTTTTAGAGATTCTCTTTAGTTGCATCCAAGAGAAAAGGCGAAACATTTTACTTCTGTGAACTTGATTGGGCAACTTGATTTACGAACATTTCTTTTAATGTCTTTTGAGAAGTCACAGAATAGCAGGAACCTTAGAAATAGCAAGAATTGAAATCTTAGAATAGCAAGATGAACCCTAGAATAGCAGCAAGAATGATATATTTTAATAACTGTGAAAAATATGAGAAAGAGCTTGTAGTTGCAGTGTGGAAATTAGTACAAATGTCAGGCTTATTGAAAGTATATCACCATATTTCTTAACACCTGTTATTAAGAAACAATAATAATAAGCTATACATAGTAATAGAGTGGAAGAATAGAAAATTAGAGCTTTTACCGAAGAGCGTGGATTCAAACTTCTCATGCTTCTCATTTACTTGTGTACAAGGTTTGCATGCATAACATATCAGGTTCACTCTTCATTATTTCTCATTCTACTGCTCATGGAGAAAAATCTATCTGAAACCCTGTAGAATTGCTGCCAATCCAAACAGACAGTAAAGATGAACCAGTGGCCTCACTTAATGTAAAACAGCTTCTTATGCTCTAGTGATTAGTTTTCTTAAGAATCTAGAATTATTTTAAAACAGTTCAAGATAATATATTTTGATGTATCAATACTTAAAATAACACAGAAATGTCAAGATTTGCTCTGTAACATACATGCAAATTAATATTCTATACATGTTATTAATTAAACATTTACCAGTCATATTTTATGAACATAATATTTTATATCCTCCAAAAATCTTCATCAGAAACAGGTCACTTTAATTCTAATTTTTCATATCATTTAAGCTTATAATATAACTATTTACCTAGTCAACACATTTTGTATTGTTTTGTACTGGGTTGTTGCAGTATTTCATTTTTAGCAATATCTCACTGAAATATTTTATTGAATAGAAAAAGCTTTCATTATAATAATAATTCACGATTGTGTACTTCATTCTGAACCTTTGTGGAAGTGAAAAGTAATTCGATAAAAATGAATGCCGGAGTGCCATGACTAATTCTAAGGAATACAATAAATAGTAATCCCTTTCATTTTTCAAACTTGGAGGATATTATCTTATGTTATATATTGTTTGTGGTCAATAGGTGTGATAATATTAATGATAGATAAATGGATGATTGGATAGATAAATAATATGATTAATATATTAATTATATACACAGATTAATATTAATCAAAAGAATAAATACATATAAAATGCCAGAAGTACATATACAATTAAAGCTATTATGTATTAATATTAACAAATAATACTCTGAGTGAAATCCAATATTATGGTCTTAGAACTGCCTTTGCATAATGATATTTTAAAATATGCTCTGAAAGATTAGGAAGCAGACTGAGTAGTGTAGTGGATTCTAACGCAGAGTTAATTGTTTCTTTTCCCATTTTGTAAATAGAAACCATTTCCAGTTATAGGTACACAGCAGTTTGTTTCATCTGTTATGTATCATATAAAATATGTAACCTAGTTGCTAAATGCAGACAAAACTTTTTTACTGATAAGAAACTCATCAACCTCAGCCAGCAGCCATCTAATTCTGAAGTCATTTGGCTGACCTTATAAAAATTTTGGGAAAGGAAAAAAAAGCATAACTTTGAATTGTATAGAATAAACTATAAAATGTATTGCATAATGTATTGGATTTTACTTGATGCAGAAACATAAAGAAAGCATTGTTAAATGCTGTACACTTACAGTGGCTATATATTCTGGAGGCATAATTTGAAATCTTACAAGTTTCCTAGAGAAGAAAGTCTGTTTCTGTAAATTAGTTGCTATTTTATCGTGTGATTTAGATGAAATATACTTAATTATAATTTCCCCTATTTGTCACCATCAGTGAAACCCAAAAGATATTGCATCCTGAGATGATAACCTGATAGGTAATCCATTAATTTAGCATTAAATTATGTAAAGTACAGAATTGTAGCCTGACTTCTTTCTTTATTCTGCTAGTCGAAACAGCACAATTTTATTAAATAAACATTTTTCCAACTTTTATATTGGAAAAATATGGAACAATAGATGGATAAATATTTACATTTTAAAAAATGAGGCCCACTTCTCTTCTAAATACTGCATTAGTAGTATTGTGCAGTCCTGCCAGAAGTATATGCAAAAACATATTCTGCATTATATCAAATTCATTTATTTCTACATGGGATTTTCCACATCAACACATATTTTAGCATTGCTTCTAATAGATGAGAATTCTCAGTATAGCTTATATGTAGGTTGATACAGATTTTACTGACACAAAATGAGTATGCAGTTAGGTACAGCTGGCACTGCGCATTGTAATTATTCAGTAACCATTTACAATGGCCATAATCTTGGAAAATGCCACCACTTTGTAAACAAACAGACCTTTCTGTTTACAATAAATTCCAGTTTTAGAAAATAATCACATGCAACTAATAATAGCAGTGTAATATCTGCATAAAGAGTCAACAGAACCTTTTGAGTACAATTGAAGAAAACAAAAAGAAAGGATGTTTTCTTCAACTATTCAATTTAAGATATAGAATTTGCATCTGTTTTCGGTAATTGAGAGATGTACAAACTCTTGATGGCAAGTAGTAAATGTGTAGAGTACCCTCACAAATTGCTATCCAACAGCAGCATATTTCTTTTTAAATCCAGCCTGCAATGAATATTAATGCTAATATTCATTTACGTGTGTGTCCGTGTCCGTGTGTGTGTGTAAATATAGTTTTATTTGTACCTTTCCTTTAACATCCATACATATTTTGAAGACAGCGTATTGACTGGATCAATATATTTTTTACACAAACTAGCAATAATAATGCAATTAGGTATACATAAACCTAGTCTTCCAGTTTCTGACTTTAACCTGCACTTATAACCTGCATTGTACTTATAAGCTTCAATAACGTTTCTTCATGCAGTATTTGTTATCCCCTGTTAAATCACTAGTATTTTAATATTTTAGAAATTACTCAATATTCCACCATAAATCCAATATCCCAATTGTTTAAAAACACAAATATGACCAATCATTAACCAAATTTAATCAATCCTGGGATTATATCGCCAATCCCCTAAAATTATAAATATATTCAATATATTTTATATATAGATAATAATAATAATAATAGTAATAGTAATAATAATAATAATAATATTCAGCACCGATATTTCAATGCAGTTTGGCATGGAAAAATGTGCCACTGTATCCATAAAAAGGGGCAAAATCACTGCATGTGAGGGAATTGAAATGCCCAATGGCCAACTAATTAAATGCAACGAAAATGAAGCCTACAAATACTTAGGCATTCTGCAGTTGGATAACATCAAGCATGGAGAAGTAAAAACTATTGTCAGGCGAGAATACACCAACAGAGTTAGAAAAATTTGGAAATCTAAATTGAATGGTGAAAATACAATCAAGGCCATAAATACCTGGGCAATACCAGTTATAAGATACACAGCTGGTATAGTTAACTGGACACAAGCTGATTTGGACATTTTGGACCGAAAAACCAGGAAACTAATGGCAATGCACTACAGTTTACATCCATGTGGTGATACTGATAGACTGCCCTGAAAATCAGGTGGCAGAGGATTATTACAAGTGAAGCAAACAGTTGAAGAAGAAAAACATGCACTGGCTGATTATTTAAAAGAAAGTCAAGAACATCTATTAATCGAAGTAAAGAACAAAAATCTACTGAAGGCCCAACAGACGAAACAAGAATACAGAAAACATGTGATAAAATCAAGAATGGAGAGTTGGCAGAACAAAACACTGCATGGCCAATTTCTGGAAAAAATAAAAGATAAAGTGGACAGTGAACAAACTTGGTTATGGTTAACAACAGGTACATTAAAGAAAGAAACATAGTCACTAATCCTGGCTGCGCAAGAACAAGCTATCCACACAAATGCCATTAAGGCCAAAATCAAAAAATCCTCTGATGATGCCAAATGCAGACTTTGCAAAGAAGCTGATGAAACTGTTGATCACATACTTAGCTGCTGTAAAAAAACCGCACAGACTGATTATAAATTGCGGCACAATTCAGTAGCGCAAATGGTCCATTGGAATTTGTGCAAAAATTTTAATATTAAAACAGCAACAAACTGGTGGTAACATCAGCCTGAAAAAGTCACCGAAAATCAGATGGTCAAGATCTTGTGGGATTTCCATATACAAACGGACAAAATACTGGTGCATAATACACCAGACATCACACTGGTTGAGAAAAACAAGGTTACAATCATAGATATTGCAATACCAGGTGATAGCAGGGTCGCCGAGAAGGAACATGAAAAAATCGCAAAATACCAGGACTTAAAAATCGAAATTCAACGACTATGGCACAAACCAGCAGTGGTAATTCCAGTGGTAATTGGCACACTGGGTGCTATTCCAAAAGCACTGGAATTACATTTAAAACAGTTAAAAATTGACAAAATCACCATCAGTCAAATGCAAAAAGCCGCACTGCTTGGATCTGCATGCATATTACGAAAATACGTTACAACGTCCTAGGCCCCTGGGTGGGGCCCGACTAGTAACCAATGCCAAATCCGGTGAAACAACTGGCCGCTGTGATACAATTGTATAATAATAATAATAATACAATTAGAGTATCACCTTCTAACCTTAATTTGCTTATGATTATAGTAAATTCTATTATCTATCTATATATGTTCTACTGTTTTTTCAATGTATATTTTCTATTTCTTTTAATTTCTAATTCATTCACCATATTGAGAGGTATTTTATTTCTATCCATCATCTCTTACTTTTTTTGAGACTTCATCCATTTATTGACTTTTTAATTCCTCTTTTATATTACTCTCTTGGGATCTTATTTCTCTTTCTATCATTTTTATACGAACTAGATATTCCCTCTGGCTTATCCTTTGTCTCCTGCCGCATCATTTGAGTACCCATCAATAGATCTTTCATTATTTTAGGGAGACTTCCCTTCCCCCCGCTTTATTGTAAACTCTTAGAGAATTATCTATTAGATTCATATGTATTATTTTTGTTCCTTCAATGTCTTCATCTTCTTGCAATTTGTTTTGTTTTGTCTCCTCCCCCACTCCTTCTGGTTTCTTATCTGTTTTCTGAGTATTATGTTAGTCTCCCCCCTCCCCTTTGCTGAGGGTCTTCTACACTCACAAATTTTTGTTTGGACAATCCCATTATCTCCTTATCCTTGTCACAGTTTCATATAAACTTTTAAGCATTGATAACATTTCTTCATACACCTCTATTGTCCCCTGTATTAAAAATTACTGCATACACCCCTAGGGCTCCATTGTCCCAATATCTGAAAACCCCCAAATTACTAAAATTTAATCAGAATTGTACCTCCACATTCCCTAAGTTTATAGTCCTTGAATTTGGTGATTTACAGTCTTTGTAATTTTCCAATTAGTTTCTTCCTAATTGTCCAAATTTTAAACTCTTATTAATTTTTTCTTCCTTTCATTTTTCTTCTATCACATTCCTTTTTTTGATCTCATAGGATGTTCTTTCAGGTAGCTTAAGTAATTCAAATCCAAATTGGCCAGCCGATTTCCTCCAGTCTTTCAAGTCCATTCATTAAACAGTTTTAATAGAGATCTATTTATTTTCAGTTCAATTTGTCTTACAGAGAACTCCCTAAATGTTTCCAGACATCCAAGTCACCTACCAAAACAGAATCAAGGTCTGGTGGCCTTCCAGATGTTGTTTACTTTCTCTTCTTTCATTTATTTGTATTAAACAATTGTCACTTTCACTTAACTCCCCATGTTGTAATGTTCTTTTTTCTCCTCCCAATTCCATCATTAAACAGTGTCAAAAAGCTGATTGTTAAACAGATTGAGAGGCATTAAAAATAAAAAGGCAATTTCTCCCAATAATCACTTTTCAAGTAGTTGTTGAATCTTTTCCAGGCTTTCTATGTTTTAAAGCTTCCAGTAAGCATTTATTCCACCTCTGGGTTTTTAATCTTTCTCCCTGCTATCTGATCACCACTTTCTTGCTACTTGGAGATTATTTTTTGGAATTTTTAACTTGGGTTAGAACTCTAGCATAAAATTTGGAAGTTGTCTCACCCAGTTTCCCATGCCGCTCCAGCACAAATCTTATTGTTCTGGTTGTCACAACTTGTGACTTGCCACAATGGCCATCATCCCTGCTGCTGTTCGGGAGAGCTTTCTTCAGCCCTAACAAGGAAATTGTAGTTTTCCTCATGGTCAATGAAGCACTTCTCCTTTCTTCACCATCCCTCCAAGATGGCTAGGATCCCATAACGTCTCCTGGAAGCAGTTGCTGGCTGGTTTTCACGGAGTTCGGTAGAGCTCTGCTATTTTTCAGCTGTTTCCATTGCGACGCCAAACGAAAATACTCTCATATCTCCTTTTTGTTTATAGATTCCCCCCCCCCAATATTTATTTGACTTTTTTGAATGATTGAGTGTTATCAGGACTACAATCCACATGAAACCTAAATTAGATGTGGAATTTCTGATAATATAGCTTTTCCAGAAACTTTTATTTTTTTCTTTAATCCAATATAAACCAAGAGAAAGATTGCATAATATATTGTATAGTAAACAGTCTTATGTTTTTCACCATGTGTAAGGTACAGTTTACAAAGGGGTTGTAACTACACATTACGCAATTTATTTTTGCAATTAATAATAGATTATTATTATCAGCCAGTCACTTTAAATGAATTTTTAAAAAATATTTTTAATTGTATTAGTTTTAAATGAAATATTTAATTTAATTAAACATTTATCTGGGATGGTATAAGGTCCCCTCTCTTGGGCAAGTGGTTGGATTAGAAGACCTCTAAGATCCATTGCAACCCTATGATTCTATAATCCTATGTAGATGCCATAGGCTAAATCAATCAATCAATAAAATTCTATGAATTTAAAATACTTTAAATGCTATCAATCTCAGTATTCCCATTCTGAAATAAAAGAGCTCATTACATTCATTTAAGCATAAGTCTACAATGTAAAAATTGTAACTGATTTTTTTATAAAGAACAACATTTTTATTAATAAGGCAGCTTTATGAATATCTAATTATCTATCAATTAATCAATCTATCTATCTATCATATCTATCGTGTGTGTGTGTGGGTATCATCATCACCATCGTCATAAAAGGGGAAAACTAAGTCATGCTTGTTTAATTTGATAGCATATAACCTATAGAACATATGCACTTTTAAGTATATAGTCTAATTACTTTTGGAAACAATAATACAGTTAAGTTTACTATGCTGTTACTGTCACTATACTATATTACCTTACAATTGCGATACGGTATTGCTATTATTTTCATGGTTAAATCTTTGATACCTCACATATATGGTCATATGTAAAGATCATATGTAAAGGTCAGTTCCACCAAATTTATATTTGAAAACTAGGTTTCTTCATTAAAAGTTATATCTAATTGGGATATATAAAGGACCAACTGAAAATCAATAATATAGTCCTTCTTGGATCATACTACCATTCAGTTTATTGTTGATTTTTTTTCTTATCTAAAAAGACTGTGATATTTTTAAAAAAATGTTTTTTCATTGCTTGTTTTAGTAAATTGTATGCAGTTATATTCTGGCTCTGTTTTTATGGCATGACATGAAATTGTGAACATGATTCATCTTTCAAATAATACTTGACCTCTAATATCTACATGGACATGTTCATCTTATTACCTTGACAACAATGCAAATCTAGTTTGCCATTGTTCAAACGAACATCAAAAGTTGGGGACCTAATATTTGTTTTTTTTTGCAAAGCAGTTTTTGTTTCTAATTTGACAATTGTTTTGAATTCTTTTCATTCTTCAGAAAGGCATCCTTCCTAGAATCCTGAGATTTACTAGATTTATTTACTGTTTACTTACTACTTGCTGTTATTGATTAATTTTGCAAAATATTTTGTTACGGAAGATACTAAACTGCATTTTCTTGAGTAGTATTTATTAGTCTTTCTCTATTTGGGGGGCATGTATAATAAGCTTTGAATTCCAGGACTCAAATGAATAAATCAAATTTCCATCTGAGTAGATACCTTTTCACTCTGTTTTTAAAGAATAAAGAACCATTCAGTATGATTAATTACAAATTCAATTAAATATTTTTAGATTTGAATAGATTGTTTAAACCATTCTGTTCACTAGGAATAACTTAATATTGTTTATAGTTTATAGCTTTTAAACCATTATTGAAATGAAAGAAAAAATTAAAAACAAATTTGGCTTGTGGGAATAAAGACATTTTTAATTTTTAATTTTTTTTATTTCCCTAACATAATGTTCCAGTTTTTGCTAATAAATAAAACACATCATTATTCCCAAATCTCTCAATCTATGATAAACAGTTTGTTTATTTGAACTGTTGAACATTTGAACTGTTTTAAAAAAAGGGACTTGAACAGCATCTTGAGCAATATTTTCTACCTATTTGATTTTTAATTGCAAGATCTTTTATAACAAGAATCACATCAAATTTAATTTCTTACTTAATATGTTGATACAGATTGACTTTATTAATAAACAAAATAGAAAAATATTTACATTACTAATAAAATCAATCTGTACCTCCAAATAGAGGTTGTTGTAGTAGAGCCAAAAGGATAGAGCAGGGCTGTCAAACTCCCACCCACGGGCCGGATGTGTCACACACTGGCCACGCCTACGCCCGATTTAACAAAGGGGGGGGGGAAGTTCCAATATGTCATATGATGCTGCCGTGCCGACGTGAGTTTGACACCCCTGGGATAGAGCATAGGAAGTTTTACTGGCAAGATCAGTTATATCATCTGCTGTCTATATCCTGCTTCCTGATTTTCTCTATACTTAGCTGCGATCCTAATATTACCTTTGTGTTTGTGCATGTTTATTTCTGTCACCTTATTGTGATTGCTTTCAGGGAGATATGTATGTTCAGAGAATAGTACAAGGTTTCAGCTTCTGTCTTTCTTTCTTTCTTTCTTTCTTTCTTTCTTTCTTGTCTCAGGAATGTATTAGATAACAGATATAAATATAAACATGATTATGAATACATGAAATGGATACAAATAAAATGGAACAGTAGGACAGGGATGGTAGGCACGTTGGTGCACTTATGCACACCTCTTACAGACCTCTTAGGAATGGGGTGACGTCGACAGTGGACAGTCTAAGATTAAAGTTTTGGGGGTTTGGGGGGGAAACCACAGAGTCAGGTAGTGTATTCTAAGCATTGACCACTCTGTTATCATTGGGTTGATTATTAGAAATGAGATGTCAAAAGTGTATTTGATGATGATACTTAAAAATAAAATTAGGTATCCCCAAAGGCAGAAATGATGTTGCCCTTTGACCTATGTCTGATACAGTTATGGGATGGATGAGGTGCCAGAAAGCCGAAACTGCATCCCAGCAAGACAGGGGCATTGTAGCTAATAATCTTTTTCCAGGATAAAAAGAAATGTATGCGCATACTATTCTACACCTGTAAGATAGCTTGTGTATACAGTAGTCTGAGGGTTCACCTTAAATTCTTGCTATTAAGTGACTTTTCTAGCTCCACCTGATTTGCCTTTAATGGTTATTACTTTCCATAATTTGGGTAGTAGTAACCTTAAGATTTGGGAACCAGTTTGGTTTAGTGATTAAATCATCAGACTATAAATCAGGAGACTGTGAATTCTAGATCTGCTTTTGGGCAAGACACTCTCTCTCAACCTAGGAAGCAGGCAGGGGCAAACTACTTCTGGATTCCTGCCAGAAAAACTGCAAGGATGTGTTCAAGCAGTTACCAGGAGTCAACACACTGACTTGAAGAAACCAACAAAACAAAACAAAAGTTTAAAAGCATTTTAAGATTACATCATTGCAAGGATTTTTATATGTTTCTGCCTTTGAAATTAGGCCAGAAATTGCAGCTCATGCAGAAAGTTGTGGCTTATCATTTGAAGAGGGCAGCTTAATGGTGAATTTATTACAGTTATTCTAAAGAAGCTGGCCTTGCTGCCAGTTTGCCATTAAGCCAAGTTTAAAATGCTTTTATTGACAAATAAAAATCTACAGTATTTAAGGCTGGAAAAATTGATAGATTGTCTTCTCTGTCATATATGAGTGGAGTTGTTAAAGACAGTGCCTGTCTTTAAACTCAAAATAATAGAAACAATACCATTACATTCAAAGATTAATTAAAATACATAATGCAGGAATCTGTCTAACCTGCAATTCAGGTGAATGACTCTGCCCTTGATATGCAAGGGCAAGGCTGCAATAAATATTATTTGTAGCACAGTGTTTTTTTTAATGAAAAGCATTTTTATTAGAGCTTAGTTGTCTACCAGCTTGGTATGCATAGGTATTATTCAGAATGCAGGATGATCCAGGAATGATAGCAATTCCTCAGCAGATCTTTACTGTCATAAAATTCTTGGATTGTGGTACTTCTGTGCCTTTCAACTTTTGACATTTCATTCTGTTGTATAACATTTTTTTTTTTAATGTTTTGCTGGCACTCGTTTTTTGGAAAAGTTTTTTATTATTTATTCTCTTACATACAATTATAGGTATACACTCATATAGTTATTGTTCTTCTTCACATTTATCATTCTTATACATTTATTATTCCATTTAAAAGACTATTATATACAGTTTGGGTTGCTTTATTTACCATCACATCCACCTGTTTTAATACCGCCTTATTTTCCCTTTCTTTTCTCCCTCCCTCCCTTCTCTACTTTCTTCTTTCCTCCTCTCCTTTCTCTTCCTTCTTCCCTTACCTCTCCCCTATTCCTACTCTTCCTCTTCCCCTTCCTATCCTCTCTCCTTTTCTTTCTCTCCCTTCCACCCTCCTCTCCTTACCTCTTTCTTTCTTCCTCTTGTCCTCTCCTCCTCTCTCCCTTTCTTTTGTTGTTATAGGTGTCTCTTTCAAATCTCAATTTATGTTTTCTTGGAATGGTATTTCCGCAAACCCAAATATAGTTTAATATCATTTCTTATTCCCTTTGCTAATCTAGTTCTGCTGGCACTCTTATAGACCCAGAGATTAATGCAAGGAAATCTATGTGGTTCTATTTATTGAGGCTTCTACAATAACCTTCAGTTCATTTTCTTCCAAGGACACGTCATCTAAAAGGGCATAGATAACAACAGTAGTTTGTTGTTATGTAAAACATTGGAGGAGGATTTCACCTTGTATAAATTAAAGAACCATCACCTCTACGAAGAACCTCTTCTTTGTAATACTTGCTTTAGCATTTTAGGCTTTCTCAGTCCCTTTCTCATGTAATATTTTCATAGATATTCAGGAAGGAAATAGTTTCTTTAATACATGTTAAATACGTATAATCTTGATTAACACAATTAATCTTTAGTGTATAACTCATTCATTTTTCTTTAAGTTTACAGTATAGAGCTCTATTTTGATCCCTTTATCTTTTCTCCCAAATATTTAGTTTCTACATCTCAAAAGATAGATATTGAGAAACCAACTGAATTTTTTTTTATTAATAAATGTCATTTGAATTTCAATTCAGAACCATTACAATATAGCATTAAAGGAACCATAGAGGTCTTCTGGTCTAACCCCCTGCTTAAGCAGGTGATCCTATATGATTCCAGACCATTTCCCCCCAATTTCTTCTTTAAAAGTCTCCAATGAATGGAGCACTCACAACTTCTGGAGGCAAGCAGTTCCACTGATTAATTGTTCTCACTGACAGGAAATTTCTTCTTAATTCTAGGCTGGATGTCCCTTTGATAAGCTTTCATCCATTACTTCTTGTCCTGCCCTCAGGTGCTTTGGAGAATAAATTAACCTCTAATCTCTGTAGCAGTCCCACATTTGACATGATATTAAAGGTAAAGGTTCCGCTCGCACATATGTGCTAGTCGTTCCCGACTTTAGGGAGCAGTGCTCATCTCCATTTCAAAGCCGAAGAGCCAGCGCTGTCCGAAGACGTCTCTGTGATCATGTGGGTGGCGTGACTAAATGTCGAAGGCGCACAAAGCACTGTTACTTTCCCACCAAAGGTGGTTCCTATTTTTCTACTTGCATTTTTACATGCTTTCAAACTGCTAGGTTGGCAGAAGCTGGCACATGTAATGGGAGCTCACCCTGTTACGCTGCACTAGGGATTCGAACCGCTGAACTGCCGACTGATCGACAAGCTCAGCATTTTAGCCACTGAGAATTCCAATTGGAAAAGTCTACTAGCTAAGGCAACTTGTTAAACAATTGCGCAATGTTTTATTTTATTTTGATTTGATTATTTTTGTACTTTTCATTTCTGTACTGTTCTGTTTTTTTCTTTTAATAAATTAGTTTTTAGTTGTAAGCTGTCCAGAATCATTTTGAAATCAAGTGGCTTATAAATAAAATTAATTAATCAATTAATTAAATAATAAATTAAGAGAGTCCTCAATCCTACTTGCTTAATTAAAGTTGAAATTTACTGAATGCTTAAATCAAATTTTCTTGATAATATAAAATATTTCATTTATTTTGCCTATGATATTTTCAAATTTTGTTACAAATAAAGAAGTTACATTTATGATTAGCAAACATAACATTTCTATGGACTGATTTGTTCTGAATTTTCTGGTCACTAGACACAAACAAGGAACATTGTTAAAGTAATATTATAGTTGTATAAATTTAGGAGTGAGGTATGAAAGAAAGTATTTGGTGAAATCTGTTCTCCTATTATGTGCTCCCAACTAATAGTGGAATAGAGGTGATAATATATCAGGTTAGCTCTGTGTCTCAAGATAACACCAGTCTCAGGGATTCTGCTAATCGTAAAGCTTCCTGCTGACATCTTTCAACATGGAACAACATGGGTTTGTGTTGTTTCGGTGTAAAATTAGATCTGTTAGTTTTGTTTTGCTTGCTTTTGCAGGAAAGAATCTAGCCTCCCATATCTGAAATAATAGCCTTACTGTTCTTCAGGATTGAAACTTTGGGTAAAATTTCAAATAAAATTGATCTTCAAAAGAAGTCTATTTATACAGTAAAAAGTCACGTGGCCAAAGGCAACATATCCCCAAATCATAGGTGAACTTCACATCCTCAGTCCTTTCTGCTGGTCGTTCACCTGCCTGTTTCTCGGACACAGTGTTCCTTACCCTCCCCACATCTGCTCTGCTCTTTTCTGCACATTCAGTGCTTCTTTCTTTGTTGTCATAAAGAGTGACAACTGAAGCCTGAAAACAAGGAGCCTGTCCCACTGTAGTTTCCTTTCTTGACTATTTCTTGTCATAAGCGGAAATACAAAAAATGTTTCTTTTTATAAGAAATAAAAATATAATACATTGTTTATTAATCTGTTGCTTCCAGAAGGCCAGCTACAGGACAGAAATCCTGGAGGGAAGTAAGTTACTTCCTGTCTGCTGATTATAACCCTTCATTTTCCTCTTGTCTGTCTCAAAACAGGAAGAGAATGAAACATGAAACAAAGTTCCTAGATTATTCCAGTAAGACAGAAACCTACAGTAGAACTATAAATGACTTGAGGAATCTCATGTATATAGACATAGGCAAGAGATTTGTATTCTACTGAATACTATTATTATATGGTAGAAAATGACACTGTGCCCCATTCAGAGTATACAGTATTAACGTCCATATTGTAATATTGGAATGCAATCATAAATATTAAAAACTTATAACAGTATAAATCAGTGGTGGGTGTGGGTGTGGCTCGGTGGGCGTGGCAGGGGAAGGTTACTGCAAAATTCCCATTTCCTCCCGATCAGTTGGGACTCGGGAGGCAGAGAATAGATGCGGGGCGGGGCCAGTCAGAGGCGGTATTTACCAGTTCTCCGAACTACTCAAAATTTCCGCTACCGATTCTCCAGAACTGGTCAAAAACTGATGAATACCATCTCTGTTATAAATATATATATGGTATTCAGCAATAAATTCAACTAAAAAAGCCCATCAGAAAAGCTCTGTTTTAGTTATTTCTTAAAGGTTGTTAATATTGAAGCCAATCTAGTTTCTGGGGGCAAGTTGTTTTATGGTTATTACTGAGAAGCCTTTCCTCCTGGTCTCAGTGCCCTCCCAACCGCCATAGTATGGTACTAAAAATATTTTTTCTTATTAGGCAGTTTGATTCTAGTTAAGTAGGTAATCCTGAAAATCCCTTGGTGCCATTTAGGGCTTTATAGGTTAAAACAAATACTTCAAAATACCCAAAAAGCAATGCAGGAATCATACCACAGATATAATATAAGGGAATCTAGTTCCACTTGGCAAATAGGCCACTGCATTTCTTACCAAGTACGGTTTCCAGATGGCCTTTTCCAGCCTCATGTAGAATACCTTGTAGTAGTCTAACTGAGTGGTGATGGAAACATAAATTATTGTCACAAAAAGCTCTCCAATAGAGCTACAACCAGTGTACCAACTATGCTGATTGAAAGCCTTCTGAACCTCCGCTTGCTCATGCAGGAGGATCTTAAGTCGTGGACTTGCTATCTTGGGGACAGCACTAGTCCTTCAGAGAAGAACTGACAGAATTGTGATGAATAAACAGCAACTCTTGTCTTGTTTGGGCCTGACTTCAGCCTGTTTCTTCCCATTCAGCCTGCAATATCCTCTAGGTAGAGGGACAAGATTTTGACCATAGTAGTGTGCAGTTGGATATCATAATTGATGATTTTGTACCCCAAATAAACAGATGAAATTCTTCATGTAGTAGCTTCATGCAGATGCTAAAAAGCAGAAGGGAGAGCACTGAGCAATGTGCTACTCCTTACGTTTGAGGGCACTGCATCAAACTCTCCCCACTTACAACTGTCCATTGACTGGAACACAATGCTGTAAATCCCCAGTCCCTGCATTATGTCCAGAACGATGGTATAAACTACCCAAGATACAATATTGAAGATGGTTGACGGGACCAAAAGGGATGTTCTCCATAACAAAATGAATGCAACCAATGCCTGTGCATTTTGTGGCAAGTCTTCCCTAAAGACGGAAGGTTGGAAATAGGGTAGTGGTTGTCTAATACAATTGTATCCAGTGTTTTAAAGACTGGGGGTGGAGGTTGCCATATTGCAACCTCTTTCAAAGCTGCAGAAAAACTCCCTGTTTTGTTTTACACATCAAAGTGCTTTGTTTGATTACAGCTATTAGAGATCACATACAATTCTTTTGTGGGCCGGATGCAGTTGATATAGGGAATTGGTTAACTACTGGGATTTTACATGTATTTTTTCAATAATTGCTGTTTCAGAAAAAACCGAAAAAATATATTTTTATTTTATTTTGCATGTGTGGCCAAAATACAGGAGATGATATCTTAAAGTAACAGTATTTAATTATAAAGTATTATTATGAAAGATGGACTTGTGGCAGATTCAAGCCACCTGTGCAGCAATATGTTTTTGGAAGCAACCATGCTACCTCTTGAGTTACTATGTCTGGGCTATAAAAATCTGGAAGACCACTGGATGGTAAATATCAGACACAGCCACTTCTAACTCTCTCCTTTGCTTAATGGCAATTTGGATTTTTGCACCCTAGATCTGATAGCCCAAGGTTTATAACTGAATTAATAAACAATATAGTAGCCCTATTTGATTAGAGAATATCCCTGACAGGAGACAATATTTTTGAAAAAAGAAAGACAATTTATCTTTCTTTTATCTAACTGAATAGTGTTAATACATTGTATGCTATCCTGTCTTTAGATGGAATAATATTTTTATTGCATAAATACTTTATAGCTTAAGTATAACTTCAAGATTTTGAAACTAGCTTGACTGCACTGTGGTTTGGAAGGTCGGCATAATGCTTTTGTGAGTTGTTGGTTTTAGTCTGGGATTTTTCCCATTGACCAGGATGGGACAGATCCAAAGGATGTCATAAACATTTTTCAGCTATTTATATAACACTGCAATAGATCAGTCTATGAGCTTCCAGTTTTTCCAATGTTCAAAACGTATTTTTTATCACAGTCTCTTCAATTCTATACACACACAAAACATGTACACGAACACCCCATCAAATTATCCATCTTAAGACCCTTTTTGATGCTCTGTTCAGTTAGTTAATGATGGACTTGCTTTCAGCCAGTAACCCTAACACCTAATATTGAATACTAAATATTATTTAAAAACCTGATATGTCAAAATGAGGCACTGATCAGATAAAACAGTCCTTGAATGCAATTGTTTTGTTTATTAAACAACATCAGATCTGATTTTAAATCAGATTTTAATTGGAGCAATTCAATTAATTAGCACTGGATTATAACAGTATTTGCAAGATTAAGTCAGTCTTGGGGTGCTTTTCTTAACACTAGTAAACGAGTGATGAGGAAATAGCCCCAGAGTATGTGAAAACATGCTGCATATTCATCCTTCATTTTCTCACTTTTTAGCTAGTGACACTATCTTTTTATAGACTGAGGAAACAAAAATAGAAGAGTTGAAAAGCAAGTTATCCATAAAGTGGCAGAGAAATGGAAACAATGTAAATTAGGAAATCACATGGTCATTATATCTGTTGAATTTCTCTCAAGAAAAACTGTTATTATTAAAAACACAGAGAAAGAGCTTTTAGATTAACTTCTTAAAGTGCATTGACAAAATCAGATTAATTACAGTCAATAAAAATCAAGTTTTTAAAACTAGTATCAGTAAGTGATTCGAATGTACTTGTCTTAGGATGTCCATAATAATGTGATCCAGTCCTAATGACTTTCATACCAATCTGTTTAGACCAGTGGTAGTCAACCTTTTTCTACCTACCGCCCACTAATGGATCTTTCTTGATGGAAAATTTCCTTACCGCCCACCAGTTTTTGCGCAAGTGCGGAATATTTTTTAGAAAGGAGGGTGTTTTTAAAAAAAAGAAATGTATGTACATTTATCTTTTTATTTCTACTTTATGCATGTTTATAATGTTTTTAACTTTATAAAGTTTAATTAGAAAACAATAAAGTAAATTGAAATTAGCCTTACTAGTGATTAATGAGATCTTTGAGGCTGATGTGAGACTAAATATTTGATATCTGGTTTGATTTTCGTAAGGAACAAACGAAGGTCTCCTCTTTTGGTGATATTCAAATGATTTCTCTGTTTGCTCATAATATGATTAACAGCACTAAAGCCTGATTCTACAAGATATGTGGTAGGGAAAGGTATCAATAAATTGAACATCATTTCCCATATATTTGGATATAACGCAGGCATTTTTTATTTTGCCAGAGTTTTTGGTATGCTAAAATTACACTTACTCTCTTCATCATATTTAAGTTCTAATAGTTGTTCTTGGCAAGTTATATCAACCTCAGCAACATTTGCTGTAAAAGGATTTATCATCCAGTCATGCACCTTTAAGTTTAAAATATCTTGAAATTGTTTTTCCATATCCAATTTGAGTTCGTTGAGGTGGCTGCTGAACCTTTCAATATCCCCCAGAGTTACATCATTGTTTATAGAGGACAATTCAGGAAACTGATGAAATTCTCTCTTTAAAATATTATGACGGAGAAGGTCAAGCTTTTCGATAAATAATGACACAATATTTTTACAACTTATAAGAGTTATATTGGCTCCTTGAAGCTGCAAATTAATTTCATTAAATCTCTTGAAAATGTCTGCCAAATAAAAGGCATCATTCTTTACGGTTTTTAACTGTTCATAGAGACCAGCCTCATTATCACTTTCAAAAAACTGTACGACACTATCAAATAATGCAACAAAATGAGACAAGCATGTATCCTTTGAGAGCCATTGAACTTCTGTGTGTAAAAGTAACCTAATAAACTGCTCGCTATTGTCCTGGCACAGCTGTCGAAACATTCTATCACACTTGGCATAATATCAACATAACAGAATAACAGTTTAATCTCCTGTACAAGGAGGAGACCCTGTACCATTCTGGACAAATGGCTGTCCAAACCTCCAGTGATGGAGTACCTACATACAACTTCTAAAACCAAGCAGTTTCACAGGGTAATTGCTTTCACTGCCAGGAAATTTCACTTTAGTTCCAGGTTGGTTCTCTTCTTAATTAATTTTTATCCATTGCTTCTTGTTCTGTCTTCTGGTGCTTTAGTAAATAGGTTAATCCCCTATTCTTTGTGGCAGCCCCTAAAATATTGGAACACTGCTATCATGTCATCCATTTTCCTTCTTTTCAGTAGACTACACATACACAATTCCTGCAACCATTCTTCATATGTTTTAGCCTCTAGCTCCCTAATCATCTTTGCTGCTCTTCTCTGCACTCTTTCCAAACTCTCAACATTTTTTTATATTTAGAGTGACCAAAACTGGATGCAATATTTCAAGTGTGGTCTTACCAAGGCATTATAAAGCTGTACTAACACTTCCCATGATCTTGAGTCTATCTCTTTGTTAATGCAGCCTACAATTACATTGGCTTTTTTGGTGGCTGCAACACATTATTGGCTCATATTTAAGTGATTGTCCACTAGAACACCAAGATCCCTCTTACAGTTGCTGCTATTGAGCCATGTGCCACCTATTCTATACCTGTGCATTTGGTTTTTCTTGTCTAAATGTAAAACCTTGCTTTTCTCACCATTGAATTTAATTTTGTTAGATAGGGCCAAGTATTCAAGTCTGTTCCTTCTGGATCTTAAGCCAATGATTATTGTTATTATATTTCATTTCTCTCTCCATGTTTCCCAATCTATTTCTTGTGTTCTGACACAGTATTTGGGATGGCAGAACCATTATCAAATAAAAATTAAAATATTTATAACAATGTTTCCCACAATAATGTGAAGTTAAGCTGCTCATAACAAACCTTTTTGAACAACTATTATTCTGTTTTTTGAGCAAGATAATAAAAGGGAGAACAAAAAATTAATTCACATTGCTTGGGATATACAGGAATAGTTGTTGAGTTCATTTGTGAATTTCCAGTGGGCATTTATGCCAATTTCTAAAGTATTAGTGATTTTAAATGTTAGTAGGAATGTTTTATAGACACTAATATCTGTTAAGCTGCTCAGATTTGCTTTCAATTGCTATGTGGATGGCAAATAAATTTGATAAATTCATTAAATAAATAATGGGCACAAATCTTTTAAGTAAACTGTAAGATTTACATGTCTTTAAAGAACATTATGCTGTAGTTTTTGTCTAATTTGAGCTGTAGTTTATATTCCATTTAAAATTGTTTCAGCCTTCTGTTTCTCATACTTGACTATAAATAAAAAGGTTGAGTTGGTTACACTGAAAAAAAGCAACAAAAATAATAAGTAGCATAAGGGTGGATGAAATGAAAAATGCATTTAGCTCCAAAGATAAAAAAGTCAATTTCATTCCCAGTTTTTTAAATCCCTTCACCAACTGTTCCTGATCCAAATGTCTGTGGATATTCTCGATCATCCAGGTCATAACTGTCTCGAAGGTGCTTTTTTCTTCTTCTTCAAAAGGCAACTGGATTTTTTTTCCCTTTGAGGAATAAGACAAAAATGTTTCACTTTTTATCCAAGAAGCTTCATCAGTTCTGATGGCAGCGGGGAAGAATAGGTACTGACATCCATACGTTGCTGATTGTTCTCATAGTCTTAGCCTAGCCATCCTTTTGAATTTAGTAAGCAGGCAACCATCTGCTCTAGGGTATAAATATTCTAATAGACAGAATATGAGGAGATATTGGATGGCTTAGTGTGGTTTGATTATGTGACACAATCTTTTCAACCAGTTATCTCCTTCAGGGCAGGAGGACACCCTGGCAGAATGTGTTTTCAGTTACTTTAAAATATTTAATGTTTTAATGTGGCTCTGCTAGATGATTGTCTATGGAATCTAGAGTGTCTTGTTGACAGCTTAGAATATGAAGAACCTCTGTCCATCATAGCAATTAGCAAAAGAGAGGGAGGGAGGGAGGGCCAGTGCTCTGGTGGGAATTTGCATCATCGGGATAGGGGTTTGAAATTGGAAACCACCAAAGATATCTTTGCTTTCTTTTGCCACACTTCTATTTCCATTTTCAGGACTTTGTATTTTGTATTCTCCAGTTCTTTCTTATTATTATCAAACAATTTAAAGGAGGTAATAAGATATTCAGTAAGATTTTAATAAACTGAGTCAATCAGCAGAAAGTAGCAACATGAATTTCAACAGGGGCAAACACAAAAGACTTACATTTGAAATGAAAAAATCAAAGGCATTATGGGATGAGGAAACTGTATTATGTGTGGAAAGATTTGGGTGTTCTGATGGGTCATAAGCAGAACCTGAGATTATAGTATGATGTATCATATTTTTCGGAGTATAAGATGCACCTTTTTCCCTCAAAAAAGAGGGAAAATCTGGGTGCATCTTATACACTGAATACAGCAATTTCTGCCTCCCAAAACTCCACCCCCTTCACCAAAATGGCCATGCATAGCCTATAGGAGGCTTCCAGAGTGCTCTTGGGGGCTGGGGAGGGCAGAAATGAGTGAAAAACAGGCCACATTTTGTTCCTGCAGCCCCCAGGAGCACTCTATAAGCCTCCTAAAGGCTATGCATGCCCTTTTTTTGGACAAAAAATGGGCCCGTTTTCGGGAGGTCTGTAGAGTGCAAAAACTTTTTAAAAAATTTGCCACTTCAAAATCTTGGTTCATCTTATACTCCGGTGCGTCTTATACTCCAAAAAATACCTGCAATTAAAAAAGCAAAGCAAAACATACAGTGTAGTCTTAAGCTGTATCAATTGAAGTATGGTGACAAAAACAAGAGAATTTTTTTTCTCTCTATTGTGTGTTGATCAGATTACATAAGGGTGTTTGGAATTCATTTTGGGGTACAACATTATAGTAAGTATAGTGACAAATTAGACAATGTCTGGAAGATAACAACCAAGATAAGGAGCCTGGGAAAAATGAGGAATGACTGAAGACTTTGAGTTTGTTTACTCTGAATGAAAGAATACTGTGTGGAGATGGTTGTTTTCAGAGCAATCATGTATGATAGACTGATTAAGTACAATTCCATGAAAGAAGCAGCAATGGGTTGAAATTGAAGAAAAAGGAGTTCAAATGGACATGAAAAAGTCTCCTAATGGTAAGAGCCATTCAACATTGGAACAAATTTATCAGAAGGTAGTCGACTTTTCTAAAATTAATGCTTAAGTTTCTCTTAGTTAATTGATTGATTGATTAAATAAATAAATAAATAAATAGTTAAGAAGATCTTTAGGTGGGAAGTTGTATTTTACAGTGTTACATCAGTCTAGTCTAGTGTGAACAACAAAAACAATTGTGTAAATTTTTTCAATGTCATTGGCTTATCCATTATATGACAGAACATGTGATAGGAGGCTGCCATAAAGCATCTAATGATGAAGTGTGAGTTATATATATTCAGATTAGAAAGGTATTTCTGGAAGAATATGTCAAAGGTTTGTTTCATCTCTGATCAGATTTTGTAAAAACCTAATATATTCAAGTTCAATATGTAAGATAAGGATAAATCACAAGACTTAAGCAGTTTAATTTTCTTGATCATGTAGATATAAAATTGTTAGAAAGATTCAGAAAAACCCAAGCACTCTTAAAATGAATCAATTGAAGTGAATAATTGAAGCAAATGAGCCATTTAGAGACCTGTGTGAAAGACTGCTATATTTCTAACTTTAATATAGGATTAGAAATACATAGAGGCACACCAAATAAACCCCTTAAGAATTTAGACTGAATTATTTCAAGAGGGGCGTCAGAGCAATATTTCTAGGCCAGGGATTTATAAATTAAGTAACTTATAACATTTGTATTGTGTAGCCTAATTGATGTCAGGATGAAATTGCAGCTGTTTTATTTTGAAAATGCAAAGTAACCTTTGATCTTTCCTGGATATTGATGCTGAAGAGGAAATCCTGTGATATTTAAATTATTTGATCTGAAGTTTAAAGGAATAATACAACATTTCTAGATAAAACACGTATTTTTTTAGTGTGGTTGATGTCAAGTTCATTGTTATTACAGTTTGTTATTCCTACTATGCAGTGTTCAAGACTCTTAAAGGTTCTCCCCATAAGTACTGTACTAGGAATGTACAAAAAATGGCCATGTGTTCTGCCTAAAGGAGAATTTCTACTGGCTAGCATAGGGCTTGCATCTATGACCATTTGAAGAACAGAACATAAAGGGTGGGGGTCACTTACATACTTTTTTCATCTCTTTATCAGTGGATACATGGGCAGCAAGAACAGAAAATCTACATGGAATTATTCTAAAAGAACATTGATAAAGGCAAATAGTCAATTGATTGAGGTGGCAAGGGCAAACAGTTTCCCCTATAATTGTTTCTGGTTACTATTTCCCAATATAGGGAAAAAGAAATGCACCTTTGGTTAGACAATACTTGGAAAGTCTAGGCTTGATCTCATTTCCCTAAAGAAAGCCAGCTTGCTCCAATCCTATGATAATACCATGTATCAATCAATCCACCAGTTTTAGATGGAGATTTCTAGAATAGAGCTTATTTATGATGCCTATCAGACTAATTGGGCAAAGATTAGATTTTTTAAGTATCTTTTTTAAAAATCAGAATTATTATATAAATTTAGAACAGACAACTGATATTTGAAATATGCTTCCCATCAGTGGTGGGATTCAAATTTTTTACTACCAGTTCTGTGGGTGTGGCTAGGGGGGTCATGTGGCTGATTGGGCATGGCCAACTTGACATCACTCACACCCACACCCACTCAGTCACATGACACCCCCCCACCAAGCCACGCCCACAGAATCCGGTAGGAAAAAAATTACTTTCCACCTATCTACATATTTTCTGCCCAGGGCTGGCCTAATCTGTTAAAGGCCTCCTCCTCCTACATGCTACCCTGCTCTCCCTTCGCCAGTCCTCTTTCCCCTCCTTCAGAGGCTTCCCTTCCTTCCCCTCCCTAGCCCCGCTTCCTCCCCCATAACTGCTTCTTTCTTTGGGCTTACCTTCTGAGGTGGCTGGTCTGGACTCCGGAAGGAAAGCTGCGCCAGAGGGAGTTGCTTGGGCATGTCCGAACAGGGAGGCTTCTCGCAGTCGTACTGAAAAAGAGAGCTTGCCTTCCGGAGTCTGGACCAGCCACCATGGGAGAACGGTAAGCCCAAAGAAAGAGGTGGTCATGGGGGAGGAAGTGGGGCTAGGTCCAGGGCCTCCGAAGGAGGGGAAATGGGGAAAATGTGCGACTGGCGAAGGGAGAGTGGGTAGTGAATGGGTGGCTGCTCTGGAGCAAGGCCAGAGCTGGGGAATGGCGCATCCCCTGATCCAGCCAAGTTGGGCAGTGGCTCCAGGGCCTCAGGAAATGGTGCATCCCTGGGGCCCCAGGCCCTGACCCAAAGTGAAGGGCAAGCAGGCGGCATGCTTACTTACCTTTGGTGAACTGAGCAGAGCGGGTGAGGTGCAGAGGCAACTGGTGAGGCAAGTAGCTGGGCCATGTGGTGAAGTGAAGGCAACATATATAGGGCTGGGAATGGGTGGGGCTAGTGTCAAGCAGGCGGGCGGGGCGAGTGAGTGTCGGCGAACCAGGCCAAATTTCCCCTAACGCTTCACCCGAACCGATGCGAACCGGCTGAATACCGTCTCTGCTTTCCATGCATGCAAAATTGGGATTTACCAGTTGATGTTGGACTGTAATAGTTCAGTTAAAATTAGATCTTTCCCAATGAGTCTACCATTTTTAAGCTATGAGATAAATTTGGAGATTTCAGATAGTCAAATTTGCTGATTCAAATTTTAGCCAGACCATTCTGTATGCTCAGAGGACATAAATTGCAAATCAGTACCTATTGTATTTGAGGATCAGTTGCTACAAATGGAATTTCCAAGTCTATTGTGACAAATCTTCTCTTTAAATCCCCTTTGAATACAGTTTTCCTTTGGGGAAACAGGTTGATACAGAATAGGAATGGAGCATTGTGCTCTCCCCATGATCTCTTAACCTCTTATCTCTTAGCAATAAACCCACTCCTTCTTTTCCCCACTTCTGACTAGTAACAAAGCCAACCCCCCTTTTATTGCTGTTAGATTTCTTGCAGTTAGTTTTAAGTCTTAGTTCAATAAAAGAAAAAAAACACCTATGCATTCATATAAGTTTCCTAAATTTCTTCACATTTTTTTCCTTCCAATTGGAATGGGATATGATTGTTCTTTCAGTATTTAGAGGACAGAATAGTGGATAGTTGTGAAAGCTATTTGACTTCTCCTTACTATTTTAAAATCTTGCCCTTGCGGAACAATGTTTTGCTATTACTGGTAGTAGACCAGACTGGTAATGCTTCTTCAGATATATCCTCAGACTGTTAGAACTACTGTACAATGCCCTACCTTCTCCTCTGTGCTCATGGTTTTGTAGAGTAAGTTAGATTGCTTAGGCGGGGATTGAGTTGCTTCCTGTTTCTGATAAAATAAGGGGACACCAGTATATAACTGGAAGGCTTATATACCGTAGGTGTCTCTGCTTCCTTCTTTGCCTTCTTGTGTTAAGAGTATTATAAACTTTCCTCTCTCTGGGGACTGATGCAGCTTTCAAAAACATCCTCCCCTTTCATTATCAACCCTTCTCAATAGTAATAGAGGGTCTTGTGGAGGGTCTTTTGGAGCCATGAAGCTTTTCTTATGGAGGTTTCTTGCTAAAGATGACAATCTTGAAATCTGTATTAGTAGTAACAAGACCATCAGCCATGCTATACCTGGTCTTTTTACCTACCTCTGAAAAAAACAGAGATCTTGCATTAGCTGATTTATGTCCTTAACTTCCAACAATGCCCATTTAATTTGAGGGAAATCACAAGAGGCAGAGTCAGTCACAACTCTGACCCTAATGCCTCTGCCTCCTTTCATTCTAGGGACAGCAATACTACACATCATGAGGGCAGAAAAAGAAATACAAGGTAAGAAAGAAAATAATGGAATGTGGATAAAAATTAACCTAACAGTTTGACCGAAGTGGGTCTTCCTCTAGTTTAGGAGGAGAACATATGAATTAAATGATTGTATTGGGACAATGTGGGTCCTGAAACATTTTGTAAGCTAATATATAGAAAAAAAGACAAATGAAGACAAGACACAGTGATTTAGATAGAAAACAAAAGTTTTCTATAGAAATAATAAATAAAATAAAATTAATTGTAATTGAAGGCATACAAGAATTATTAATTGGGAATGAATCCCAATTTTGTTTTTTAAAATGGAGAAATATGTTGGAAAGGGAATGGACAGATAAAAAAGTACTATCTAATGCAGGAGTCCCCAACCCCTGTCCGTGAACCAGCACCAGTCTGTGGTATGCCAGAAAGCGGACTGCACATACAAGCGAAGGCCTATTCACAGAATGCAGGCAGCGCACAAAACCACGCCTCCTCCGGTTCGTGGAAAAACCCTCTCCCCAGAGAAACTTCCCAAAAGATTGTGGGGTGCTGATCTAAAAGGAAAGCATAAGTGATGAAAGATTAATGTTAGGTCAAGTGAAGTTGTAGCAATACAGTGAACAACCTCATCTTTACCTCTTTCATCTGTGGGCAGCTGATTTATCACATCCTATTAGTTGAATCAAACATCTTCTCTTTTCATTTTGTTGTTTATGTAAACAACAGCATTTTTAAAAAAATGTATGGCTGCTATGGTCATATCAGCACCTGTAGGATGTGAGGAGCTCTGGTGGCACCATAACTAGAATGCAGCATTGCAGGCAAGTTCTGCCCTTAGCCAGGAGTTTGATCGGGACCAGCTCAAGGTTGACTCAGCCTTCCAGCCTTCCAAACTTGGTAAAATGAGGACCCAAATTGTTGGAGACAATATGCTAACATTATAAAACACCCAGAGTGTGTTCTAAAACACTATGGAGCAGTATATAAGTAAGTGCTATTGCTATTAGAGCATATTTTGTGATTTGATCTGCATTTAGGAGAGTGAATTGGACGTCAGTCTCCCTAAATCACATAGGTCCATTTGTGGACTTGCTTTCTCAAAATAAAGCTTTAGATTTTCTATGTCATATTTAAGTATTAAAATAGCTATGTATAAAGCCATGAGACCTTATTCATCAACCGCCTGTGAGTAGCAGCCATGCCCAGACAAATTTACTTTTGTTTAATTTATTATTGTTTCATAACTTGCATATAAGTTCACATACAATGGGATCATGCATGGTTTGCATAGCTTCATTATTCTTTCACTATTTATTTTTGGAACTATTTGTCTGCTGTATACTTTCTTGATTCTAGATAGATTACAATCATAAAAACATAGTAATATAAACTAAAAACAACCAGTACTACGCAAAACTCTCCTATCAACCTAATCGGTATTTTGTTGATCAGAGGTTTTGAGGAAAAGTGTAATTTTAAAGCTATTTCTTAAAAAGAGGAGGCCCTCATGATCTTTTGGGGGAGGACAAGCTTTTTCAGATTGGGAGGGCTGCTACCAAGTAGTTACTTTTTGAGCTCCTTCCCCTCTAGCTGTAAGAGGGAAACTTAAAGAGCTCCTTCCTGGCTAACAAATATTGGATGGGCACAATTAGTATAGAATAGGTGACCCTGAAGATAAGAAAAACTGGAGCTATGGGATACGTTGCATAGATAATGATCAATCTCTTGAATTGGATCCAGAAACTCAACAGCAGCCAGTACAGTTCCAGCAACATAACTGCTGCTAAATTGTTTTCCAATGGGCAGTAAATAGCAGCTACATTATCCAACAGCTATAGAGGACTTAAGGGCAATCTGAAGGAGAGCAAATTGCTGTTGTCTAACCAGGACATGACAAGGCTGCTAATCATGGTTGTCAGTGCCTCCCTGTTCTAGTAATTACACAACTGGTGGACCACCAAAGCTGGTGAAAGACTTCCCTTGCAAAGTCTTCTACCTGCCACTCTAACAAAAAGGGTGAATTCAGGATAATGTGCAAGCTGTATACCTGTTCTTACAGGAAAATACAACTCATCAAGAACTGTAGATGGAAGAGCCGAGGTGGCGCAGTGGTTAGGGTGCAGTACTGCAGGCCACTTCAGCTGACTGTTATCTGCAGTTCAGCGGTTCTAATCTCACCGGCTCAAGGTTGACTCAGCCTTCCATCCTTCCAAGGTGGGTGAAATGAGGACCCAGACTGTGGGGGCGATATGCTGACTCTGTAAACTGCTTAGAGAGGGCTGAAAGCCCTATGAAGCGGTATATAAGTCTAACTGCTATTACTATTGCTATTGCTAATACTTTTACTATTGCTGCATTGTTTTAACTCTGCTACTTTTAAGCAACTTTTAAGATTCCATGCTTATCCCACAATAAGCCATTTCTTATCTAAATAAAATATTTTAAAGATAACCTTTTAAATCTATTAACTTTCTCATTTAGACAGAATTCTAAGTATTTATTCTTACAGGAGTATAATATTTTAATTTATTTTTAATTTATTAATTTTATATGCTGCCCCTCTCATTGATAAGGAGACTCTGGGCCTTATGTTGCCTCCCCATGTGTGGTTATTTGTGCTAACTTTAATATATTTCTTTAATTCTATTGATATTTTACATTGATAAGTACATTAAATGCAAACAGTTTATCA
Organism: Thamnophis elegans; assembly: GCF_009769535.1. NCBI lineage: Eukaryota > Metazoa > Chordata > Lepidosauria > Squamata > Natricidae > Thamnophis > Thamnophis elegans. Next base: position 32,951,101 of record NC_045543.1, on the reverse strand, counting down.
AAAATGTATGAAAATATTATGTTTAAGTGAATCAGTGTCATTTTTTCAAGTACCCAGTCTAGTCTATCTCCCTGGGTAAAATTCCCCTATCTAAGTACTAACCATGGTCTGTTGATTCAAGCTCAGTTAATTTATGACTGAATAAATAAAGAGCTAATGAAATAGGGAGCCATAAATGTATGAAGTCTAGAATAGTTCATACTACCTGCTTTGTAATTAGAGGATAAATAAATAACAGATAAATAACAGATTAACAGAGTTGGAAGGGACCTTGTAGGTCATCTAGTCCAACCCCCACCCAACAGGAGATCCTACACATTTCATATATATACATATATACATAATCATATATATATATATATATACACACACACACACACACACTCACACAATACATACATACATACATATAATTTTTAATTTTCAAAACAGACACAACACAAACAATCCTCCTTCTTTACATACTGTAGAAAGTGTATCGCTCTCTCATGTAATTTCTATGCCCACCTTCTGTTTCCTTAATCAGCTTATCTTTAATTGTCAGTGGTGTTTTCAACGATGTTGCTAATAAAATTTCTCTCTTTAAATCAATAAATTCTTTTATTTTTTCTTCTTCTGCATCTTGCCATCTGGGGTAGAGTTCCCTTCCATTTAATTCCTCTTTCTGTATTCCAATCTTTCCATTTCCAGACACAAACCAATCACCATAGATATCAGCAGATTTAATTTCTTTGTAATCATTTTTCTCTTCGGTTTTTAGGACTCTAACATCCACTTTTTCCACTTGATAAACATCTCCAACTTTTTCATCAGATTTTACTGTTAGATGCTCTAGATTTTCCAACTTCTTCTCCATCCTCTCAAATGTGTTTGATAATTTCTGAATTTCTAACAGTATCTTTTGCAAACTTAAAGTTTCTTTCTGCTGTTGACATTGTGCCATTATCTCCAGATGACAAACATGGCTGCTCTGGTTTGGAAGGTTTTTACAAGATTAAGCATAAATTCACAATAAGGTCTTATTTTCACTTTTCTCTGGTTAAAGATATACTTCAAATGAACATCTGTATGCTTTTCTTCGTATCATTCTCTATAGACAAAACAGTGAGACCTTGAAGTGCCAAGCCAGAATAATCAGTGAGGAAAGTAAAAGTGTTTTGTTTCCAATACACAAACCTCCAGCCTCTAAGTAGCAGTGCCATCTTTCCCTCTGTAGTTACAATGTTCTTTGTTACTTTTTGTATCTCTTTTATTCCAAGTTAAAAAAAGTCAAATTCTTAAGTGAAATAGAGAAGAAAAGGGGAAAAACACATGCAGTAATGAAGAAGGAGAATTTTAGTCCATAAGTTGCAAAAAATAATAAAAAAGAAGAAGAAAACTTAATCCATTGGGTTTAAAAGGCTTGCATAAATTCCATCCATGAAAATAACATTTAAAAAGTAAGATAACCCACTGTCCAAAACCATTCAAAGCTCAATTCCGCCGCTTATTTCTTCTGTTCTCAAATTTAAATTAACTTTAAGTTTTTTATAGGCAGTCTCTTTTAAAATGGTAAAAATTCCTCACCAGCTGGAAACACTTTCTCTTTCTGTCCCGACTTCATCAGCCTGGTGGCTGGACTTTTTGTCGCCGGCTTGAAGAACTTCTCTTGGATGGATCAGGGACTTTGCGATGTCCCTGAGATCAGCAAGATGTATTCTTCCTGTTAAACCGTCTCTGTGGGACGGTTTAGGTCCAAATGGACCACCCAGCAGCAAAAGTTTTGGCTGCAGTCTCAGAGCATCAAGACCGCATGTCCGTATCGTTCTGACGTTGGCTCCTCTTCCAGACCCTACACATTTCTGAGAGATGGCAGTCCAGTGTCTTCTTGAAAGGTTCCAGTGATGAAAGCTTCTGAACTGATACTACAGCCTCTGAAGGCAAGGATAGAAAGTGATCAAAGTGTACAGTATCTTCCCATTTCACCACAGTCAGATAGATTGATCTTTACTCACTTTTATCATGGTCAGAGAGTTACTGTGAGGATTTAAAAGGAAAAGATACATACCCAACCAATTGGGTTTTTAAATAAGTAAATAATATAAAATAAAATAAAAATACCTTGCTTAAAGTTGCTTAAAAACAGACTGGGATTTTAAGTTAAAAAACATACACTCATCTGGGATAATTCCAATTATCAATAAGTATTAGAATGTAATTTATGTGAACATAAACATTCGTATGAAACACAGTGCTGTATAATATATATTGTAACATATATTTAAATATTCATGCTGATAATACCAAATATTATTTACTAAAACATACTAAAATTATTCTGTTTTATCTTTCAGGAAAAAGTCATCTGCACCAGTATAGAAGCCTGAACAACTATTTCATGATGAACATAGATGATGAAGAAAATATGAGTAAGGTGTACTCAGTATGGTTTCTGCAGAGTACTTTTGTTAAATTCCCTTTCATAGAGAGAAAATCTCCTTTCAGGTTTTTAATGAAATGAGGATTTTTTCTATTTTTTGTTGCATGCAGTAAGATACAGTGTCAGCATTTAAGCACAAGGAGCAGTCTCTGAAGTGTACATTAGTACCACTGAATATGTGGTCTATTTCCTTCACTTAAAGATTTAGTTGCTTTGGTTTGAATGAATATAAAGAATGCATATTCACTGATAATTAGGTCCCCTTGAATTTGGTAAATTAGTTAATCTTAGCTTATTCATTCATTCATTCATTCATTCATTTATATAGTTAGTTAGTTAGTTAGTTAGTTAGTTAGTTAGTTAGTTAGTTAGTTAGTTAGTTAGTTATATTTCATATTTCTAGACCAGGGGGCATGATGTCTCAACAGTTAAAGACACTGAGCTTGTCAGCTGGAAAGCTGAATGCCATACAATGGGGTGAGCTGCTGTTCCTCCCCCAGCTCTTACCCACCTAGCAGTTTGAAAGCATGCCAATGTGAGTACATTAATAGGTATCACTTTGATGGGAAGGTGATGGTATTCCATATGCCTTTAGCATATAGCCATGTTAGCTGCATGACCACAGAAAATGTCTATGGACAATGCTGACTCCCTCAGCCAAAAAATAGAGAAGAGCATCACCTCCTAGAGTTGGACACAACTGGACAAGGGAAACTTATTTCTAGACCTCCCATCTCCCTCGAGGAAGGGCTCTATTAACTACTAAAGAACATTCGTATTGAACTCTTTGAGTTTATAAGTAGGCATGCATTCAATTATGCTCTTATTCTTGATCAAATTATATGCATAACTTTGTTTTTATTTATTTTTTAAACTTTGTTATACCTGGTTTTCTGTTTCTTCTAGTTTTTAAAACCAGTTTTACCCCTTCTAGACAAGCATAAGATATTGAATATAAAAAGTTGTAGATCATCATTTATTTCTGTGAAACTAGCAACATTTTTGTTAAACTATTACGTTCAAAGTCATCTGATTATCATACAATAATTATGATAATCATAATTATATTTTATTTATATAATCATCATAATACAATTATTATGTTCTTACAATTTTAAAAAAATATTTCAGCCATTTTTATCAAGATTTCACAAAGCTTGCTATAGAAGCTATGATTACTGTAGTCTTTTGTTGTTCAGGGCTTTAGCTAGCATTTTTCTTTCTGCAGAGATGTGAAATAACTGCAGAGATGTATAGTATCCCTGTTCCCATATTTAATTTATGTACATCTGAGAAAAAAATAAAATATTTTGAGAAACATTTCTTACAAGAAGATTCTTTAATACATTTGAAATGCCAATATCACTTATTTGGGTTCTGTGTTACAAAGGAAACCCTGTCTCACCTACTAATTTTTATTACAGAGATCTAGGTAGCTTGCAGTAAGCCAACAGCAACTAGATGTGGGGTCAACATCTGTAAAGAGGTGAACTTGGTCTTCGGATCTAAACCCTACTCCTTTTATGCATATGTATATTCTAGATTAGATGAGCTTTGCCTTCCAGAATCAGAAAACAAACTCTTCTCTGCTTCTAGAAAAAGATATGAGGCTCTAGATTTTATTTCCTGTCTCAGTAAGGAGCAGATTCTCCCAAGTTCTGAGACCCACAAAAAAAAAAAACCCCGTTTAGACTATAGGGCTGAATGGGAGTGAACAGAATGATCCTATTAGATCCTCTACTAGTCTGGGTTGTGCATGTCATATAAAGGGAACTTTCAGTTTTATGCTATATCATTAAAAATAGAACTTTCCTTGAGGTAACTAAAATAGCTCTCCACATCCTATCCATTGCATGCAAAATTTAATGTATATTTTTCATTTTTATTTTAAAAAGTGAGTTTTCTGAGTACTCTTTGTTTGTGTGTCATGAGTTTTGTATTTTATTTTTGACATGCCAAAAGAAATATTAAATATATTTATTTTAGATTATAGTATTAAATAATATATTTTAACTGATTGCTATTGTTCTGTAAATATGACTTTGTCCTTCATTTGACAAAAGCTGCAAAATCAGAGGATTTATAAAGAGAGATCTCTTATTACCAGGGAGAGAATCATATATATTTTCTGCAAAATCAATAGGCTCATGATACCACTAGGTTTTCCATTTTTTATATGTGTGTATGTGCATCTTGGTTTAAACGTTAACACTGAATTACTTTTGTTCACTTATATATCAGTAGATCTTTCTATGTTATAGCATAATGGTAAACTATATTTGTGGGTTTAAACTTACCTGTTAAAATTGCATGTATGAAAACGTCTCATTCAATATTGATAGAAGGGGGTTGCAAATAAATACTGAAAAGGAAAAAGAGACTTTTGTAGGCTAAATAAGATTTATATTTTAATACAATTTCCTTTTTTAAACTTTAAAATAGCTATTGCTATTTTACAATTACAATTTACAAAAACCTATTGCTGTTTGTACAATTAATTTCTATAATGATGTTGTTGCTACTATTGTCCACTTTGGTAAGAAATTATACTGGAAGAGCAGGTTCTTATTTAGTTAAATTTTCTAATCATATTTTAATTTCATATTTTAATGTTTATTGTGACTTACAGCAATATGAATTGGCCTCTTCTGCCGGATTGTTCTCGGATTCCTGCCCTGTATTAAATGAAAAAGACCTTAAATATTGGGCTGTTATAGAAATGCTGAAATATTAATTAATCTCTCTCTTGTTTATTTTAAAGGGCCTATGGACATGCATATTTATCTTAATACAAAACAAATTCAAAAATATTTTCTAACAACTCAAAAGGTTGATGGTAAAAACATTCCTTTGGTCCAGTGATAATCAAATTCACATATTTGACAGTCCAGCTTGAAACAATCTGAAACTTTCAAACTATTTGATTGAAATTTTTATTGGGACAAAAATGTTCTAAACATGTACAATCTCCAAATTATATCATATGAATATAAATGTGCTTTATCTCAATACGATCTGTCAGATTGTCCCTTGAGGTAAAATATCGGATATAGTGAAACATATTACAAAGGAAATTGTTTTTAGAAATGCAAAACTTTATTTTATTTTCCTTTATTGTAAAAGTATTATTTCTTGCTTTTTAACTTGTATGTTTTACCAATCTCTTTCTATCCAGCTTCTTCTAATTTTTTGTTCTTTTGAGCACCGAAAGGAGTAACCTATCAAGCTTTTGTTGGAGGATGTTATAAATGAAAATTTAATAGCCATTCCATCAGCTTTGTCAACTAGGTGAAGTGGTGTGTGCATGTTTTAATTACTAGGTTTAAAACAAATTTAAATATGTTATCCAGGAGATCAAATGTTTGCATGTGTAGCAGGCATTTAAATTTTTTAAATCTTTAGAATATTTTTCTCCAGCAAAACCCAATATTACTTTTCACTGGATTCCTTGCAGCATTTAGCTACATCAAATTAAAAATGTGGTGTCTTATTTTTTTTTTAAAAAAAGCAATGAATTACTGGGTTACAATTAAGGCTTTGACATTTAATACAGTATCTTGTTTTAACAAAAGAATAATAACATAGAAAAAATATTTAAAAATCATGGAAGATTACGGTCTGCATTACTATATATACTGTAAGTATAAAATTCACATCATTTTTGCAGTACTGTAGTGTGTATCGTAAGGTTTGTAGCTTGAAGATAATTGTTGGCAATCCTTTGCAGCATTTAAAGACTACTTAACTCAAGATTATGTTTTAAACTATTTATTTAATAGAGGTATATCCAACTTGACAGCTTAAATCCTCAAAATAGGTCATTGCTGTCTTTTTGTTTGTTTGCTCAATATCACAGAGCAACTAGTGACAGATAACTCTGCGATAAGAGAAAGGACACTTGAGCAGCAGAAAGTGCCCTAAATTTTCTTCATTGGGACTCATTTTCGGAATTAAAAGGAGCCTTCCTTCTTTGCCCTCACCTGCCTACAAATGGCGAGGTTACCAGAGCTGGTAGAGCTATGTGTGAGCTTAACTCATGACAATAGCCCTAGAAAGAGTCAAGAAGCCAAAATGTCTATTAGAGAATTGCCACTAAATAAGCTTTAAAAAGCATGAAAAGGGGGTTGCAGTTGGAGTAGAATATCCTACTCTTCTTAGGAAGTACTCCAGGAAATAAGAGGAAGTGAACTTTCTCCTGTCCAATAATATTTAACTTCCGTTGTTTGTCTAGTGACCTGCCTATATTGTATGCTTTTGACATCTGCCTTTAAATATTAGTCTGTTTTTCTGCTATTTCATTAATCTTTTTTTCTTTTTTATAGAGCCTTTTTAATTTTATTCAACTGTTAACATATATTTCATTAGTATAATTCTAACAACCTAATCCAATCTATATAGTGTCATAATATCTTATGATGTCTGTGTTGGAAAGATTGTTCTTTTATACATTGAGTTTGGGGTGATAGCTGAAAAAATGTTTCATACTATGTTAAATCTACACATAATTACCTGTATTAAGTTTATCTGTTAGATATTCTAGTTAATGTTAATTACTTCATTTCACTCTAAGTCCATTTGTATGTTTTCATGGTATAATCTAGCATTAGCTGATAGTAATACTAACTCATAGGAAATCTGTTGGGTAATTAAAGCTTTATTTTTTTCATGCCAGATATATTGATCCTGTGACACGCTCTTCTTCTGCCTATGATTTTTCCCCTATAACCCCATAGTCCTATATTCCAGACATGTGTGCAGTTTTAACATGTTTTGCTCATTATATTTTGTCCTGTAGTGGTAATTTATGTTTCCATTCTCTTGTACAGAATAGAGTGGGGATTATTATGCATATAACTGAATTTTGTTATTTACCCTTTTTCAGTCTGATTATACATCTTTGCCTCTTTAATACCTATAGATCAAATTAAATTGCAATATTTTTCCTTATAATATACAGATTAACAGCAGTTTATAATATTCAGGGATTCTAGGGATTCAAATTGAAAGGAAATAAGTAGAAATAATGGATGTGTTTAAAATAGAGATGGTAAATAAGTATGAATGTGGTCATGTCATAATGACATATATTCATAAACTAATTCATTCTGTCAAATTTGCTCCAAATTTGTTTTTTAAAGCAATCACAAAACCAGGGAATTTTCATTTATGATACTCCCTAACATGCCCATTTTGCATCCATTCTTCCCTAAGAAAGTGTTGATATAAAACTATCCTCTCTGTTTCTATGTCTTTGCCTCTTTCCCTTTCGCCCACCCCATATCAGGGGTGGGTTTCAAAAATTGTTCGAACCACCTCCGTGGGCGTGGCCTCCTTTGGGGAGTGGCTTGCCGCCCATGTGACCGGATGGGAGTGGCTTGCCGCCCATGTGACCGGATGGGAGTGGCTTGCCGCCCATGTGACCGGATGGGAGTGGCTTGCCGCCCATGTGACCGGATGGGAGTGGCTTGCCGCCCATGTGACCGGATGGGAGTGGCTTGCCGCCCATGTGACCGGATGGGAGTGGCTTGCCACCCATGTGACCGGATGGGAGTGGCTTGCCGCCCATGTGACCGGATGGGAGTGGCTTGCCGCCCATGTGACCGGATGGGAGTGGCAGATTACGTGGGATGTGTTTGCACAACAGTGGAAAAACAGAGATATGTAAATGAATAAATATTACAATGTGCAGGAATAAATAAATTGACAATTAAAATCAAGAAGGCTTTGAATACTTTTTCACGTGGGATTGGTTTTAGCTATTGCCAACTAACGGAAACAGGAATTAGAAAGCCAAAAGTATGAAAGAAAAGACCAATTATGTAAAGAAAGGTCCCTAAAATGTATAAGGAAATATTACTAGATCATTATTAATGCGTAGATAACTGCGGGACATTACACACACACACACACACACAAACTATGATGGAAAACACAAAAAAATAAGAACAACCCCCCCCCCCAAGACTGCGAATGAAACCAGGTTTTTTTTCCCTAAGCCTAAGGACAGGAAAGACAAAGCCACTGGAATAAAAACCATCAAGGCATTGCGGGCAATTTTAAAGGACAGGCATTCACAGAACCATCAACCACCTCAGAATTACCTAAACAATGAGGGTGAAACACACTAAATCTGATTTTCTAGGATACATACACTTAGCGACCATGTTTCACACTTAGCGACCATGTTTCACACTTAGCGACCATTTTCACACTTAGCGACCATTGCAGCATTCTCATGGCCACGCGATCAAAATTTTGATGCTTGGCAACAGATTCGTATTTATGCTGTTTTCAGTGTCCTGGGGTCCTGTAATTGCCTTTTGTGACCTTTTGACAAAGTCAAATGGGGAAACCAGATTCACTTACTTATGTTAGTAACTTGTCAGCTGCAGTTATTCACTTAAGAACTGTGGCCAGAAAGGTGGTATAGTGACCAAAGTTACAATGGCATTGAAAACAGTGACTGATGACCATGTTTCACACTTAGCGACCATTTTCACACTTAGCGACCGTTGCAGCATTCTCATGGCCACGCGATCAAAATTTTGATGTTAGATCCCAAGGTTTCAGTAAAACTATTCAATCATAATTAGTTTCATGCATTAGGATTATTTCAAAGCACAAGCAATAATTCATATTTCATTTCAAACTATGCCAACACACAATAACATAAATGAAACCATTACTAATATTCCACACACAATAAGTTACAATAAAACTATTATAAAAAATTCAATGCACAATACATTTCAAAGTATTGAGTGAAGAATACTTTAAAAAGGTTTATTTTAATTTATTTTGGATAGAATCTTTTTTTAAATCGTCTAAGACGATTTAAAAAAATATTATATCCAAAATAAATTAAAGTAAACCATTTTAAAGTATTCTACACTCAATACTTATATGTAAAACTATTATAAAAAATTCTATGCATTAAATAAAATATTTTAAAATACATTAAAATAATAATTAAATAAAACCGGGCCACTTACCAGCAGCAGGCAGAATCAGCAGCACTCCGATGCGATGGATGGATCCTCGTCGCGATGGCAGGCAGCAGGAACAGGTAAGAAACCTGACTGGAGGGACAAGGCTAGGTAAAGTCACTTAGGTTGCCTGGCATGCTTAGCAAGCCAGGCGAGGGTAGAGGGGAGGTGGGGGGCTTGCTTCCCTAGCGAAAACTAGACGGTCGCAGCCACGGCCACGCGTAGTACGCGAGGCCGCGGCTTTTGCAGGGGAAGGCCTGGAGGACTTCCCTTTCGCAAGCGAGGCCACGGCGGCGCCGGCGCCGCCCGCACCACACGGAGGCGGCCACGCGTAGTACGCGAGGCCGCGGCTTTTGCAAGGGAAGGCCTGGAGGACTTCCCTTTCGCAAGCGAGGCCGCGGCGGCGCTGGCGCCGCCCGCACCACACGGAGGCGGCCACGCGTAGTACGCGAGGCCGCGGCTTTTGCAGGGGAAGGCCTGGAGGACTTCCCTTTCGCAAGCGAGGCCGCGGCGGCGCCGGCACCGCCCGCACCACACGGAGGCGGCCACGCGTAGTACGCGAGGCCGCGGCTTTCGCAAGGGAAGGCCTGGAGGACTTCCCTTTCGCAAGCGAGGCCGCCGCGGCGCCGCCGCCGCCCGCACCACACGGAGGCGGCCACGCGGCCTACGCGAGGCCGCGGCTTTCGAAAGTGAGGCCGCCCCCCCCAACGACCAGAAGATGGCCACGCGTAGTACGCGACGCCGCGGCTTTCACGAGGGAAGGCCTGGAGGACTTCCCTCGCAAAAGCTAGGCGGCTACCGGCGCCCCCCCACCCGAAAGCGGCCACGTGGCCTACTCGAGGCCGCGGCTTTCGCAAGCGAGGCCGCCGCCGCCGCCGCCACCCGGAGGCGGCCACGCGGCCTACGCGACGCCGCGGCTTTCACGAGGGAAGGCCTGGAGGACTTCCCTCGCGAAAGCTAGGCGGCTACCGGCGCCCCCCCACCCGAAAGCGGCCACGTGGCCTACTCGAGGCCGCGGCTTTCGCAAGCAAGGCCGCCGCCCCCACCACCCGGAGGCAGCCACGTGGCCTACGCGACGCCGCGGCTTTCACGAGGGAAGGCCTGGAGGCCTTCCCTGGCGAAACCTAGGCCGCTACCGCTGCCACCCCTATCCCCCCCCAGCTTCCTACCGCCGCTACCACCGCTGCCGTCGCCACCGCCCACCCGAAGTCCCGCCGCTAGCGTCCCGAGTCTTGCCGCCAGGGCTTGGTTGCTTACCTGTGGGGAAAGCAGCAAGCTCCTGGAAGGCGAAGGGAAGGCGTGAAGCGCGAAACGAGGCGTCTCGGCAACAAACAAACCCTTTGGAAAAGACTCTTTGAGAGAAAGATTCTTTTCAAAAGAGGAATGTTAGCCGTTGGCGCCACACTTTTAAACGAAGCCAGCCCGCTCACTGATTGGCTGGACTCCAGCCAAACAGTGAACGGCAGGCTGCGCTTAGTCCAGACGGGCGGGGGAGCGCGCGACAGGGCCCAGGACCGGTGTTCCCGGAAGTTCCTTACTTCCGGGTTCACCGACGAACCGGATCGTGCGATCCGGTGCGAACCGGTAGGAACCCAGCCCTGCCCCATATGTACAGTATGTATGTCTATATATGTTTGTGTGTGTGCGTGTGTGCATCGTAATTTTATCAAGGTAATACATTAGTATAAAAAAATTAAACTGAGAAATATCTACTCATGTCATGAAAGATTGTACTTTGATGGAGATCAAAGTGTGATGTATTTCTTTTATACACTTTATTTAGTTTTATAAGACAGACAGGATAATATCTTTTCCTCCTTTCAAATTCTTCCTCTTTCTTTCCATGCATTAAGTGTGGTTACAGATTGAGTTCTGAAAAAGCTTTTCCTGTACTAGTCTATCTTTTCTATCTTTCCATCCTGCAGTGGCTTTAGGATTCCTGAAGGTCATTTTTTGTGTATGTGTTGTTAAAAGAATCAGAGACTATTATTATCTTCATTTTTCATGGAATGTATCTATCTTCGTTAGAGACTAGTTTCTGTATAGCTCTATTTTCCAGTTTATGCTTTCAGCATACATAATAGATATTGATGTTTCTAAATAAATACCCAATTAAAAGACTACAGACTAACTCCTGGTAGTTAGTTCTCCAAGCAAGCATAGTTATAGATATCAGAAAAATATATTCCTAATAAAGATGGCTCTTTTTTTAAAAAAAAAGTGTGTCCTAAATTTTACTTGAAACAGTCATATGCCATGCTTCCCCAAAAATAAGACAGGGTTTATTTACTTTTGACCCCAAGTAAGCACTTGGCTTTATTTTCGGTAAGGTTTTATTATAATGCCTTCATTAGTACATTCAGCATTAATATGAAGGGAAACTTAATGGCCAGGTAAATATTCATCTGTGTAGAGGAGCTCATGTATATAAGGCTCCTCAGAGGAATGCTGAAAGTTAAAGTCTGTAGGGAAGTTTGGTATCAGGACTACAATTTGAAGGACTAAATTGTCAGTCATTTTTTTTTCCAAAGGAAAAAAATTCTTCTTTGTGATAGAGATGAGCAAATAGCTTGATTCTAGAAAGATTGACTCAACCTTCCATACTTCCGAGGTTGGTAAAATGAGGAGCCAGATTGTTGGCAGCAATATGCTGACTCTGTAAACTGTTTAGAGAGGGCTGCGAAGCACTGTAAAGCGGTATATAAGTCTAAGTGCTATTGCAAGTGGAAGATGTCTGATAGTTTGTTTTCATTTTAGAATTAAGAATATCATTTATAATATATTTTAAAATATACTTTAATATTTTAATAGCTTCTCTGCTTTTGGAATGAGCACAAAATGTTTAAATAATTTGTGTATATGGTTAATCAATGAATAACAATAATAATATTTGAGCACACATCACTTAACCTGTTGCAAAGGTAGATAAAGGAATCTCTAAATTTTACATTTACAAGGTCCTGCAATGAAGGCATTGTAAGTTACTCTTTCTGGGCACCACAGGTTCAGGCAGCACTGATATTAAAGAGAACCGCAACATGGACAACATTCCACCTAAAGATGGGACTGTGCAAGGTGCTGGGGAGGGGAATCAGCTCCCTAATGGTGGAGGCACTAGCAGCAGGAAGCGGCCGTTGGACGAGGGAAGCAATGGCCATTCCAAGTTCCGCCCAAAGAAGAAAAAGAAAACTCCAGGTCCAGTGCTGCCCAAGAATGCCCTGATGCAGCTAAATGAAATCAAGCCTGGCTTACAGTACAAGCTCCTCTCCCAAACTGGACCAGTTCATGCTCCAATTTTTGTGATGGCAGTAGAAGTTAATGGGCAGATGTTTGAAGGGTCTGGCCCCACAAAAAAGAAAGCAAAACTCCATGCGGCTGAGAAAGCTCTGAGGTCCTTTGTGCAATTTCCTAATGCATCAGAAGCTCATCTAGCAATGGGTAGAACTCTTTCGGTAAATACAGACTTTACTTCTGACCAAGCCGATTTCTCAGACACCCTCTTCAATGGGTTTGAAAATCCAGTTCAGTCTGACCATTCCTTTTACTTGGAATCCAATGGAGATGGTTCCTTTACCTCCAGTCCAGATTTCAGCCTCTCATCTGTTGTGGCTAGTAGTTTTATCCAGTCATCTCTCCCTGCCCCATCACCATATGCATCAACCAGTGGGAAGAATCCAGTGATGATACTAAATGAACTTCGACCAGGGTTAAAGTATGAATTTATTTCAGAAAGTGGAGAGAGTCATGCTAAGAATTTTGTAATGGCTGTGTCAGTGGATGGCCAAACGTTTGAAGGTTCTGGACGGAACAAAAAACTGGCAAAGGCTCGGGCAGCTCAGTCAGCTCTCGCATCTTTGTTTAATATGCAGCTGGACCAAACACCATCTCACCAACCTATTCCTAGTGAAGGCCTCCAGTTACACTTGCCACAGGTGAGAAAAACGGTACAGGGTATTCATGATGCAAATGTTTACGGTGCTGGGATTGTTTTCATTGTAATTCCAATTAAACATATCTGGAAAGCTATAACATTCTTGTATACTACTAATATATTTCTGCCAGGTCTCTTAATTATATTTGTGTTTAATGCTGAGGAAAAGTTATGATTTTTAATTCCTGAGAATATCTTATCTTATATTGCTAAGAAAATAGGCATAGTAATCCTGAGCCTTAGGTATGATTTGATAAATTCTATTTTTGTGCAAAATGAAACATGTTTAAGATAGGGTGGAACTACTATTATAATATTGTTTTGTCAATATGAACAAACATCATACCAATGTTGCTTGCCAGAAAGCCATGGTAATTTGAATAACTTAATAATGCCTTGCTAAAATCAACTGGTAAAGCACGTAACTGCTTCTAGATAGGCAAGACTTGAGATGACTCATCTAAGTGATTGTAGTCACTTCCTTATAAGCATTTCACTTTGTATGCTGCTTTGTATGCATTGCAGTGTTGTATGCCAACACTGGTATTCGGTCACCCATTGCATCTTTTCCCCCATAGATGTGAATGTCCGCTATTTCTTTAAATAAAGAATAGCTCTCAAACACATTGTTTTCCCTGACTGCACATGATAATAATGAAGGACACTGCTTGTACCATCACCAGATCAAATGTTAGTTATCCATTTAGGAGGTAAAACTGCCCTGTCTCTGTTCCTAGACATATTAGAATTTTGGGACATTTGGATCCCTTTAGGGTTATAGAGTCCAATGTTGCTATAAATGGCAGTCCTCTGTATAATTTTACAAACAACACTTGTTCTCATTGTTTCTGTAATGCCTCTTAGTACTACATGGCCACCGGCTGATTGCAGAGGTAAGGCCAAGAATCCTGGAATGCTGAACCAAGAGCTGTCTGAACCATTGGAGATGTTGCCACCAGTGTCTTTTTGTCTTGCTAAATCTTTGTGAGACTTTTGAGGCAGGAAAGAAATGTCTATATTCTACTTCAGTGCATCTTTGCTCATAGATTTAATTTAATTTGTTTGTAAAGTGTGCTACTTGTTTATTGAATGGCTAAGAATGAGATACAATTTAGCCTAAATAAATTAAGTTTAAACAGCTATATTAAAGCATTAGAGTTAAAAATAATAAAAATAAAATATCAGAAATATGTAAAACCTTAAGCATAGCAGCAATGAAAAACCAAAGTTCTGAAAAGATTTTGTAACTGATTGGGGGTTGGGGGAAGGAGTGTAGTAGACAGTACACCTTTGGGAGACACACTTTACAGGTTGAGGAAAAGGTATATATCAGAAAGTTTGCTCCCAAGTTGCTATCTATGTAAAGACACATTAAGTAGACTCATCAAAGGGGAATTAAGTATGCACAAGAAAAGCTCCTTCAAATAATATAGGGCCTAAAGAAATAAAATTCTAAAATCTCAATCCCATTTTTTAATTAAATTCATTGTGTTACAGTTGTCCTATTCATCAGTTGTCCAGCTACTTTTTCAAATGTACTGAGTCATCCCAAGACAGCCCAGAGCATATCATATCAGTTCTGCAGTTCTAGATTGGTTGGCCTCTACAACCTCCAAATTTCCCATAAAAATAAACCCAGCAAATGAGCAAGGCAGTTTCATTGTTCAAATCAGGCCCAAATCCCTGGAAATACTGAAACATTCCATTGCTCGTTAGCCAAAAGCTCAAGATGTATAGAATTCCACCCCCACCCCCAACTGCTGAATAATTATGTGAATAAGAATGAAGGGGGGAAATTAAAATTGCATGGAGTTCATTTTCATAATAGTGCCATAGCATGATTATATATTTCCCATTATTAATACTTGAAAAAATAATATGAATAGTTTGATATTGATCATCATACAAATATATTTCTGAAAAAGTTGCCAAGGAAACTGCAGAAACTTGTCCAAGGAGTGGCCAGGAGTCAAGGATGACTGGAAGGCACATACATACATATCTACATAAAATCAGAGATAAAGGAATCACAAAGTTTATTATGTATACTCGGTGTTGTTGGATGTTATGGCATTCTTGCAATTTTAAATGTAAAATTTTTTAGAATAGACAATTCTAGGAAAAACTTGATGTATATTAGCCCAATTCAGTTGGCGCTTACTGCTTGATATTATGGAAAATCAAGTTACGGTTCTTAGAATATGAAATCTAAAATAATAGTATTTTCTAACAATTAGAAATACACTATTTGTTTTAATGGATTTAGCAGTAAATTATCAGTTTTTCTTTTTGACAGTTAATAATATTGTGTTGTTTTAAAAGGGGAGATTATTTGAATGGTTAAAAAATGGAGAATTTGTAATAGTTTTTATCTATGTTCTGGGAGGTATTAGGGAGCAGTTGGTAAAGTAATTTCTCTTTCCTTATTGTTTGACCCCCTATTTAAACATGTTATATTTGAACTGGCCAATTCTGGATTTTGTTCAGCAACATGAAAGATCCAGCTAGTAACTAACTAAATAACTGTCAGTTTTCTGTTATGCTATTTCCTTTTTAGCATTTATTGTTTATATTCAATGTGTATTTCATAGTTCTCACATCTAATACGTAGTTTACTGTGATGATTTTAAAACTCTTCATTTGATTTTTTTTAAAGGAATCTTTTATTCTTAAGATATTTGAAATACTGTACAAACTTAGCAATTTTGTGGTTTTGATAAAAATCATAATGAATGTCTTCAATTATATGAAGTAGGACTGACCTTGCTGAAGCAGAATCTTCCTTTAAATCAGTTTTTATCCTTTTACGATTTTCTAGCAATATGTGTGTGTGTGTGTGTATGTATATGTATATGTATATGTATATGTATGTGTTGTATTTGTGCTGATAAATAAATAAAGGGAGACTAGTATAGATCTATTTCAAGCTATTTAGCTCTCATCAGCTAGCCATACCCTTACTGGGATTTGAACTTGGGCTGTATTACATATTAGGCAGATGTGTTAACCACTAAGCCACAAGGTTCTCCTTTATCAGCTGAGCCAGGGAAATAGGTATGTATTTAGTGTCTTAACCTCTGGTATGCCCAAATATGGGAGGAAGCCTACTGCTTCCTTTCTCTGTCTATCGGCTCGTCATAAGAGACCATCCAGACAGAAACCCAATATTTTTACTGTTGCCTTTGTTGTATTTGTGCTGATAAATAAATAAAGGGAGACTAGTATAGATCTACTTCAAGCTATTTAGCTCTCATCAGCTAGCCATACCCTTACTGGGATTCGAACCTGGGCTGTATTACATATTAGGCAGATGTGTTAACCACTAAGCCACAAGGTTCTCCTCCTTTATCAGCTGAGCCAGGGAAATAGGTATGTATTTAGTGTCACAACCCCTGGTATGCCCAAATATGTATATGTATATGTATGTACAAATATGTATATGTATATGCATGTATGTATGTATGTATGTATGTATGTATGTATGTATAGATAGATAGATAGATAGATAGATAGATATTCATTCTTTTTTAATTCCTTTTAATTCCTTTTAATTTTACAGTATATCTGGGTCATCATTCCAGTTTCTGATTATCTGTTCTGTTCTAAAGGATGCCATAGAACATAGCATGATAATGCAATGCAAATGGATAAATTCATTTTAACATTACAAGGACAGGTTTTTAGTGTTCATTTTTAAGTCCAAAAAGATTTGTGTTTCTGAACTGTCCAACATACCAATATATTTTTGCAGGTTTTAGCTGATGCTGTTGCACGCTTGGTCGTAGAGAAATTCAGCGATTTGACAGATAACTTTACATCACCTCATGCACGTAGAAAAGTGCTAGCCGGTGTTGTCATGACAACAGGTAAAAACAAAACAAGACCAACCTGCCATGCAACTGGGTTCTTTATCCCCTTGTTTGTATACAAAATAAAGTGATCAAGGTAAATCGATATTTCCCCTTTCTTTCCCATATTTAATAATGTGAAATCTCTTCATGCCAAAAATTATAATTAGTAATTCATATTTAATTGTAATTTCTAAATGTTATGTTTATTAATAATTTATTATAATTAATAATTAATTGGGCATGTGTACATATTATGCAAATCATTGTTTTTATTTTTAATTTTAAAGCCCTTTTTTGGCTTTGGCTTAATCATATAAATGAAGTAGTTATTTATAATAATCAAATACTATATAATCCCAAATTTAATATAATAAAAAATTAACAACAGCATTGCTATTAAATATACAATATAGCTTAAATGAATAATTGACAGTTTCACTGTTAAAATATTATAATCATGTATATTTTATCCATGATATATTCAGTACTAAAAGGATAGAGGTATTTTGACCCCAATGGACTGGAATTCACTGACTTAAATACGTTCTTTTGGTATGGCACCTATAATCCATAACACTATACTGTCCCATAAATAGAACTGATTGTTACACTAGTAAAACACATTATATATTGAAAGAGAGAGAGAGATAAATTGAACAAGGGAGAGAAAAGGAATCAGTAATGCTTCTAGAAAGTTGTGTTTTATTCATGCCCATATATATTTCAGTTAGCTAACAATTGAAATGAACAAATGTATTTATTTTAATCACATTGATTAAAAATTTATAAATAGAATGGTTATAAAAACACTTCCAGTTTAAATTTATAGTTGTCATTTCATATTTGTTCAAATTCCACAAATTAGAATCTGATACTTTAAATGATGTTGCCCATAGACAATCAAATCTCCTATCCTGAATTGCATGAAAAATTCAACATATAGTTTAATTGTTAGAAGTCACATACAACAAAAAATGCCTAAGACTGCAAGGCTGGAAGCTAAATATTTTTTCTCTAAAATTCACAAACTTTCACCTAGCCTTATGATGGCAAACCTATGGCATGCATGCCACAGATGGCACACAGAGCCTTTTCTGCGGCATATGAGCTATCACCCCAGCTCAGCTCCATCATGCATGCCTTCCACTGGCCAGCTGGTTTTCGGGTCTCTGCAATGCATGCATGGGGGAGACGTGTGTGCATGCGTGGGAGGTGGTTGGATTGCAGGAGGTTGTGCGCACATACACGGGTTGTGATGCATGCGGGGGGTCATGCACACATGCAGGGGGGAGGGGAGTACAGGGGGGTCTTGCATGCATGCGGGGGTCGGGGAAAACAGAAGGTCGGCATGCAATGCATTATGGGCATGCACGCTTTTGGCACGTAGCAACAAAAAGGTTAGCCATCACTGACCTAGCCCCACTGTATCTAATATGTATAGTTTGGATTAAATAATTATCTTAGTCAGTGTAATCTGAGTCTAGTAATGACTTAATCATATGGATATTTTCAGTCCATCCATGAAATGCACATAGCTGTATGGTTTGAGAATATAATGTATAAAATCCAGACTATGCAAATTAATAATTTGCTCAGTTTAATATGATTCCAAAATTTGAAAGGCAATCCATACAGAATTGTCTATGTATTAAATATCTATGATTATGTAAATATTTGTGATTACTTTAAAGTTCAGAATTATTTAGTTGAAATTTCACTTGTAATTTAATTATTTAAATAAATAATTATTAAATTATTTTTATTAGATAGGGTCCATTAGGCTACATATTTAAGATGGCTGGAGGGAACAAAACCTTTCTATAAGTCTTTTCTCCTGCAACTGATTTTCCAGGTACTGATGTGAAAGACGCTCAGGTTATAAGTGTTTCTACAGGAACAAAATGTATTAATGGGGAATATATGAGTGACCGTGGTCTTGCTTTGAATGATTGCCATGCAGAAATTATAGCTCGGAGATGCCTACTTAAATTTCTTTATACACAACTTGAACTACATTTAAGGTAAGTTCAAAGCACTTTTATGCTATAGAGGCAGGTTCTATCAATCACAGAATATTGTGATCATATAAATGTTTATGAAAACCTAATATACCTCATCAGATCTAATTCTGGAAAAAAATGGTTTGAGCTCATATTTTCAGATGATAGCAGTTGAATTAATGCTTCTTTCCATCTCTGAGATAATGCAGATAGGAATTCATTTTGTGTTGTTATTAGTTTTAAGAGCAGCATTCTATAGATTTTTAGGAGATTGCTCTTAGACAGGTGTGGGGGTCATCAGTCTTTCAATAACTTATAAAATAATTTTAATCTTTAAGCATTAATTTATGCTTGGCTGTATCTATGTAAGACAGCTTAAAATTTCTGGGAATTGCAGTCAGTGCAAAATGCAGCAGTTTGGCTGCTAATCAGTTAACGATACAAATATAATGTGTTACTGAATGATCAGTACATGATTGCCAGTTGCTTATAGGATACATTTTAAAACTTTAGTATAACTTTCAAAGCTATGAGTATCTGCAAGAGGCCAAAGCGGGGGAGGACATTACGTTAGGAAACATGGTCAGGGGTGTCAAACTCAAGGGACGGCGCCTAGATCTTCCCCCTGAGGTCTTCCCTCTTAGATCTGGCCCGTGGGGCCGCCCTGGAGACAGCAAAGGACTGACCTGCGGTGCCTCTGCCAGCAAAAACTGAGATCTGTTTACGCTGGCAGAGGGTTGCAGGATGCCATCGCAACCGAAAATGGAGCTCGGGAGCCATTTTCACTGGCAGAGGGCTTGGGCTGCTACAGGCACCCTCAACACGACTGATGTTGAGCTGGCCACACCACCACACTCCCCCAATGTCTAATGCAACCTTGATGTGGCCCTCAATGAAATCGAGTTTGACATTTCTGGTGTAGGTAATTGTGATTTTCCTAATGAAGTCATCATATTTATCATGATTTTAGCACTGGGACATTATACTATGGATGCTATCATTTGAAGCCTGTTTAAAGCCTAAATCCTTGGCAAGCAGGCTGGTCTGTGACTATCTGAAGGACATCTCTCTTGTTGTGAGACTTGACTAGATACAAAGCCTCAGAAGGAGATGCCATTCCCTACTATATGAGGCTCATTTATTTGGCAAGCAGGAAATCTTCTCTTCCGTTGCCCCCAAGCTATGAAATGATTTATATTCACTCTTTCTGGATTTTGTGAAGTAATATCTTTTCCCTAAACTTTTAATTGTTAACATCTGTTTAAGATGTTTATGTTGTAACCAGGGGTGGTATTCACTTACCTTCCCTACCAGTTCACAAATGTGAGCACATGCTCAGCCTTCCACGCATGTGCTTTTAATGAAAAAAAGGCCTAAATGGGATGCCATAGAGCCAAGGTGGGTAGACAGGGCCGCCCACGATTTCTGCTACCGGTTTGGGCGAACTGGTAGAATATCACCTCTGGTTGTAACTATTGTTAGGTGCCCTGAGTGCTAATTTAACTGAAAGATACAATTCAATAAATAAAAAATAAAGCATCAATTTAATGAAATAAATAATGCCTGCTGTGCACAGACTATGGCATGAGGTTCTTCTCAAGAGATTTTCTGTCTATAATGCATAATTATATGGACATTCTAGGAAACTATTAAATGCATTATTTGTAGTAGAATAACATTTTAATAGTTATATATGTATATACATATAAGGGGTTGTGACTTTAAATATATATATATGTATATGTATATGTATATGTATATGTATATGTATGTATGTGTGTGTGTGTGTGTGTGTGTGTGTGTGTGTGTGTGTATATATATATATATATATATATATATATATATATATATATATATATATATATATAGAGAGAGAGAGAGAGAGAGAGAGAGAGAGAGAGAGAGAGAATATAAAAGTCCTTATATAAAAGTAGTCCCCATTATTTTAAAATGATTCTAATATAGAGGAGCCATACTGAATGAATGGCTGAAGTAAAAACATATGCAGGAACTGAAATATACACCAGCAGTCATAAATTGACAAGGCTCCATTGGTAAACGTTGGGTGGAATTTTGAGACTGTTTCATGTGTTTCTTCTTGAGATATTACAATTAATTTTTTAAAACTATTCCAATCATATATTAAAGTGTCTGAAATATTTTGAAGCAAATTGTATGATTGCTTGTCTTCTGAGGAAATAAGAACCTTAATATCTATCATCTTAAATCCCCAAAATTATATCTGTAATAGCCTAGAAGCTTTAATATAACATTATTTTTCAACATAGGCTGACATTTGTTATAGCTGTATGACAAATGGTCTGAAATGGTATAGTTTGGACTATAGGGTTGGACTATAGGGTTGGACCAGAAGATCTCCAAAGTCCCATCCACCTCAATTTTCTATCTTCTAAATAATTTTGATGCTAGGACCATACTTTACAAAACACTGTTATAGAGAAAATAATGTCTCTTTCGTAGTATCACCAGTTGATTTAGGGATAGTCTTTGGCTGTTGAACTTACATCTATTGTAAGTAGATATATGTTTGACCCCAGTTTCCACAAGGTGGTTAAGACTATTTATGCTAAAGTTTTCCCCTGATTTTCACTTATGAGATGAAAGTCTTTTGTGCTTGATGAAGGACGAAGTTTTCTTGTTGAATTTATTTTGCAGAACTCCTCATGGAGAATTTTTGAGAATTAAGATTGGTAATGCATATTATAAAATTAATATCTTTCTGGATATGTACTACACTGAAAATACATTTTTATTTATTGTCTTCATTTACATTTCCAGAACAAATAAGTCAATAGGACATAGAGACAGCGGCAAAACTGATATAAAATTTTCTAAAGCTACTGGAACAATCATAGAAAGATTTTTAACATTGGGTTAAACAGAAACTTAGGTTTTAAGCAAATTGAATGTAAAATAACCAAAACAGATAATTTGTTCTTAATTTTCTTTATTTATAGTGTTATTGTACTAAACAAATTAAAGGAAAGTATGAATATATTCAACAGTATTAAAGAAATTTACTTCAAACTTAATCATAATAACAATGGAGAGGGAGAGAAGTGACTTGAAAATTGTTATAAACAGAAAATTACATTATAAACAGCATATTCTGAATTTCTCATTATTTAATGTGGCCTTTCATTGATATAAAGGAAATTCAAATTAATCTATAGGTCACAAAAAGAACTAATACCAGTTTTACCAATTTACTTCAATTGCCTATAAAAATTATTGCATAAGAACCACAAGACTTTTTAAGCCTACTATAGAAATCAGAGTTACTGTGGCATAATAATTAAAGTGTAGAATTGGCATTAGCTCTGAGGAAAGTCAGGTTCAAGTCCACTCTCAGCCACAGAAGCTCACTGGATACCTTTAGACCAGTCAATGTATGCTAGCTCAATGTATATTATAGGTTTCTTTTTGTTGAGACAAATGTTAAGGGGAAACAATGGAAACAGCAGAGGCATGTGGACCAAATTGTCCAATGTAAGTATCCTAAGTTCAATACTATATGTTGCATATATCTCCTACTTGATGCATGCAAGCAAGAACCTGTTGGCTTGCAAGATAGTCTGGCTTAAATTGAATAGTGAGAACATGCTTGCGGCGTACTGGCCAAAATGTCCTCCCCAAATAGACATTATTACATACTTATCATTAATATGAAATGATACATGTGGTGCATTTTGTGATTCTCTAGTGCTGTGATAGCGAACTTATGGCACTTGTGCCAGAGATGGCACACAGAGCCCTCTCTGTGGGCACGCATGTGGGCACCAGCTGCTCTTCATGGGCACTGGAGCACCGAAAAACGCCAAAAATGCCCCCAAAGCAGGCTGTTTTGGGGGCTGTTTTCAGGCCATTTTTAAGGCTGAAAAATGACCCTAAAGGTGGCCTGAAAATGGGCCAAAAAACACCCCAAAAATGCACACCAGCCAGCTGGTCTTCAAGTTTCCAGTGCTCCCACATGTACATATGCACATGCATTCCGGTTTCGGCACTCAGTGCCAAAAAGGTTCGCCATCACTACTCTAGTGTACGCTTTTGTGAATTTACTAAAACACTTTGATTAAAACATAGTCATGCATGCACAATGATTATGCAGAAGTCAATATTGATGTGGTTGTCTGATGATTAGTAAGGCATGTGGAACATTGTGACCTGGAATGTAAGAGAAAAAATAAATCATCAGGGAGGTGAATGGAAGAAAGGCAATTTATTTGTGTTGTGGGGGATGGGAAGTAAATAAAAAATCTGAATGAAGGAGCATCTAATTTTGTTGAATAAAATTGATGAATTTCCTAATGGAAGTGGTAGTGCAGATTTAATTATGAATAAAAGGCTAAAATGTACATCAAAATGATATATTGGTGTAGTATAAATTATTATTATTGATATTGGTAAACATTAAAGTAGGAAGTTACATCCCCGTTACATCCCAATTACAACAATAAAAATGCAAACTAAATGCAAACTAAAATAAAAGAATCAAAAGAAAAAATAGAAGGCACAATGAAGAAATAAGGTATATTATATAGTATATATATATATAGTATATAAGGAAAAAAATTAAGAATATAATAAAGAAGAAGAAAATAAATATATGAAGAAATGACTTCTGTCTCCATCTCAGTATAAACAATTTTAGTAACTTACCATCTTCTCTTAAAATACAACAAATTATTTTCCCATATCCCACCTCTTATCTATAAACTAATTTATAAAGCCTGGTCATTTCAATCCTGATTTAAGGATACAAAATCCAACTGGGCAGGTTTACATGTTGGACCTATGTCTCCATGCTTGGAGCTGTATATATTTAATAGCTCTGTGAAAGGGGACCATCCCTTTTAGACGGCCCGAAGAAGATCCATAGTTGATTACTGGATGTTAATAAAAGTCCATTAGGAGATAAACAATGTATCTATTTTAAACTTCATCAAATAACTCAACTGTTGTATTTCTTCTTTTCTAGCCATCTTGATATTTAATCTGTATAAATAATGTCATATAACTTTATTTCAATTTTTGTCCCATCTCACAAAAAGCAATACAGAGCTTTCCCAGAGATTCCACAATCCCAAAATGGATGGGGAAGAGATTCAGGGTAGCCACACCCTAGAATCACTCAAGATATATCTAGTAGGTTAGAAATTATAGCTTTAGTTTGGCAAGATTCTGTCCAAATGAATAATTGCACTTGATTGGACTTGTGTTGTCTCTAGGATTGAGCCTTACAAGAATTAAAGCAAATAGATATTGGACTAACAAAGTTTTTTTAAAAAAATAAAGACATACATTCTGTGAGAACATTGAAAAATGTAATGGCTTTGCATTGTGGTCAACAGCATTGTGGAAAATGTAGTTAACAGAGATTATATATATGTTGAAAAAAATAGGGAAAATAGATGAATTTGTGTTTTATGGTAGAATGTTTAATAGGGGTGGATAGAAGAGTGCAGAAAAATAATTTTAAGAGAAAGAGAATGAGTTCTATGTAGTCCATTGTAAGTATGAATATCCAAAAAATCGTGAAAATGGCTCTGACATAAGAGTGCTTCTGCACTTTGCTAGTTGGAAATGAGTAGTGGATTCAGTGTGTTAAAAGAAATTGATAGACATTGGTCATGAACTTTATGAGTCAATGTTCTTTCTGATTTTTCTTTGGTTGGTTTCAGAGGCTCCATTTCAGCCATTTGTTTATAGTTTTTTTCTAAGTTGTAAATGAACAACAGCTGTTTGTAATTTCTTTTGATATAATCCATGACTGAATGTACAGTTTGCTGCTAAATTACTTAAGCAAAAAATCTTAATTATCTGCAGAATAATTTACTTCTATTGACAATTCTCTCAGTAGTCCCTTTGATTTATTATAATAAATATGGCAATACCATAACATCTTTGATCTAGTTATGCTAAATTTTAGGTTTTGTTTGATGTACAGTATGTACTTTCATGCAACCTGAATAATATTTTCTCTCTTTATTTCAGCAATAAGGAAGATCAGCAAAAATCTATTTTTATCAAGTCAGAACAAGGTGGCTTTAAATTGGATGAAAATGTGCAGTTTCATCTCTATATTAGTACCTCCCCTTGTGGTGATGCTCGGATTTTTTCACCACATGAAGCTGCCCAAGAAGGTATAAACAGTAGAGATTATTTTGATAAAGTGAAAGAGAGTTCTTCTAGTATCTAAAATCAAAATCAACTAAGTCCCGTCATATAAAACAGAACAGTACAAAAAGCCTGCACCACTTTTGGCCCTTCATACAAAAATATGTTTCTGAATTAATCTATGACTTCATTGTAATTATTCAACACCCATGCCAAATACACAACAATTTACTTCTGTGTAGAATTTATTTATTTTATTTATTTAATTGTAAATAACTGCATGGAACAATTGTAAAGAATAGTAATAATGTGCAATCCATTCATTCCTACAACAGCATATTTATTGTGGCTTTAATTCTGTATGTAAATTGCATTAGAATATGTAAGTTATAGGTAATTTGAAAAAATCCTAAAGTTTCTTGAATGCATGAAATGCCACGGTAAAAATGAAGACTAGATAATATTATCAATTCTGTGTATGTAAAACATTGTGTAAAATTATTATTGCACAAGAAAACTTTTGTAATTGCACTATATTTTGTGTTGTTTTTCTGTTCTGTAACTTCCCTGGCTGAAATAAGAAATAAAAATAATGCTTAATATTATTGGTCTAGTGCTTAAGGTACCAGGCTAGAAACTGGGAGACTGTGAGTTCTAGTCCCCCTCTGGCATGAAAACCCACTGAGTGAACTTGGGCTAGTCACTCTCTCTCAGATCACCTCGCCTCACAGGATGGTTGTTTGGGAAAAGTATCAAGTATGCTTGCCACCTTGAGTTGTTTATAAAAATATGAAAGGTGCCATATAAATAAAATAAGTAATAAGCTCAAAATCCAGCCTGAAGATAGCGAGTGAGACCTATATATATATATCTGTGTGTGTGTGTGTGTGTGTGTGTGTATGTATGTATGTGTGTTAGTTATAGGTGTATTAAAATTAATATTTATATTTTATGCTTTGTTTTGTAACTATGGTGGCTTGCATGATTCAGATCAAGGAGACAGACACCCAAACCGGAAAGCAAGAGGTCAGCTACGGACAAAAATTGAATCTGGGGAAGGAACGATCCCTGTCCGTTCTACAACTACAATCCAGACATGGGATGGTGTTCTTCAGGGAGAGAGGTTACTTACTATGTCTTGCAGTGATAAGATAGCTAGGTAAGCTACCTTTTTACAATGAGATATTTCAATTTGGGGTGGACAGCATTTTGTGGTTCAGGGACATAGGAGCGACAATATCAGTTTTCAACCCTATTTCATTTTGAGAGAATTTTGAAAGTAACATTGGTATTTTAAGTCTCCTGGAGGAATACTATTATACTTTTACTTGTTACTATACTTCCTTTTTAAAAAGCAAAATGATACCACAGATTTTTTGTGGTTGTCAGTAATTGCATACAGCCTTATCCAGCCCTTCTGCAGCTCATGGGTACACAATGCATGACTTGGGTCATGACCCCCTCACCTCACAAGAATTGGCATCTTTTGAACATTTTTAGATACCGATGGAGTCCTCTCTTACTTATCTATCTAAAAGAGCTTAAGGCAGCTGATATTATACTGTCTCTTTCAATCTCTGACAAATTCATTCTGTTGGTTCTCATAAATTATAGCTGGTCTGGGATAGCTTATATTAACTTTTCAGAGAAAAATATAGGACAACATTGACAAAAGGAGATGTAGTATATACCCGTGATGGCGAACCTATGGCACACATGCCACCGGTGGCACATAGAGCCATCTCTGAGGGCACACAAGCAGTTGCCCTAGGTCTGATTTTTGGCCTTTGAAGGGCCTCCGGAGGGCCGGGGGAGGCCATTTTTGTCCTCCCCAGGTTTCAGGAGGGCAGGGGGGTCATGCACGCATGCACGGCCGGATTGAATTATGGGTGTGGGCACGCATGTTTTCGGCACCCGAACCAAAAACTGGTATATACCAGTGGTGAGTTGCAGAGCCTGCCCAGAGCACCGGGTAGGTACCATTCCAGTACAGTGCTACGGAGGGCCCACCCTCTTGCCCAAGCTCCTTACCTGTCCTTTAAACACTTTGGTGCTTCTGCGCATGCACACGGCGCATAAAGCGCTTGCATGACGCTCCACCGAGCAGCTGGAGCATCGCAGAGGTGTCGCTGGAATACATGCACGTGTGTGTGCGTGCACTGCATGCATTCATGTAGAGGACGCCGGGCTGGTTGCAACGGGATCCAGAACCCACCACTGATACTTTCCTGTCTGTTGAGGGCTTTAAGTTGGAAATATCACTTACTTCCAGAAGAAGAATGTTTATTTACTCATGCATTTCTTTTATCAAATATTATTCCTTATAAATCAATTGATATATGATATTCAGTCAGATTATATGTTTGTAAAATGATATTTAATGACTGCAATATTTTTCAAAGATACTTGATTTAAAAATAATGATTTGAAGTGTATTTTAACACAAAATATCTAATTATACTTCAGTCTTATTAAATTGGAAATTCTAAAATGAGACTTTCATGCAAAGCATGAGTTTCACAAAATTATAGCCTTACTTTTTTGAACCTTCTTTAAACTTAAACAAGTCAATCAGAATTGTATCACAAGACATATGAAAGAAAAATGTTAAAAGCATATGCTACTCAAAATGTATAAAAATCAATTCTGCATTTCCCAACTTGAGTATACTACTCAGAATATTTCAATTGCTTTTAATTTTATTTGGCTAATATGATTAAATCTGGAGTCCTTTCAAGTTTTACATAGCTACTGTATTAGCATTGTTGAGTGCTGACATGATAAAAGATAATATTATTTGTTTCCCTTTAGGTGGAATGTACTTGGTATTCAAGGAGCTTTACTTAGCCTCTTTGTAGAGCCAATATACCTCTCAAGCATTATCTTGGGAAGTTTGTATCATGGAGATCATTTGTCCAGAGCAGCATACCAGCGGATAGCAGAGATAGAAGATCTACCATCTCTCTACCTACTTAACAGACCATTACTCAGTGGTAAGCATGAAATGAAAGAAAAATTGAATCTCTCCTAATGCTGTCAGCTTTTTCAAAATATTGCAACTAACACAAAAACTTTAATAAATGGTAAATCTATGTCAAGAGCTTGGAATCAACTAGACTGTTGCTATTGATTATGGTTTAGTACAAAACTAGGGATAAACATGGTGGAATTGATGGGCATGAGGAAGCTTCCTATTATTTTTGCACATGACTACAAACATTGATGCCTTATTAAAGGAATGTTGCTCCTAGTTTTAATTAATTTAGTAACTGAGCACAGAGTCACACATTGTGAATAATTTCATGGTTTTTTTAAGATTAACTGAAGAACATAGTGCAAAGTGAGCAAAAAGACTGCTAGGGGCTGATTTTTGTTAAAGAAGAAAAATAAAATGTTGATATTTTAATACCAGGAGACCTAAGAAGCCTATTTAAGTATTCTAGTAGTGGTATTTACACAAGCTGTATAAGCGGCTGTATTATATAAAAAAGCTTTCTCCAAAGAACCATGAAATTACACATTTTTTTTAAAAAAAATCCTTTTTATTAGTTTACAATATAAATTACAAAAATACAAAAGCAAATAATAGAAAAAATATGGGAGGGAAAAGGGAAGAGAAAAGAGTAGAAAAGAAGGGAAAAAGATAGTAACATCAAATTCAACTTTTTATTTTTACAAAGCAGTATAAACTAGCCATTTCTATAACAACCAATCTATCTAATCGGTAAAACCCAAAATCAAAATTTCATTTTTTTCCAACTCAAACACAAAGTCCAGAAACGGTTTCCAAAAAGAAACAAAAGTACTTGCGTTTTTCTTTTCTTTTATCAAAGCAGTCAATTTAGCCATCTCTTCTAATTCCACCAGCTTTTGCAACCATTTATCCATTGTGGGGATTGAAGTGCCCTTCCATTTTTATGCATAAAGTAAACTTACTGCCATGAACATATATAAGATCCAAGTTCAAAAAGAAATTTCCAAGTCTTTTTCCATTAAACCCAAAAGAAAACGTTCCAGTTTTATCTTTATATTCACTTTGAGAATATTCTGTATTAGAATATGAATCCTACTCTAATATTTCTTTTCTTTATCACAGGTCCACCATAAATTATAGAAAGTCCATTCTTTAAATTTGCATTTCCAACATTCATTTGAAATACCTTTATACATTCTCGTTAACTTATCTGGCTTTTGCAAAGTGGTGTTTAATTGATATGAAACCCCCTCCCCCCATAAAAGAGAATTAAGGGGCAGATTTATATCCATTTTTTCTAGCATTAAGCTTTACTGAATCAAATAAATATAAATCTAATTATTATCATTTAAGAAAATATTTTGTGGATTGATTAGGAATATATAAATAAAAGATGATTACATGCTGGAGATTGTAATTGTAATATGTTAGCACCAGGGAAAAGAAATATTTATTGCAGTAAATATAGTTAACCTATTCTGGAAAGTGATCGTGTACTTTTTTTCTCCTTATATGTATACCAAATTTTTCACACTATAAGACACTCCGGAACATAAGATGCACCTAGCTTTCTGGGAGGGGAAAAAAATCTGCCTCTGCCTCTCAGCAATTTGCCTCCTGCAAATAGCCTGATCAGCTTCAGCACAGCCTGATTTAGCATGAGCAGCTAATTGACGGTTGGATCGGCCTCCTGGAACACCGCCAGTCAGCTGTTCCAGGCTGCGGAGATCGCTGTTGCTGCCATTCAGCGACAATAGGTGGTGGCAGCAGCAATCCCTGCTTCCTGGAATGGGCCGAAAACAGAACTCACTGAGGCTGAAAATGGGGCATGCTGAGGCAGCAATAGGTGGCAATGGCGATGGGCAGCAATAGCAATGATGGCGGCTGCCATCTGCGCAGCCTGAAACAGCTGATCAGTGGTATTCTAGGAGGCTGATCCAACCACCAATCAGCTGTTCGTGCTAAATTAGGCTTTGCTGAAGCTGACCAGGCTGTTTGCTGTTTGCTGCAAGGAGGCAAATTGCTGGGAGGGAGAGGCAAAAAGGTGGGGGCTAGCAGGTGGGTGGGGCTTTGGCAACATTCACTTTATAAGATGCACAGAAATTTCTACCCACTTTTTGGGGGGGAGTGCGTCTTATAGACCGAAAAATACAGTAAACTGAAAGCATAGTTAATAGAAGAGCAACAAATCAGCTTTTGTGCCCACGTGTGTGATCTTACATGCTAGTTTTTATTAAGTATTGGAAATGATTTCACCTTTAAAAGAGATCTACAATCTATTTGGTATTACCCTAATTTTTTCTACCAGGTACTAATATTTTTATTTGGTTATTTCAGGTATTAGCAATGCTGAAGCCCGTCAGCCAGGAAAAGCACCTAATTTCAGTGTGAACTGGACAGTTGGGGATGCTGGGCTGGAAGTTATTAATGCTACAACAGGCAAGGATGAGCTTGGTCGTGCATCCCGTCTTTGTAAGCATGCACTATATACTCGCTGGATGCGTGTTTATACAAAGGTAGGTTTCTAAAATAGACAGTCCAGTGTTACTTTATGGCTATTGGACTTACTTTCTGATTTTATCTCTGAGGCTGAATGTTTTCAAGGTATGAACTCTGATGAACATTAAATTTGAATTTATAGTTGCTGCTGCTCCAAGAACAACCTGGGATATAGAACTGAGACACATTGGTTTCTTTGATAGGGAATTACTTGTTATTCAGATATTGCTGAACTAAACTTCCAGAAGCCCCAACCAGACTCAACAATTATAAGAAAAGTAAGAAATTTTCATGTGACAACATGTGCAGAGCCACAATTTTCCTATCCATGGTGTAATTTCCTTTTCTTATCACCTATTTATCTCATAGAATAGGATAGGAAAAGCTTTGCTTATAGCTGCCATGTTAAGAATTTGGCTTAAATGATCTAGGAAAAAGTCTACATCAAAACTCCTCAAACTCTTTATGAAGTTTGAATTTGTTCATCGGCTCCTAAATACGTATTTATTATATGAAAATAATTTCATAAATACTACTTTAACAAATAGTGCACCAATACTAATAGTACTACTAATAATAACAACATTGACTCCTTGGTTAGTCCTGTGGATCCTTGGCAGTTGATACTGACCACTGGGGAATTCTAATCTTCACATATTCATTTCTAATAAGTATAGAAATTTTCCTCCCCCTCCCATTAGCAAAATGTAATAATATTTACAAAAATTACTAACAAAAGAAAACATTTGGCGCATGGCTTCTGAAATTGTTTCCAACCTCTTTACCAGCACTGACTATTATCCTTTGTAACAAATGTATGTGTGTTGGGTCTATATGGGTGTTTCTGTTCTTCCATTGTGGTTTTCCCCGCTGTTCATGTTTATGTACAGGGCAGACTATGTATCGCCCCTCTGGGTCATGTAGGAGGCAGGAGAGCTTAGAATGAACAGCCGGTAACATTTTGAACAGCCACCTCTCTCATAAGGTTGAATTGGGATAATTTTTTCTGGAATGTTTTACTTCACATCCCCTGGCCAGATTTAACTCGCTTTTGAGCTCAGGATTTTTACTTGCCAGCCTCTTCCCCAAATTAAATTATATTTTCATTATTTGGAAAGTTATCGTAACTAAAGGACAAGAGCCTTTGACATAACTTCTTTCCATTATTCTATTGAATTGAGAAAAATAAAAAGACAAGAATAAATAGCAGAGAAAACTTATTTAAAACAAAGAAGGTGACTACTGCAAAGTATTATGAGCACTTAACATGTCTATTTAAAGAAACCTAATTTTAAAAATCCATAAAAATATCTTGGGAGAAAAAAGTTTTTTATCTCCGTTATACTGATTTACCTACATCAAAAGCATCTGTCTCTGCATGGCTGGGCATGGCTGTAGCCCCGTGGGCCCTTTAGGAAAAGATTGGGCTGCGAGATGAAGTGCACCTCCCTTAACCAGTTTTCATCCTGCTGAGTGTAATTCAAATAACCTTTGGGGGATTGCTCTGCTTTCAACAGCTCTCACTAAAGGGAAATGAACCATGAAACAGAAATGAATAATTGATTGGAAAAGGATGGGATTGTTTTAAGTCCAAATGGTTTTTCTGTTAGTAAGATTCTGGGTTAACTTTTGAACCCTTGCTATTTATTTGTGGGTTTGAAAGCATTGCAATTTAATATTGGAATTACAAAATAGGAGGAAGGACATAGTGTATTTGGTGTCAATTTAGAGATTGATTCTAATGGAAAGTTTTATAATAAAAAAAACAAATCAGTTCGTTGGATTTCAATTTACAAGAATTTAGAGCAATCAAGACGGTGCTTTTAATTAACATCTCTTTTTCTCTCTCTCTCTCTTTGATTTATCCAGCTTCCTGCCAATCTTCATTCAAAAGTCAATAAGCCAAATATATATCATGAAACAAAACAGGTAGCTGTGGAATATCAAACTGCCAAAGAGTGTTTGTTTAAAGCATTTCTGAAGGCTGGCCTTGGGGCCTGGGTGGAGAAGCCTATAGAGCAAGATCAGTTTTCCCTGGCTGTCTGAATTATGGTTTGCACTTCATGGGACTCCGATGAAAGGTCCAGTTTCTGTATCAACATTTCATCCGTTCATCTATAACAGCAGCTTTTTAACTTTT
The DNA here is from genome assembly GCF_009769535.1 of Thamnophis elegans. Classification (NCBI taxonomy): domain Eukaryota; kingdom Metazoa; phylum Chordata; class Lepidosauria; order Squamata; family Natricidae; genus Thamnophis; species Thamnophis elegans. Next base: position 32,918,163 of record NC_045543.1, on the reverse strand, counting down.
GTGATTTGGGGAACTAACTTGTGATTAATTCGTTTTGGTTTTGTTGAGTTAATTCAAACTAAAGAAAAAACTGATGATATAGTAACTAGTTAGAACCAAAACAAAATTATTTGATTACAATCTCAAGACTATCTTCGCAGGAAAAAAAATCTTGGTGCAATTTTTTCAATCATTCATCCACACTTTTTAACAATTATTTTAATGAATTGCTGTCAGATGCATGTATAATGCACATGGGATAGGATTTTTACATGCCATTCAAGTATGTACTTTAACTTTGTGTTCTATTTTCAGAGCCTTAGAAAAAAGAAAAATTATGCACTTTTAGAGTTTTATTTTTAAATTGATTAATATCATACCAATGATAGAAATTACAAAACTGGACTGGTGTTTAGACAGTTTTTCCTGCTTCTGTCCCCACCCTTAAAACACAGCTGCTGAAAATCTTTGTCTTTGCTGTGTGTATGTGATAGTTTTTAACATGCTACTTTCTATTCCATTTTAAAATACTTGTCTTCAATTAGCATTTATATGCATTGTGACATTATTGGTTTTTACCATTGTAAACTGGAAACTATTTGTAAACTAATAGAGTATAGACTTCAGCTTAGATGTAGGTGGTTCTTTGTTTCACAGGAACCTTCTAAATTACCACAGTAACATTATCAATGTGGTGACCATTTCAGAACACTCTTTCCTTTGTGAGAAACTTGCCGATTTGCCAAAAACCTACTGCACATGTGCACCACAACAGTTAAATGAGTGAAAGGTTATTCTAAGTTAAATTATATGTTCTTTAAAGATTTAACTTATTTTCAGCCAAACTGTATATAACTATGAGGTTATGCTGCCTGTGACTGTAAACATGTGGATATAAAACTACCTATCCAGATTATTCTGCAATGTAGTTTTGTTTGATCTAGTATAATAGGAATAAATGTTGAGCACCTATTTATTTATGAAGTACCCAATCCATAAGCATGTTTGTATGTGTCTGGATCTCTGAAAGACAGCAATATTTGCAGAGGGAACTAGTACTTGTGCTGAGCATAGGTCTTCAGACTCCCTAGAGCAGGGGTGTCAAACTCACATTGTCATGGCGTCATCACGTGACGTATCGAAACTTTTTTCCTCTTTGCTGAACTGGGTATGGGCACGGCCAGTGCATGAGGCATCGGCCCGCGGGCTGGGAGTTTGACAGCCCTATCCTAGAGGATCCTCTGCTTAATAATCATGGTCAGTGTCCTGCACCAACTATTAGCTGCAAAGGCTTACCCTGAAATACAGTGTGTATATGTCCTCGTGTTGAGCTAACTAATCCATCAAGCCATCTCTTCTACCCAGTTTCAGTGTTTCACAAAGCATTTATTCTGTTTATTGATTGATACCTCACCTCTAGCTTTATCTCAATTAGAGAAAGTAGTTATAAACATGAAATTGTGCTAGGGTTTTATTTCAGTAATAAAAAAGCGAAAGAGCTAAAACAAAATTAATAACAACAAAATAAAAATTAGTTTGGTCTTTTCAATTCACATTCTGGCAAAGTATGCCATGTAGGTTTTACACTGTTAATTTTGACTGTTCTTCAGTTTGAAAATAACATGTTTTGCGAAATAAATGCTAGGAATTTCAGGTGATACTCATATTGAAGATTTCAGGTCAGCTATAGGTATTTTTCAATGTCCGGGTAAAGAGATGTAGTAGATAGAAATAATAGCTAGCATCTGCATCTCATTTCTATGTGGAGCCTGGATAGAACTATCTACAGTATATTGTATTGTGTTGATAGATACAAACACCCATGGAAGGATATATGCATGTCCATGAAAGCCTTATTCAGTATTTAATAGATACGCCCCTTGTCTTTCTCAAGACAAAGGCCATCTCTATTCTGGTATAGAACTGTGGACAAGGAAATCACAGAATGAGATCTGAACTCTGTGGAAATTTGGGCAGGCATGGGAAAGGATTCTAGACTACGGTCATCTCTTCCTCTCATGAGTATATCCACTCTTCCTCCTCTAACAGTCATCTATGTAACATATCTGTATGTGCTCCTTTGGTCTTTGGTCATTCCTAACAAATTTCACTGGGTCCACCCAGTCATGAGCTCCTTATCCAGGCTCCTGTGTCTTCCTCAAGCAAACTAATAGCAAATGAATGGTTGGTGGGCTGCACTAGCAATTAATGATGCAATTTATGGCTGTTGCAAGAAGTCTGCAGACAACACTGATCACTGGTGAAACAACAGAGAGGCCTCTCCATTGATACTGTAAAAACATCAAGCAGAGTGGGGAACCATGTGGCATCTCCATCAGCAGCCAAGTGAATTGCTCCAGAAGCCATTTGCTGCAGAGAACCACATGAAGCTTCATGGCTAAGATGAGCTGTCAAAATCCATCATGTCTTATCAAGGAGAAAAAACAAATGCAGGTATTTTGCACAGATGACCTAACTCTAACCTTAAGAAACCATACTTTATGCAGGTGCAAAGTCCACCTCTCATTTAAGTGTATGCATAAAGTAACCAGACATGGCAAAAAATAAATATGCAAAAACTTTCTGCAACTATTAAAATCTGATCTCTAATTATTAGTTGCAGATATTGAAAAACTGCAGGTAACAAGAACTGCCTTTTTTTAAAGGAAAAATTATTCACTTAAAAAAACCAATAGTAATAAATATCTGTGTTGATAGGGCCCTACAAAATGTAGTCTGCAAGAGAAAATTATTTATGTAACACATTTAAATGGCAATGACAGAATTGTAACTTGAATTAAATAGGCAATAGCTACATTTATCTACTGAAAAGTTCATCACATAAATATTCACGCTACAATATACATTATTGATAATCAAAGCCAAATTATGAACAATTGGAAAGTAAACTAGATGATAGATAGGATTGTCAACTTTGTCAAAATAACACATTTTGCTATCTGAGCCAGATCTGAAAACATGCCTGAGGCTTTCTGCCTCATGGTTGGTGCCCAGAGGGTCTGGCTGATGACAGAGATTTGATCAACCTGCATTTTGAGACCAACCGAGCATAGCATCAGTTGTGTTACTTTAATCTTTTGAAAAAACTAACAAGGGAAAGGTTTTCTTTTGACAACTGACTAAACAGAACAATAAAGCAAGGCTAAATAAATTTCACAGGATTACAGGTAGTCTTCGACTTACAACCACAATTGAGCCCAAAATTTGTGTTGCTAAGTGAGAAATTTATTAAGTGACTTTTGCTCCATTTAAGACATGTCTTGCTACAGTTGTTAAGGGAATACGTTAACAGTTGATAAATTAATAATCTGGTTGTTAAGTGAATCTGGCTTTCATGACCTTCTGACTTTGCTTGTCAGAAGATCGTGAAGGTGATCACATGAGCCCAGGACATTGCAGCAGTCATAAATAGAAGTCAATTGCCAAGCATCTGAACTTTGATCACATGATTATGAGGATGCTGCAAAGGTTGTAACTGTGAAAAATGATCATAAATCATTTTTCAGTGCTGTTGTAAATTTGAATGGTCACTAAATGAATGGTTTTAAGTCAAAGACTACCTGTACTGACTTGTTTTCCATAATTGATTGGCAACCCTGATTGTGAATCACCCTGATATTCCCAATAATGCCTTTTGTGTACAAGAGTACTTAAAGCGATTTCTGTCTTGAAACAGACTCTGGTTTAAGTTTTAGAGTGGTGCAATTTGGACAAAAAACTCGGAACATTGTTTATTGCTGTACGAGTGAGCAGAAATAAGTGTGGGACCAGTATTCCTTTATCTTCTACAAACCTGTAGCTTGGTTAAAAGAAGATGCTTCTGATTGCTTTGTCAGGATTTATTGATATGTCTAAATGGAGAGGGTGGGAGGGAAAGCCCAGTTAAAGTCTGACTGTGATATCAAAAGATTCATTTAAAGTGACCAGAGTTTCCCCTATTTGAATTTCACAGCTAATTCTCATTTGCTTTTGGTTTATTTCAAATTAAATAAAGGCTCTTCAGAGGAGAGGGAACAGTCAGTCCATGCAGGGATACTTTCAGTTAATTTTCTTAAGCACTGAATTTCTCCAAGATGAGTATTTTTGCATTGTTTTCTCTCCCCCACCCAATTTCTCTGCCTCAGAGAGCTGCACTGTCATTAGCAATAAATTTTTAAAGGGGGAAGGTTGTTGTTGTGTAATTCCTGTGACTGATTTTATAACCCCTGTAGCAAGTAACCTTCTTGGGTAGATCCAAATAAGATTACAGGATAGAAATCTGTCCAAAATAGCACAAACATCCTTAATATTATTATTACTGTATTACATAACAGTTACTAAGCATGCTGATATAGTTGTTTTGCTGTTCTCATTTTATTTCGAGGGAACTCATCTTTGCCAAAATATTTGTCATTTCTATTAGGATAACCTGTGTCTGTGTGAATTCTATTATGGTATAATTTTTATTAAACTATTTGCTCATTTTGAATTAGCAAAAGTATTAATATGATATGATTCCTTATTACAATGGGATTACAAAGCGTACACATGCTGTAAACAATGAACTCCATTGGTTGCTGATGTGAACATTCCACCACATAAAGTAAATTCCAATATGAATGGTCCACTTTTGTATTAACATTTCTCCATGATTGACAGGATAACAACCCTGTTCCAGCTGTAGCACAAAAATGTTTTCACGATAGGCAAGAGAGGGATTAATTTCCTTTCCTTTTATGCTCCAAACAATTAGCTGTTTTCCTTGTAAAATTAGAAATGCCTATTTTGATTTAATTGCAATGGAGATTTATTTTTGCTTTGTTAAATATAAGACTATAGATACCTTTTCAGATGCGAGAGAGATATGTGATTTAAATTCAAAGAGTTAAATGAAGTGAGTTCACAAATGAAATGAACAAAACTGTTCTATGAAAATGTGTGTTGTACTTTAAATACAAAGATTGATTTGCAAAGTATGCAGGAAAATGAAATGCAATGCTAATGATTAAAGAAAATAAAAGCTCCTTCAATGCAAAAGTTGTTAATGGATTGCTGGCCCAGTATGGGTTGTATCTCACAAGGATTGGCAAATACATTTGGCCAAAATGTATTAAACTGAATCCTGTAGAGGCTGGAAATGAAATGGCCTGTAAACCAGCAAGACAAAGGAGTGGAGATCAGAATGATATTCTGAATGCTGATCTGTGGCAATACCTAATCTTAAAACGGTTAGAGTAAATACTCAGCCTCAGTTACATAGTACTGAGTTAATTAAGGCAGTGTCTTTGCAAAACACAACTTTTATATTTGAATGGAATTGCCTGGGATAAACTTTCAGATATTCCTCCCCTCCCCCTGCAATTTCCATATTGGAATGTATTAAACCTCTCAGTGAACATTCAAGGGAAAAACAATTGTTTGAATTGTCAACATACAACTGTTCAGAATGTGAAAAAATAATAGAAGAATGACTTTGTACAGAAAACTGGACTTAATAGATTTAACAGAGGTTTATTCCTATGACTGGAATACAGCAATTTAAGCTTATAATTTGCTTAAAAAGAAAAAGAATAATGAAAAGAAGATTTTGCTCTGTATGATAAAATTATTCACAACTGACCTTGACAATATTGTAGACAGCTTCTTAGTTAATAAAAAGAATTCTTGTTTTGGTTTCTATAAGTTTCTATTTTCTTTTCTATGACCATTCAACCAACCAAGAATAGCAAATTGGAAAACTCATCATTGACAGCCCTTTTTAATAATATGGGCTTTGGTTCAACCTGCTTAATAGCTGCAGAAACATGGCAGCATTATTTCCAGAGTATCTTTACAATTAAATAATTAGATAATCCAATTGTGACTTACTAAAATGCTCTTTCTAACTGGACATCTGCATTTACAGATGAGGTTAATGAGATTATTTCAGTTTAGACTTGGAAAAGTCCCAGAGTTACTGAGGAGAACAAAGATTGGCAATCATTTTATTTACATACATTAAGAGTTCAGCATGTTTTCTGCTGGAACTGGAATCATGCCACTGTTGCCTCTTTCTAGTATAAAGAAAAAAATTGATCCCGCCAACGATAGATTCATCAGCCTGCTTAATACAAGTTATACACCAAATATCTCCAGCCAAAAGTAAGATACAGGGTTGAAAGTGTGAATGTTCTAGTTAAGGAATAAACTGACCTTAGTGGGGCCCACTTAGCATTAGACTACTATCTGATCCTTCATCGTCTAGCTGAAAAATTCTCTTCCTATCTGAGAGATTGCCTCTTCACATCCTTCATTGATTTCAAATCAGCTTTTGATTTGAACCTACGGGGAAAAACTAATAGGTTTCTCAGCAAAGACTGCTCAGTCTCTCTAATAACTGTTAGATGCTATCCTTGTGAATCTCTTTCTAGAGCTATTTCCACATAGAGACAGTTGAAGCAGGGTGCATTTTGATCCCCTTGGTTTTCAATTTGTATATTAAATCAATAATCCAGGGCCTCTCAGTTCCTAACCATTACCTTGTTAATGTGTCCTTTGGATTAATAAACAGAATATTACCAACTGTTTTGTATGCACATAATGTTGTAATCATATTTGTTTCCCAGTGTGGAATGAGATGGGCACTAAACTTTTTGGTCTCTTTGCGCCTTAAAGAAAAATGTGTTATAAATCATCAAAAAAAAAGGAAGTTTTAGTTTTTGCACAAAATAATTACAAAATTCATAAGTGGAAATTAAATGGGAATTCTGTCAAGCAGGTGCATATCAAAACTATCTAAGTGTGCTTCCAGGCTTCAGTATCCTGAAGAAAACACTTTTCTTTTATAGATGGTATTGGTCAGCATAGAGTTCTTCAGCTCTCCTGAGATTTTGCCATTCAAAGGGATTTTCATTTCATCCCTACAGGCATTCTCTCCTCTGAGGCCAATGTAATATCCCAGCTTCTCTAGGACATACACATCTGCCTTTTGTTTGTTTTACAAAACTTGATATCCCTAAATTAGTATAGTTTAAGCTTCTTAGAGCTAGTCTGGTCCACTCCCTAGAACTCTTGTTGGAGAGTAATTAGGCTTTGAAATACAACTAAGCAGCAAATCTGGGATATTGATTTTCAGATCAATCTAACTTACAGTTTGTGAGGTGTCCCCCCCCCCAGTTGTTATGCATTACCTGTTTGGACCCCCACCTTGTCCGTTCAGAAACGAAAGCCAAACAGAACGTTCAAAGGAATGTTTTTATCAGTCCCGGCTCTTGCTGGCTGCGAGCCCAAAATAAACACAGATAAATGCTCTGGCAAAAGTCCTAACTCATAAACTGCTACAAAACAGGATTATATAAATCAAGTCACTTATCCAAGTACTTTTCTTGATGGTTGCACGCGAATGGAAAACATTAACACTAGAACAGGAACGGAACGAACCAGGGCGTGGCACCAGCAGTCTCTTTATACTCAGGCGAGGATCCCAATGAGCAACAGCCGCTCGCAATCATCTCCTGTATTTCCTCCTTTGTCCTTTATGCTGAGTAGACCTAAGCCTGCTTGCCTCCTGATTCAATTCCCAAATACTTTCAGGAACATTCCCTTTGATCCAATGCTCTGCCGCCACCTGGTGGCCAACCAGTCTCTCCTCACCCTGCTCGGCGTCGACACCCTGTCCAGGGTCCTCCACCTCCTCCAAGGCCGACTCATCAGCCACCTTGCTGTCGGAGTCTGGCAACAGCTCTAATGGCTCCTGCCAGGCCACAACACCCTGTCCAGGGTCCTCAACCTCCTCCAAGGCCAACTCATAAGACCCCTCGCTGTCGGAGTCTATATATATACTGTACACACACACACACAGTATATATTATTTATTGTTTGAAGCATATAAACATCCTCCCTTGTAGTTGAAATCAAAGTAGCTTGATGGAAAATACCATTTGTGCCATTTTTATCATTCTTCTGTCAAAGACTTGAAGGGTTTTTTTCTTTATAGTGATACCTATCCACCAAATTATCCAAGTACTAACAAGTTAACAACTTTCCAACTGCAAATTACAGAATCAACTGTTGTATATCATGCAGTGACCCAACTGATGTAGGCTTTGGTGTATATCTCGGCCTGCAATGAAATATTCTATTCCATGTAAAACCTGGTCCCATAGTTTGATTTCTTGTATTTTATATATTGAATTGTTTCAATGTGACTTGTACCAAGTACTAATACCAACATTTCATTCACATAGTGGCTTCAGATCTGTGGCATGCAATGATGTCAGCATTGTTGGAATAGTGGCTGGAATTGATGGCAGACATTTTAAGAGCATATTCCTTTCATTTGTAAGAGTTCCATGCACTTGTTTCACTCTAAACATTTTCCACCAAATTGTCCAACTCAAATGATAATAGAAGCATGATTGAAACCACTGCAACTAATTGACTGAAGTGATAGATTACCTTTTCAATAACCAATTTGACTAAATTCCTCTTGGCTTGAAAAAGACCCACAAGAGCTTTATTTAGCTTTATTAGATGTATCTTATACCTTATATGTGTGTGTATATAATTTTAGATTCGGTTTATATACGCTTGTTTTTCTATTTTTCCATTCATAAAGGCTACTTTCTAAAAATTATATCTGAATGTACAATATAAATTATATACTCTTTGCTTTTTTCTTTGTAAGTATGACTGAATTAATTATCTTGAAAAAATTACACTTTAATTTATCCTTCCAGTGCAAAAATGTTTCTGCAGAATTCTCCCTCTTATCCAAGCATTTACAAATGTAACTATTATATTCCTTGGTTCTTAATATCTGATTGAACATAGGAGTAAAAGCACTATACTGTCCATATTTATCTGAAACTTTAAATCTGATAGACTGTCATTAAGTACCACTAGTCTGGTCAACCTAAATTTAAAAAGACAATTCTTTTATTTATTTATTAATTTCTTCAAGCATACCTACCAAGTCCTATTGGATAGTGTTTGTTGACTTGTGCAATTCAAACTTTAATTCTTCTTTGAGCTGCTTAGATTTCCTATCAAATCAATTTCAAAGCTTCATCCTGAATGACATTTCATTTTCACGCATACTGTTAGAGCATCCTCATCCACTGTGATCTTGGTTCACAGTGATCAGCATAAATTTTATCTCAGCCCAAGGCTTTAAAGATATCTAACCTGTTAGACATAATAAGATCAGCAGATAAAGGAGAAGGGATTGCCCTACTTCTCACTGATTGGACACTACAAGTCCATGGTGCACGATCATGGCATATCTGAAGGAGGTAATGCGAGATAGAGTGTCAGGGAGAGTGTTGATCCATAGAGTGACCAAGGGTTGGACAGACACAATTGAATAGCTGACAACAACAACAACAGGCATAATTCCTTACTCCAGTTGTATCAGAGAAAGTATCATCAATGCTGATATTCTATGCATGTACCGTATAATTATGTATATATACTTTTAAACATTAGTGCTCTGGCTTATTAGTCATATGCATTTCCATTCAAATGCTTGCAAGATAATATTTGCTATATTTCTACTCTGCAATTCTGAATAGTTTAAAAGGATATGTTACACTTTATCCACATGAATAATGTTTAGGATAAGAACAGGAACAATTGCAAATATCAATTCTAAGATAGTGGCTGCTCATTTGGAATCAAAGTAACAATCAATCCACATAACCAGCTTCTCAAAAATCGACAAACTTATTTCTGAAAACATTTTATACAAATTATTTTATTACAGATGTCTAATTTTTAAAGGTCCATTGTGTAAGATTTAGCAAGAGGGCCAATATTTAAAAGTATTTTAATATAATTTTTATACAACCTGTTTTATGTATGATTTTTTTTGAATTATCAACATATTTTTTTATAGAAACCCAATATAAGCATGTGAGTTTATTAACTAAAAGAGTCACCAAGTCATATATATTAAAATCAAGTAATTCAGTGTATTAGTGCTTTAAAACTCTGAAAATATTAAATCCATAAAGAAGCTGCTGAAGGCCTGAACATTACTGTAGTAATCACTTGGTGGTGGATTAGGGTTTTTTTCCTAGCCAATTTGATCACTATCTAGGAGAATTAATAATTTCTCATAGCTCCTCTGAGAGTGGATATTGAGAAAAAATACATTATAATTAAAGATCGTTCAATGCTTCATTTGCAGAATGGCTAATATATAAATATTCAACACCAGTGGGTTTGCGCACATACTGGTCCATCCCTATGACTTCCCTAAGAAGGCAGACTAGAAAGAGCCATGTAGTACCACAGAGCAGAAACCTTCCATCCCTCAGCCAGAACTCTGCTTTCTTTGATCCAGTCCTTTGAATGCAATGCAAGAGGAAATTGGCATGTTGCTGTGCCATATTGCTCTTCAACAATATTTTGGGTCCAGAAATCCTGGGTCTGTGGGGTAATTTGTCTAACAGTTATCCTAACTATGATAGAACCCCATATATATATAAAGCATACATATGGAAAAAAGGGAATTGTGGAGTTGTGGAACTCCCAGAACTGGATCCTTCCTCTTCCTCCCACTTGTGAATTTAGAACCAGGTTTCAGTGCATCACACTGACATACAAAAATCAGGTTTCTTCAAGAGTGCCATTTGAAGCATTGTCTCCACTGTATCTTCAGCAAATAAAAGCCAAAAAAACAGAGAATTCAGTCAGGCAGTTTCCTGTAGGGCACTTAATGGCTTTATACCTGGTAACAATGAGGTACATAGGAATATACGCCTAAGCTTCATTGCTGTTAACAAAATAGCACCATACTGTGAAATTAGGTACAATAGGGTAGTCATTATGTTCTTTTCATACAAACTTGGCAGCGGCTAATATTTGAGTGCAGTTCTCCGGCCTTCAGTGTGGAAGATGTAGGTTTCCTGAAATTTGAAAACAAAAATCACTATCAGCAAGGAAAAGGCCAATGGCAAGGTGAGATTTGTTGTTCCAGTCCAAACTTATTCTATGATCATTTCCACACTCTCTTTCTATGGGCCAGTTGCTGGAGCTGAGAAGAATTGAAGTCAAAATCACTAGGAGAAAGTGTGATTGCTTACTTTTGCCCTTGAGTACATAATGAGGCCATATTGAGTTTGGCAGACTCAGGCTACAGTCCTATATCCAGCTATCATTGAGAGAGGCATTTATGTACATGTAGTCCTTGGATTACAACAGCATTAGGGACTGGGATTATTGTCTCTTAAGCGATGTAGTCTTAAAGTGTGACATCACATGCCTGCATCATTTAGCAACAAAAATGCCAGTTGTTTTCATAACCTCAAAACACAAAACCCATGGATCAGATGAGAAGCAATGGGGATGCCATGGGGGAGAACTTGGGAGGGCCAGCCAAGTCACACGTGAGTTGAGGGAGGCCTGGGGAGGCCTTGTGCAAGCCACACGTAAGCACAGGAAAGCCAGGGGTGAATGGCATGGCATGTCTGAGTGCAGGAAGACTGAGGTGGATGGTAAGGCATGCACACAAGAAGGTCAGGGTGTGGAGGACATAGTGTAAATTTAGGAAGGCTAGATATGGATGAGAGACTGCAAATGTAGGAAGGCTGGTGTGTAAATGCCACAGTGTTGAGTGCCAGCAGTTGGACAATGCAGCGCAAGTGCAGGTATGCCAGACCAACTTGTGACATTTTCTGCCAACTTCCTGATTGAATTTACATGTGGGAAGCTGTTCATGTTACTGCAGGATGCTGAAACCATTTTAAATGCAAGCTGGTGCCAAATATCCAAATCCGAATCACACGATCATAGGGATGCTGCAATGGCCAGAACTTTGAGAATTGGTCATAATTCAGCATTGTCACAACTTCAAATGGGCACTGAATGAATGGTTGGTAAGAGAGGACTATTTGTAATTAACTTGATTTATATTATTGTTCATATCACTAGTGTGACTCTGGTTGATTTTCCAAGTTGATACAAAGAAGTTGGGAATTTCAGAACGGACAAATCAAATGAGCTTTGTTCCTTAACCCAGATGCAAAGCAAAATCCTAAGTTATAAGAACTGCCTACAAACATGGTGGTCTGATATTTTGCTGGTAGAAATTAGACTGTCAATTTGCTCAAATTAGCTCCTATGCTCTGTATATTCCTGGTAAGCAGGTGGAAACAGTAGCCAAATGAAGCCTGCAACATATAATATGTCCTGAAATAAACAGCAGAAAAGATTGAGGAGACATTGTTTTACAGAGCAGATTTTCAATTACTGGAACGTTGCCTACAGTGCTTAAAACCACTCTTGGTGGTCCAACTCAAAATTGGCTATTACTGGGACAGTTACAAACATAAGGAAACAAACAACAATAGATAATACTTGCAAAGCAGTTTACCACATCCAGTCATAATGTATGTTTACTATGGAACATAAGTAAAAACATCCTTATCTTAGAGCAGCTAACAAAAGAAGTTTCCAACTTACTTGAACATTTCATTCCTCTCAATTGTGGCAAGCCAGAAGCTGTAGGCATTGGCGTAATAATTGCAGGTGCCCTTTCCATGGCATTCAACAAAGGGTGCACTGCGGAACTCTTCAAGACAGGAGCCCGGGGAGGCCAGTGCTTGGCCGGAGCCTTCTGCCCCTGCACTGGTGTGCTATTAAGAGATATGGAGTGCATTAAATTACATGGCCAAATGCTCTTTTTACACATTATTTTACAGGAGCTCTAGTAAATATTTGTATGCTATAATTTTGTGGCTGTCAACTGAAGTGCACTGATTTGTATCAATGTAAATTGAAATAGGTTGCATAATCAAAAATGTTTAATATTTTAAAATTTATTTTAAATATTGAGTACTGAAAAAAGTATCCTACTTTAATCAATGATTTATATTTCAGTCCTACACACACATACACACACACACACACACACACACACTCTTCTACCCCTTAGAATCATGTTTAGGTTACCTTAAACAGGACTGAGCATATAATTGTAGTGGACTCCAAATGAAATTAGTAAAATGTGATCACAAAACATCAATTAATTTTACTTTACACAAATTAATCCAGAAAAACATGAGATGGTCCTTAGGCACACATATTGTACACATACACATACTACAACAGTATTGTACATAACACATACAATACAGTTGAACATAATACAACAGTCATTTTCTGGAATATTTTATTGCCTTGGCTCTGAGTTCTATGAATTTGAGGAACTAAAATACAGTGCATAGTAAAGTTAAGGAAGAAAGATTTTGCTTAAGAAGACAAGGATCTTGTCAAGATCTCATAGGAAAATGCCATAAAATGTAATTGGTTGTACTAACTAACTCTAATATATCTTTCTAAGATTATATTGAATTGATGGATGTTTTATTCTCAATATGTCTAGATCAGTTTCTGAACCTCAGTTCAACTCCATGCATCTTAGCATGATGATTGGAGAGTTCTGGGAGTTGAAGTCCACCCATGTTAAAGTTGCTGAGGTTCAGAAATACTGATTCAAAGACATAGTGTTTGTCATAATGAAGTGCTTATTATTGAAAAAATACAGTGATTGTTGTTTTTTTCTGCTGAGATGTTTTGATACTGATGCCAAATGTTTAAACACAAGGCTGAGAAGCTCATTTATATGTCTGTAGAAACAAGCATGGGAGAAACTTGTAGGATATATTAAAATTAAACCCAAATATAACATGAAAAAGAATAGACATAACTTGCTAAAATTGAAGCAATACTTTACTGAAGCAAAACTTATAAAGTAGTTGCAGGCTGCTGAAGTTAAAAGAACATTTTACTGGACACGTTTATTAAATTCTAGGGGAAAAAATTAGGAGGGAAGGAGGAAAAATATGGCTGATGTTTATTCCAAATATAATTTTAGATGGAATATAGACAAATGATATCCATTTATTTTAAATATTGTCCTGCTTTCCATTGACCAAAAAAGATATATACCAAATGGGCGAATAGTAGGACAATTCTTGCTGTACATTTTTATTTTTTAAGTATTTCAGAGGGCTTTTTCCCAATTTTGAAATGGTATCTGCTGCTGTAGCAAACTGGCAGGATCTTCTTTAAAAATGTTTCTTTCTCATGGAGAGTGGATCATTCTAACTTCCCAAATTGTAATGGAAAAGCAAGATTGCTGATGGAAACATCATTACCAAGTCAAAAAGACCTTCCAAATTCTGCCATAAATCCTTTTATTTGAAACTTTCCAAGAAGGCAACAATTTCTTCAGAGCCTCTGCTAAATAACTTAAATTCTGCCATACAGCCTCCAAACTATGAGATGGAGAAGGCTTGGCAGAAAATGTATAATGGATCCTTAGATTAGCAGTTCCTTCCTGATTGGGATTCTCCATTAATTCTGCCTTGCTAATTCTAGGAGCTCTGGAAACCAAGAGTATCAAAGCCAATGAGGTATCTCAAAGGACTTCAGACATGGAACACTGACATAAATTGGTACTTTAGCTTTCTGTTACAGGGAAAACAAATCCAGGATTGGGCTTTTTGTTAAAAGGAATGATGTTTTGGTCCTTATTTTGATTTTTATATTGTCTGACAGCTGAACCAGTCAGCTAGATTGTTGTGAGATTCCATCTTTATGGAATACAGATGTTTTGTTTTTCCATCCATGAGACAATATTGTAAATTGACATAAATATCTGGAGAATTGAAGTCAAATCAAGTGATATATGTTTTCATATATGTTTTCTGAAATACTGAATGTTTTCTTGTAATTAGTGTTTTTTTCTCATTTAGATGAAAAGATATTCTTCCATTGCCAGAAGGTCCTCTTTACTGATGACCACCAGATAAACTTCATAATTTTGATCTGGAAACATCTTTTGCTAAATGTTTGTTCATAATGTGAAATCAATATCACCCTGGCATTTCAGTTACTTTGGGGTATTAAAAATTAAAATATCACTTGGGACAGGGGAGCTTCAGAACTTCACTAAAGAGTAGATTGTTCTGACAAATTTCTGATATTTCAAAGGATGTTATGATTATAAATAGCCATGAATTCACCGCTTAGCTGGTGGGCAAGGGAGAATTGGGTGGATTTTTAAAGGACATATCCGTCTTTTGCTATTAGTCTTGAAGATTCAGTGTTCTGAATTTGAACTCCTTCTCCTTTAGGCTGAATGATGGCAGAAGAGGCAAGAGTTGCTATCAAATATCTAGCACTGAACCTTGAAAAATACCATAAATGTATAACCTTGGGGGTACAATCTATTCCTGTAAGTTATTAATGTAACATATGAATGTTATGAAAAATACTGGCTATTCAAATTTTAACATTTAGTCAGATGATCCAGGAAAATAGACTACTAGGGATTGGGATTCCTTGAAAAGTCCATAATGCTGAGAATGCTGGAAGGGAAGAGAAGAGGATCACTAGCAGCAAGATAAATGGACTCAACTACAGTGGCAATGATTGTATCTTTGGAAGACCTGAAGGGCCAGCCTGGAGCCAGATCCTCCTGAGATCCATCTGCATGGTTGCTCAAAGTAAACACTGAGCTGGTGGCACATAATAAATCATCAAAGGAATTAGGAAACCCATGACTCAGAGACACTGCTTTAGTAACTTGCCAAGCACCTTAATTGTTTTCCATCTCAAGTATGCTTTGTCCTGGTGAGACCTGCAGAGCCTTGCATATTTGCAACACTTTTCAGAAACAGTTATGAAGGAAAAGACAAGGGCAATGTAATTCATGTTTGTCTTCAAAAAGCTCTTTCTTCTTTTAAATCAGTGAGCCTGAGCCCAGTGAGGGGGAGAAGTTCCTTGCCTTCTCTTCTGTTTTAATCTTAGTTTGGCTTCTGCTGTAGGATGCTTGTGAGCCATCTTGGATTTCCTAGGAGATGAACATTTGGTCTGACAGAAATGAAAGGAGAGGAGAGACATTTGCAAACTCTAATGTCCTGGATCTGGAAAGGATTCAGAAACCATTGTGTTGCTCTTTTATATTTATGTCTTAGTCTTGGAAATGTGCTTGGACTTTTTTCTTTCTCTTATTGTTGTTTTCTGCAATTACAGTGATGGCTGAAGAAACATTATTGTTTATGTTGGTTTGAGATAAGGCTGATGTGACAATCCCTGGTGGGAAGGGAAACCGACTAAGCAAAACAAAACATTAATGGAAAAATAACTTTGATAAGGATTTTTCTTTAGGGTAATTAGTAAGGTTTATTCTTACAGCTGTTCTGCTCACTAGCTCTGGGGAGTAAGGGTGGCTTCTTTATCAGACAGAACTACCCTGTTAGTTCCAACAATGTTATTCATGAATTGTCCATCAGAGTCAGAAAAATGAAAATAGTTTTGACATTAACATCTGGATGTTATATTTCCAAATATGAGGACCAATTATAATTTGAACTTCTGTATCTTATAATAAGCTTTGAAAGCATTTGTGTTCTCTGACTTCAGAACCTAAAGCAAGGTACTGTACATATTTACAGAATAAACCTTATTAATTACCCTAAAGAAAAATCCTTATCAGTTATTTTTTCTATTAATATTTTGTTTTTCTTAGCCGGTCTCCTTTTCCACTAGGGTTTGTCACATCAGCCTTATCTCAAAACAATATAAACAATGTTTTCTGTAACTGCAGAAAACAACAATAAGAAAAAGGAAAAAAAGTCTAAGCACATTTCCAAAACTGACATAAATATAAAAGAGCCACACAATGGTTTCTGAATCCTTTCCAGATCAGGAACATTAAAATTTGCAAATGTCTCTCTTCTCCTTCCAGCATTCAATTAAGAACTGCAATCTGGGATGGAGCAGAAATGGTTGAAATGCTGGCCACAATCTTTCTTTGATTTCAACCTCCTGCCTTCCCTACCCCTTAACTTTTAATTTTCCTTGATGGCTTGATTTTCTTCCCTATTGAAGAGCTCTTTAAAATAGAGAGCTTGCTGTTCTTTGCAAACCCACAGCTGAACTAATGGAAGTATTGTTATAGAGTTTGGAATTTTGTTCTTTTTTAAAAAAATCAACATAGCTGCTTTTGCTTTATGATGTGAACTGGAACTCAGTGTCCATTACCATCACAAAGGAGTAGCCGATCCACAGAGAGTTCCAGCCTTCTGGACATGGTGGGATTTGAACTGTTTGGCTGTGGACTGCTATCACCATAGAAGGAGCCTCACACACAGCACACCTAGGAAGGAGATGACATAAGAGTTACAAGATTAGGCCTTCTAACTACTGAAAGCTGAACCTCCAGTCTTACAAACAAGCAACTGCAAGGGCAGCTCTGCCACAGTATGTTCAGTCTGGCTCATCCTTTCCCATCTTAGTATCAACAGCACAGATCCATCCAGTATGAAAGCTGTATACCAATGAGTTTACAATCTTTAATATGAAGCATCTTGAGAAATACTGTAAACCATTATACTGCAAATACAGGGCAGAAAAAATATGAGCCATTTTTTTGTAATTGTTACTAGGAGCTGACCTCAGAAAATGGAACATCCACCAGCTATCGTAAAAGGAAAAAAATACATCTGCAATATTTAAAAGTGATGTCAAATTAGATCTAAATAGCTATACATTTCTTTAAGGAATTCAGTGTTATAGAAGGCTGAAGAAGAAATGGAATGCTTGTCCTTAATGGTCCAGACTACAGACTGCAGGCAAAGTAACAACTCCCTGAAATTTTTGATGGACAAACATTTTTCCAAAAGAAAAAAAATGAAGAAAATTCTCCGGGAAAGGAGGAAGGCAAATAAAGTTTCAATAGAATTTCTCATATGAAAAAGAGCAAGGTAAAAGTTTGTTCTGTTCTTCTGTAGAGACAGTTTTCAGACCAAAGGACTATTAGGGCTATGACCTCAAATAAATGCAGGTAGTCCTCTACTTACAACCATTTGTTTAATGATCAAAGTTACAACAGGTCTAAAAAGTGACTTATGGCCGTTTTTCACACTGACAACTATTGCAGCATCCTGTGGTCACGTGATCAAAATTCCAACTCTTAGCAACTGGCATGTATGTATGACAGTTGCCGTGTCTCAGGAACATGTGAATACTTTTGCGACCTTCTGACAAGCAAAGTCAATGGGGAAACCAGATTCATTTAACAACCATGTAATTAACTTAACAACTGCAATGATTCACTTACCAGCAGTGGTAAGGAAGGTCATAAAATGGGGCAAAACTCACTTAAAAGCCAGTGGTCATAAGTCGAGGAGGTTTTTTTTAGGAATAAAAGACGGATCTTCTTATGGAAGTATCATCTTATGGAAAATGAATTCCCACTGATCAAGAGATAGAATTCCACCTTCAACAACAACTGCAAATATTGTCCAAGAATTTTAAACACATGATGCTTTTGAACTGTCTATTTGTGATGATCCCAATAGTGGAAGAAATGCAAAATCTGCCAATCTGATCTTCATATTAGTTGGGGATCAGGTTTTTGACACCTGGATCTGCCAGGAATTCCTCAGGTGAGTCTGGTGCCTACCTGCTGATGAAAGGCCTGATGCTGTCTCCTGTTAGAGGAGCCATGCTCATTGGCATGGGCTCAGGGGTTGACAACCAATAAGAATAATCGTTTCTTGAAGCAAAATTGCAGACATTGTTAATGTTGCAGAATAGGAAAGGCATTGTGCTGAATTTACGTAGACAGCTTCCAGCAGAGCCTGAAAAACCAAAAGTGACAGGTTAATCTCCATCATTCATTCTATGTAACACTGAGATATGTAGAAAGGGACAACTGTAGTATATGGAAGGGCTAAACAAGAAATGCTCTTCGTGTAGTGGTTGTGGCAGGGCTGAATGCATCCATTTTCTCAAGCTGTAGCAATAGAAATGGCTAAATCTACACTGTGTGGGTTTGTGTCCTGTTGATGTTTGCATAGCAGGTATAATGTTATTGATGTGGCCTGGTATCTGCTAGGATTATTTCCTTCAACTTTGTTGGAGATTCAAAGTGTAAAAAGACTTCAGAATTTTTCTTCTTCTGCAGAGTAAAAAGTGAGCAAAGTCACACAAACACTATTCTTTGCTGTATACAGAAAAGCAATGACATTCACAGGGACAGAGAAGAATAAAGGGATCTGGTTCCAGAGATGCACGAAAGCTAATTGTAACCAATTGACACACTTTCTACAAGAAGTAATGTAAGATGGTTATTTTTGTGTGTGTTGTTTGTTTAGTAAAAATAAAAAAAAAATGTTTTTAAAAAAGGGATCTGGTTCCTCCAAAGACAGTGGGGAACTTATCAATGTTATGATACTTTCAAAAAGTATGCCTTGAAGCCTTAGTGCTGTGATTACGAACATATGGCACACGTGTCCAAAGTGGCACATGGAGCCATGTTGGTTGGCAGGCAGGGCATCACCTATTCCTCTTTCAGGTTTCTGGCGCACATGTGCACACAACGATGAGCTGTTTTTTGTGCATTCGGCAATTCCAGAAACAAGAAGAGCTGGTCTTCCAGTTTCCATTTTTGTGCATATGCACACTGGCCAGATGATCATCTCACGTGCATGCATGCCACTAACTGGAAGACAAGCTGGCTGATGCACATGCACGTGCCAGAAACCGGAAGTTCATTTCCCGGCATGTGCATGCCCACTTCTCTTCTGCAGCACATCCCTGACAAGCGCTCACTCCCTTTTCGGCATTCAGTACCAAAAAGGTTCACCATCACTACCTTAGTGGCTCCTCTGTGAATATCTCAAATAGAAAATTTGTTTTGAAATTAGTCTAAGCAAATAAGAAGCATTTTGTTCTGCTTATTAAGAGGCTGATAGGTTTCAAGAATGCAACACCTTGGGAGGAGCCAATGTTGCTCCGATACGGATGTGCGGTCTCGATGCTCCGATACCGCAGCCAATACGTTTGCCGCTGGGTGGTCCAATCGGACCTAAACTGTCCCAAAGAGATGGTGAACAGGAAGAATACATCTTACTGACCTCAGGGACATTGCAAAGTCCCTGATCTATGCAAGAGAAGTTCTTCAAGCTGGCGACAAAATATCCAGCCAAGGCTGATGAAATTGGGGCGGCTACAAAATGGAAGGATGCGGAAAGTGAAAGTGTTTCCAGCTGGTGAGGAACTTTTACCGTTTTAAAAAGAGACTGCCTATTAAAAAACTTAAAATTAATTTAAATTGAAGAACAGAAGAAATAAGCAGCAGAATTAAATTTGGAATGGTTTTGGACAGGGGATTATCTTACTTTTTAAATGCTATCTTCATGGATGGGATTTATGCAAGCCTTTTAAAATGAATGGATTAAGTTTTCTTCTATTTTTTTCTTTTATTATTTTCTAACCTATGGACTAAAATTTTCCTCTTTCATTACTGTGGGTGTTCTCCTAACATTTAAGAATCGGACTTTTTTTAAAACTTGAAATACAAAAAAGATACAAAAAGAAACAAGGAAAATTGCAACATAATACTGCTACTTGGAGGCTGGAAGGTTTGTGTATTGGAAACAAAACATTCTTTTTTCTCTCACTAATTATTTTGGTTTAGCACTACAAGCTCTCACTGCTTGGTTATAGAGAGTGATAAGAAGGAAAGCATACAGATGTCCCTTTGAAGTATATTTTTAACCAGAAAAAAAGTGAAAACAAAATGTTATTGTGAATCTATGCTTAATTTTGTTAACCTTCCAAGTCAGAGTAGCTGTGTTTGTTAGTTGGAGATAATGGCACAATTTCATCAGCAGAAAGAAATCTTAAGTCTGCAAAAGATATTCTCAGAAATACAGAAACTATCAAATACATATGAGAGGATAGAGAAGAAGCTGGAAGATTTAGAGCATCTAACAGCAAAATATGATGAAGAAGTTTATCAAGTGGAAAACGTGATGGTTAAATCCCAAAAAATTGAAGTGGAAAATGAATATAACGAAATTAAATTTGCTGATATTTATGGTGATTGGTTTGCCTCTGAAAATGGAAAGGGTGGAATACTGAAAGAGGAACTAAATGGAGGGGAAATTTATCCCAGATGGCAAGATACAGAAGAAGAAAAAACAAAAGAATTTATGGAATTAAAGAAAGAAATTTTATTAGCAATATCATTGATAACACCACTGAGAATCAAAGATAAGATGATTAAGGAAACAGAAGAAGGGCATCAAGATTACATGAGAGATTTTATAAGCAAGGAGTTGCTAAGAGGAGTCCCTACAAAGTTGATTAAGGAGATGATTAGAGGATTGACACCACAAATGGCAGAAGATATGAGACTTTTGCTACTGGAAAGATACAGGTTAATAGATAGAAGAGTATAATTTAAAACTAGTTAAACTTAGTGAATTTAGTGACAATAGATATAGTCAAATAAATAATTGATAATGTTACTATTGTATACAATGTGTAGTGTCACGATGAGTAATAATTGGATACAAATATTGTATGGTACTCATGAAAGGAAGATTAGAAATACCTTTGGATTATATATAAAGGTTAATTTTTTTTAAAAATAACTAAGTTAGATACAGTTAAAGCTTTGATTATTAGGGGAGAAATGTTATGATACAGGATATAGTTGTCAGGCCTGCATTTATATTCCTTTTAGAATTTTGGCCTGCCACACTTTCTCTAATTTCATTATGCTGTTTCTTTAAGTATAGTCAATGGGAGGGGGGATTAGAAGGAGTAGGATTTTGGAATGTATTGTTTTCATTCTTTGCTAGAAGCCAAGGTCATCCTTTGTCTTCACACTTTCACACCTGACCGGAAGAAGCTGGGCATGGATGCCAGCATGGAAGAGATTGGACCATGTGATGGACTGTGGGTGTGGGGACAAGATCATGAACTTTTAACTGGGTGGGATTCTGATATAACTTCCAGAGTTGGAATCCCCACAGCTATGTGCCAACATGCCTGCTTCATTAAATTGGAACTTTAAGCATAGTGTTGCCTTCGATTCTGATTTGATTCTACATGGTATTTGGAAAGCTGACAATAGTTAAATAAAGGAGGGATAAGGATAACAATGTACATATAGATATGGGTATAACATAAGCAAACTGGATGTAAATTGTAAACAGTGATTTGGAAAGGAGGATTAGAAAATTTTGGTATTAAGTATTATGGATGTTTAGCTAGAATAGGACATAAGGATTCAGTGTCAATGGAGGATTTTAGAAATAGTAAATGAAAGGCCAGTATGTGGTTATGTATTAAATCTTGGTATATTTTATGATGAAGGATGTTTAAACAATTATAGTCAAATGAAAATGGAGATATGATGATGGTAATATGTATAAATATCTGAGTTAAAATAAATTATGTTTGTTGATTGTGGAAGAGTTGCACGAAAGTCTTTTTGTAACCAACTGATAGCATATAAAGAAGGATGTTTGTTTTGAAAATTAAAAATAAAATAAAAATAAAAAAAAGAATGCAGCACCTTGAGGAAATGGAGTTAGAAACTATTTTGCCCAAATGTATTTATTCTTTCTAAACTCATATGGCCTTTTGAAATAGAACTAGCACTGATGATGTTACCTAGTATCGGTAATGAAATGTCTGCAAGAAAACAAGCAAGCTCAGAGAGCATCAAGGACTCCTCAAAGAGAACTAGACTTCTCTGAACATTCAGTAGCTGCAATCATGTTTCTGAGGATAAGGGATGTTTGGAGAGAAGGGCAGAAAGAAAAGTTCAGAGTGTAGTAAAATGTATAATGAAGGATAGATTTGGTTTCCATACATTATCTGAGTAAAATACAAGTAGTCCTTGACTTACCATTCATTTAGTAACCATTCAAAGTTACAACCTCACTGGAAAAAGTGACTTATGACAGTTTTTCACAGTTAAATGAATAAAACATGTACAGTTTTTCACATGCAGCATCTCCATGATCATGTGATTTACATTTGGATGCTTGACAGCTGGTTCATGCTTATGATGGTTGCAGTGTCCCAAGGTCATGTGACCCCCTTTTGTGAACCTCTGACCAGCAAAGTCAATGGGGAAGTCAGATCACTTAATAACAGAGTTACTAATTTATCAACTGCAGTGATTCACTTAACAACTGTGGCAAGAAAGATTGTAAAACTATGCAAAACTCACTTAACAACATAAATTTTGGGCTCAATTGTGGTCATAAGTCGAGTGTTACTTGTAAACACCACCAAGTGTTAGAGGTGGAGGGGAAATGGCCACATGGCCAAAATAGAATTCTGTGTTGAGCTATAGCCGTAAGTTGAAGAGAGCTTCCATAAAGGTGCATAAAGTCTAATTAAAAATAAAAATATCAGAACCTGACATAGATTCAGAAACATCACTACCCTCAAGAAACATCCTTATTTCAGATGACCTGAAAAATAAACTTTGCTCAGCTTTGCGAGGCATATGTGCCTTGAACACTTCCTTGTATTACTCAAGATACTGTCAGAGCACCTGCCTGACTCTGAGGCTCGATGCTATCACTTGTCCCACATGGGGGACTGTGTGTCACTTTCCAATTTTGCTGACCATCAGTTTGTTTCCGACTATTTTTGCATCCGTTTCCATTAAAAAAAAGTCTATGCAAACATTGACTTTTCCAAGCCTGAACTGTTTTTATATGCAGTTTCCCGTGTACAATGTCCTTTTATGCTATTTCTTTTTCATACATGCTTTTGAGAATAATTTTCATTGATATACACATGTACATATTACAAGAGTTTGAAAATGTTCACAAATATACTTTTATATTTGTTTCATTCAGATTATATGCAGAATTGAGTAAGTTTACAGAAATATATGAACCAGATCGATTTCTCTGCCATCCTTATGAAACAATTGATGAACATAAAAACTTAGCATAAAATGCTGCCCTTTTGAAATGTAAAATTGATTAATATAACAAATACTCATTTTATAGGATTCCTTCTGTGCTTGCTTACCTAAGTCCTGACCATGGGCCCGTTGATTGCCTTGTACATAAAGCAAAGAATATCCATAGAACATGACTCTTGTCCCAAATGGACAGGAGGGGTCCTCTGTGGTTTGGCTGTGCCTGGTCACGAGGAAACCATGAGCCATAGAGGGTCTGCCCGGTGGACCCATCACCCCTGGCATGCCTTCAGGACCAGGGGGACCAGGAAAGCCTCTCGGACCTACCAGAAACAATGATAAGAGCACTGACATTGTGAAAAGAAAGCTGTATCTCTAACTTGATGACATGATTTGATTTTAGTTATTATCAAAGTCCTCGTATATTTTATAATTGCTACAAATCTCTAATTTTATAAATTCTCAATTTTATTTTGGAATATGATCTGATGCAAGTCAGATCACCCAAATCAGAATGTGTTTAAACAGAATAAAGGATTTCTTTAATTTCAAAGATGGAGAACAGACCTGGACCCGAGAATTAAAGCTTTACTTCATTGCATTCATTTGGTAAGATGATACTCCTGGAGATGAAGCCAAAAGAGCCTCTACCCAAACTTTTATTATATGGAATTATGTTCAAGTACAGCTCAATCTTTGCCATTTTTTGCAGTCTTGGTTCTGCTTTAGCCATCCCACATCTTCCACATAGCCAAAACCTCTGAGCACATTTGCAGGCATTCTGGCTTCTTTGCCTGGGTTGCTTCCAAGCTCAAGGTCCCCTTCTACAAAGTCAGAGCTTCAGAATAAATTTGTTTAGGATTCAAATGGTATATTTATTTTGTGTTGGAGGTGCGGTGGGGGAGAATAGTCACTCTCAGAGCCAAAGACTAATATGGTTTAAAGACAAACCACCTCACCAATTTCGTAACAATTGTTTTTCTCCTGAAAATTGATCTTTCTCTCAAGCTTATCCTCTTAAAATGCCCTTTGCTGAATTTACTATGAGGCTATTAAGCTGGCTCCAGCAATATGATCAGACTTGCCTGTAGGACCCACAGGGCCCTTATCTCCTTTCTGACCAGGTGTGCCGTCAATTCCCTGTATTCCTGGGGGGCCAGTCAAACCCGATGGTCCTGTTACACCTATTGAAATGAAAATGCAGTCACAATTCACTTATAGAATTCAAGTCACGAAAAATAGGGATGATGATGAATAAAAGAATAAAGAGTAACGAAGTTGGAAGGGGCCTTGGAAGTCTTCTGATCCAACTCCATGCTCAAGTAGGAGACCCTATATCAGTGATGGCTAACCTTTTTCTAAAGTTGTGCCAAAATTGTGTGCCCCCACCTGAACATGCGCATGTGACTCCCCGTGTGTGCGCACGCAATCCCTCTTGCAAAGGGGGGAGTTTTTGCCCTCCCCAGGCTCTGGAGGGCCTCCCCAGCCCTCCAGAAAGCTGAAAATCAGCTGGCTGGCACGCACATGTGTGCTGGAGCTGAAGGCTGCCGTGCCAGCAAATATGGCTCCATGTGCCATAGGTTTGACAACACGGCCCTACATGATTCCAAACAAGTGGCTATCCAGACTCTTCTTAAAGGTTTTCAGTGATGGAGCACCCACAACATCTAAAGGCAAGCCGTTCCAATGATAAATCGTTCTCACTGTTAGGATATTTCTCTTTAGTTCTAGGTCGCTAGTGATAGTAGAGCCTCCACTGGGGAAAATCACAGAAGCACAAGAGGCCCACATTTACCACAAAAAATATAACTTTGTCCTGTTGTATTAAAGCAGCTGTCCAATTTGCAAAGCCTATTAACAGCCTCTGGATTTAGTGCATATAAGACGTATAAGACATCTTGGCAGAGCAAGAGGTAGTCTTCCCAATCACTTCAAGAAGTGATCTCATCCTTTTACCTTGTTGTCCTTTTGGTCCTGGAAAACCAGGAATTCCTTTGGGGCCAGCAGGGCCTGGAGTGCCAGGTAGGCCTGGTTCACCTTTCAGAAGTTGAAAAGGGCCTGGAGGACCTGGTGGGCCTGGCAGACCTGGCAGGGATAAAGCAAGAAGCACAGTAAGCCAACATCCACAGAAGCCAGGAAATAAAAGGATCAGAAGGACACCTTCTACGGGACTTTAAATGTAAAAAAGAGATTGGGTGGATTTCACCAAGTTATTTCGACTCTTTCTCAACAATTCTTTTCAAAATAATCAAATCTGAAATAAAAAATGCCAACACGAACCTTTACTTCCAGGAAACCCTTGGTCACCTTGTACTCCCTTGGATCCCAAAAACCCCGAAGAACCTTTTAGACCTGGAAATAAAGGAAATCTTCATTGTTACCAAGGGAAACTCTTCCTTTATCTATTTTTAAATTCCTCATTCCAACATACCCAATGGCCCCATTGATTTTATCCTTAT
The DNA here is from genome assembly GCF_009769535.1 of Thamnophis elegans. Lineage (NCBI taxonomy): Eukaryota > Metazoa > Chordata > Lepidosauria > Squamata > Natricidae > Thamnophis > Thamnophis elegans. The sequence continues at coordinate 32,891,988 of NC_045543.1, read as the reverse complement.
TATCCAATATTTCTTGACTTTTTTATTCACTTTTATATACAGTATTCATTATTTTTCATCCTTTCATCATCAGTTTCCTTCTTATTTATTTAAGGTAAAAGGATAAAACTCCCCCTCACAAACACAACTAATGAGACGAAGGACCGAGAAACAGTATGTGGCATCTTATCCCTCACAGCCACAATTGCTCCATTTGTCTTAGTAGATAGATTTCAAATATATCATGACTTCAACTAAGCAGATTTAAATTCTTCCAAATTTGAAATGTTCTTCCCTTTGTCCTGCCTGTACTGCAAGTGTTCTGGCTGTGGTTGTGTCAGTGTTCAAAGCTTGAAAGCAGGGGTGGGCTGCTGGGGGTTTGCAGTGGTTTGGGAGAACCTCTGGTTAAGATTCTGTGCAGTTCGGAGAACCCCCAAATCCCACTCCTGGATGGCCCTGCCCACCCCTCCCTTCCCTGGAGTCTCCACGTAGCCCGTTTTGGATGTAGGTAAGTGCAGGGCGCACATGGAGGCTTGGGGAGGGTGAAAAATGGGCCTACTGGAAGTTTGGGAAGGGCCTCCGGAGCCTGGGGAGGCCGTTTTTGCCCTTCCGGAGGCTCGAGAAAAACCTCTGGAGCCTGGGGAGGGCAAAAACACCCTCTCCCCATGATGCAGGAAGCTGACTAGGCCACACCCACCATGGCCACGCCCACCCTTGCTAAAAAATTTGACGCTATCCCTGTTTCAAAGGGTCCTGTTTTAAACTGCTTCAAGCTTGGGATACTTCCAATGTGATTGGAATAGTGCTGGCTATTTCTGGTGAAGTTGAAGCCAGTTTCCCGTTCAAATGAATCAGAAATGCAATATTAGCAATAGGAACAGTATTTCTTCTTCATGTGGTACAATATCAGAGCAGAATGAGTATTTTTTTCTCATACCTTGGGGACCCGGAATTCCAGGAGGTCCCATGTCACCTTTTTGACCAGTAGTTCCAGGGAAACCAGGACTGCCCTGGATAAGACAAAAGAAGAACCCTCAGTTTTGGTGCTTAAGCAGTTTGACAGAAGAATGGCTAATTTCTTAAAATAATATCATGCAACTCAATGCAATCCTTCAAAATCAGAGAGAAAATTAGAATTCTTCATATACGAAGAATTAAAACCAGAGGGAATGAGAACACAGGAGGCTTTAAAAAATTAGACAAAAAGAAATTAGAACATTCCTCACTGCTTCAGATATTATACAAGGTGACAGGATCTAGATCCCTTAAAATCCAGCTTTGCGGATCAGGAGTATTCCTATATGGATTTTTATTCTACTGTATTGTGATTGGTATGTTTCTTGAAATTGTCCTCTTGTACTCCCTGATTGGAAAAACTTATCTATTTCTAAGATCGACCAGCAAAGAAAAATACATATGTGCTATTTGGAAGGCATATTATCACTCTGCTTAATTAACTGGAAAGCACAGTGAGGGATTTCTATGGGGATTTTGGAGTACAGTACCTGCCATTTCCAGGTAGCCAAAACTGAAAATTGAAGTTAATAATTAAACTTGAAGTAGCTGAAAATTGAAAAATGTTTCCATTTTAAAGAAGTTATAGGTGTTTTTAACTAAACAAGGTGTCTTAAACTGTCATCCCATTTTGAAAAAGATAGAAGGAAATGCTGCTTGATCCTTAACTAAATGTATGATGTAGCTAATAATACGCTCTGCAGGAAGAAGAATAAGGCTGCAAATCCTACAGAGCATTGTAGTTTAGAAGTCTTAACTCTGAGTCTTAACTCTCTCTGCCAAGCAAACTGGCTGTTAAGAAGTGGGTTACAAACACTTCATTCACTGAGGGGAAGGCAACACCAATCTTCTTTCTCCTTCATTGGAAGAACCTAACATCAAATTGGATATCCAAATGTAATTCTATCACTGGGCAATCACTTGCTAAAATGAGGAAATTGATTTAATTAAGTGTATCTGCTTGCAAAAGGAAGATGCAGCAGAAGCAAAGGTGACCAATTTGCAGAGTCCAGCAAACAGGGCCACTGGTATGAGCCTTTAGTTCCTCATTCGGAACATTAACTATAGTGAGGAAAGCTGCAGGAAGAGCCACAAATAAAGAGATCTGAAATTTTTCACTCAGAGGTATTTGACTTTAGCAAAGACAAAATGAGTTTTTGAGACTCAAAATGAAACTGTTGGAAGTATAAAGCACTTTGTTGCCTGCTGACATGTTGGTGAGGTTTTGTTCCCCCTTCCCAATAAAGTAAATGAAACCACAGGTGTATCCGTAATAGTACACTGATTGTGATCCATTAGTTTCTCTGTAAGGAAATGTTGCCTTTCCAATAGTTGATAAAAAGATTTGGGCTAAGTCAGAGCTTTCTCTTCTAGTGATAATATTCTTTCAAAGACCAGGGAGTGGCTTGCCTGCTCCTATGGAAGGATTGCCTCAATGTTTTTATGTAAACGTTCAAATTTGTTTTCCTTTATATGAAAGCTGCAAGATTAATTTAATTGTTGTATGTACTTTGATAAATGTATGAACATCTGCTCTTGAAGTGCTCAGATTCTTCATTTTACCAAGCTCCTTCGATCATGGATGAAAGCTCTGGCTTGATTAAGATTAAGGCAAAGAAAGGAAGAGAATATATGGTCTGTCTGTCCTTCAGGTCAAAGCAAGCAGTGGGTGAGAATAACCCTTAGAGCTATTTGGGATCCTCCATATGAAAGCCCTTTCAGTCAGTGATAAAGTGGAACTGTTCCACAACAAGGGACAAGCAACAAAAGCCTTGCCACATGATTCCATCTCATCCTAGGTTTTGTTTATGTTATATGCACACGTGAGGTCACCATTCCATGAGAAGTTTAGGGTTTGGTAAAATATACTGTATGTTTAAGTATTAACTGCCTGATTCAGAGCGCCTTGCTCTTAGAAGAAAATCCACTGACTGAAAATAATGAGCTCTTTGTGCTAGTATGTTGTTATGTGTAACAATTGTAGGGCAATCAGTCATGGCTGTAATAGTAACTTACAGGGATTCCTTGAACTCCCAGGTCACCTTTGGGTCCAGGTTGCCCAGATTGCCCTGGCCAACCTTGACTTCCTTTTTCTCCTTTTTCTCCTGGTAATCCTGAAACTCCTGGAAATCCTTGAGGCCCAGGAAGTCCTAAAGTAAACAGGGGGAAAGTATTTCTTGACCAGATTTATTTTGCAAGAAAACATGGCTTGTTATTGTCCTCTTTAAAACTAAGACTGTACTTGGGGTTAATAAATAATAAGGTTTCAGTCATATGGGCTCTGATCATCGATTTATCTAATATTCACAAATTTGTAGTACACAAAAATGCTATAATAGAGAAATAAGTTATGGCTTCATTGTGACAATTACAAAAGATCCTGCTACTTCTGTAAGACAGCATTTTTAAGGTAGTATTTATAAAGTATTTATAAATTCATTCAGTCAAACTTACTTAAACATAAAACAGTCATTTTATTGATGGTTAGTTTGTCTAGAACAGATCCATATCTTACCTTGAAGCCCTGGTTGCCCTTGGGGCCCCCGGTCACCCTTGGGGCCCTCTCCAATATTCCCTGGCAACCCAGGAATGCCTGGTTGGCCTGGGGGACCTTGTGGGCCAACAAATCCAATGTCTCCCTTTGTGCCAGGAACTCCTGAACTCCCAGGACTCCCTGGAGAGCCCACATCTCCTTTAGGACCTAAGATTGAAAACAACCGCTTTGTGGTTAGATGAGGTATTCTGAGTTCAACAACATTGAACACCCAAGTTGATCCCTAAGAAGAATATCCACGTACTTAGTCAAGTGACTAACAAAGATATTGCATTATTATAATTTCATAGGGCTCAAAAGTGACCAGAGCTTGCCCTACTAAAAAGTGACCAGAGCTTGCCCTACTAAAACTTCAAGGAACCAGAGGTGGGAAGAGGGAAGGAAGAGAAGGTTAATTTCTCATTTAAACTTTCAACTCTGTTGAAGGCTGAACTGATTCTGGTCTAAGTCTATTTGGAATATAATAATAATAATAATAATAATAATAATAATAATAATAATAATATTCAGTAGCACAAATGATCCATTGGAATTTGTGCAAAAATTATAATATTAAAACAGCAACAAACTGGTGGGAACATCAGCCTGAAAAAGTCACCGTAAATCAGATGGTCAAGATCTTGTGGGATTTCCGTATACAAACGGACAAAATACTGGTGCATAATACACCAGACATCACACTGGTTGAGAAAAATAAGGTTACAATCATAGACATTGCAATACCAGGTGATAGCAGGGTCGCCGAGAAAGAACATGAAAAAATTGCAAAATACCGGGACTTAAAAATCGAAATTCAACAATTATGCCACAAACCAGCAGTGGTAATTGGTACACTGGGTGCTATTCCAAAAGCACTGGAATTACATTTAAAACAGTTAAAAATTGACAAAATCGCCATCAGTCAAATGCAAAAAGCCGCACTGCTTGGATCTGCACACATATTACGAAAATACATTACAACGTCCTAGGCCCCTGGGTGGGGCCCGACTAGTAATCAATGCCAAATCCGGCGAAACAACTGGCCGCTGTGATACAATTGTACAACAACAACAATAATAATAATAATAATAATAATAATGGTGCAGCTAAAGAGAGAATTACGCTGGCTGGTATGACTGTTAATTTTCCTAAGGAAAAACTCTCCAAGATAAATAGTTTAATTTGACAAGTGCTTTAAGCTATGGAAAGAAAAACTGGTACTGGCAGAATTAAATTTGAAATGGAGCGTCTGGGAATTTACTTTAGAAAAATGGATATGGAAAGAAAACAAAGATGTGGAGGATTTATCTTCCTATAATCTATTTTTCAATAAACAAAATGTCTTTCTACCAAGATGGATAAGGATGAAGAGATCCATTCAGTCATGTCCGATTCTTGGTGATTCTATGGGCCAAGTCTCTCCATGTCTTCCAATCTTGCACTACACTTCTTCCAGTTTTTCTATGCTCTGGCCGGTGTCCAGCCATGTTCTTTGACAGCCTGGTTTCCTTTTACCACTAACTCTTCAAAACATAATTATTCTATAATTTAATAAAATGTTATGAACAGAGGAAAAATAATTGCTTTTGCCAGTGAATTTCCCACATGTCATGGCCAAAGTAAGTGAGATGCAGTTTCATGATTTTGCCTTCCAGTGACAAGTCTGATGTTATGTGGTCCAGTACTTGCTTATTAGTTAAGAAAGATTATTATTTCTGAAAATACACTCTTCATCCTTGGACTACAAAGGCTGCCAAGTATAAATATTTGGACATCACCAAAAGCTTGTGCTGAAGCATGACTCCAGTTTGAAGTTGCTCTGTGAGTTTAGAACCCAGATCCTTCTCGAATTCATCCAGGAAAAAAGAACAAAGAAGAGAAACTGGCTCAGTGTAGCTTTCTCTGCCCAGTTTCATTGCAAGGAATCATAGGGCTGGAAGGGACTTTGGATACCTAGTCCAATTCCTTGCCCAAGGCAGGAGTCCTTACTGCATCATGGACAAATGGTTGTCCAATCTTTTCTTGAAAACCTTCAGCAATGGACCACCCACAACTCCATGAGCCAAGCTTTTCCATTGATCAATTGTTCCGATTGTCAGAAAATTTCTTCTTGTTTCTGGGTCGAATCTCCCTCTGATAGGCTCCCACCTATTGCTTCTTGTCCTGCATTCATGTGCTTTGAACAATAATTGTTGACCTCTTCCCTGTGACAGCCCTTTTAAGTACAGGAAGCCAACTATCATATCTCCCCCCCAGTCTCTTCTTCATTAGATTAAACATACCTAGTTCCTTAGGCATTCATCATATAATTTAGCTCCAGACTCTTTATCATCTTTATTGCTCTTCTTTGCACATTTTCTAGTCACAGCATCTTTTTTTATATCATGATGACCAGAAGTGGACACTGTATTCCAAGTGTGGTCTCACCAATGCAGTATTAAGTGGTACTATCACTTCTTGTGAGTATAATGCTATCCTCTGTTGATGCAGCCTGGAACTGTGTTGGGGTTTTTGGCTACTGCAGCACACTGCTGGCTCATTCTTGAGTGGTTGCACCTGGAGCCCTCTCATAGGAAAAGACATTCCAAGTCAGAAAGGTCAAGGAGGCATCAGTACATTTCTTGTTATGTCATGCCTAACATTCCCTCTTGCTGCTCAAGTAGTCATTTCAGCAGACGTGATTTCTGGGATTTTATGAGAGGAGAGGGAACCAGCTCTCTAGGGGAGGCTGGTGGAAGCCATAAAGATGAGTCTTGGTTACAAAGAAAAAGCTGTCTAGGCCCCTGAAAACAGTTCAGCAGTGTTATCAGTAGTAGTCTACACAAAATGTCACTGGTTAGAAGAATTAAGTTTCCTCAAATTTACATTTAAATAGAGGGATGATGGTGGTTCTGGAGAGGGGAGCTATAAATATGGGTGAATTCTACAAGGAGAGGAGAGAGTGAATCTTTTTTACATCTAACTAGGATCATCATACTGCTTTAAAGTTAAAATAACAACAAAGCCAAACGTGGGAATTGGGGGAGGTGGGGATTGCTAGATGCCCACCAGCAAAACAAACTCCAGCAGCTGCAATAGTAGGAGTTTCCTACTTATTCAGTCCTCTTATTCAGTCAATGATTGATCCCTTCTGCTGTTCAGGTCTGACTATGGAGTGGAACAATGCGCTACAAAAGTCTAGCCACAGTACAGGAAACACTCTAAACAGAACTCCAAGAAGCTTTGTTCTGAGCATGGAAGGAGATCATAGAGTTTGTGCGAAGCTCAAAATACAAATCAAATACACATGTTTTGCTTTATTTGAGTAAATAAGACTCCAAATGGGCATTTCAATCTAATATTTCAGGTTCAGAACATCTTACATGCCATTAATGGCAAAGAAAAATGGAAACAGTAGATGGACTTTGAGGATTCTTTACATTTGATTTTTTAATAAGTTACCTCTTTCTCCTTTTCCACCTGGAATTCCAGGAAATCCTCTACCTGGAAGACCTGTAAAGATAAACACAGGATCTAAGAAATTGAGAAACATGCAGCATGTTCCCTAAATAGTCCAATCAGGTGATAGCTTCGTATTTTAGAATAGAATTAAGACGTTACCCTATAATTTTCCTCATACTGTAAAACATTTATATTTGTAAATGTTCTCTTCTTTCCATAATGTGGCAGTTAAATTGGATAGATAGATAGACAGACAGACAATTTCTACCCCTTTGGATCTTGCACCCTTCTTAAGAAAAAATGTATAGAGGAAAGGTGGGAAGGAGAAGGGAAGTGAAGGTAGAGAAGGAAAAGTGCAAAGTAATTTATAGTAGCACATTCTGTCAAAATACTGGGGCTTTGAAGGTCCTGAATGACATTCAGAGGGCTCAGGAGAATAAGTGCAGAAACAGTGCACAACCAGATATGCTTAGATTGTTCTGTATCAGCAGCAGCAGCAGCACTGGTTTCCTAGGAAAATTTACATCCATTTTCTTATGTACCATTCATTTTCTTATAGTATATATAAAACATTGGTTACGTATATATTTAATCTTTCAAACTGCAAAGTTATTTAGAGATTTCAGACAATTATTATATAACTCCACATCTGACATAACACCTATATTTAATATCAGAAAACCAAGGAGGTAAAAAGTCTTACCTGAATCACCTTTTGAACCAGGAGTGCCTGGGATTCCATCAAAACCAGGCTCACCTTTTTCTCCAGCAGTTCCATGTGGGCCCTGTGCTCCAGGGTCACCTGCAACATAGGAATATAGGACTCATCATGCTGAGAAACCAACAAATATGTTATTTATGCATTCAGAGAAGCTTCCTTCTATGTTTACTGTTGTGGCCCATCAGGAGCCGTTGGAGCTGCTGACAGACTCCAATAGCGAGGGACCCTATGAGTCGGCTCTGGAAGATGTGGAGGACCCTGGGCAGGGTTCAGACTCCGAGCAGGGACCAGAGAGGTTGGTTGGCCACCAGGAGGCGCCTGAGGCATGGAGCAGCGGTGAAAACCAAAGGGAGTTTGTCCCTGACGTCAGGCTCTGGAACAGTGGGGAGGAGCAAAGGGAGTTGGTCCCGGACGCCAGGCAAAGAAGGGCGGAGAAGTGCAGGCAGCAATTACGGTGACATAGATGATAATCAGGCTCAGGTGGTTGTGATTAGGCTCCTCCCAAGAGAGTATATAAGAAGAGACTTTGGGAGGAGACCTTTTGCAGGACACAACCATTTTACTAAGTTGGAGAAGCTCTTGTGTGTATCTCTTATCTGTGGGAGTCTGGGTTGCTGCCAAAGTCTTGTCTGTGAGTAATTACTGTGAATAAAGCATGGCTAACAGTAATCTTGTGTCGGCGTGACTCACCGTACAGAGTGGGGTCAGAACAGTTTACTATCAGTGTTTTTCAGCATGAAGGGTTTAGATATGTTTATTTTTGTGTGTCTTTGAGCCCTTTGAGGTGAGCCAGGTCAGAAAACTGATTCCACTAATCTGACTGGAATTGTATTTTATTGTGGCAGGCTACACTACTAGAATATCGAAAGCTTCACTTCTGTCCCTCTTACTTCCCTGAGAGTTAGAGTGGAGGCAGTCTGTGCTTCTTCTTGATCTGCTCTGTTTTCTAATAGCATGCTTTTGTTTTTGTTTTTCTCCAAAGTGTCTCTGTGGCTCTCTACACCTTGTGTGAGAGAGAGGGAGGGAGGAGAGGGAGACAGAGTACCTCATAATTTTCATTTCATTCCTTTCAGTTGGATGACTGACAGGTCACTGAAGCGTTAGAATGAACTAAGAGGAGTTTTTGTTTACTGGAAGCTATAATGTAATTCCCCTACATTCATATAGAAGTTGGGGTGAGACTCCAAGGAATTACAGCAGTGATTTTCTGGCTGCCCCCCGAATTATATGTTGCTGTTTAAGGTAAATGCTTCCCAATTTCCACCAGTTGAAATATGACCAACCTCCAAACATAATAAATACAATGAATAGATTTATTTATTTATTTATTTATTTGTTTGTTTATTTGTTTATTTTGTCACTCATGTACAAGATAACAGGAATAAGAATAAACATGTATAAGAACACAGGAAATGGGTACAAATAAATGGGGACATTAGGACAGGGACGTTAGGCACACTGGTGCACTTATGCACGCCCCTACTGACCCCTTAATTGAGTCTGGGGTGAGGTCAACAGTAGACAGTTTAAGGTGAAAGTTATGGGGGTTTGAGGATGTAGTAGGAAGTAGATAGTAATTGTGTTCACTAAAGCACAAAGCTCTCATGGGATCTTAAGCAGAAGCACCTGAAATTTTTAAGGTTTCAGATGAAAACATGCAAGGCTTTGATCATTTACAATGTTTGAATTTATTTTTACTTTACTTTTAATTTGTGAGGGATCAGTGCTGAAATAGAGTACAAGGTTCTGACACTTACACAAGTGCATAAATCTTGCTCTAACACGAAAAGCACTGATTGAATTGAAGAGCAATAAAATTCATTTTTATTTTTACTATGTTGAAAAGTTCTTAATTTGTTTAACAGATAAATGGAAGAAGATCTTAAGATCAATCAATATGATTCCAAATGACTTGGATATATCTTTACATGTGATTTAAATTCAATTTATAAATAAATAAGTCGGTAGTTAAAAGTCCATTTGTGCCTGAAACAGAACACTAGCCCGGAAAGCCAAAGCTCTTATAAAGCTACCACCAGGAATCATTTTCAATGTTTAAAAAACTCATGGTTGATAATCATATTAATTGTATTTAATTAATTATATTTAATTTTGATTAATCAGAATTAAATTAAATCAAGCCAGTTTGAGTTCAGATCTCCTCCACTTATTTGATATTATTCTGTAATGTTGTTGAATATGTATTGCATTGTAATATAATGCATTCAAAGTGCTATCCTTGGACTTAAAAAACAGTTGTGCATTTCTAGCCTAGGATTAATGCAAATTTTCTCTAGAAAACACTCAAGTTGAAACTAGAGTACAGGGTATCTTATTTCATGTATTACAAAAGCAGAGGACGCGTGTATATCACCTTATCAGTTACAATCTGATTACCATCTTAACCTGTATTTGTAGCCCTTAAGTCAGCTTTCAGCATTGTCAAGACTGACTCGAACTTTCACCTATATTCTGCTTTGCTTGCAGCTTGACAAAGAATGGCGGTGGTTTGGTATGCAAGTGTGAGTGGAACGGCATCCAAGCATCCTTGGTTCCCGTGAGACGTTGCTCCCACCCTCAAGGACATCCAGAGCAGATGTCACAGCCTGGCTGACTGGTTCTCATAACAAAATGAACAGAAATGATTGGTGGATATAATGGATTGTGGGTGGCCCTTGGGGAAAAGAGGAATGAACCATGAGTGCTTTTGCACAGGAAGCCAGAGCTGGTTGGCTTCTTCTGTGCCAATGGGGACTTATTCAGTGAAGTTTATACTCTTAGTAAAATAATGTCCCAGGAGTTTCTTTTTCTGGATTCGCCAACTAGGCAGTTGACAAGCATGAGCTAACATGGCTCCAAGTACATGAGACAAAAATATCAAAGAGAAAACCTGACCTTCCATTCAGAGATGAAGCATTGTCCCAAGTTTTTTACCTGGTTGTCCTTTTAACCCTGGAACACCACTGAAGCCTGGGGTTCCTTTCTGTCCCTTTTCACCTGCCAGTCCTGGAACACCTTTTTTAAAAAAAAGCAAAGCACACCTGTTTAATTTATAGCCTAAATAACTGTCACAAAATAATACAGGACCCTTTGGATCACCCACCTGGAGAACCTGGAAGGCCAGACTGCCCTTTGATGCCTGGGGATCCAGGGATGCCTGAAATACCTGGAATACCCTTTTCACCTTTGTCTCCAGGTAAGCCTGAATTGCCCGGCCATCCTTGTTCGCCCTATGGACAGAAGAAGAAGAAGAAAATACATTTAGTTTAATCGGAGATGCTTAGTTCTTTTCCAATACTAAGTATTTTTTCCCAGACATTTGCCCTAAAGTTCATTTTACTCCAGTTAAAATTTGCTATAATATGTAACTTTCAACCACCCAAGAAAGAAAACTATAGGGAGATGTTCCAAAGGATTGGCACAAAACCTAAATATTCACTGTATGCTCTTTATCCCTAAGCTAAGCAGAGAAGTTGTGTAATGTGTATGCATAAAGGCAACTCACATATAAACATGTACAATGTTATGCATTATTATTCTTTGATACTGCCAATTTCAATACACTAAGATGATACCTAGAAAAAGATATTTCTGGAATTTCCCAGGTATGATCTTTGCAAAACCTTGTTCCCAAAGAAACATTTCTTACTGAGAATAGATGGCTGAGTTGATGGAGGTTACGTGAGATGGGAATGAATAGATTGAAGTTACTTGGATTGTCCCAGTTAATTCTTCTCTGCTGGCTCTCACATGTACATCAAGTATTTGTATGATCAGTCAAACCTTTTCAAGGAACTTTGTCCACATTTTAAAGGTCTTTGATATATTTAGCCTCCAAAAGAGACTGAAAGGAGGTATTATAGCTGTCTTCAACTATGTAAGGAGTTGTCAAACAGAAGATCAAGTGGACATTTTGTAGCATCAGTTGACCAGACTCAATTAAAACTACAAGGAGCTTCCTGATTGTACAAGCTACCAGCCAGGAAAACAGACTGCTATGTGAACTGATGATTCCTCCTATAATCTGATAAATTGGTAATTTGGCTAATGATTGTCAAAGATGTTCTAATGGCTCCTGCATCAAGCTGAGCTGAAATAGATGACATCCAGTGCATATTCCTAGTCTATATTCCAGGCCACAACAACTATAATTTAGCCAAAGACATTCTGACTCAGTTGTGCTTTGAATACTTATGGTATACAATTCTTGTGATGAAATCAAACTGGAATGAATGCATGCATTGTTGCTCTGAAAAAAATTGCTTTTTTTCTCCACAAAAGGCTCCACACAAAACTCTTCTGAGTCAAATTTTAGTAAATATTTTCTCATTCCAGAATAATTTGTTAGCTATTTCTCTGTGGTACCTACACTCAAGTTGTCAGTCTATTGTTTCACTTTCTGACCACACAAGAAACGAGAGCTTATTATGCTAAGGAAGAAAAGGGTACAGGTGGTCCTCAGAAATGCACATACTTTGCAAGCAGAAACTCCTAGGCTTTCACTTCTAGTGTCACCAAACAATTCAGGGAAAGGCTGCTGCTCCAATTATCTTGCTCCAGATAAATCAATTTCTTATACCGCCTATATCAATTTTTCTCCTGTCTTCTATATTTTTGTTATGATAGAAACCTAGTCCTAAATAGCTCTCTTGAAATTAGAGATACATTAGCACAGTAATCAACATGCTGTTTATGACATTAACACATATTATGAAGGATTATGGATACCTTCTCACCAGGAGCTCCAGGGAAGCCAATTCCAGGAAGTCCAGAGTCTCCTTTACGTCCTTTTTCACCTTTAACTCCAGGAAATCCTGACTGACCCGCCTCACCTGGAAGGCCTTGAAACCCTTTTTCTCCAGGTAGCCCTGAAAGACACATTATAAGTGGAGTTTTTTCCTTAAAACAAATTTAATCTGAATATTTGGAGTGATGGATGGCAACTTAATATAAAATTCCAAATCATCCAGAGTCTATGGTGGATAGTACCTGGTAAACCCATTTCACCCATTGATCCTTTTTCTCCAGGAAATCCTGCTTCACCCTGGAATCCTGGACTGCCCGAATCTCCTTTTGGTCCTAAATTAAAAAAGAAAATTGGGTTTATTTAAACATACTTTGTTACAGAGATATAATTGGAGGGGTTTACTAGATGCCATTAAAGTAAAATTATAGCATGGAAGGGTACTATACACTTTTATTCAAAAGAATTCTGGGGAAAAAAACCCACATGTTTAATCATACCTGCTTGTCCTGGTAAACCAGGATCCCCATCCTTTCCTGGCATTCCTGGCCTGCCAGAGATTCCTGGAGTTCCTTTTTCTCCTATTAACCCTTTTGTTCCTAAAAATCAAACATGTTGATTTACTGTCAAGATTCTCTCTCAACCATGCTTGAAGTTCTGCATGATATAATTCTGGTTATATCACAAGGATTGGTTGATAGAAACAGTGCTACTACAATGCCAAATAGATATAAACATAGTGTTTCTATCCCAACACAAAATCAAAGAGTACTTTTGAATATTCATGAATATACTGAAACATTTAGCTTTAACTAGCCCAACCTCAAGCCTGAATTTCAATAATAATCCTGGACCCAAGAAAAGTCATATTCAGAAGCCCAGTTCATTCAACAGAAGAAAAGAAGTGTATTTGTATTTTGCCTCAGACTTCAGAGGCAAAAATTGCTGTGTGCTATGCCTTGGTTCAATAACATAAGTAAACCAATTAATTATTCTGCATGCCAACACAATGGTTTTCTTTTCTAAGACCAAATCACTGTGTGAGGTTGCATAAACAATACTGCTTTACAAGTCTAAGAGAGGCCTCCAATAATTCAGCTAAACCCCAGGTCCAAGATAGGATGGTTCCTGGAGAGAAACAACAATCTAACTGGATCATCTGAAACTGCCTCCTAAAATGTAGAGCACTGACTGCTCTCTATCCTGTTGCACGCATATTGGATGACCTTAATTCTTGCATGAGTGAATGCCATTAAAATTAATCTGTTCTTTGATAGCCTACAGCAGGGGTGTCAAATTTGCGGCATCATGGAGGCATCACGTGACATATTGGGGCTTTCCCCCCCTTCACTAAACTGGGCATGGGTGGGACCAGAACATGACATATCTGGCCCACAGGCCATGAGTTTGACAGCGCTGGCCGAGAGGATCTTAAGTTTAGCCATTAATATTCAAACAGTGACACAAATTTCTTTGGGTTGACAATACTGTAAGTACATTTTAGGGTGCATAACAATGTCTCCTTTAATACTTACCCTTATTTTTCGGAGTATAAGACCCACAGGAGTATAAGATGCACCAAGGTTTTGAAGAGGAAATTTTAAAAAATGGTTTTCGCACTCTGCAGACCTCCCAAACCAGTGGTGGGTTTGTGCCGGTTCGCACCAGCTCGGGAGAACCGGATGGTGAAATTTACCGATCCGGTGAGAGGAGGTTCGACTGGTGGACCCGGAAGTAACTTCCGGAATGCCTGCCTCGGCCCTGTCACTCGCTCGCTCACCCCCGCCCATCTGGAAGCAGCTCCATTGCTCGCTCCCCCTGCCCGGCCGCACAATCCTAGCTTAATTCAGTGTCAAGTCCTATACCTGGGAGTGGAGATGGTGAATGGAGAAGCATGGAGGGGTCCAGCAGCACAATCCACCAGACAGCAGCGGCAAGCTCAGGAGTTTTCTCCTGGATTCCTCTCTGTCCTGCTTCCTCCAATCTCCCAAAGTTCTTTCTCCAGAGTGTGATAGCTTTCTACTGGATTCCCCTTTGTCCTGCCTCCTCCGATCTCCCAAAGTTCTTTCCCCAGTGTGCGATAGCTTTCTACTGGATTCCCCTCTGTCCTGACTTTTCAGATCTCCCAAAGTTCTTTTCCCAGCATGTGATAGCTTTCTACTGGATTCCCCTTTGTCCTGCCTCCTCCAATCTCTCAAAGTTCTTTCCCCAGCGTGCGATAGCTTTCTACTGGATTCCCCTCTGTCCTGACTTTTCAGATCTCCCAAAGTTCTTTTCCCAGCATGTGATAGCTTTCTACTGGATTCCCCTTTGTCCTGCCTCCTCCAATCTCCCAAAGTTCTTTCCTCAGCGTGCGGTAGCTTTCTACTGGATTCCCTTCTGTCTTGCCGCCTCCGATCTCCCAAAGTTCTTTCCCCAGAGTGTGATAGCTTTCTACTGGATTCCCCTCTGTCCTGACTTTTCAGATCTCCCAAAGTTCTTTCCCCAGCGTGTGATAGCTTTCTACTGGATTCCCCTCTGTCCTGCCTTCTCCGATCTCCCTAATTTCGTCTCTTAATCCTCCAGTTGTCTATTTTTGGAAGGTTTTCCCCTCTCTTTCCCCCCACCTTCATACGAGTCCCAAATTTTTTTGCCACATGGCTTGGGGGGGGGGTCATGTGCCTGAATGTGCATGAGTGATGTCAAGTTGTCCATACCCGCCCGGTCACATGACTGCCAAGCTACAGCCACAAAATAGGCCACACCCACAGATTAGGTTTTTAAAAAATTTGAAACCCACCACTGTCCCAAGCCCTCTGCACACCTCATTTTTTGTGAAAAACAGGGCATGCAGAGAGTTTGAGAGGCCTGGGGGCTCCTGGGAGCTGGGGAGGGGCAAAAATGAGCAAAAAACGCCCCATTTTTCACTCATTTTTCCCTCTCCATCCCCCAGGAGCACTTTGCAGGCCTCCCAAACCTTCTGCACATCCACTTTTGTGAAGAGGGTGGGGTTTTGGGAGGTCAAAACTGCTGTATTCAGTGTATGAGACACACCCAGATTTTCACCCTCTTTTTTTGGGGGAAAAGGTGAGTCTTATACTCCGAAAAATACAGTATATATTTCAAAGAGCAATACACAGCGCACCTCTCCTTTTGCTTTGAGATCAAATTGTTTCATTTTTATAATATTTCTTTAGTTCTGAAGGAAAAGGGAATTTTGCTATTTGTCTCATTCAGATTCTTGGGAAATTGTCTGTGACAGCTCCTCCATTTGGCTAAAGCAGAGCAAACCTCTTTGATATCAAGAGAGGATGATCTGCCTTTTCAGACGATCCTCAATGAATTAATGCCTCTGAAAAAAATTACACTCTAGAAAGCTACTTTTAGTCTTCCTGATACTCCACCTTAGCAAAATGATATATTTTACATCTAAAAAGGAAGAAACTAACTAACCATGGAGGAACCTCACTAAATAGATTTGTCAACCTAGTATTTGATTTTTAAATTTTAATGTTGCCCTCCAGCATCCTAAGAGGTATCATTTAAAAGACAGGGGTTAGATGCTGGTCTATCCAATGTGGCCACCATTACTTTCTCCAACACCTTGGAAGATATATTTTTGTTTCCTTTGCTGAGCAAGGGAGAGGTTGGCATCTTGTTACATGTCTGCAATATCCCTGTCAATAATATTTTCTTGCTTATAAGTTCCAGATGGAGGGTAATGCAAATATTTGGGTAGAAATTAAGTACATTATTATTTGGCACGCCAAAATTATTATTGTCTAGGCATAGAGGAAAAAACAATCAAAATACAGCAGAAACAATGACACATATTATTTAATTTGACATACCTTTATCTCCTTGTTCTCCTTTTTGGCCTTTCATGTTTTCCATGTCAACCTTTCCCATTTTTCCTGGCTCCCCTGGGAGTCCAATTTCACCTTTTTCACCTTTTAAACCTGGATCACCTCTTGGTCCTGCCACTCCAGGAAAACCTAGGCTACCTACAGAACAAAATCCAGAGAATATAAGGACCCTTTAACCTTGGCAGTAACAATGGCATTTTCAAACCTCCAATAATAAAGTATTTAAAAGGTGATCAGCAATAATTGTTAAACTTCCATTACAAGACAATGACAACAACAGTTCAGCAACAGTGACAATCAATGACCAAATAATATTGATCAGACTCTGTGGACAATGCTTTAATGTGATGATCATTTAATTTTATGCTCCAACTACTAATGCAGAAATAGAGTTGGTTAATGGCTTTTGTGATCAAGTTCAATTTGAAATCAACAGAACATGCAAGAAAAATGTGCTCTTGTGACTAGAATCTCTCTCTCTCTCTCTCTCTCTCTCTCTCTCTGTCACACACACACAGACACACACAGACACAGACACAGACACAGTATATATTGTTCAATTAAATGTTGAAAAGGCTGTAAACAGAATGTGATAGACTATGTGAGACTTACACTATTTTCCAGAATGTAAGATTTAAAACTAAACAAAAAGTAGAATGCTTTCCTGAATTGGGGTTATTGTATATATTTGAATGAGAGAATGCTAAACTAACATGTTATCATAATCATCATTACTTACTATATATTTAATTCTATCCATTAAATATATAATATGCCAACAGCATATACTAGAATAGAATAAAACAATTTACACACAGAGGGCCAAATCACAACTTTATCAGATCTGGAATTATACATTATATCTTATATATCTATATCTATATCTATATCTATATCTATATCTATATCATCTATCTATCTATCTATCATCTATCTATCTATCTATCTATCTATCTATCTACCTATCTATCTATCTATCTATCTATCTATCTATCTATCTATCTATCTAGCCAGCCAGCCAGCCAGCCAGCCATCCATCCATCCATCCATCCATCCATCCATCCATCCATCCATCCATCCATCCATCCATCTATCTACTGAAATGTAATGCAATATATACAATTCACTACTGTGCAATACAATACAGAACAATACAATACAATACAATACAATACAATACACATATATTATATTACATTCCAACAGAGAGACGTTCCCAGAGGCTGGGCTCCAGGATGAGTCCGAAAGCTTGGAAGACTAAACCTCTGGTCCTGGTCGTCCACTAGATTGGATCTTGAAACTTTTACATTTTCACGTTTTCTAAATAAAACACTTTAAAAGGTGCTCCTATGCTTCTAAATGATGTAGGATTTTGTAGGAATCCCGTTTAATTGTTTTCAATTGAGTTTCTCATTTTCAATTTCAAATTGACCTCATCATATAGTAGCAGCATACAAATAATTCCCAGATTAAAATTTATATTAGTATTCATCTTATTATAATGAATGAAGGACTTCCTGTGTTCATACAACCTAGTCTAAATTCTTGAAATTCTTTAAAAGCCCCAAAGCATCCTATTTTTCTTTTCACCTTATTTTTTTAACCTGTATCTATAACCATCACTTGTGTTCTAGCTTGAAATGGCTTTATCAGTCCAGCAGATGGCAATATAGTATTAATTTTTATTAAATCAGTCCTCTAGTTCTCAGTTTATGTCTTGAAAAAGCTATTGTTTCATTGCTTAAAGATGGATTGTTAGTTTTACTGTTCTTCAAACACTATATAAAACTTGCAAACACTTTTGGATCTATAAATATTTTAGAGTTAAAAGAGGTCTTCAAACAACAAATCTGAAAATCTACCTGCAAAGTAAAATTTTATCCCAAACAAAACAGAAGAAAAAATAACATACTATTTAAAGATGTTAAGAAATAATTTTTTTAAAAAATAACCTATGAGACAGTTCAAAGGATCTTTGAAAAACTGGGAGAAAAGCTTATAACTAAAGTGACAGCAATAATTTCTACATCTGCCAGTTTATTTCTTAAAGTAGATTTAAATAAAAGAATTCATAGTAAATGTTCTGCCTTAAACAGCATAGTAAAAGATGTAGAAATTAGAAGTGTTGTGGAAACATTGGGAAATGAAGAAACTGAAGAGATGATTATCAGTGTGATGAAGAGACGAAAAACTTGTCAAAAGAAGTTTCCTAGAGCTTTGAGTAAAATTTTAAAATGAGAGAAAGAAAATGTGAATGCAGATTCAATCCAACTTAGCAACTTCATAAAAGAAAAAAAGAAAAGGAAAAAAGGAAAGACTATAAAGCCAATTTAATTGATCAATATTAAAGTAAGTACTATTTTCATAAAATTCTAGTAATCCTTTAGGCACTTTTTGCTGACACTTGGACTGAAATGGTAACAATGTTTGAACTAGCAATTGGATAAGTGGGGGATATGGGAAGGAAGGAATTATGTATCTAACAGCATGGGGAAAATATTTACTTACTTGTACTTGTTGCAAGGACAATCAGGATTCACTTCTTTAAACATCTTTTTTTTCCAATGCTTTTTCTCTAGTGTTTTCTCTTTTTTTTATTCCTTTCTTCCTTCTTGGCACTTTGTATTTTTTGTTGTTTTCTACTCTTTTATGTCTTATATTAGTTTATATTATTTTCTAGTATTGTACAATTCTTCAATAATAAGTATTTTTAAAAAAGAGGGAGAGCAACTAAGGTGTAATTCAGGCTGAAGCACAAAAAAGTTCATCACAGTAATGAACCTTCTGCTATTAGTCTGGCATATCTTGCAAACAGCTTTTACATTACCACATTTTTCTCTACAGATTATTATAAGCAGAACTGTATTTAGTTTGTCTCTGAAGCATAATTCATTATACAATAGCTATATCTTTTGTCATGGCAGGATAACCATCCCCTTCCTCCTTAGATTTTTCTTTTAAACATGGATTGAATCAGAAGCCCAGGACTGGATAAGAAATATTACTTCTTTCTTTCATATAATTAACTAGAACAGAATTGCTTCCTAGACTTCTGCCTTTTGAAAAAAGCACCTTTGAGACAAGGGCCTGAATGGAACTCTAAGTAGGAGCACAAATGTTAGGAGGCATTTTAGCATTCTCTTGGGGCTTTTATTTCTAATTGTTTCATTTTTAAAACAATTATTAGAAGCAGTTTGCCAAAATCTAATTTTTGTTTGGCTAATCATTGGTCACTCTTACCTTTTTCACCTGGAGTTCCAGGAGTTCCTATAGGACCAGGTAGACCTTGAATTCCAGGGGTACCCATAATTCCCATTTCTCCTTTCACTCCTAAAACCAAATTGTATTAATTGTCTACATTATTGATAAGTTTATATAATATATTTCTATTTTCACAGTAAATCCAATTAACATATGTCACTGACTGTTAACTACATGGCACTTTTCTAGTCCACTGTATTTACATTGAAGTGGCATATTCCTAAGTAAATTTGAAAAGTTCCTATTCTCGCAAAAAAAAAAACCTTATTTATGAAAAAAATTAAGAATGATAGAAAACAGAATTAATACTGATAAGTACAAATTCACAATAATAAAGATATATAATTCTTAAATATTAATCATTATATTCTATCAATTTGTCAATTGATAGACCCATCTACAATCTTTGCAGATTTGGTTCCAAATGTGGTAGGCTGCATGGTTCTGTGCAGGCCAGTGGTGGGATTCAGCCAGTTCGCACCTAGTCGGGAGAACCGGTTGTTAACTTTCTAAGCAGTTGGGAGAACCGGCTGTTGGAAGAAATCTCCTTTTGTTTTTTTCCCCACTTTCCAGGGCTAATCCTGTAAGGAAGGCAGGAAGGAAACATTCTGGTGTTGTTTCTAGTCTAATCTTTATTGCCCTGCTTACAGAAACTGCCCCTCCGGTTAACCCCGATTCCATTGTCACAGCTAAGGCAAAGCGCCCATTGATGTGAGTGGCATTGAGTTGGCCATGCCCACATGCTCACAGGACCACCGAGCCCCATCTACCCAGATGGTCAATAGGGCAGAGAACCGGTTGTTAAATTATTTGAATCCCACCACTGGTGCAGGCCTAGATGGGTGTATGTGTCATCTCTCCCACAAGAACTGCACTGATTACTGATTTGCTTCCAGGTCCAGTTCAAGGCGCAGATTTCCACCTTAAAAACCTACAATGGCTTGGGACAAGGTTATTTGAGGGGCCATCCTTTCCCGATCACATCTACTCAACCCACCAGAGCAGGGAGGCAGGGAGTGCTACGAGTCCCCTCTCCTTAGGAGATCCATCTAGCGGGAACAAGAAGAAGGGCCTTTTTCAGAGTGGCTCCCTCCCTTAGATTGCCCCCTTCTTAGGCACTCCTTCACAAGGCCCTGAAGACCTGGTTTTGCCAACAGACCTGGGGTTCCCAGTGCGGGGATGGAGATCATCCCATGCCTCATTTGATCATTGTTACCAGGGGTGGGTGGGGTTATTTTGTTTTATTGTTTTTATATTGGTTTTTTTGTTGTTGTTGTAAGCTGCCCAGACTCACTGAGAGTGAGTTGGGCCATATAAATTTTCTTAAATAAAAAAGAGAAAGAAAGCAAAAGAAAACTGAAGATAGATCATGAGCACAGTCATGGTTTCACTTAGTGACTGCCAAGTTGCCAGTCCCAATTTTTGTCACTAAACAAGAACTGCGGCAAACAAAGCAGAGAAGTGAAATTAAAATTGAATCAAATATTAGTTTTTTGCTTGAAGATTTTGTTCATTTTCTCTGTGTACTAGTACAGTTAGTTATACTATATCAAATAATTAATTACAAAGAATTACCCACCTGGAACACCTGGATGTCCTTGTTGCCCCTGTAAGCCAGGTAAGCCTGGCAACCCTGGCACACCTGACAGACCTTGTGTTCCTGGCGTCCCTTTGTCTCCTTTAGGTCCTGGCGTATCTAGCCCAGGGATACCCGGGTGGCCTCTCTCACCTTTGATTCCTGGTGGTCCTGCAGGAATCAAAAAGAGGTTTGGAAACAAAATGTTTGGCACAGAAAATAGTATATTGGCTACTAAGCCTGAAAGTGTGAAGGAAAAATGCATTTTCAGCTGCACATCTGTAAATCTTGGGACACACTGAAGTAAATAGCAGAGTCAATTGTCACATCTTCAGGAATAGACAAGGACAGGTAGTCAGACAGAAAGGAATAAGGTGGCGCAGTGGTTAGGGTGCAGTACTGCAGGCCACTTCAGCTGACTGTTATCTGCAGTTCAGCAGTTCTAATCTCACCGGCTCAAGGTTGACTCAGCCTTCCATCCTTCTGAGGTGAGTAAAATGAGGACCCAGACTGTGGGGGCAAGTTGCTGACTCAATTTGCTAAAAAAAATTGTAAACCGCTTAGAGAGGGCTGAAAGCCCTATGAAGCGGTATATAAGTCTAATAAATGAATAAACAAACAAATAAATAAATAAATAAATAAATAATCTAGTCTTATGCTGGAAGGAAGGGACCTTGTAGGAAATATATTATCCATTTGAAAAAAAAATAAAGAATCTAAAGTCCATGCTGAGGCAACCAACTGAAATTTATTAAGTACTCATATATTTATAAGTTTCTAAGAAATTTTTATCAGATAAAATGAGCTGGAGAATGGGGGTAAAGGTTCTTGTGATGGAAAGGAAAAAAATAGTGTTTACATTATATATTAGAAAATCTACAGGCGTTTTCTAAAGCATCTTCTAATCCTACATTGGGATTTTTTTTTTCAAATAAGGAAGTATTAGTAGATTGTATCAAAGTATCTTCCAATGCATTTGTGATGCTAATAGCCCCCACATCTGGAAATATAAAATCCAGTTGTTAAACTCCAAACTATGCCTATCTTTTATAAATTCCTTGATAGGTGAAAATTAGAAATCAACTAAGAAATATTAATATGAACTCACTAAGTTATAATAACTGTGTGCTTGAGATAATTTAAGCGCATATGGAGTGAGGATAAGAAAAGGAGCTTATTGACTATGCTCACGGATACAGCCTGAGCAGAATCTAGTGGCTTCCTTCACACCCACACAACTGAGAATCTGCCTCTGAGAAACAGTGATGATGGAATGTCTCCACTGAAACTGAAGCTCTGAGAACAGCCCTTTATTTCTGCTCTTCCAGACACTCACAAAGGATGTTTGTTATATTTGAAATATAATGGAACAAGGATTCGCATCTACACAGGAAATAGTGTCTATTTTGAACAGAGCTCTATGTTACTGTTTTACTAATTTCCAAAATAAAAGAGCAATTAACTATTTGTGCAATGATCCCAGCAATTAAATATGTGAGCAATTTCTCAACTACTAAGACCTCTTGAAAAATTATTCAGAGATGCCAGTATCTGTGCTGTCCTACTCACTCACACACACGTAACACATGTGGTTTAGTGAGTTTATTAATATTCCCCAGCAATTCCCTTCACCAAAAACCGAAAACTGTCCCAGCCATGAACAAACTAATGCTAGTCCACAGAGCACTTGAAAGTTTCTCAGTCAAAATAAATCCACCAGGCAAACTTTAATCCATAACATAAGAGAGCTCACGAGACAAGAAAAGTCCAGAGTTTCCAAGCATGATCCAAGTCAAGGCACAGTGTCAATCTAAACATGGCAGGAATCACAACAACCAGAAAACAGGCAGCTAGGAAACAAACATACTGTTCCCAGAATCATCTCCATCTGCATGCTCTGCAAATAGCCAACCTCCAGTGTAGCCTGTCAAGAAGGGCAAGGCTTTCTCCTCACAAGTAATCTGGATGACCTTCTCTGCTCCTGCCTTTTCTCTGCCCTATATGTTCTTGTGCCGAAGGCAGTTCCTCTTCCTCATCACTGACCAACTGCAGCTGCATGCTTTCCCCACCTGGAGCCTCAGGACTCTTCTGATTTGGCCTCAGCCAAATCCTTCACAGATGACTGCTCGGAACCATCACTCAACTCAGCTCCTGATGTGCCAGGAACTGTTTCATCCTTCCCCGAGCTGACATCTAGAGAGGTATCTGGGGAAGCATCACAGTATCCAATGTGTTCAATATGAATCTGAAAATGCTAACTATTTGCTTCTTTAATGCATACCAATCATTTGCAGAAACATGACAATTTCTTCTCTAATTTGGCTCAGTAAATAAGCATAAGATCTAGATATGTTCTATTCCCACAGACCAAATGTGAGTTTATATCTAAAGGGACAACTTCCTTGCTAGAAAGTTCATTGATGAAATAAAATATTTGTTGCCTTGTTTCATTGTCCCACATGCTCCTGGCAATGCCTGATTTTCCTCAGGCTGGGATGTTTAATAAAAATTAGAAATATGAATATTGATGCCTTTCATCAAACCACATGAAATGGTTAGCTTAAGGATTCAATTTATCAACATTAAGAGTGATGGAAACAAGTGAATAGGTTACCTATTGGTCCTGGAGGCCCAGATTGTCCTGAAGGGCCAGGGGGGCCAGGAGAGCCCATCTGGGGTTCACCAGGGGAACCCTGTACACCTGGTAATCCAGGAGGACCCAATTCACCTAATTTGAAAAATAAACAAGTATAGCCAGTTAACTTGCATGTTATTCATTTCAAAAGTTATTGGTCTTTATAGACACTAATGATAGGTCCTTTATAATGTGATAAACACTTTAAAGGGAAGTCCTACTTAGCTTAGAGAGAATTATGAGATATAGTAATCATAGAACAGAGTCAAAAGGGTACATCCTTTGTCACACTTTAAAAACCAAAGGTAGGAATAAAAGTGACCTCTTATGTAAAAGAAAACAAAAGAAATATTCAAGAGGAAATAAGCTTTATTAAGTCATGTAAACTTCCAGTGAGGTTTTACACTATTCAGTTTATTCGTCAGAAATGCTACCTCACACCTGCGCTCTGCATTCACTTGGTACCAGTGTGCCATGGGCTCTGGATGGGAGAGGGGAAGTTTCATTATTCACTGTGGCTTCCTAAGACATAGTTTCAAGGTCAGATGACTGAGAATGTAACGTGGCTGTGTAACAGCTCACACCTGAGATGCCATTTCAAAAACATCTCCTTTGGAACTGATTGGACGAGGGAGGCCAGTAAGTGGGAGTACCTAAGAGGGAGAAACGTTACACTTGGGGAATTTGGCACACAAATTTGAATTCTGGCTTTGCTTTACTGCAGTTCACTGATTTCTAATAAAACTGTATCTTTTGAAACAAATGGAGCCCAGGATCGTTTTTAGAAACCTAGAATCCAGGCTGAGGCAGGACTGACATTATTTTAATTATAAAAGTATGGCATATATAGGGAAAGAAATCCTGTATCATAAAAATGTAGCTAATCAGGGCAGCCTTACCTTGAGATCCTGGCTGACCAGGTATGCCAGGAAGTCCTTTCTCCCCTATCACACCAGGATATCCCTGGTCACCTTTTGATCCAGGAATGCCATCTCGTCCTCGGGGACCAGGAAAACCTTTAGGACCTGGGAGACCTAATCCAGCTTCGCCCTTGACACATACATTAATGAAGCATTATTGAGAAAAATGTGAAATGCACATATGCATAACAAACCAGTGAGGTATAATCATGTGGAGTCTTGGCTCTCTGAGCTTGGTGGTTTTCTTACTGGTGTTTCATTATCAAACTAGGCAACATCAGCAGTGCTAGAACCAAGGACACCATATTTCAACTCAGAGCTACAATTATTGTCTTCTATCATTAAAATAGAATCAGTTAGGCAGTTTTTATTAGTAATTAGAATATTAATAATGATGTGACACCTCATTTTAAGGGATCTTGATCCAACAGACTCGGCATGAGGCAAGGTAATTTTTCATTTATTCTAAAAATGTTGGAAATGATATAATTTGCATCATAATGCCAATGGAAATATGCAAGTGACTCAAGCCGCTGCAAATTATATACTCTCCAATTTAATGGACATTTATAAATAATGATATATCATCATATATCCATTAATGGAGGCTAAAGCATGAAGAATGGTTGCAGGAATTGGGTATATTTTACCTAGTGAAAGGAAGGAATATGGGAAACATAATAGCAATGTTTCAATATTTCTACTTAATTTCCATTTGAGGACTGAACAACAATAATATTGTCTAATATGTGGCAAACCTAGCACACAGGAAGCCTGGGAGAATCTAGATAATTCGCCGTAAACCTGATTCAATTTGAATTGGAAATTTGAAAATTTGATTTTGAAATCTGAAAAGAAGATGATGCAATCTGTGTTTCACACTGAGCTTTGACGGGAAACTAATTCACTTGAGATTTGAAAGGCCCTAATGGGCTTTGGTGGAATGCAAATCCTGGCAAGCACATTGGCAAAGCTTGACTACTTCAGGCAGAATGTGATTGGGTGAGGATTGAGTCTTACTGACCACATTTTAAGTTAGTAAGCAGAAGCACAACTATAGGGAGATAACATATACAACATATACATATACAAATAGTTGGCCACAAAGAAAGTGATATTAGTACTTTTGCCAAAACTTTATTCAGTGCTTGACAGGGACGTGCAGTCAGGGGAGGCAGGGGAGGCAGAGCCTCACCACTGTCACCATGAAATGAAAAAAAATGTAAAAGGAAAAAGGCAAGAGCTGAGGTCAGGCTGAGCTAGTTGCTGCCAGAGTCACCGTGGATGACTCTACGTAACTGTTTAAAAAAGCCTCTAAAAAGCGCTCTCTACAGGAGGAGGCAGGAGAACGACGTGCCTCATCTAGTCTGACTTTAGGCGTTTTATGATCACTCGAGCAAGGGTTAAAAGCCTAGAAATTCCTGGCATAGGTGAGGCATGTCATTCTCCTGCCTCCTCCTGTAGAGGGCGCTTTTTAGAGGCTTTTTTAAACAGTTAAGCAGAGTCATCCACGCTGACTTTGGCAGCCACTAGCTCAGCCTGACCTCAGCTCTTGCCTTTTTCCTTTTACATTTTTTTTCTTTTCATGATGACAGGCAAGAGCAGTTTTCCAACTGTTTCAGCAGTCTCTGAAACAGCTGGAAAAGGTACATGGAGGGAGGGGGAGGAATTCAAACTTTATCCTCAAGTATAGATCCCTCCCCAAGTGTAGTTTGATTGCAGGCAGAACCACGTTGCCTTTTCAAATACACACACGCACACGCACGCACACGCACATACGCACGCACACACACACACACAGCTGGATAAAACTATATAAGCCCAGCTTCACTGATTACAAGTTTGAAAAGGCAACGTGGCTCCGCCACGGGGAGGGAGGGAGAGAGGGAGGAAGGAGGGGGAGGGAGAAGAAAAAGAATGAAGGAAACTTTTTCGCAAAGGAGAAAAACAAATGCTGTCACTTTAAATCGGAACTGAGCATGCCTGGCTGTGGAATTCTGGGAGTTGAAATTCACAAGTCTAAAAAAATTTGAAACCCACCACTGTGTCAGTGCCTCACCAGCCGTAAACCTCACCACATGTCACTGGTGCTTGAATATATTATTATAGTACTCACCCCTTCGTTTTTTAAGAAACAAATCTATCTCTGTTGTGCACAATTTAAGAGTAAGATTTTACCCTAGAACACAGGACTAATATGTAAACTCTGGGAGAGCAGAGCTCTCAGTGTAGATAACAATTTTGGAAGGGAAGAAGATAATTCATTGAGGTAGCATTTTAAAATGAATTTACCAAATTCAAATTTGTCAAGACAAACTCAAATATTTGAGTAAGACAAAAATGTGCAATACAAAAAAGTTATTCTGAAAAATGGTGAAATGCACCTTTTTATTGTGTGTACAGTAGTACCTCAGTATGCAGCTGCTTCAAAACTCATTGAATTTTGTTTTTGACACATTTTGACATGAAAATGTCTCAGTGTTCAGCTCTTGTTTAGTACTTAACATGTGTCTATTTGAAGAGGGGGAACAACTGTGGGGAATGGAAAGGAAGTCAGCCCTACTGGGAAGGTTGCTGGAAAAGGAGGGGGATGGCCACAGAGGGCGCACAGGAAGTTGGACATGTTGGGAAGGTTGCTGACATAGGAAAAAAAAAACAGCCGAAAGAAAGAGTTACATGGCAAGTCATGGTTTGTTTGGAACTCATTCTTTTTAATACCTGTCTCACACACACAAACACACACACACACACACACACACACACACACACACACACACACAAATGAATTAATGCCAAGTACCAAGGTACCACCGTACTAATATTAAGCATAAACAAATATACCAGTGATGGCTAATCTTTTTGCCATCGCATGACAAAAGTGTGGGGATCGGGGGTGTGTGTGTCATGCACATGCGTGTCCTCCCCCCACGCATGCATCCATGACCCTCTGCCCTCACCCCGCATTTGCCACATGATGGCACAATGGACACGTTTTTCACCCTCCCCAGGCTTTTTCAATTTCCAGGTTGCCCGTAGGGCCATATTTTGCCCTCCAGAGGCTTCCGGAGGCTTCCCTGAAGCCTCTGGTTGGCAAAAAACAGCCCTACGGGTAACCCGGAAGTCTGTTCCCAAACCTCTGGGTTGCTGCTTTTCGCCCTCCAGAGGCTTCAGGAATCCTCTGTTCCTGAACTTCCGGGTTCTCCTTAGGACTTTTTTTGCCCTCTGAATGCTCCTGAAGCCTCAGGAGGGAGAAAAAACAGCCCAACACGCAAACTGGAAATCTGATCCCAAACTTCTGGTTTCCACATTGGGTTGTTTTTTGCCCTCTGGAGGCTTCAGGGGAGCCTCCGGAGGGTGCAAAATGGCTGAAAATGAAGGCCAAAATTAGCTGCCCAGCACATGCATGTGCACTGGAGCTGACATGGCAACACCTCACGTGCCCTAAGAAATGGCTCCGCATGGCACCTGTGGTATGGGTGCCATAGGTTTACCATCATGGAAATACACAAATTGGGATCTTGGAAAAAAATTAAAACAGAAAGAAATCAAAATCAGATTCTGCCATCCCTAAGTTTTGCCTTATTGGCAGCCCAAATTATGCAAGTAATCATTTATTTCCATAATTCATACACCATCTTTCTCTTAAAAAAAAAAGACAACAAAAAGGAATCTTATAAAAAAATACTTAAAAGTCTGGCTAAAAGAAAGAATATATGGGGGGGAATGAAGCTCCTCAGAGCATGGTGGCATGGAAGAAGGCCCTCACCAGTATCAAAGCTCAGGCACTTACCTTCTGTCCTTTGGCTCCAGATGCACCTGGCACACCTTGGAAACCATGTTCTCCCTTCTCTCCTCTTGAACCTTGTGGACCTGGCTGACCAGGAAAGCCTACAAGATGCACAATAATGCAAAAGATTTGCCTAAACACCCAGCTGTGTCAGAAACCTAATGGAAAGATAAGATTCTCTCCTGATGGCGAAATCTGGCTGCAGGTTCTGCCTTGGTTTACTTTTTCCAATAAGCAAATCAGTCAGAAACTCATTTAAGAACAATTTATTTGAGTACTCTGATAAAGTGGGGTCTCTCTATGAAAAGGGGGAACCTGAAAAAATGGCTCAGATTTACTTTTATAGTCAGCACAACATAGAACTTCAAAGCAAAAGTTGATTGGGTTAATAAAAGCCATCTGTCCAATTACATCACAATATATATATATAGCGCTCCGTGCACCTTCGGCATTTAGTCATGCTGGCCACATGACCATGGAGACATCTTTGGACAGCACTGGCTCTTCGGCTTTGAAACAGAGATGAGCACCACCCCCTAGAGTCGGGAACGACTAGCACATATGTGGGAGGGGAACCTTTACCTTTTTATATGAGCATAGCTACAGAAAAGAGCATTGTATTCTGAATAAAAATAAAAGAAACATTTGCAAGGGAAAACATCAGAATGGGTATGGATAAAATACATTCTCATGCCTCCCAAGGTTTGGCATCAATATTTGCCCTGTTCATAGAGGTTTGCGAGCAGCTAAAAATGAAACTTATTTACAATCTATTGAATGCTCTCCTGTCAATTCTTGTTTCTGAAAGAAAGGCTTTTCTTGAAGGTTAAGATTTTTGGCAAATTATTAGCAATACATTTGAAAATGCATGCTTTTTCAAAATGCGAATTTAAAATACAAGAAACCCATGTTAGTCAGTGCAACAGTACTACAAAAATTATATTGCAAATATTACAAAGGCCATCCTGTGTGGCTATCATCCCCCAGAGATAAAGTGCGCCCCCACTCCCTTGGTCTTCAAGGAAGGCATGAAAACGTGGCTCAGTGTTCTTGCTTGGGGTGCATAGAGGAGCAGGCAGCCATGGAGATGCTTAGCACCTTGAAAGCCCCTTGCCCTCGCCTTTTAAGTAATTCTTAACATCACCCGCCTCTTTTCAAATTTTATATACCGTTTTTATGTTTAATATTTTATTTGTACAACCTCAGAGTCCCTCTGTGAGGGAGATGGGCAGTTCTAAAATTTGATAAATAAAATTTGGACTAATGGCAAATAAAAGAAGATACTTTGAACCTTTGGGTTTTTTCAAATGTGTATCCACCCTCTCTTTCATCAACCTACTTATTTTTTAAGAACTTTCACCAAAGCCCTTTTCCATGTATGAGTATTATATAAAAAGAACAGCTGATGGTGTTTCCATGATGAGATGCCTCCAGAAATATTTCTGCCTGTTGTCAATGCTGCTATTATGTACATGCCCCGTAAAAGACATTTTATTTGCCATTCATTTAACTGCACATATTTAAGCTCTTCTAAAGGGATATTTTCCTGTTTTGCCATGCTTACTTTTTGTATTATGTTCACAACTGACTTGATGAAATAGATCTAAAAGGTCTTTAACATTTAAGAAGTTGCAAACCTTGATATCTGCATCCTTAACATGACCCCTTGAGCACAACTGTAAAAATGATCTACTAGGAAAAAAGGAATGTGACACGGTAATTATAATGATGCTATAAAGAGGGTAGCACTATCAGCTACATTAAGCTAGTTATTTTCTCTCCAATCACCAATAATAATGAGCATCTGTCTCTCTGAATCCTGGCAAAACTGATTTCTTTTCTCCTGTTTAACCTGGCTCTTTCCCTTTCTATAACAGGACTTCTCAGCAGCCGCAAAAGAGAGGATGAAGTGGCTAGCTTCTAAGGCTGCAACAGTCCCTCAAAAGGAAGTGTTCTGCAACATGTGGGAATGTGAAAGCAAGAGGCTGAGGGTAAACATGTATATAGAAACAGTCAGTAGCTGCTTTCAAAGCATCTGCAGAAGCCTGGAAAAAGATGGGGTTACTTTAAATGGTCCAACATGTTGTGAAGCGGTTCATTTGAAGGACTGGAATACCCATACTAGCATTGGCTAGGATATGCTCAATAAGATACTCTCTTAGAGCCTTCTAAGACAGCTTCCCAGACTATAATACATGCGATGATTGTTGAGAGATTGAACCAAAGTGGATTGCTTACTTTACACAATGTGCCTGAGCAATTCTATTTCAAAGCCAATTAAAATATCAGTTATCTGTTCAGTTTGCCTTTACGTTCAGGAGAGGATGAGGACAAGGCAGACCAGGCACCAGGGAACAACAATTGGCTCACTGAACAACAAAGCCAATTCTCCCAATCTTTCATGACCCTTGTTTAAAAACGAAGAAAAGTATAGAGCCAAAACAAAATTTAACCTCATAGGGAGTCCTGGTGGTACAGTGATTAAAGTGAAGAATTGCAGGCAAACTCTGCCCACAGCCTGGAGTTAGATCCTGACACGGTTTGAGATTGACCCTTCCACCCTTCCAAGATCAGAAAAATGAGGACCCAGATTGTTGGTGGCAATATGCAAATAATGCTAAAACACTGTAAACCATCCAGCCTAAATGCTATTCCTATAAAGTGGGAGCAGATCAGTCTATAGTATGTTGAACAGACAAAAAGCATGGGAAAGGGATTGTATTTGTTTGGGTTTGGGAAACTTCTTTTGAAATCCTATTTTTTAATCAAAATGATATTGATATATGTTATTAAAAGTTAAGTTTTTAACTTATTGTTAGCTTATCCAACCCCATCACATTTCACAATTTAAAATACGTTTGGAATTTTTTGCTTTGGCCCCATCTCCAGCATAGAAGAAGGATTTCTGAAATTTTGGCCATCCTCTATTTACCTCAAAGAGTCTTCTTCAAATAGTCATTCACTTTATAGTGTAAACAAGATAATACCTGGGGGCCCTGAAGGGCCAGGAAATCCAATTCCAGGAGGCCCTGCCAGACCTTTTTCACCTGGCAGACCAGGTCTTCCTGGGATCCCTGGGTCTCCCTTGTCACCTGCAGAGTTAGGTATAACATAAACCATGTGATGTTCCGATGAAAAGGAATTATGGAACAATTAAGAACACTCTCCACATCATAACACAAGAAAATACCTTGGAAGCCTGGATTTCCAGCAGGTCCAGGAAAACCTCTCGCTCCAGGGGGACCAGGGAGAGAAATAACACGTCCAGCCTCACCTTTGGGACCTTGTAAGTAAATACATAAAAAGATATAGCAAATTAACAAATACGTCATCTACTTTTTCAGAATGTATAATTTAACTCCTAATATTTACTTTCACATATATTACAGTTGCAACAGGAAAATATCCACGGATATCTACGAGACCGTCTTCTGCCACATATCTCCCTAACACCGATAAGATCGCACAGGATGGGCCTTCTCCAGGTGCCATCAGCTGGACAATGTCGGCTGGCGACGCCTCAGAGTAGGGCCTTCTCTGTTGCCGCTCTGGCCCTATGGAATGAGCTACCCACAGAGATCCGGACCCTACCCACTCTCATGGCCTTCCGAAAAGCTATTAAAACCTGGCTGTTCCGGCAGGCCTGGGCTGTTGACCTCTTGATTGAGGTCCAGCCCCGCTTAGACTGGGTGCATGTTGTGTTTCTTTTAATTTGTTGTGTCTTATTTGTTTTAATCTTTTTAATATTTCTTATTTCTGTAAGCCGCCCGGAGTCCTCTGGGATTGGGCGGCCTATAAATTCAATAAATGGAAATGGAAAATAAATCATACTCAACTCACTGGGTCTTCTCTCTGGATAGCATTTAAAGACTGACATATATACAAACAATCTTGACACACCATTTTAATCTTTTAAAAATATTTTAAAAAATAAAACTAAAAACTAAAAATACAACTAAAAATGAAGAATAAGAAATAAATCTACATTATATTTTATACTTATCAACAGTCACTCATTTTCTATTAATTTACGACTATAATATCACAAAATCATTGTCACAGTAAAATATATTGCTGCATCCTTTGATTAATAGAAAACATGCTTTTCTAAATCAGATAGATCATGTATTTTGACAATCATTCTTTGTTATCTTAATACCATTTTCCAACTTCTTAATATAATTCTTTTTGCCATCCCCCATGCATAAATGCATACAGCTGCAATTTTTAAGAAATGGGCAATGGCCAAAGCTTTGATATAAAATTCAACATAACATTAACATGTTTAATATTTGCAGATTTTCTCATAAGTCTATTAATATACAGTACATTAATATATTATTAATGGGACTGGTTACCATCAATGGAAAAACTTTCCTCCCAGAGGGTGCTCCATCATTGAAGGTTTTCAAGAGAAGATAGGACAACCATTTGTCCGGTATGGTATAAGGACTCTTGCATGTATAAGGACTCCTGCATGTCCGGTATGGTATAAGGACTCCAACAAGAGGTTGGACTAGAAGGCCTCTAAGATCCCTTCTCGCTCTATGATTTTATGATTCTACTATCCCAAAGAAATATGAAATGATCACATGACCATGTCTCCAGTGTTTTACAACTCCAGCTAAAAAAAATCTGATATCCATCCTTTCGTATACATTCTTTGGGGAGTCCCGTACTCCCTAAATTGAGTTACTTTGATAAATCAACCTTAATTTCAAATTTTTAGATGACCTGAAGCCATTGTTATGGCTTTCTTGGAAATTCTAATTCTTTAGTTCATACTTGACATATCCCAGAAATGTCAACTTTTTGCACATTAGATAAAGTAAAATTAACTTCCTCAAATGTACTTTCAATTTAGCTAAGGAAATCTTAGTTGGAATTTTTACACTGACAAAGATATTGGATCACCATGAACATTTTAAAACTGTTTCCCTCATTCCCTCTAGAGAAGAGGTGACTGCCACTGTCACATGAATTTGCAGTAGAGCAATAAGGGGTTCTGTTTACTGTCAGTGAAATTCAATGAAAGTCCTGCTATCATTTGTTTAGTCTTAATTCTGTAACTATATCAAAATACAAATCCTAAATACTTGGATTAATTATACTGTAGGGATAGAAGGTGGGAAAACATTGGATTTTATCTAACTTGGAGTATGGTTCAATTTTTTTTAAAGGCAGAAGCTTTAAGGAAAACATTTAAGCAACATAATAATGAAGGGATATGAGTACTAAACACATCTGGGATGTGCCCTAGAGGCTGCTTCCATTGAAGATGCTCTCTCTCCCCTTCCCCTCTCTTCTCCTCATATTTTCTCCTTGCTATTGCTCCGATCCATATTGCCAGCAGCCTATGAATCAATCGTTTGACAAACTAAAACCCTTTTTCTCTGAATCTATTGCTGGAATGGCTCACTCAGGCCATTGAATCCAACCCCCACTTTTTCTAGTATCCAAATCCAGGCAAACCTGACAGATAGTGTAGCATCTATTTAAATAAAAATCCAGTGAAC
The DNA here is from genome assembly GCF_009769535.1 of Thamnophis elegans. Classification (NCBI taxonomy): domain Eukaryota; kingdom Metazoa; phylum Chordata; class Lepidosauria; order Squamata; family Natricidae; genus Thamnophis; species Thamnophis elegans. Next base: position 32,858,016 of record NC_045543.1, on the reverse strand, counting down.
GAGAATTCACCACCTCCCTGATCATAGCCATCAACTATCCTTATTACTGTGTATGTCTATATTTGTACAGGCTGTATATCTAGCACCATACATGACTCCTGCATCTAGAAAAGTTGTTTTTCTCTGCAATAAAGAAATAGAATTAAAGTGCATTGCTGTAGATATAATTATTTGTAATGTAATGTAAATTTTATATAGCAATGTAACAGAATAACAAACTTGTAGGTCATCTAGTCCAATCCCCTACCCAAGGAGGAGATCCTACACCATTTCTGATAGATGGCAGTCCAGTCTCTTCTTGAAAGCTTCCAGTGATAAAGCTCCCACATTCCATTGGTTGATTGTTCTCACTGTCAGAAAATTTCTTCTTATTTCTAGGTTGAGTCTCTCCATCAGTTTCCATATATTATTCTTTGTCTGGACTTCAGGTGCTTTGGAAAATAGCTTGACCCCCTCCTCTCTGTGACAGCCCCCTTAAGTATTGGAACACTGCTATCAAGTCTCCCTGTCCTTCTCTTCACTAGACTAGCCATGTCCAGTTCCTGTAACCGTTCTTCATATGTTTTAGCTTCCAGTCCCCTAGTCATCTTTGTTGCCCTACACTGCACTCTTTCTAGCGTCTCAACATCTTTTTATAGGATGGTGACCAAAACTGGATGCAGTATTCTAAGTGTGGTCTTACTAAGGCTTTATAGAGTGGTATTAGTACCTTGTGATCTTGATTGAATCCGTCTGCTAATGCAACTTAGGATTGCATTGGCTTTTTTGGCTGCTGCTGCACACTGTTGCCTCATATTTAATTGGTTGTCCACTAAGACTCCAAGATCTCTCTCACAGTTATTGCTATTATGCCTGATTTCTCCCAATCTATCTTCTTGCCTCAGTGTAAGACTTTACTTTTCTTTACATTCAATTTCGTTTTGTTAGTTAGGACCCAGTGTTCAAGTCTGTCAAGATCCATCTACATCTTGAGGCTATCATCTAGGGTGTTGGCTATTCCTGCCAACTTAGTATCATCTGCAAATTTGATAAGTTTCTCTTCTATTCCCTCATCCCTCCATGCAGACGTAGTACCATTAAGGACTACTTTGTCATACAGTACAGTTTGTCAGACAGTCACAAATCCATCTGATGGTGATGCTATCTATCCCACTATTTTCTAGCTTACCAAGAAGTAGGTTGTAGTCTACCTTGTTGAATGCCTTGCTAAAGTCTAAGTATACTATGTCCACAGCATTTCACTGATCTATTAATTTAGGTAGTATGTCAAAGAATGAAATAAGATTGGTTTGTACTTTTACTTGTTTTTACAACAGCTGCACAAAAAGTATGTTACTGATGATTACTTTAAGAAACCATTGGTTTTTAGCAAAACCACACATGCAGGCAAATGTTTTATTGCTTTATATAATTGATGAGGAATACTAAAAAAGGAAGGGTGTTGCATATCTCTGCTTGTCTAACACATTAGCAAACAAGATAGTGGTGGGTTCCGGATCCCGTTGCAACTGGTATGGTGCTACGGGGCCCGACGTCCACCACATGAACGCACGCAGCACACGTGTGCACACGCACAGTACGCACATGCATCTTTACCTCCTGCGATGCTCCGTGATACCTCCGCAACGCTCCAGTTACTTAGCGGAGCATCACACAGGCACTGTATGCTCTGTGCATGGAAGCACCATCCATGGAACCGACGTCCACCACATGAACGCACGGAGCATGTGCGTGCACACGCACAGTGCGCACATGCATCTTTATCTCCTGAGACGCTCCGTGATGCCTCCGCAATGCTCCAGCTACTTGGCGGAGCATCACGCAGGTGCTGTATGCTCTGTGCATGGAAGCACCGAAGTACTCGAAGTATGTGGGCAGGCGGGTGGGTTCTCTGGAGCACCATACCTGAACGGTACCCGGTGCTCCTGGTAGGCCCCGGTACAACAGTACCAGTTGTAACCTACCAGTGAAACAACAGCAATTACATAATCTTAAAGGCAAATATTCCCCAATCATTTTGCATAATTAGATACAATACTTGCATTTTATAGCCACACTATAGATCCATATTGTGTGAATATAGCAGTAGTAAATGGAAAAGGTGCCCAAATACTTGAAAAGATAGCAACATCAGTTTAATACAATCTATCTATAGATGGCATCTTTTCCATTGTCTGTTTCCTCACAGAAAACTGAAAACATAGCTCTTTGTTTGGAGACAGGGCAGATATGGCTTTCTAAGACCCAGCAAGCCAACATTCTATCTTACTTTAGATCAATGTTCTCAACCTCAGCAGCTTTAAGATGTGTGGATTTTGGTTGCCAGAATTCTCCAGCCAGCACACTGGATGGGAATTCTGAGAGTGAAGTCCATCTTAGAGCTGCTGGACACTGCTGTGGACAATGTTTGTGAACCTTGTTTGCATAAATGTCATAAAAAGAGTACTATTTGGAAACCATATCTTTAAATGATGTTATTCAGAGACATGATTTTTAAAAATATCTTAACAAACAGACTTCCAAGAGTTAGAATATTTCATTTTAGCCTTTGTTTCCTCCAGTGGTTTCCTTGTTTCTTCCACTAAAATAATCTGTGGATTGTTTTGTCAAAATAACTCTTCAATCTGAAGATGGTTTTAAGAATTTGTCTTTTTGAGTCACAATGGCAATCCCCATATTGCATAAATAGTTGCCAGTTTTGCTGCTATGTCTGTGATAATACAAAATTTTAATCACTGAAAAATGTGGTACGTACTTTGACCCTTTTTAAAAAAATGTGTATCCACATTACTTTTATAGCATTACCTGGAAGTCCAGAGGTCCCAGGGATTCCAGGAACTCCCTTATCTCCTTTATCACCCTGTGGTCCAGGATTCCCAACTCCTGGAGGACCAGGGAAACCTCTGTCTCCAGGAGACCCTGGTAAACCACTTATCCCTGGGAGTCCACGGTCTCCTTTTAATCCAATGGTTCCCTGGTTTAAGGAAAGAAGAAAGTAAGCAGGGTATATGAAGAATTTCCTGCTCCCCAAGAAGAACTTATTGTATATACAATTCTATACTAGATGAATAATTCCTAATCTAAGTTTGGATCAGGATAAAATCCAGTCTGTTGTGGAGATTTGGGGATGGGGGAAATTCTTCCTGTGCAACCTCCAGAAACATGCACAGGATGGAATCATCTGTGGGAATCTAATAAAGGCTTTCTCAATTCTTTGAAACAGACCTTTTCCCAGGGTCTCTGGTCATGCTTAATAGGGTTAGGTACACAGGAATTGAGGTCAAAAGGCCACATAAACAAAGTCAAACACAGCATCCATAACAATAGAAACTGGTTGTTTATAGCCAATTTGTCTCCAGTTCTAAAACCTCTGTCATTTAAAGGATTTGCTCAGTACTTTATCTGCTCTCATAAAAATGCAGGCAAAGCAAAGTTCAGGAGCCATTATAGTTGATCCCAGAACACGGTATTGGGGCTGATTCAGAAAAAAAGGCTATTGGTAATACTGGGATTTATGCTTCTTGAGAAGGCATGCACTATATCAGCATAAAATTTATCTTAGTGAATAATTCACTTGGTGCTATTAGGGGCAAGCAGATAATCAATGAGATGGATTTGATGTTTGTTCCTAATTAGGCTTAATGATTATGCTGAAAAGCGTTGAATTGAAAAATGCCTCCCCCTTATTCCTGCTCACAGTAATAAGAACTGAGATGCTATATGATAGGGAATAATGAGGCAGTAAGGAAGGGAGTTCACAATGGATTTTCCACAAGTACAAATATCAATAGGGTACATCATAGATCTCTGCCCTGGGAAGGAAGTTGGACAAAAAGACCTTCAAGGTCCTTCCCAGCCCTATGATTCTATATCCATCTGAAGATGGCGAAGGTTGGTTACAAAGAGGCAATTAAATGTTGCTGGACTTCATGATAGTCAAGTATCTGTAGTCAATATTGTGGTGAAAAAAGGAAACAAAATTAAGTAATGAGGTTCAATTTGAGCAGAATTTCTGAGAGAAATATTCCTCAAATATTACTGTAGTTCAGAAGGGTTGAAATAGTTTGATAGACCCTCTTAGGCAAATGCACTGGATTGCAAATAAAATAAAAGTATAGAATTCATATGCATGGTATACCATCAACTAAAACAGTTCATTTCCCCAGGCTATAGATGGAGTAATAAGCATGAATAAACAATACAGAAATTACAAGTAACCCTGCATTTGATCTTGAGTAGTATGAATATATCCATTCATGCACTAATGCTTTCCACCCCAACCTCCTGTTGCAGTCTTTTTAAAGAAAGACCTGGGACAGTAGGAGTAAACAGAGGAAACACATCAGACATAACACTAATACAGGTAGTCCTCAACTTATGACCACAAAACCAAAAAATTCTGTAGCTAAGTGACACATTTGTTAAGTGATTTTTGTCCCATTTTATAACCTTTCTTGCCACAGTGAATTACTGCAGTTGTTAAGTTAGTAACACAGTTGTTAAGTGAATCTGGCTTTCCCAATGACTTTGCCTGTCAGAAGTTTGAAAAAGATGATCACATGACTCCAGGAACTACAACTGTCATAAATATGAACCAATTGCATCTGAAATTTAATTGTGTGAATCATGTAATTATGGGGATGCGGCAACGGTTGTAACTGTGAAAACCATCATAAGTCACTTTTTCAGTGCCATTGTAACTTCAAAAAGTCAATAAATGAACTGTTGTAAGTTGAGGACTATCTGTAAACTCTTTTTGCAACAATTATTGCAAATCCATTTAGACTGGATTTGGCATTTTTGTCCACCTATCAACTTCTTCCTGGGATAGGAAGATATTGTTATTTAATAACACTAAAGGTATAATTGCAGGATTGTTATTGTTATTGTTTCTTTTATTCATTAAATATGAAACTCAGTCAACTGAACATTTAAAAATGTATCACAAATACCATTGACTGGCACTAATGGCTGATACGGGTTGCTCCAGCATCCTAGGTATCTTCTTCTTCCTCCTCCTCCTCCTCCTCCTCCTCCTCCTCCTCCTCATCCACCTCCTCCTCCTCCTCCTCCTCCTCCTCCTCTTCCTCCTCCTCCTTCCCTCCTCCTCCTCCTCTTACTATTATTATTACTATCATTTTGTCCAGTTTTTAAATATAACTCAAAGAAGTGAACATATCTAAGACTCCAATCTCCTGTGAGCAGCAACTCTCTGAGAAGTGTTGGGCTCAAAGTCATCTGGTCAGCTTTTATGCCTAAGGGACAGCCGGAGCTCACAGATTCTGCTTTCTAAAGCAATACCTTTACCATTACACCAAAGACTAATTGATTAAAGGGAATGACTCTTCATTAATCAAGCAGTAGTTTGTTTTCAGTCTGTTACTGAAACCCAGATGTGTCAATATCTGTCAGTGGAACGAATTCCTTCTCTCTGTTCAGCCCTCATTGCCCCACCCAAAATTGAAATGGCTCAAGAGAAAATGAGGGATTGAGAAAAGCTTATTTTACAAACAGAAGTTAAGTTTCTTTGGGATGTTGTTGAATAGATAACTTTTAGTAAAAGTGATTATAATAACAGCAAATGCCATACTAGAAGAGGCATTCCCCTTCATCTTCTAAAATGGCATCTTCTGTCTGTGCATCAGTTAACCACAGCCTAGGCTTTTTCTATCAGACTATGCATTTACTAGAATTCATTAATTTATCTACTCATATTATCAAATGATTTTTATTTAACCAATTAGGCTTTCTGTATAATTCATAAGATTATGCAAACATTCAGAGATTTTTAAAAAATAAAATGAGTTAATTTCAACACACACATTTTTATGTTCTATAATTTGCATAAAAGAATGGACATAAACAGACAGATACATACAGATGCTCCTTTAGGTCCTGGGCTGCCAGGGACACCATCCTTTCCTGGCCTTCCTTCTTTGCCAGGAGTACCTGGATGTCCAGGTAATCCTGGTTCTCCCTTTTCACCTTTTACAATGGAGTCATAGAAAATCTCTCCAGGTTCTCCTTTTGGTCCTGGGATTCCTATCAAACCAGGTACACCAGGAGGTCCCTGAAATTACAATTAGTTACAGCAAAATTAATTGTCTTCTGTTATTGAAGTACTTGCTCATTTTCAAAATTTTTGCATCTGTAAATTAGCAGTGATCCATGGGCCACTGAATTATCACCTTGATGTGAAAAGATAGTTCAAATTTGGTTAAAATGGAGTGAAGTGGACATCTATGAAGAAGCAAAGATGGTGCCGTACTGGTGACTAGCAGCAAGATGGAAAAATCTGGACAGTGGAGCCTCTCCAGACAAGGGGAGACTGTGAGATCACCCATCACTCCAGAAGTATGTTCCTTATGAGAAGACTACTGGACTTGCAGTTGACTCTTCAGTAGAATGACTGGGGATCAGGGAAGAGTCAGCTTTCACCTGCAATGCCACTTTCTAAAGACATTAGAAGACTGAACCTTGCTGAAGGTTTGCTCAGAGCCTGACTTTCTTAAACATCTTAAAATGTAACTTATTTACAGTTAAAAAAAGAACTCCAGACCAGTGGAATAAAGAAAAGAAAAAAACCACTTGGTGAGTCAACTTTTCTTCTGGATCAAACAAAGAAATGAAAAGAGGATATAACAGCAAAAGACTTAATATGATTTTAAGTTAAGAAAGTTTTCTCTTAAGGAGGAACATTCTCTCTCTTAATTTGAAAAGTGCTTTTGTTTGAAATAACCACAATGGAGAGATGTCTGGTGAAGGTGGCAGGATTTGCTGAGATGGCAAAATTGATTTATTTGATTAGGTAAAGGACAATCACTAGTTTTATTACTGATCGGGCTCATGGACTTTTTGCTGAAAAAAGGAAAAAATAACTTGTGAGTTATAGGTTTGATGATTAGAAAGGATGGATTATGAAAAGAGGGAAGTCATGATATAACCTTAAAGAAACAGAGTAAAATATAAATACATTTATAACTGTTGTGAGGAATATAAGAAGTTGCTACTTTATAACCTTTTCTTTCCTCTCAATTCTTATCTATACGCTATTATACTTTATTTCTTTTTGAACATTGGTATTGCTTTTATCTTGTTAAACATTTCTTCAATAAAAATTATATTCGAAAATGAATTCAGTAAAATGAATCCATGAGTCCATCGAAATTGTTACGACAGATTCATAAAATCACCCTTCCTGAAATTGCTTCAACAGTACAAATAAAGGAGAATATTTGTTTTCTCTAGTTTACTAAGAAAAAGAAAACAACAACTTGCTATCTTTCCTAGACATTTTGATCAGACCACAATGGCAAATTAGAAATGCAAGTCTACAGAAAAATCACTCATACTAACCAGGTACCCCACTACTAAAGCAACAACCTAATCTTCCACAAGAGAAGCTGTATAAGGACCTTATTTAAACAAGCCCAAACAGAACAGCAGAAAAAGGAAATTAAGCATCTATACAACACATTCCAAGAAAATGGATAGCCACGGAACTTTATTAAAAGGTCCCTGACCACTCAACCCAATACAGCACAATCAACACAAACCCTAAAAAGAATTACATTGCCTTACATCAAGAATATCTCAGAAACCACAAGTAGACTTCTACAACCACATGGAATCAGCATAGAACACAAGCCAACTAAAGCCCTTCAAAGTATCTTAAGCAAACGAAAAGACCCAGTAACCCCAGAAGAAGAAAAACAATAGTCATCTACAACATACAATGTAAGAACTGCAACAACTACTATGTAGGACGGACAGGCAGAAGGCATCCATGAACACCAACTGGCAGTTAGAAGACATGCTGAAAGTTCTTTAATTTCACAACATGTAGACAGATTTAACCATATAATCCTAGTCCAGGCCAAATCCGAAAATGCCAGGGAATTTCTAGAAGCCTGGCACTCTGACAAATCAACAGGCGTGTAGACATTAACAACATCTATAGACTATCCAAAAGAGAAAATCAACCAGTCTGAAAGAGAAAAAGACTCTCTCCACCCGTAATCAGCACTCAGATCAGCGTACACTCTGTACACAATTATTAGGCAAGTTGTATTTTGGAGGATTAATTTCATTATTGAACAACTACAGCGCTTTCAGTTAATCCAAAATATTAATAAACCTCAAACCTGAACATTTAAGAAAGTAAAAGTGAAGTTTTGGCTTTTGTGTGAGAATATCTATGTGTGCACAATTATTGGGCAACTATCAGTGTGCATAATTATTATGCAACTAAATGAAAAACAAAAAATTGCCCATCTCACTTGTTTATTTGTATCTGTTAAAGTGAGAATAATAAACAAACAACTCAAAATGTACAAATAAACATTTCTGACAGTTCACACAAAAAAAATAAGTGACCAATATAGCCACCTTTTTTTCAGTAATAGTCATAAACCTTCCATTCATGGAGTCTGTCAGATTCCTGATCTATGGATGACCAACCTTTTGTGTAGCAGCAGCCACAGCCTCCCAGACACTGTTCAGAAAGGTGTACTGTTTTCCTTCACTGTAAATCTCCCATTTAAGAAGGGCCCACAAGTTCTCAATATGGTGAGGAAGGAGGCCAAGTCATTATCTTTCATCTTTAAGGCCTTTACTGGCTAGCCACACAGTGGAGTACTTTTATGCATGCAATGAAGCATTGTCCTGCATAAAAATCATGGTCTTATTGAAAGATGCAGACAGATGCAGACACTGCTTGAAGAAAGTGTCTTCTAAAATCTGGCAGTAAATTTGGGAGTTGATTTTGTGTCCATCTTCAACCTGAAAAGGTCCAACTAGCTAATCATTAATAATACCAGACCATACCAGTATCCCACCTCCACCTTGCTGGCTTCTGAGTTGAAGTGGAGCTCTGTGCCTATTACTGATCTGGCCACGGGACCATCCATCTAGTCTGTCCTATCACTGTCATCTCATCAGTCCATAAAACCTTTGAAAAATCTGTCTTCAGATATTTCTTGGCCCTGTCTTGCCATTTCAACTTATGTATCTTGTTCAGTGGTGGTTGAGTTTCAGCCTTCCTTATCTTGGCCATGTCTCTGAGTACTGAACACCTTGTACTTCTGGGCACTCCAGGTAGGTTGCAGTTCTGAAATATGACAGCACTGGGGGTAATGGGTTCCTGGTAACTTCATGTTGGATTCTTCTCAAATCTTCGGCAGTTAATGTGCGCCTTTTTTTCTCTCAACATGTTGCTTGAGATCCTGTTGACTATTTGCAACAAAACATTTGATGGTTCTGTGATCATGCCCCAATATCTTAGCAATTTCAAGAGTGCTACAGCTCTCTGAAAGACTTTTCAGAGTCATTTAAATCTCTTTTTTGGCCTATTTTGCCTGAGGAAAAGAAGCTACCTAATAATTATGCACACCTTGATATAGGGTGTTGATCTCCTTAGGCCACACCCTCCCTCATTACACAAGAACACATCACCTGATATGCTTATATCCACTAAGCATTCAAGTTTATGCAGCTTAGAGATGGAAAATATGCATAAAAATGATGATGTGGTCAAAATATTCACTTGCCTAATAATTGTGCACACAATGTAGATTAACTCCAAGGTGAACTTCAGTACAACAATCAAGTAAACAATAACTGCCAAAGAGCCATCAGTAAACAGCCCAACCAAAGAATCTCTGAAACCGCCCCCACCCACACAGACAGGCAAGACACCAGAATATAAAACGACAGCAAACAGCACTCCTTACTAGCATTGATGATGTTACCTAGTTAGGATAATGAAACTTTTGCAAAAAAAAAAACCAAGCAAGCTCAGAAAGCACCAAGAACCCCTGCTTCAAAAATGCCTCCTCCTCCATCAATCACACAGAAAGCTCTCACTCCAAAGAAAAGAAACAAGCACGGGTGCATTTTTAAACAATTTCACATACAATGATAGTGAAGAATTTATATCCTTACAGGCATATTTGCTCATTTATTAACAGGAGGAAGTTAATATTTCTTGATCCCAAAACTGGGCAGGCTCTGATTTAGAAATCTAGTAAACTAACTAGGTAGCTTGCTTTTTGGAAGCAAATGCATGGTTTAAAGGCTGTACATAGAAGCCCCCAATCAAGAAAATAAAGGACATAGTAAATATCTAATAATAAGTCTAATCTAATAATAAGTGGACAACTTGTGGCTGCCTTGACCCCTGGCTATTATAAATTCTAAACAACCTGCCACCCCTTGAGTCATGCTTTCAGATTTTTTTCCTTGCCTAATTCCTCAATGCTTTTAACAATGTACAGTTCCTAATATATTGCCTTCACTGAAAAAGCTGAGATACATTCACTGTCTGGAAAATGCTCCATGTTGAACTGTATAGCACAGTCAAACATCAGCGCAGGAAATGTTTTGTATTATGCCATAAATTATTTTATTATCATTTTTATGTCATAAAATGTTTTATAAAATTTGCCAAATTGTGGGGCGTAGATTTGGGACACATTAGGTAAGTTACTCCTTTTGAGGTAGCTTGGTTCAAAAGGGATTGCCCTATGATGCATCATAAGAGCCGAGGTGGTGCAGTGGTTAAATGCAGCACTACAGGCTACTTCAGCTGACTGCAGTTGTGCAGTTCAGCTGCTCAAATCTCACCGGCTCAAGGTTGACTCAGCCTTCCATCCTTCCGAGGTGGGTAAAATGAGGACCCAGATTGTTGTTGGGGGCAATATGCTGACTCTGTAAACCGCTTAGAGAGGGCTGAAAGCCCTATGAAGCGGTATATAAGTCTAATTGCTATTGCTATTGCTATTTCATCCTGTGAAAGGTTACAGGAGCAGGAGTTTTATATAAATAGTCCATGAAACCATCCACAGCACAAGCCATTGCCATCAAGGCAGAAGGAACTGCTACTGGCTTCCCTCTTCACAATGATCAATCAGACTGCTTCTCATCTTCCAATAATCTGTATTGTTCAGCAGAAATATTGAGAAGGAGCGGAATGTCTCCAGAGAGAAACTAGCAGGTTGCAAGCTGGCCGGTGGGAGAAGGAGAAGCCTCAGTGCTTTTCTTTTCCCCTACCAGAAACTGCTCAGGACTGATAGTGCCCGTCCAGCAGCCCAGCTTAAAATACAGTACTATCCTCTCCAAGTGCCCTTACTCAGGAGTGCTGCAAAGCAAGGACATTTATTTATTTATTTATTTATTTATTTATTTATTTATTTATTTATTTATTTATTTATTTATTAGACTTATATACCGCCTCATAGGGCTTTCAGCCCTCTCTAAGCGGTTTACAATTTTTTTTAGCAAATTGAGCCAGCAACTTGCCCCCACAGTCCGGGTCCTCATTTCATCCACCTCGGAAGGATGGAAGGTTGAGTCGACCTTGAGCCGGTGAGATTTGAACCGCTGAACTGCAGATCACAGTCAGCTAAAGTGGCCTGCAGTACTGCACCCTAACCACTGCGCCACCTCGGCTCTCATTAATAAAACCCACATGTGTATGTGATTGTACACTCACATACACTGGGGGAGGGGCATGCATTTGCAGCTCCTGACCTAGAAACCTGTGTGGTCCTGAAGGCTAAAGGTTTTGGCTACTGACATAATTGAAACATTATTACTCCTATCCATAAGTGCTGTGAAATGGGAAATGCAAGCTTTTTCCTATTCATCAAAACAAAACGCCATGCCTTTAAATACAAAAAGAAAGAGATTTTTTGGCCTTGTATTTGAAATTCATTTCCTGAGATGATGAACATTAAAGCATTGATGACACTCATTATTACAAAAACATTTCTCTGAAAAGTTGCCCCAAATACCCATATACTTACTGCCACTCCCGGAATGCCTTCAAATCCAGGAGAGCCTCTATCACCTTTAGCACCCGGTAGTCCTGGAATGCCTTTTTAAAAGAATAGAATATGTGTATGTATATATGTTTATAAATAAATAAATAAATAAATAAATAAATAAATAAATAAATAAATAAATAAATAAATAAATGCTTGAGAGAGCATTTTCTAGCTATCATGTCAAACTGTAAATGTAAACTAAAGTATTTGCAGAAGGCATAAAAGTGCACTGCTAGTTTAAAAAGAAAAAAGGGGGGAAAGAAGTTAGATGGGCTTTTGACATTCTTGGAGTGTCAGGTTTGTCTGGCTGCAACCTTGATCATTGCTTTGAATGAGAAGGTGACTTTGGATAGTCAAAGGTACCAAAGGTACCAAATCTCTTCCCCAAATCATCAAATTTTGTTTTCAACTACTATGAAGATCTGGTGGTAATGAAAGGACTGGCTCAATGATTTGAAGACTAGTGCCAAATAACTGTTAACAGAAGTTACTGGAATAAATTGGAAACCTCTTGCTGAGACTGTTAAGCAATTTTCTACTTACATTGTATTCTATAGTGCTAATTAAAAGAATCACGTGGAATGGAGAATGATCTGCTCAATAAAAACTAGGTATAACTTTTTTTTAAAAACCAACAGACACATTTGAGTCTATTGTCGGCATGGAGCATAAAACACTTGCCACAGAGATGCTTGCTTAATCTTAAAACAGCTGCTGGAGTGGCTAAACATTAAAAAAAAACAGTCATTTATTGTATTAGAAGTCAACTGTTAAAAATTACTCCCAAGCAACCTTTAGGCCACTCATAAATTAAAATATTGGCCAGTTCAGTCTGTTGCCCTGTGTTTAATCTATTTTTCAGGAAGTTTTTGGAATAATTTAAATTATGCCTATAATTTAAAATTAGTGTCAGAAATCCTACTTATTGGTTGCCAGCAGGATCAATAGACTTGGTGGGCAGCCTAATGTGTGGAATTCCCTCCAAAGTGGTATACAGCTGGCCACATCTGTAGCTGCTTTTAAGCATTTTTTAATGGCATTTATTTTTGATAGGTATTCCAAGAATATTTTCCTGTATTTACATTTTTCTATTTAATATAATGTAATAGTTTTATATTATTTTGTTGTAAGCTGCCAAGAGAAGATTATGATTTAAAAAATCAAATAGAATGATCATTTGAATAAACAAATGAACATGTTTATTAAGGAAAAGGAAATGTTGGAGTACTGTACTCCAAATATTTTTTAGAAAGGAGGACTTTTTAGTGCTTTACTTGAACTAGCTATAAAGGAATGATAATAAAATTTTCAACAATAAAAAGAAGGAATTTTATGTAATATTTAACCACCGCTTCTCAATTACAGAGAATGCTCATCCTTTACAAAATGCTTAAACAAAACTAAATGATCATGCAATTGTGTAGAAATTTTGGATGATGTTTGACATTTGTGACATTTGTGACACTATTTTCCTAACAGCCATTTATAATGTTTTCATATTTGTGTAGACATAGAAAAGATGTAGGATAAGAAATTATAGGTTTGTTACTCTTGTTTTCTGTTTAGGAAAAAAATAAAGATTGCATTTTCAGAAAAAGGCAGAGTTAACTTCTACTGCTCCAGGGATCAAACAACAGACCCTTTCATCAAAATGAATTAAAATAAAGGCCAAGATTATTTAACTCATTCTAGAATGTTAAGAATGACATTTGAAGAGCACAGACTAGAAGGGAGAAACATTCCAAGTGATTTTTACTTTCTCCTCTACTATATATGATCATCTAGTTATACAAACTAACATTTGAAACTTGTTACTGTATTTTGTTACACATATAATTTTGAAACTATCTCTCCATTTCTATATGAAACAACATGATGAATGGAACAATAGAAAAACAGAACAAATTCTAGGGGAAAGTTTTATCTGCAGTCTAATTAAGGGATTCCCCGCTTTTTACTTTACCTTGCTCCCCTTGAGGCCCTTGGGGCCCTGTTGGTCCAGGGAAACCTGCTCCATCACACTCCAAGCAGCTTTCCCCTTTTTCACCTATGAGAAACGGTAAAGATATTTGAAAATTCTTTACATTCAGAATGAAAATCTCATGCCTCAGGAATAGAAATATGTGGGACATATTTGACACATATTGGACTTCCAGTTGTACTTCCGGCGTTTTCGGAAGTCTGATCTGCAAGTTCTACAGTCAGTTCTGACCTCTCCCTGTCGAAGGGTCCAATTTCGGACCATAGCCCCCCTGAAGTGGGGGGAGTCAGGTAAGGTGAGGCCCCCTGGCAGGTCGAGAGCCACATCTCTCCTCCCTCATTGGGAAAGCCTCCTCATCTGACAATGAGGAGCAGCAGCAGCCAAAATGGCTGCCATGAAGCCGGGGATAGCCTGAATACCCAAGGCTGTGCTGGAGAGGAGAAAGTGAATGGACTGTGAGCTGGGTGAGAAAATACTTTTTATTGGAAGTTGACCCCAGAAATCCAAGGGGGACGCATCATTAAAGCTATTTGTTGAAGCTATGAATGGGCACACAGGAAAAATACCAGAGAATTGAAGAAGGAAAAAAATCTGCTTTTTAAATAATAAATAGAAACTTGATTCCTCAAAGCTAAAAGACATGGTATTGGGAACATTTTAAAATACTGGAATTAAAGTACCAAATTTCTCTTTACAAACATTGCTCAATTGCTCAATTATTGGATTTATAATTTAAAAATAATTTGAGTAATTGAAAAAATAATTGAAATTGGAACTCTCAACACCACTGCAGAGTGGTTGAAGCAGACAGAAGCGAGAGCATCAACTGTTGGCAAAAAGGCACGTGAAGAGGCGTGGATAACCTCCTGGTGAATTTAAACTCTTTGGACTGACTATTAAAATTGTGACTTGGAAGTTTGGCTTTTGAATTAATGAACTCTGGACAGTGGACTAAAAAAGAGATTGACTAAACACAGATGCAACATAAGATGGAAGCGAGGAGACCTTAAACAGAATGGAGCTTTTTCAAAGCATTGAGAAAATATTTGATTGCATAGACCAAAAATTGGGAAATTTAATGCAAAGAATAATGGACAATGATCAGGACAAGGAAGAAAGAATGGAGCTACCAGAAGAAATAGAAGGGAAAGTGGAGAAAAACCAGCATAATGAAGAGATGTTACCAAAATGAACAGTGATTAAGGAACTAAAAAAGGAGGGAAATAATGTAAAAAATTCAAAAAGGGAATGCGAGAAACAGGAAGAGAACTGGGGAAAAGAGATAGGAAGTGGAATGGATAGTTCTGGAATTAGACAATTTGAACGGGTAGAGTTGGAAGGAAAAATTAGACTGCATAGGCAAGTAGAGGGAATAAAAGACCCAAGGGACAAATATGGGAGAAAAACTAAAAGAAAACAAGATTAAAGGTTCAGAAGCGGGTAAGAGATATGAAAGATAAGGGAAAATAGAGTAAAAGAATATTTTTATGAATATATTTTAATAATGTGTATTAATACAAGAATTATACAGGTTGGATTACTATTTTAGCAGTGCGATAGATATCAGGATAATATTGTAATATAAATGGATATGAAGAATGGGATATATATATAAACTGTATAAGGAGATATTGAAAAATAGAAGAATGAAGGATGGAACTTTGATTTGACTATGGAAATATGAACAACAAAACAGGTGGAAAACATGTCTTTGAATATTATAGCAATATGAAAGGGGGGAAAAGTTAAAATAGGGAGAGAAAATAGTGGGAGAAAATAATAATTATATATTAATATGTTAAGATATACATAAGGACCACACGATTCACACATTGATATGTATAAAGAATATAAAAAAATAAAAATTTGATTGGAAAAAAATATTTGACACATATTATTTAATCAAACTTTGAACATGACACATTGAAAAGAATCTGCATGCAAACCCTAAAAGATTGCCTGTGGGCTGTGAAAGCCTTGGGTGCTTGACGAAACAATAATCGTATTGACTATAGTTAAATAAAAAATGCCTTTCTATGGGAATTAAATGAAATCTATTTAGTTTTTTTCTTTGAGCCCATTCACCCACATTTTGGGAGTTTGTATCTTGCTTTACCACACAAATACAACTTCTATTTCCCTTTTCACTGTTAGAGTAGTCCTCTGTCCCATCATACAGCAGGCTGGAAACCTCAGTTCAGTTCTGCAACTGCCTCTCATTTTTGCTCCATTTTTTCTGAGTAATGTTGGAAGTTGCATTAATTGTGAAAAGTCATACATGTATTACAAATTGTACATGGCACACTTTCATTGTTTGTGTCTATGATGGGAGAAATATTAGTGTCAAGAGAAACTAGGAGAAAGTTGAGTGACATCTTTAGAAGAGTTCTTCATTGCATATTACATCTTCTACTTTTTCAAAGTAGAATTTTATCGACTTGGAAATAGGAGGGTATTGAGACAATAAAGGGGAGTGAACAAAATCAAAATGAGCTGTAATCACAATTCTGTTCATAAGAATTTAAGGATCTGTGGATGGGAAGGGTATTTCTATATTTATGCTTTGAATGTATCAAGGAATATTAAAAGTAATGGTCTCTTGTTTCAAGGTAAATAATAAAAATAAAGGTAGTACTTGACTTATGACCACAATTGAACCCAAAGTTTTTGTCGTTAAATGAAACATTTGTTAAGTGAGTTTTGCCCCATTTTATGACCTTTCCTGCCACAGATGTTAAGTGAATCACTGCAATTGATAAGTTAGTAACTGGTTGCTAAGTGAATCTGGCTTCCCCATTGACTTTGCTTGTCAGAAGGTCACAAAAGGTGATCACATGACCCCAGGACACTACAATCATCATAAATACATGCCAGTTGCCAAGTATCTGAATTTTTATCACATGAGCATGGGGATGCTGCAACAGTCATATGTGTGAAAAATGGTCATGGGTCACTTTTTTCAGTGCCGTCGTAACTTTGAATGGTCACTAAATGAACTGTTGTAAGTCAAGGACTACCTGTACATCCTGCACTCATGCTTGCCTTTATGCCTGTGATTTCTTTCTTCACAGCAACCAATGTTGCCTTTAAAGCTTCTCTAAGAAAATACCTGTTTACTTGTGGGCATGAAGCAAATACATCTATCTGTGTTTGCATGGCTTTTATGCAACATTTTGTTACATTCTTCATGTTACATGTGGAGTAGCAGAGTGTATCTAAAGTGAGGTTTAGGTGCAATGCATATTTGCAATTCTTTTACCTGACCCTCATATAGATTAGTCCTTGACCTACAGCAGTTCACTTAGTGATCATTCAAAGTTACAATGGCACTGAAGAAAGTGACTTATGATTTCACACATATGACCATTGCAGAATCCCCATGTTCATGTGATTTACATTCGGATGCTTGATGACTGGTTCACATTTATGACGGTTGAAGTGTCCTGGGGTCATGTAATCACCTTTTGAGACTTTCTGAGTCAATGGGGAAGCCAGATTCACTTAACAACTATGTTACTAATTTAACAATTGCAGTGATTCATTTAACAAAGGTGGCAAGAAAAGTCGTAAAATGGGGCACAACTCACTTAACGAATTTCTCACTTAGCAACATAAATTTTGGGCTCAATTGTGTTTGTACACCGAGGACAACTCTTCTTTTTATTGTATTTATTTTTTTATTAATGTTTAATCAATGACATCTCCTTTTTGGAATTCAAAAATGAAAGTCAAAAACCAATATCATTTTTACCTTTCTCTCCTCTTTCTCCTGTGTAGCCTGACTGTCCTGGGGTGCCTTGAAGACCTGGGTCACCAGGTAGACCACGTTCACACCCAATTCCATCTGCAATAGTAAGAAAATAAAGGATATTAATTTTGATGTTTAAACAGCAGTGATCTACACCAATGACATTGATTACCAAACAAAATAAAAGACAGGAGCCATGAGATTATATTATTAATAATGCCCATTTCTTTAGGGCTAATTGATATAACATTCTCCCTCTATATTTTAGCAATCCCAACAATTTGCAAAATAATAATCTTGTAAAGAAATCTATATTGCAGTACCTCCTATCCAACAATTGCAGAGGTTAAGAAAAAAGGGTACTGTATTGCAATATAGACCTTGCTACAATGTGATCTCATCCCTCAAGGTCATTCTCACTTATCATTATACTATCTCTCAAATTTTGTTCATTTTTATCTTTTGTACCCCTTCAATCAGCTTCTGCCAAACACCTTCCAAGACACCATTAACAACTAATTTGTGGAGTTTGCATTCTATTCTTGCTACCACTTATTTTTTATACCAGCAGAGTAATAGTATCTTGGGGCTCTCATCACAAATATTCATGTTCTAGTCCCCTCCCAGCTGGACTATTATAATACACTCTACACAGGGCTGCATTTGAAAAGTATCCAGAAGTTTCAGTTGGTACTACTATTGTATAGAATATAGTGGCATGAGCAATTATGTGTGTTTCTAGGGGAACACAACATGTTATGTCTCCACTTCATAAGCTACATTGGTTACCAGTCTATTTCTGGTACAATTCAAAGAGCTGGATTTGACATTGAAAGCCCTACATGGCATAGAGCCAGTTTATTTAAAGGATCATCTATCCTCAATTACATATTCCCATCTCCCCATTCTCTCCATCCTTCATTAGCAATCAGATTGATCATGTTTTGGAATTAATTCATTTTCCATACGTACATATGAATAAGCTTAAACGACCAAACAGCCATTATTTTCAATCATACTAGGTTTCTGAATGATCCAACCATGCCATGTTGCAATCTTTCATATGACATAGTCATCATCTGATGGCCTTAAATATATTAACCTTTGAGCTTTGCTATCTGCCTTAGCATTGGTCAGTTAAGGCTTAATACAACCCTCCACTAAACTTAATCCTTCTTTTTTTCTGGGTTTGGAAACCAAAAATCCCTTTTTAAAAATTCTTTTAACTCTTCAAGCTACGGAAACACAATCCTCTTTCGCTATGGGGTTCACTATTATGCAGATGAATTTAACTGCCTAAAGGCCTATTAGACAAAGTATCTTAATACAAAGGCTAGAAACATTTGTCAGAAAAGACAGTTATATTTTTATGGAAAATAAAGATCTTCATATATACTTTTTATTTTCTCAGTGAATGGATAGAATGACAAAGATGCAGCTGTTGGTTTGTAAGCAAGAATCACTTGATTAATTGTATGATTTTAATAAATTACAGTCAGAAGTCACCAATCACTCATTGTACAGCCCTTTAACCTGGCCAGAATAGTAGCTTTGAAGTAAAAGTATAATATTATATTCTCTGACAAATTCATTCAGCACATTCTGGCCACAATCCTGGTATTTACAGCTTATCTCAGGTCTTTTTAAATATTAAATAATACATTTTCTAAAGATAATAGTGACTTGCCTGTTCCACCAGGGAGGCCTGGAGGCCCAGGTGAACCACGAGGTCCTGTAAATCCATCTCTTCCTTTTGGCCCAGGCAAAGATGTTCCAGGAGGCCCCTGGTCACCTTTTCTCCCTCTTTCACCAGGAAAACCAGCTGGTCCTGGAATAGCTTGCCCTTGATTATAAGAATGCAGTGAAATAAATGCATGAAAACCTTCTTAAGGAACTAGATATATCAATAATAGTAACAACATAAAATAAAAATATTAAAGGTAAGAATAGTAAAAATAGCCATATATCTAAATATGACAAATATGTTGAAGCTTTTTTTAAAAAGTATGCTAAGTTTCGGGGAGGAGCTGATGTCGCAATGATATGACATGCGATCTTGGAGCTCCAAGATCATGGTCGATATTTCTGCCACTGGACGGTCCTTTTGGACCTAAACCATCCCGTAGAGATGAGGATAGAGAAGAGCATGTCCTGCTGATCTCAGGGACACTGCAAAGTCCCTGATCGATCCAGGAAAAGCTCTTTTTTCAGATGACAGAAATGCAGCCTTGAAGCTGACATTGGGACAGCTACAGAACAGAAAGAAAGCGGAAGAGAAAGTGTGTCGAATTGGTGAGGAAATTTTATTATTAGAAAAGAGACTATCCAAAGAAAATCAAAAACTAAATTAAAATTGAAAACAGAAGTAAATAAGCAGCGAGATTAAGCTACATTAAACTTAGTGTGTTATCTTTTCTTAATTTTTCTTTCTACAGATGAAATTTCTGAAAATATTTCTATTTTTAAATTGGATGGTTTCGTTTTTCTTCTACTTTTTCTTCTTTTATATTTTATATATACAGTTGCAAGAAAAAGTATGTGACCCCCTTGGGATTATGTGGAGTTTTGCATGAATTGGTCATAAAATGTGCTCTGAACTTCATCTAAGTCACAACGATAGAAAAACACAGTCTGCTGAAAATAATACTACACAAACATTAGATGTTGCCATGGTTTAATTGCACATAACATGTAAACATTCACAGTGCAGGGAGGGAAAAAGTATGTGAACCCTTGGTCTTAATAACTGGTTGACCCTCCTTTGGCAGCAATAACCTCAAACAAATGTTTATTGTAGTTGCAGAACAGACCTGCACAACGATCTGGAGTAATTGTGGACACTCCTCTTCACAAAACTGTTTCAGGTAGCAATATTCTTGGGATGTCTGGTGTGAAACGCTCTCTTAAGGTCATGCCACAACATTTAAATCGGGTGAGGTCAGGACTCTGACTGGGCCACTCCAGAGGGCATATTCTGTGCTGTTGTAGCTATTTTTGTGTTGACTTACTTGTATGCTTTGGCTCATTGTCATGTTGCATCACCCATCCCCTGCGGAGCTTCAGTTGGCAGACAGATGGTTGTACGTTTTCCTGCAAAATGTCTTGATAACTCTGGAATTCATTTTCCCATCAATGACAACAATCTATCCAGGCCCTGAGGCAGCAAAACAGGCCCAAACCATGATGCTCCCTCCGCCATGTTTTACAGTGGGGATGAGGTTTTGATGTTGGTGTGCTGTGCCTTTTTTCTCCACACATAGTATTGTGTGTTTTTTCCCAAACAACTCAATTTTGGTTTCATCTGTTCACAGTATATTTTGCCAGTAGTGCTGTGGAACATCCAGGAGCTCTTTTTCAAACTTCAAACGTGCTGCAATATTTTTTTTGGGACAGCAATGGCTTCCTCCATGGTGTCCTCCCATGTACTCCATTCTTGTTAATGTTTTCCTTATTGTAGATGTGTCACAAAAATGTTAGCATGTGCCAGAGATTTCTATAGGTCTTTAGCTGACACTCTAGGATTCTTCTTTACGTCATGAAGCATTCTGCACTGTGCTCTTGCAGTCATTTTTACAGGATGACCACACCTAGGGAGAGTAGCAAGAGTACTAAACTTTCTCCATTTGTAGACAGTCTGTCTTACCGTGGACACATGAACATCAAGGCTTTTGGAAATACTTTTGTACCCCTTTCCAGGTTCATGCAAGTCAACAATTTTTGATCGTAGGTCTTCTGAGAGCTCTTTTCTGCAAGGCATGGTTCACATCAGACAGTGCTTCTTGAAACCAGTAACCCCACAACAGGTGTATGTTTTTAAAGGGCAGAACAGCTGTCAGCAACACATCCAATATCATCACACTGATTGGAGTCAAGGTTGGCTCACTCCTGGCTCCAATTAGCTCTTGGAGATGTCATTAGGCTAGAGACTCACATACTTTTTCCTCCCTGCACTGTGAATGTTTACATGTTATGTGCAATTAAACCATGGCAACATCTAATGTTTGTGTAGTATTATTTCAGCAGACTGTGTTTGTCTGTTGTTGTGACTTAGATGAAGTTCAGAGCACATTTTTATGACCAATTCATGCAAAACTCCATGTAATCCCAAGGGGTTCACATACTTTTTCTTGCAACTGTATACTTTTGATTTAAATGTCTTTTTTTACAATGCTTGATTGGATTGTTTTTCTCTTAAGAATTTTTCTCCATAAGTTTGGAATATAAAGAGGGCTGTAACAGCAGAGAGAAAAAGTAACACTGCCACTTAGAGGCTGGAGGCTTGGAAATATTGTTTTTATCTTTCTTCTCTTTGATCATTGGATTTACATGTCAAGGCTTTTCAGTTTGTTTATTGAGAGTGCTAGTGGGAAAGAGCACAGATTGTTTACACAGATGCTCTTTGGGAGCTCTTTCAGTAGCTGGACTGGAGTGAAGACAAAGCTTTGAAAGCTGAAAGATTATAATGAACTTGCTTGAAATATAACAAAAAGCTTTGAATGCTATACTGGCAGTGTTTATAAGTTGGGAAATGGCGCAACATGAAAAAGAAACATTAACATTGCAATGATTATGTTTGAAATTAAAAAAAAAATTAGTAATAACAGAGAAAATTGAGACAAGAGTGGAGAATGTAGAATGAAGAATAGCAAAAAGAGAGGGGGAAAATTGAGGACATTTATCAAATGAAGAAAGTTGAGGACAGAGTTCCAAAAATTGAAGGAAAAAAGGAGCAAGAGAGAAGAAAATTGTTGATACTGACAGTAAAGTGAGCTTGGTTGGAAATAGCAAGAGTGGACTATGGAAAGGGGAGATAAATGGACCGGAACTCTATCTCAGACCTCAAAGTACAGAAGAAGAAAAGAGAGAAAATTTGATGGAAGTAAAGAGAGAAATCTTGAAAGAAACATTGGTGATAACCAAAGATACATTGATGGAAGGAACAGATGGAGGGTTTCGAGTGTTCATAAGATATGCCATGAGCAACAAATTGCAAAGAGAAGTCCATATAAGACCTACCAAGAAAATAACCAGAATATTAATTCTACAAATGGCATGAGATATAAACTTCACTACTATAGAAAGACACAGGTTTATGTAATGAAAGTTTATAATAAAATTAAGTCAAACTTAATTAAATTTAGAGTATTATGTATAAAATGGTGTGAGAATACTTAGTCACATAAATGAGTAATAATGTAACAATGCATATGTATGTATGTGTATGTATGTATTATATAGTATGTTTCTGAGGTTTTCGTGGGTGTTAATATGTAGGTCTCTAGTTGTTCGGGTTTTCTCCGCGTAGAATTGGAGATTGTCTTGGCGACGTTTCGACGAAGTCACATTCGTCATCTTCAGGCTGCTGCTGACTACTTCAGGTTTGGTGTTTCCAGGAGTAGTGTGGGATCTTGGCTGTTTGTTCCTTATAACTGCTGGTAGGGGATTAAATTTATATGTATATATGTATATACTATATATTGTGGCCTGCCAGGAGCCATTGGAGCTGTCACCAGACTCTGACAGCAACGGGCCCTATGAGTCGGCCCTGGAGGATGTGGAGGACCCTGGATGGGTTCCGACTCCAAGCGGGGCACAGAGAGACTGGTTAGCCACCAGGTGGTGCCTGAGCTTGGATCATTGGGGAGGAGACAAGAGAGAGTGATCCAGAAATCAACAGTGAGTTGTTCTGGGATGCACGCCTTTGAAGGGCTACTCGGTGTCAAGAACTACTACATAATTACAGGAGGTAATTATGCTCAGCTGATGATCATTACGCTCCTCTCCAGACTATAAAAGAGACTGCTTATGCCACACCCTTCTTGCAGAAGTCAACACTTTGACTAAAGAGAAACAAACTTGGCAGGCTAGATTGCTGCCAGAGTTTGTCTGAAGTGCTGCCAAGGTTTGTTCGGCCTTGCTGCCAAGTCCTTATCTGTTTGTTTATTTGGCTTTCAGCCACCGAGATTCTGGTCTTGTTATTAAAGGACATTCAATTTTTACGCTTGTCTCAGCTTTCGTTACTGGACGGAGGAGGGGGTCAGAACATATACATATACACATACACATACAGATACAATACATATATACATATACACATATACACTATACACATACACACACACAGACACACACAGGACATACACACACAACATATATACATACATACATACCTATATCATACATACATACAACACACACACACACAACACACTAGTTTGATGATATGAAATTTTATAGAAACTGCAAATGAGGACTATGAGAGGAGATTTAAAAGTTTTGTTATTAAATATAACCAATTTTATTTAGAATAGGTTATAACGATGTAACGTCACTGGATGATTTTAGGAGGATTTAATGGAATGCCATTATATAGGTTTACTTTCAAATTTAGAATATTTCATACAAAAGGATTGTAAAGCAATTTATAGTCAAATGAATGTTTAATAATTATAATAACCTTTTTATATAATATATTGGATTGATGATATGAGAATTTGTTTGAAATGAGTAATGACATTTTGAAATTAGAGAACAAAAAGATGAACAATTTTATAACGGTATGGGATTTATTTTACTAGTGGTTAGCTAAAAAAACATGGAATGAAACATGTTGGAAAATTTGTATAATATAAGAATAATCGAATAATACAGATAACAATACAAAGGTATATGATCATTGAATAGATTTAGGATGATGTAATGAAGTGTTAAAATATAAATGAATCCTATACCTAGAATATTTTGTTCAAAATGAAGGAATAATAATTATAGTCAATAAATGATGTACAATGATACTAATGTATACATATATACTAGATTGATAATTTGTGATTTATATAAATTGAAAGTGATGACTATGGAAATGATGCACAAAATCTTTACAACCAACGACATGCTACATATGATTGACAGAAGGTTCTATGTGTTATGTGTGTCTGTTCTTGTCTGTCCAAAAAAGAAAAAATATTCTTTTTTAAAAAAAAAAGAACGAAGGAAGGAAAAGGAACAAGAAATGATATTCAACGAATTTTGGGTTTTCGGAAATACCACTCCAAGAAATATAAATTAAGAGCTGGAAGAGACACCTGCAACATTAGAAAAAGAAAGGAGGAGAGGAGGAGAGGAAATGAGAGGAAAAGGAGGGGAAGAAAGAGAGAGGTGAGGAGGAAGATGGAAGGGAGAAGGAGAGAAGGAGAAAGGGTAGGAAGGGGAAGGGATAGAGAGAAGTAGGGAGAAGGAAGGGAAGAAAGAAGGGAAAGGAGAGGAGGAAAGAAGAAAGTAGAGAAGAGAGGGAGGGAGAGAAAGGAAGAGAGGAGATGAGAGGAAGAGGATGGAAGGGAGAAGGAGAGAGGGTAGGAAGGGGAAGAGGAAGAGAGGAGGAGAGGTAAGGGAAGAAGGAAGGGAAAGGAGGAAGGAAGGAAGTAGAGAAGGGAGGGAGGGGAGAATAGAAAGGGAGAAGAAGGTGGTGGTCAAACAGGCGAGGGATGGTAAACAAAGCAACCCAAATGGAATAATATAATTCTATAAATGGAATGACAAATGTATAAGAACAATGAATGTAAAAAAAAGAATAATAACCATGTGAATGTATACCTATAATTGTATGTAGAGAACAAAAAATAAAAAACTTTGTATATTAAAAAAGTATGCTAAGTTTCTCATAAAAGAGAAAAAGAATTTCATGCCTCAAAAAGAAAAGATAATCTAATGTACATTTAATACTTATTTAAATACCGTATTTACAGTATGAAGCAGAAGGAGCATCTTTTCAGACAACATGTTTTAGTAAAAGGCCTCAGCTTTTGTGAACTACAACTCACTTTATTTGATTCACCGAATGGTAAACTCATGGAAAATTGAGGCAGGAGAAAGGGAGAGGAAGAGGGAGACTGGGTGGCTAGTCAGATGCAGACAAAGATGCAGTTTCTGAAAGTACATTACAACTGTACTGGATAAGGTGTTTCATAATCAGTTTCACATGTAACCCACAACCAAGCCTTCCCTCTGCCTCATCTCATGGATGTAAGTAGCCTCTTAACTCTTTTGCTTTTAAAGACTAAGCATCTAAATATCAGTTATCTTAATTACATTGCTAGGAAAAATACAATTATAAAAGAAAAGATGTCAAAACCACTGATAACATCTAAGAATGCCAGACACTGGAAAATTCAATACAAAATAGGAAAACGATATTGAAGATACATGAATGCTTTATAATATAAAATAATTGTTCAAAACTATGGCAAATATCAATGAAAATATACTATTTATATCCACAGAAATATTGGAACTAAAAGTTGGCAAAGTTATGGCAAAAATCAGTCCAAAACAAATCAATTAATTAACCAAATTAATAAATATTCTCACCCGGAGGACCTGGTGGCCCTGGACTACCTTGAAAACCTATAAAATAAATATAATCAAGTTTCAGAAAATAAAATCTTAAATTGTGTTTGATATTTGACTGCATAATAATCTAGGGCCCAATAAGACATATTGTAGAAGATTGGCTTTTTTCTAGAGGTTGGATTATTTATTTTCTCTCGAATCATGACAAAAAATAATTACATATGTTATTATTGGAATTATTATTGGATTTATACCCCACCTTTCTATCCACTTGACAATCAAGGCAGGCTTGTAATACAACAGAATTAAAACATCATGAGTAAAAGTCCTAGCAATTTAAATGTTATTTAACTTCAGTTAATTTCTCAACCAATTAAGAATACATAATGAATAATGACCAAGATTTACCTGGGGACCCTGGTTCACCTTCCTTCCTGGAAACCCTTGAGGTCCTGAATCACCCTTTTCACCAAAGACTTCTTCATCTCTTTCATCTGTAACCTGAATATGACGAGCATAGAAATACAGAAAACTCCTAAACCTGAAATTTTCCAAATAGCTCAGAGCTTACAGTATTCTGGGATTCCTGTCTTTCTTAGGAATTGCTTTAGCTCAACCTTCCCAACCCTGGTGTTTCCAAGATGTGTTGGAATTGTAACTCCCAAACTTCCCAAGCCTTCCTGTATCTAAATGTGATCAGATCTTTATGGAGGGAGGGAGGGCGGAAGGACGGAAGGGAAGAAGGGAGGAAGGGAGGAAGGGAAGAAGGGAGGAAGGGAGGAAGGGAGGAAGGAAGGAGATTATTGGGATAGTAAGTCATAGGACTGTAATACTTTACATATAGTCAATATCAGGTTCTGCCCAGATAATTTAAATAGTTGTAGCTGACAGTCCAGAAACTGCTGCTGGTCTGAGAGGTCACTATTGCAATACCCAAGCAAACCGTCTAGTCTGCACTGATCTATCTACTTATTTTTTAAACACATTTAAAAACCAGATTTTACACTTACAATCCTGGAGGTCCAGGAGGTCCTACTATGCCCTTGTCTCCCTGGGAGGAGGGAAAAGAAGGAATTTATCTACTGACTTTGAAACAATATTTTTAAAAACTCAGTATAACCAACTGATTACATTGGGAAGGGAGGAAAGAGAAAACATAACCAATGCAGAAATGTGTATCAGTTCTCTTTATAACTTTGATTGTACGAAAGCCTTCAACTCCAAATACATACTATTAACCACTTGAAAACCTTTAAAAGTTTTAACAGTATAAATTATATCTATAAAAATACTGTAAGCCCAAATAGTGTACTAGCTGTGGCGCCTGTGGAACCTTTCTGCTGATAAGATTTATTCTTAAGGCTAATGGAACAGGAAATACCACATTTCCCTGAAAATAAGACCCTCTCTTATAATTTTTTTGCTACCTAAAAAGGAACCAGGCCTTATTTTTGGGGGAGGGGGTGTGATGTGGTCCCTGGCGTCCTTTTCTCTGTCAGAGGCCTTCAGGAACTTCTTCTGTGGCCAGCAAGACTTTCCTGAAGGCCTTTGAAGCCCAGAACTCCAGATGGATCCAAAGCTCTGTTACAGCTGCAGAGGCCTTCAGAAAAGTCTTACGGGCCTTGCGGGCTGCAGAAGAAATGGCAGGTGTCGGGATATCGAGGCCTGACTGCAGCTGTCCAAAGGTAAGTAGTACGACAGCTCCACTCCTTCCCCACCCTAGCTTAATTTTTACCCATTCACCCTGAGTGGGTGGGGGTCTTAATTAGGGCTTATTTTGGGGTAGGACTTATATTGGACACACATGTAAAAATCAAGCTAGGACTTACTTTTGGGGTAGGTCTTATTTTTTGCCGAAACATGGTAGTTTGCCACTTTTGAACCAATACTTAAAACTGTTGACAACCAGCAGAGGTCTAAAGGAGGTATTGTGGCTAAATTATCCTGTGTGCGTTTTGGATTAAATAAAAAAGAGGATAATCCTATGATTTTATAAACATAATAGATGAGAGCTCAGCAAACCCTAGTTTTACTAATCATGTTAAGATGAATGATTCAGAAATCAGCTGCATTCTTTTTTTCCTTTCATTCTGAAAGATCATTACTTGATTCTTCCTCTTTACCACTGATGGTAACCAATAACAGATTAAGGGGAAAATACTTTCTACTCAGTCTCTGCTATTCTAATGCTTACTAGGACACAATAGTTTGAGGAGAACTATGAATTTTGATTGCCATGATTTTTATTCTGAGCTGGAGAATTTACCCATTATTTGATAAATCTATGAGACACAGATTTATCATTGTTAGAGGCTCTGATTAAAAGAAATAGTTTGAATATCTCTCTCTCTCTCTCTCTCTCTCTCTCTCTCTCTCTCTCTCACACACACACATACACACACACAGACACACACACACACCTCTATCTATTTAAACTCATTTATTTGATTTGTTGTGCTTATTATATGGTGGCTACTTACTTTAGATCCAAGTACACCAGGATGTCCAGTAATTCCTGGATGACCAGGTAATCCCTGCAGGTATCACAGTAAGAAAAAGCCCGTTTTGTACACAATAATTGTAAATGTCTTCCCCTTTTCCAAAACAAAACTAAAGACTGTGTGAAGTTATTTTTGCAAAATTGACATGCAGAACAATTCATAGGTATTTATCTTGAAATCAAGAATTACCAGCAGCAAATCTTCTATGAATATGGAAATGAGTACAATATTTATGATAAAGTGACCTACATACACGTTCTCCTTCTCTCCATCCTCTCCATCTTTTCCAGGCCTTCCCTGTAAAACAAATAATTTTACTTATTTAGTCAGCATGGAAATTCCTTGTTTCTCCTACTGAGTTGCTGAGACTAATGAAGAATTAACGAGTTGCACGAAGTATTTCCCTGCACAATAATAGCGTTTTCAAGCTTCTTAGGTTCTTGGGGAAAATGGTGGGAATAATGGCTGTGGAATCATCAATTAATTCTGCTCTCTAGCATCCTAATAAAGCTCCGAATGACTTCCTACTCATTCATGTAAGTATCCTTCTTTCATATATTCAGTCTGTCCCCATAGATCTGGGAATGTTGTTTGGAAAAGAGTGTCTGAGTCACTTTGATGTGAAAATTTGTTGAATACCTCCTAATATACACACATAGTACATCTGATCAGAGTTAGAACTAGCTATGGGCAGTTCTATCTCTAGCAGAGCCTATTGTAAGCACAGAGCATAGGACACTTTTCCGCAGCCACATGTACACTTACCTCCTTCATTTCTGCTGATTGTGCAAATAGACTTCTGCAATTGTAAAGGCACATACTCTCTATTCACACACTTTCAAACCTTTCCAGCTGATATCAACAGTCACTATTCTGAAACTCATTGCAATTACTAAGGAATGTTTCTTCAAAGAAAGTTCCAGTTTTTGAAAGGCTGCCTCTCCCTTTCTTTTTCCAACTAAGACTTCCTCTCAGCCATCCCTGTTAGTAACAAATAACAACAATGAAAACCTTCCACCAATTTCAGCAAAGTGTACATTAACGCCTGGGAAGTGCTTTGCCATTCCAAGCCATTGGAGATTCAGTGGGACCTAGCAGGCTGTTGGGGAAATTGTGGCAGTGTGCTTCATGGTCTGGCCTCAAAGTTCTTTAATCCTCTTTTGATTATCAGTCAAGTTTATAGTATAACATAAAGTGTTTACAATTTTTACAAGGAAAAGACAAAACAGAGTGATCAAAACACCATTTGCCCACATCTGTTTTTTTTTTAAACTTTCATTCAAGTAGTTTTGGTACAGTAAACAAATAAACAAACATCTCCATTAGATGTCTAAAATCAACTAAATCTCTGCAAAGCTCACAAAGCTGCTTTGCAAACTTCTACCTGACAACTCCTCCTTATCCCTGCAATGGGTGTACACACAAGTCAGAATGAAGCACTCAGATGCAGACAGACAGAGGCACTTCTGCATTACTTTTGGATACTGCATAGCACCTCTGCTGAAGACATTCCACAGTTTTATGATGAACTAAATCTAAATTTTCCTATTTGTTTATGTAGATTCCCATCATTTTTTTTTGTGTGGAAAAGCAATGTTTTTTTCCTTTACTACCTTGCAACTTCACAAAACATAACCTACAACCAGAGATGGACTGCTGCTGGTGCAGACCGGCTAAGCCCAAACCAGTTGTTCCGATTCTGCACGGTTTGGAGAACCAGCAAATTGAACTACCAGCTGCCCCCGCCCCGCCTGTTTTTTGGGCTGGTTTTGGCCATTTTGGGGCCATTTTCAGGCTGTTTTTCCAGCCAAAACCAGCCTGAAAAACAGCCTGAAAATGCCCCCAAAATGGCCTGAAATCGGGCCAAAAACAGGCCTTTTTTCCGGGCCAAATTCAGCCTGAAAATGGCCTGAAAAACAGCCAAAAAACATCCAAAAAACAACTTACTCAGATTCTCTTCCTCTTGCAGCCAGCTTTCCCAGTCTAGCTTGTCACAGACTCTCTCTCCCTCTCTCTCTCTCTCCCTCTCCCCTCTCTCTCCACACACAGAAACAAGTTGGATCTTTCTTTCCTCCCACTCCCCTCACCGGAGACTCCTGTCCCATACAGGTACTACCCACACAAGTGACCTTGAGTTGGTCACGCTCACTCAATCACATGACCCACCCACCCCACACCCACACAGCCAGTCATTAGGACAGAGCACCGGTTGTTAAAAAATTTGGAGCCCACCACTGCCTACAACAAATAGCTTACACGAGACTAAATGCTAGTGAAGAGCTTTTCAGGCGCCCCAGTGAAATTCATGGCTATTTTATTTAATATATTTTGTCCTCTTTAATTTATTATTCTATGGTTCCTTTCTGAATGAAAAATTCAATGGGACCATAAGAAAACAACTTCAGCCATAAAACAAAAACACCCCTGCATGAAACCCCAACCTGAAATATATGTTCAGCCTTTAGACATTACAGAATTAATTTTAAAATAGCAAAAAATAAATAAATAAATAAATAAGGAAATTGCAAAGCCCTCAAAAGGCAATGGACAATTTCAATAAGAAATCAATTCCATTTGTGGAACTCCCTTAAGTACCCAAATGACTAAATAAGCAAAAAAAAATGTACATACCCGTGGACCAGGTTTCCCAGGTTCACCTTTTCCCCCTTTGATGCTCTGGCCTGGTGGCCCCTTTTGAAAGATGGCAGATATTTACATGAGTTAATATAGTTAATTAAAATTCCAGTATAAGTTCCATGGACAAAATCCAAATTTTGTACTACGGTACTTTGAACATGATGATGCTTGGACGACCATGGACCTACCTGAGAAAAGGACCTGGAAGGTAATAATTCTAGATGGGAGTGGTTGGGGAGTCGGCTATTTAGCTCTCATCAGCTAGCCATACCCTTACTGGGATTTGAACCTGGGCTATATTACATCCTAGGCAACTTCTTAGCCATTATTTATCAGCACAAATAAAAAAAAACAAAACACAAAATATAACAAAGGCAACAGTAAAAATATTGGGTTCCTGTCGTGATGGACTCTTGTGACGAGCCGATAGACAGATGATGGAAGCAGTTAGCTTCCTCCCATAATTGGGGCTTACCAGGGGTTGTAAAAATCTTATGTGTATATATATATATATATATATGTATGTATGTATGTATGTATGTATGTATGTATGTATGTATGTATATATATATATATATATATATGTTTTATTTGTGCTGATAAATAAATAAAGGAAGACTAGTATAGATCTATTTCAAGCTATTTAGCTCTCATCAGCTAGCCATATCCTTACTGGGATTCGAACCTGTGCTGTATTGCATCTTAGGCAAACGACTTAGCCATTATGCCACAGGTCTACTCCTTATCAGCTGAAGCCAGCACAGCACAGGTTCGAATCCCAGTAAGGATATGGCTAGCTGATGAGAGCTAAATAGCTTGAAATAGATCTATACTAGTCTTCCTTTATTTATTTATCAGCACAATAAAACACAAATATAACAAAAGGCAACAGTAAAAATATTGGGTTTCTGTCGTGATGGACTCTTGTGACGAGCCGAAGGACAGATGATGGAAGCAGTTAGCTTCCTCCCATAATTGGGGCTTACCAGGGGTTGTAAAAATCTAATATATACCTTCTTCCCTGGCTTCAGCTGATAAGGAGTAGACCTGTGGCATAATGGCTAAGTCGTTTGCCTAAGATGCAATACAACACAGGTTCGAATCCCAGTAAGGATATGGCTAGCTGATGAGAGCTAAATAGCTTGAAATAGATCTATACTAGTCTTCCTTTATTTATTTATCAGCACAAATAAACACAAATATAACAAAAGGCAACAGTAAAAATATTGGGTTTCTGTCGTGATGGACTCTTGTGACGAGCCGAAGGACAGATGATGGAAGCAGTTAGCTTCCTCCCATAATTGGGGCTCACCAGGGGTTGTAAAAATCTAATAT
Organism: Thamnophis elegans; assembly: GCF_009769535.1. Taxonomy (NCBI): domain Eukaryota; kingdom Metazoa; phylum Chordata; class Lepidosauria; order Squamata; family Natricidae; genus Thamnophis; species Thamnophis elegans. The sequence continues at coordinate 32,825,640 of NC_045543.1, read as the reverse complement.
ATACCTTCTTCCCTGGCTTCAGCTGATAAGGAGTAGACCTGTGGCATAATGGCTAAGTCGTTTGCCTAAGATGCAATACAGCACAGGTTCGAATCCCAGTAAGGATATGGCTAGCTGATGAGAGCTAAATAGCTTGAAATAGATCTATACTAGTCTTCCTTTATTTATTTATCAGCACAAATAAAACACAAATATAACAAAGGCAACAGTAAAAATATTGGGTTTCTGTCGTGATGGACTTTTGTGACGAGCCGAAGGACAGATGATGGAAGCAGTTAGCTTCCTCCCATAATTGGGGGCTTACAGGGGTTGTAAAAATCTAATATATACCTTCTTCCCTGGCTTCAGCTGATAAGGAGTAGACCTGTGGCATAATGGCTAAGTCGTTTGCCTAAGATGCAATACAGCACAGGTTCGAATCCCAGTAAGGATATGGCTAGCTGATGAGAGCTAAATAGCTTGAAATAGATCTATACTAGTCTTCCTTTATTTATTTATCAGCACAAATAAAACACAAATATAACAAAAGGCAACAGTAAAAATATTGGGTTTCTGTCGTGATGGACTCTTGTGACGAGCCGAAGGACAGATGATGGAAGCAGTTAGCTTCCTCCCATAATTGGGGCTCACCAGGGGTTGTAAAAAATCTAATATATACCTTCTTCCCTGGCTTCAGCTGATAAGGAGTAGACCTGTGGCATAATGGCTAAGTCGTTTGCCTAAGATGCAATACAGCACAGGTTCGAATCCCAGTAAGGATATGGCTAGCTGATGAGAGCTAAATAGCTTGAAATAGATCTATACTAGTCTTCCTTTATTTATTTATCAGCACAAATAAACACAAATATAACAAAAGGCAACAGTAAAAATATTGGGTTTCTGTCGTGATGGACTCTTGTGACGAGCCGAAGGACAGATGATGGAAGCAGTTAGCTTCCTCCCATAATTGGGGCTTACCAGGGGTTGTAAAAATCTAATATATATATATATATATATATATATATATATATATAGATATATATATATGTTGTATTTGTGCTGATAAATAAATCAGCACAAATACAACACAAATGTAAAAAGGCAACAGTAAAATATTGGGCTTTCTGTCTAGATGGTCTCTTGTGACGAGCCGATGGACAGAGAATGGAAGCAGTTAGCTTCCTCCCATAATTGGGGCATACCAGGGGTTGTGACACTAAATATATATATGTATATGTATATGTATATGTATATGTATATGTATATGATGTATATGTATATGTATATGTATATATTATATGTATGTATGTATGTATGTATGTATGTATGTATGTATATATATATATATATTTCTTTTGATTTTTACTTTCAAACATAATTCTTACTTTACTCAAAAAGTGAACTCTACTCATGCAGAGGAAGCTTAAAAGGCCATTAACTTGGTTTAAACAAGGTTCAGATTACCCCCTTAAAAATAAAATTGCCCCCCCTATGGGGCGTGGGCCCCACATTGGGAACCTCTGGTCTAGACTGAAACTCTCTATTCTGTCTTGCAAGGTTATTCTCACAGTCCATTATAGATGGCTAGGAAGTAATCAAGTAATCAGTGGTAAGATTTCTACCGATGTAGCTAACGTTCTCTACGAAGCTGGAGGACCAATTAAAATGTTCAGAATTCAGAGATTCTGGTGATTCTTATGATGCTTTAGTCTCATTATTGATCACCCACATTATAGTTGCTGATGCTGTTGTTTCTGGGAAATCTCTCCAGTTATTGGGACTCTGGAATGACCCTTGATTTACTTTACTAAAGAACCCTTGGCAAGGAAACAACTGATAGGCAATTAGAGAACAGATGTATGCAACCATGGTTACTGTGTGTTGATAACTTCACTCTTCTTACATCTTCAGTGAATCATGTAGCAAGACTTTTTGGTGATGGTTAATGCTTCTTTTGGGTTTTTTTATTTTATTTTAATGACAACCCCAAACTTTATAAAATAACCTCTCCAACAACTACACCAATAAATCCACCCCAAATGAATTAAAAAATCCCATCATAAGAGATGAAGCAAAGCATATGAAGTCATGTTACCACCACTACTTGTAAATTCATAACATGAATTTGCATTACATGCTGCTTTCCTCCTGAGCTACTTTATCTGGTCTCCAAAACCCAGGAGAGAAGGGACTGACCAGATCCAAAAGAGCAAAAGAGCAACAAATCCCTGTTTCCTAGGCAACTTCAGATGGCATTCTTGAACCAGATGAGACCTGGCCAGAAATTACTTTATTTCATCTGACTGGATGGGCAGATGAACATGGAAAAGGTGGTCCCTCAGATAACTGAGTCTGGAGCCATGAGATTTTAAAGGTGACAAGAAGCACCTTCAACTCCAGCTTGAAGCCATCTGGCAACCAATGAAAACCCCAAAGCAGTGGGATATACTTCTTTGTTCTAGGATTACTTTTGATATTTGCCCTTAATGATGATGGACAGACAACTAGAGACTGACAGAAAGACTAGATAAAACCAGCTAGGTTTAGATAAAACTATGTTTTTTAACTGTTGCAGAATTTAAAATTAAAATTAAAGTTTGATTTTGATTTGGTTATTTGCTCCTGAAGCACCACTCCTTCTAAAGCTCCATGACCACTAGAGCCTTTGAAATATTTATTTCAAGTTCCTAAAATGGAAACCTTCTTTTATTATGAGAAGTTGAAAGAAGTTCATGAAATTGGCATTGATTAATTACACAAACTTTAGAATAAGCCCTGTTTTGTAAATAGCCCTGTTTGTAAATAACTGAAGCTCCCATTAAAGAATGTAAAATTCATTTCTTTTGATCTTAAAATTAGACTAATAAAACTGAAAATTCTGTTTTATGGATATAGGATTCTTCAATTTTTTTTAATAAGGTTTGCATTCTATTACTCAGAATTTGCAATATCATTGCATATAGTTTAACTTGTCCGACTATTGCCGTATTTCAGGCTGGAATTAAAACAGTTGTTAACATGACCTTAGCTTGATCACTGTTAGTTAAGAACACAAATATTTTGCTTGGCTAATGTTTCCAACACATGGACTCTATAAAGACATCAGAACTATGACATTTTCCTGCATGGGGGCAGGGTAAAAACATTTTTATACAATATCAGAAGGGTGAATCTATACTTGCCTTGCGGCAATGATTGCTGATATATATGGTGAGTCAACATTGAAATTGAATTATTTTCGCTAAGTTTGTTTTTTTGTTTATTTGACGGAGAGGCAAATAGCAGGCTTTTTAAGCCATCTGGTTTTGGAGCTTTTGTTTCTGAGATAAATTCCAACCCTTCTTTTTCCTTTCCTTTTTCCCAGGGTTTTTTTTTTTTTTTTGCATTTTAGGGGACCTGAAATTTTGTTTCTCTTTTGTTTTTGTGTTAATTAGTTTGATGTAAGAAATCTTTTTTTGCCCCAAGATCACAAAATATTTACACTTACTGGAATGCAATCGTCACCTTTTTCACCAGGATCACCCTATTAGAATTTAAAAAAACAAATAGACAATTACTATAGCAGAGCACCATTGATGTCTACAAAATGCATTTTCCAAATCTAGATAAGTATACATTTGTGCCCATCCCCCACGCACCCCAGAAATCTCAACGGTGCAACATATCTGGTTATTATAAACTGTTAAATGTAACATAGATTTGCTAAGCATTAAGCTTTGAGTGACCAGGTTCTGAAATCCTTAGGACAACATGCTGAGCAACTTCAGAACATAAAGGGGGAAAAAACCTCTTTTTACTTTGCAATATAGTAACAGATTTAGACATTTAATTGATATCAGTTTTGTTGGTTTTAATCTGTACTATGGATTTTCTAACCTACCATCCACAGCATTTCTTATAACTGGAATGGCTAATTTGGTCTTTTATAATGCTTTCCTTATTTTACGAAGCCCATCTGCCTTAAGAGATTATTGCAGTGAACAAATTGAAAATAAGCAAGTGTTCCAGAGATAATTTACAAATGAACATAGATAGAAAATGAATGGTGCTCACATTGTTTATTTAAACTTTTATTTTGTCATTAATCCTCATCATAAGTGGCATCTTCTAAAAGCAATGTAATGTTTACAGAAATAAGAAGTGCATATTTACTTTGTCTCCCTGTATGACGATGGTCCCTTTCTCTTGATGCTGGGTATCTGTTCCTTGGGGACCAGGGGGGCCCATGACACCACGCTCACCCTGCAAATATCCCCAATAAACAAATTGGCAAACGAATCAGCAAAAGGCATTGTAGTTTACTTACCGTAGTTTAAAAAAACTTGGGGAAGTACATCATTTTAAAAACTCATTTCAAATGTTGTTTTGCTTTGCTTTAAAGTTAATCTTCTTCAAGCAAATTAGATATACTCATTAAAGATTAAATTATCTCTGTCTAGTCCCATCATTTCAGGAGATAACATTGTACACAATAAAAGAATGCAATCTCAAATAAATAATGAATCTATAATGATTCTCTAAAGGTTTTCTGAAATATACTGTATTTTATGCAATAAGTGATTCATGTAGTGTTTGTATATCAGCTTTCTCATATCCCACAGATGTAGACAGATGTTTCAATATTAGAAACTATAGAATGGATCAATAATTTTCTCCAAAAGCAATACAACTAAGTAATTGTATGTAATTTCATGAGTATTCTGAATTCCCCAACACATTGGGTTACTAACTTTAATGGAAAACAGAGAAAAAAATCATATTGAGACAAGATGTAATGGAACTTTTGTATTTTAAATATCACAGAATCTTAAGACATGCCTTTTATTCCTTCAAAATTGTTGAATCTCCAAAAAAAGTTAAAACTTTTTTCAGCGTCCCCACCCCCAGGACACAACATTTAAATCAGGTCCATTTCAGTGTCACATTAATTATGTGCTGCATGAAGAAATCATTCCTTTGGCTTCTTGGCCTTTTGGCTAAGAGCGTGTGTGTGTGTTTGTGTGTTCGCATGTGCATGCGTGTGTGTGTCTGCGTGTGTGAATGTGTACATATGTGCGTGCATGTAGTAGATGTTTTAAATCTTTCTTAGATGGTTGCTGGCTGTAGCATTTTGAAGAGTATTTTTCCCTGCCCACTTTCTCCATGCTCCATCAATGCACATCATCAAATCTCCCCTTAGTTGCTTTGATCCGAACATTTTGCTTGAGCTTCTTGATTATTTTGATTGCTCTCTTCTATTATTTTTTATATATGTATGCATGTGAACTTAGGGGATTTGGCCTCAATATTTATCACTTTATGCTTATTTAAACTGAGCTGCATTTGCCCTTTGGCTGACAAGTTAGTCAGTTCCAACATGTTTTTGGAGCTGTTCAGAATACTTTGGGTTTTTAACCTCCCCGCCTTACCCTTCTGTTGAAATAGTTTATGAATACATTAAATACTTGAAGAACCTATTCTCAGAGAAAGACTCTTGCCAGAATTTACCCTTGTTTTGCTGTAGTTGGAGAGGCATTACTGTAATTAAAATTGAGGATTGGGTTTAAACCCAATGTTTTAAGAAGAGTCACAGCAGCAACTGGCCCTAAAACCCGTTTATACATCCAATAGCATAAGCTTGACTCCCCCAGCTTATTGGGTTTTATAGTGCAGCCTAATTCTAGTTGTAGTAACTCTGTAATCACTCTCTTACTGACCATTCAGAGATACCAAATCTCCACAGCTATGAAGGCAATGCACAGTCAAATGCTGCGATCCCTTTCCTTGGTGCGCATATTTCATTTAAAAACACACACACTTTCATGTGGCTGGCTAACATTCAGTAATAGTGGATTCCATGACAGGTTTCCTCTGAATTTGTGTAAGTTTCTTTTAGTAAGGGAGGCTGGGATGAAACAAGAGGTAAAATAGAGGACACTGGAGCCTGCAGTGAAGCCAGCACTTTGCCTGTGCTTATGACTTTCAAAAGAGCAACCTTACCTTTTCCCCTTGTGGACCTTGGAAACTCAAGCCCATATGACCCTGATGATACAAACAAGAGACAGTTGGTAAAATAAAAATCACCTTTGAAGGAACTTATTGTTTGCAAATATCATTTGGGGGCTTTTTTAAATGACTAAAACAGTTCTGCAGGTTTAACCCAGAGTCCTTTTCCTGCTGACGTCAAAGCCAGCAAATGCCTCTGGGAAGCCAAGATGGCAAGAGTTATCTCCTCTTTTTCTGATTCGTCTGACCCTGGAGTAAGATAAGATAGAGTAAGTTTAATATCCTCCTTTCTTCACGAATGTACCTAATCCTTTCCTAAAGCTGCCATCACTGTCATTCTTAAACTCTACTGAAGCAAAACCTGAATCTTTTGTGCTCAGCTTTCTTCATTATTTCTTTTTCAAGGGCAAGCTCAAGTTCAATTTTTTTTCTTTTAAAGACTCTGAAATCCCTTGCATCACCGTGGAGTTGAGGCAATTGAATGGAGCTGAGCATTTAAATGGCCGGATGCCTTTCCTGATGCCTATGCGGACTCACAGCAAATATTTTCTCTTTGCATCCAGAGCAGGGGTGTCAAACTCGATTTCATTGAGGGCCGCATCAAGGTTGTGTTTGACTTTGGGGGCTGGGGGAATGTGGCTGGGGTAGATTTGGCAGGGTAGGCATGGCTAGGATGGGCATGGCCAGCTCGACATCACTTGTGTTGGAGGGAACCTGTGGTGACCAAGTACTAAGGCAGGACTTCCCTCAGACCCTCCATCACTCTCATTATAATCTCCTTCCTTCCTTCCTTCCTTCCTTCCTTCCTTCCTTCCTTCCTTCCTTCCTTCCTTCTCCTTTCTTCTTCTTTCCCCTCTTTCCTCATTTTCCTTCCTTGCTCTCCCCCCATCTTTCCTTCTTTTTCTTTGTTTTTCCTCTTTCCCTTTCTTCTTTCCTGTCCCCTCTTGCATGCTCAAATGCAAAAGGGGAAACATTTCTCCTTTTTAGTTTGTTTTGCTAGCTCCGTTTTCAGTGACAGAGGCACCATGGGCCTTTGCTGTTTCCAGGGCGGCCCTGCAGGCCAGATCTAATCATCCCATGGGCCAGATCCAGCCCATGGGCCTTGAGTTTGACACTCCTGGTTCACAGAGATAAATATCTGCCACTACCCAGGATCACACTCACACTCCTGATTGTGAAGTGAGAGTTTCACCTCTAGGTCATCACACTGCTCAAGCTCCAGTTTAAATAACTCTTATAAAAATAATATGGCATTATAGCAACAAATACTTTGTTTTAGAAATATTTCATTGTTGTACTTTTAATTTTTATTATTGAAATTAACTACTATAGAAGAGACAATATCAGATATTTATCCCTACTTTAAAAAGTATATTGTAATTGTTAAATTTGCAGTACTACCAGGAACTGGAGCACCTCCACTAATTTGATGACTCCGAATACCTTTCTTTTGGCAGCTTATGGCATGTAAACTCCCATAGGACCATAGGTGCTTCAAAGGGGTGCTTTGCTTTGATCACAACCCCATTTCAAAGCTGCTTTGCCAAGCAAAGTGGATTCTGCTTTTCAAGAACAAATGGATGACTACGTGTGCTATTTCGAATTGTTTTAGCTGCCTCCTTTACCATGTCCCAAAATCAGTGAGTTACTGACCATTTTAAAAGAGGCAGTCACAGCAAGACAAATCATTTTTAAGCAAGAGAGGCAATTTTCTTTGAAGTACTTGGATTATACATGTCTATTCAGTTTCCGGCTGTTATTTTAGCATTTATGTATCACAGATTACCGTATTTTTTTGGAGTATAAGACACACCGGAATATAAGATGCACCAAGGTTTTGAAGAGGCATTTTTTTAAAAAAGTAGGTAGGTAGATAGAGGGATAGAGAGGGAGAGAAAGAAAGAGAAATACAGTAGTTAGATAGGGAGAGAGAAAGAGAGTAGGTAGGTAGGTAGAGGAAGAGAGAGAGAGAGAGAGAGAAATACAGTAGGTAGGTAGAGAGAGAGTAGATAGGTAGGTAGAGGGATAGAGAGAGATAGAGAAAGAGAGAAAGAGAGAGAGAGAAATGCAGTAGGTAGGTAGGTAGGTAGCAGGGGTGGGTTGCTGCTGGTCCCTGCCGGTTCTTGCGAGCCAGTTGGTCACTGGACCCAGAAGTAAGCCTGCCCCCCACCTCCCGGCCCTGTATACCCATCCCAGCCGGATGGTATTTTGTCCCTTCTGTCTCCACGTTGCTCAGAAAAGCAACTTCCTTTGGTCCTTTGCTAGCAGGCAGTTTCTAGGACGCCTGCCGCCACCAAAGGACATTCCCTCCCCTGGCCTGCCCCTCCCTCCCACTCGCCCACCAGCAGAAGCCTTCTGGGAGGTTTTGGCTGGCGGGCATGCAGAGGGAGGAAAGGGAATCCATGCAGAGGTAGGAAATCGCATGGATTCCCCACCCCCTTCATTGGAAACGAGGCGGCTGTCAGAGGAGAGAGCAGCGCATGCCCATTAGCTTGTCCAATGAATCCTCCCCTCCTGGTAATTCTTCTTCTATTTGAACAAGCCACGTGGGGCGCACTCCCTTGCTTTGACAGCCACCTCGTTTCCAATGGGGGGGAGGAAGAAATCCATCTTTTCCATCCATCTCCATGGATCCATGGATCCCCCCCATTGGAAACGAGCGCAGCTGTGAAAGACAAGGCGGCGCACCCCTTGTGTCATATTCAAACAGCAAATGGAACAGGAGAGGAGTTCCATACGGGGCTTTTAAACAGCCAAACTCCTCTCCCGTTAATTCTTCTGTTTGAACAAGCCTCAGGGGGTGCGCTCCCTTGTTTTGACAGTCACCACGTTTCAAATTGGGGGGGGGGGAGAAAAAACCCATCTTTTCTCTCCTTCTCCATGGATCCCCCCAATTAGAAGTGAGGGGGCTGTGAAAGACAAGGGCTTGCACCCTGCATGGCTGTTCAGGCAGCAAAAGAAGGAATAGGAGAGGCTTTTTAAACAGCCGAACTCCCCTCCTGTTCCTCAGGCAGGCCGGATCGGCAGCGCACACCAGGCTGTTGCTCCTCCTGCCGCTGCTGCTGTCAGTGTGACTCTCGTGAGGAGAAAAGAAAATAATAATAAAAGGCTCCCACCATGGAGCGACCCACCCTGCTCCCCCGCCCGGCAGATCTTTTTTCCCCTTAGTTCGGCTCTTCTTCACCCACCAAAGTGCTACCCCCATTCAGCTGTCCTTGCTGTCGCCACTCTCCCTCTGTGTGCCTAGCCGACGGCTTGAGGGGGAGCGAGTGATGGTGGCGCAGGGTAGCTGGTGGCAGCTACTGCTCCTGGGCTCACTGTGCATAGCGGGCAGTGCCCCGATTCCCCCACCACCACCGCCGCACTGCCTCAGCAGCAGCACCTGCTGAGGGGGGATGGTGGAAATGAGCAAAATACAGCCCATTCTGTTTTTCATCAAAAACATTGCATGGATATCTTATGGAGGCTTATAGAATGCTGCTGGAAGTTGGCGGGGGGATGACAAAAAACAGCCCGTTTTTGCTCATTTCTGCCCTCCCCAGCCCGCAGGAACTCTCTGAAAACCTCCATAAGGATATGCACGGCCATTTTGGTGAAGGGGACAGGGCTTCAGGAGGCAAAAATTGCTGTATTCAATGTATAAGATGCACCCAGATCTTCAGCCTCTTTTTTTGAGGAAAAAAGGTGTGTCTTATACTCCGAAAAATACGGTATGTGTAGTATGCAGAAAAGAGTGCAGAGAACAACAACAAAGGTGATTAGAGGACTGGAGGCTAAAACATATAAAGAATGGTTGCTGGAATCAGGATGTCTAATGAAAAGAAGAGCTAGGGGTGACGTGATAGCAATGTTCCACTAGCTAAGGGGTAGCCACAAAGAAGAGGGTGTCAAGCTATTTTCTAAAGCACTTGAGGGCAGGACAAGAAGCAATGGGTGGAAACTAATCAAGGAGAGAAGCAACCTGTAACTTTCCTGAAAGTTAGAACAATTCATCACTGGAACAACTTGCCTCTAGAGGTTGTGGGTGCTCCAACACTGGAAGTTTAAGAAGAGATTGGACAACCATTTGAATGAAATGCTATTGGATTTCTTGCCTGAGTAGGGGTTTGGGCTAGAAGACCTCGAAGGTCCCTTTCCAACTTTGTTATTCTGTAGTCTTATTCAGTTAATTTAGATTGTTTTGTCTATCAAGGTCTATAAAATATTTAAATAAATATTTGTACTTTGATTATTTTTCCAAATAATTTATACTGAATAAAAGTGCCAAAGAAGCCAGCCTTACCTTCTCACCTGGAGGTCCAGGTGGCCCAGGAATACCCTGTAAAATTAAACATTCTATTAATTCTTTGCATTATATTTATTTCAAAAGTTTAGTTTCATTAATGAATGAACTCTTTACAAGTAGGATTTTCATTTCATGCTGCTTCTTTCATCTGATCTGAGCATAATGCGATTGCATGACAGCCAACAATTCTATTCAGGCAAAGAATAATAGTTTCAAACATTTTAATAAAAAGCATGGAAATGTTTACAACTTATTTTGTTTTAAAGCCTATTTGCACCACTACTGTTATATATTTCTTCTCTTCTTCAACCTTTATCAAAACAGAAATTGATGGTCACTAATTTTTTCATACCTAGTGGTATGAACATCACAATCAATTAAATTCTATTAGTAAAGGATAGAATGTTAATTTCTCTAAAAGTCTTGGATGAATTTCAGTTCTTGAGATCCAAGGATGTTGATAACACTTCAAGTTCAACTGACTACCTTAATGTTCCAAACTGTGTTCTTACACTCATTTCTACAAATAACAATTGGTGAAACCTGGAAGACTTTTTTCTTTTTATTGCAAAAGCTAGCCGGGAGAAAAGAAACATTACATGCTGGTTGCTAACATCTTCTTTGCTTGAGAAGATACTTGAGTGAAGCATTTTTAGATGACGACTTTTCTGAATTCATTTCAATGCTGTTTAAAGCCAGATTGGGGGTAGAAATTGCCATGGTCGTTCTTTCTTCTTTGATAAGAATGAGATAGCAGGGTACAACCTTGGATTTCTCAGTGGTTTTAGTATTCTACACTATGATATATTTAAAGAGTTGTTAGCGCTGGAGATACTACTTTATAGTTGTTCTGTTTCTGTGTGGATGGCTATTTCATGGAGTAGAGTTGCATTATAATTGCACCATTAAATTCTTTAGAGATCTTCTTTTTTCTTCATAAGAGATTTCACATTGGTTTCTACACATTTTATCTGTTCTTCTATAACTGAATATGGGAGGTTGATAGTGTCCTTCCAATTTCTGTAAAATAAGTTCTGTGGGCATTTTCCCAAACCGGAACAAAATGAGTCTCATGTGGGTTTTGTTTGTTTTGTTCTTGAGAACGCATATTTGGTTAGTGGATTCTAAGCAAATTCTGATCAAAGCTATGAAGTTCCAGGAAACATAGGATTGCAGTTTATATATTTTTCTCTTCTATAATTTATTTTTAATGTTTACTTCCCAAGAGAAACACAAAAATGTCTAGCAATAGGAGTCAAGATGAAATACAAACTGCCCTGCCATTTTTTTCCAGATAGTCTTGATTTATTTTAGGAACCAATTATTTGTTTTGTATATTTAGCAGTTAGCAATAGCAATAGCAGTTAGACTTATATACCGCTTCATAGGGCTTTCAGCCATCTCTAAGCGGTTTACAGAGTCAGCATATTGCCCCCAACAACAATCCGGGTCCTCATTTTACCCACCTCGGAAGGATGGAAGGCTGAGTCAACCTTGAGCCGGTGAGATTTGAACCGCTGAACTGCAGATAACAGTCAGCTGAAGTGGCCTGCAGTACTGCACTCTAACCACTGCGCCACCTCGGCTCTTTCATAAACTTGGCAAGAATGTACCTAGTGCCAATCTGCAGGGTGATTTTAATTGATTTGTTCTCAGTATGGCCCATATCCCCCCATGCCATATTTTTAGGGAGCCACAGTCTTTATATCATGTACCAGTCATTTATACTGTATCATATAGCCAGCAAAAGTCATTGAGAGTCAGGAGGCATATAGGTTTACTATATTTTTTATCATGGTTGGTTCCATGGTTGTTTAGACTAGATTTGGAATTTTTATCCATCTATCAAGTCCTTCCCAAGCACCTGGGATAGGAGATGTTGTTCTTTGATGGTGTTAAAAGTATCATCACAGGATGAAAAATGTTTAAAGTAAAACTGTCTTTTGCAGTTTTACTGATCATGATTTTGTCAATTGAGGGGTCCTTGGTACTCCCTGAGCTTGCGTGTTTTCTTGCAGACATTTCATTACTGTTAACTAGGTAACATAATCAGTGCTAGTAAGGAGTGCTGTTTGCTGTCAGTTTATATTCTGGTGTCTTGCCTGTCTGTATGGGTGAAGGTGATCTTAGAGATTCCTTGGTTGTATCTTTTAATGGCTGATTTGTCAGAGCGCCAGGCTTCTAGAAATTCCCTAGCATTTTTGGACTTTGCCTGGACTAGAATTATCACATTTTCCCAATTGAAATTATGGTTAAATGTGTCTATGTGTTGTGAAATTAAAGAATTTTTGTCATGTCTTCTGGATGCATTCTGCTAGTCTTCTGCCTGTTTGTCCTTCACAATGGTTGTTGCAGTTCTTACATTGTATGTTGTAAATGAGTCTTGTTTTTTTCTTCTGGGGTTGCTGGGTCTTTTGATTTGTTTAGGATATTTTGAAGGGCTTTTGTTGGCTTGTGTGCTATGCTGATTCTATGTGATTGTAGAAGTCTATTTGTGGCTTCTGAGATATTCTTGATGCATTGTATTCTTTATCATTATTATTCAGTTTAGAATAATCAGGTCTTCAGGAGAAAAATGCAGCCCATCAATCATAGCACTGATTTAAAATAAAGAATTTGCAGGACCAGAAATTCTCTCTCAGTCCTGTAAACAATTAGAAGGTGTTATCTTCCTGTTTCCAGTAATGGAAATCTATAGCTCCATTACTCCCTCTTGCAAAGAACTTGAAAATCTTGGACTTTCCTCACAATGTTTTGGACTTCTATGAATATTCTCTTTTATTGTTCCTTTCTGAATTGATGTATTGGATCATGTTGCTTTTCTGCCTCAGTCGTTTTTGATACTTTCCAAAATTACTTTTACTTTTGACTTTTATACTTTTATAAATTTTACTTCTGGCTTAGTCCAAATGCAATGGCCCCCTACTGTACTCCTCTTATCTCATAATGGCTATTCTGCAGAAGCCGAGAAGCTGAGAAGTTGTCACACTAAGCCAGTTTTGTGTTTGCTGCCTTATGGCATTCCCCATAGCAGGACCTATTCCTGCTTTTTCAAATGCAGATATAAACGTATGTTAGTATCATTCCTGGGCTTCTTCTATCTTCAGCTCTTTCTTGCTATATGGTGGGAAACTTAACTGAGTTCTTCTACTACCCTGGTTTCTCTGTTTTATGTAATCCAGATGCCCTATACCAATTTGGGACAGTCACAAGCATAGAAGTAAGGAGATTTTTGAGAGACTATCTGCTGGTTCTCATACCTATTTGCTCCTCCCTAGTTTGTTCTCCAAAAATACTGCATTATTTTCTTCTATGGGAGCAATTTAGGCTATTAAAGTAATTCTTAATTGTATCCATCCCAGATATGATTGTCTTAAGAGCACAGCCTCACTAGCAACAATTCAAAGATGATCTAAAGCTGCCGAGTTTGCCTTTACTTGCAAAAGCCATTTAATAATTTCTGAGGAGTGGAAATTGGGATAGTGGTAGTGCAGCTGCAGAAGCTTTTCTCTTATCGTCAGTCTCTTTGCCACCATGTTGTTTCATAATTAGGGATTTCTTTCATTTCTTTAAATAATATTTTGAATAATAATCAAATGTTGGTTTGAATGCACAAGATATCATAATATAGGATATAACTTGCACACTCTATGAAGACCTGCACATTACATAGAACATCATACTTGCAATACCGATACACAGTAGGGCTATGCAGTACTTCAGAAATAATTTTGAATAGAGGCCTTGGACTATGCAGGAGTCCAAACATAGTACAAGTCTGAATCAAAATTGTGCCTGCTTTGAAGAATTAGGGACAGATGCTCTGCCTGTATTTCCTGAACATCAAAGCATCTTTTTCAAAATCACATCTAAAGTGCCATGCAGCCATAGCACTTGAATTGAAACCTTACCTATTATAATAAGACCTAATGTTGGGGAAGAGAGGGAAAAAAAAGACCTAACATGACATAAGACACAATAACAGAAAGAATAAGTGAAAAAGGTTTCTTCAAAAGGAGCAAGGAGGATGAAAAATATAATATCGTAAAATTTTCAATACTGGAAAAAGAGTTTGTTTGACTGAAGATTGAGGGAAAGAATAAGGTATTGGAAAGGAACATGAACAACTTTGGCTCACCCTTCCATTTGCATGTTCCCACTACAAAATGATTCATTCATTCTGTGAACAGTCTTGGAAAGCCAAGCTAAGCTAAAACAAAAGCTAAGCAGGTTAAGTGGTTTGATTCTTGCTTCACAGGATCTGCTTCAATGAGTTCTGCAGAATGGAGCTGTGGAATGGGTCACCTACCCATTAGCAAGAACTCCCAAGGTCTCGTGGCATTGGCTGGGTATAAGGTTGGTGCAAAGAAGGAGGGATGGCTCAGTCATTCAATATTGCCTTGACATTTTTCATATACATACATTTTGCAAACCTATAATCACCCTTTCTGTAGACCATCAAAATATTGAAATTGTTCTGAAATTGTTCATGCTAATATCAATTCCATTTGGGTACACCTGGAGAAATGTTGCTTCGACTCAAAAAAAAGGGGGGGAATTCTCTGAAATCACCTGATGTGAGATCTAGCTGAACCCAGTGCATGTTTAACATACCTAAAGTTGGAGGACAACTTTAGATTAGGGATCAATTTAGACAACACCTAATTGAAATCATGAATTCTTGCAATATGCAGTTTAAAATCTCTGAAGCTGATCACTTACATGTCTTCCAGGAGGTCCAGGTGGTCCAATAGGGCCAGTATTACCTGGAAGTCCAGGTGTTCCCTGAATATGAAAAAAAGGTTGAGAAGTGATGTCAGTAACACAGTTTCTTAGCCACTTTGCTATATAATGTCATAGTTTCCTACACATGAACATGGCTTGGGAGCCAAACTCAAACAAAAATTTATCTCATTTCCCCTTTATGTCTCATTGTAATCTCTGACATTGATGTAATGGTGATATTCAAAGGCCTAAATATCTTAGCTTTTCTTTATATAAACAGCACTCAACCACTAGATAATTAATTTGGATTATTTTCTTCAGTATCTTTTCCAGCCCTAAACTATTTTCTTCAATATGAAGCAAACAGAATTGTGCACAATATGTTATTCATTGATATCCACATCACAGACAGAATATTTCAAGCTCTCTCCTAGTAATTTTTAGTGTTGATATTATCCTTTTCACAATTACTACATCTTGGGCAAATATTTCCATTAAATATCCATCAGGTCTTCAAAATTTCTTTCCAGATTAGTCCAGATCCTCAAAGGGAGCAACATGCCCAGGATACCAGAGTTGATCAGGGTCAAATCTTTGTGGATTCTTCTATGCCCCTTCTCTTCTGCAGTCATATGGCGTTTCACTATTTATATTCCTAACTTTTCGATTCTGTCTTTCTGATGGATTATGGGGGGGTAAAGACTTGTATAGAAATACAAGTCACTTCCTTTTCTAAGGCTTCTGCAGTAACAAGATTCTCCTTTGCCTCCTCTCATCACCCCACATTTATCAAAATTGTGATCTTTGCTAGTTAGAATAAAACTTACTGGTAGTCCAGTATGTCCAGGCAATCCTTTCTCACCCTTTTGAAAACCACCTGGCAGGATTGAAATAATTTCTCCTGGGTCTCCCTATATGACACAGATTTAAAAATAATAGATTACAATTAGTACAAGAGCATTGCTGCTGCTGTTCACCTGTTTGAGTAAAAATTGAGGACTTATCAATAACCGTAATTAATTTTAAATTTTACATTTGATGATATATTAAAGTTTTTAAGGATTTCATTAAAATGCTGCAAAATAGCAAGAAAACTTTTTGAGGTCTTTAAGCTGGCTTTTAACCAAAAGAACAAGACATGGACAAAGCAGAAATAGCAATAAAACAGAAATCTAATTATTATCTAGTTCAGGGCTATCAAACTCACATCGTTGTGGTGGCGTCATGTGACATATCAGACTTTCCCCCCTTCATTAAACTGGGTGTGGGTGCGCCAGTGTGTGAGGCATCTGGCCCACAGACCAGGAGTTTGACAGCCCTGCTCTAGTTATACAATAATTTTTGTCCCATGGAAGTTTTTAAAACCTCTGGTGGCACAGTGGTTAGAATGCAGTATTGCAGGCTACTCTGCCTACAGCCAGGAATTCAATCCTTACCGAGCTTGAGGTTGACTCGGCCTTCCAGCCTTCCAGAGTGCAATACTGCAGGTTACTTCTGATGATCACAGGCTGCCAGCAGTTTGGCAGATCGAATCTCACCAGGCTCAAGGTTGACTCAGCCTTCTATCCTTCTGAGGTTGGTAAAATGAGGACCGAGATTGTTGGGGGCAATATGCTGACTCTGTAAACTGCTTAGAGAGGGCTGTAAAGCACTATGCACATAAGTCTAAGTGCTATTGCTACACTATTTGCCCCTCAGATTGATAGTAAACTTTTAAAATGTACAAAAGACGGACAAAATTATTGGTTGCAAAAGGCAGCTGATAGGTTCCATTAGTTGCATCCTTTTTATTAGAAAAAGGATGGTTCTCCTTGTTTTTTTTTTGAGAACTAAACTTGTTTTATAGTGTTTCAGCAATTCAACATGAAAACCACGTGAGATCTTTGATCCACCTATTTGATATATGTTTGAACAGACCTGAGCAAAAACAGGTGCCTACTGTGGGGCCCTCCTCTCAATGCTAAGCTATATAGTTCTTCCAATCCTTCCTGTGAATTGAATGGAAAAGTTGTAACTGAACAAAAATGCTTCTTTTGGAAAGAATTTTACAGTATGGTTGGAGCAATGGAGCAGCCCATCATTATGAAAAAAACTGACCATTTTTCTTTGACAAAAAAAGATACTCATGCAGAGTTCCAAACTGGGAATCTTTCCTTAGTCTGGATGAAGGTCTATTCTTATTTCCTGTGACATATTCTGTCATTATATTTGCCTCATGACTTCTTTTGTGGTAAATGGCCCATTAAAAACCTCAGGAAAGGGGATTTAAAAAAAAAAAAAACCCAGGAAACTTGCATCAGGCCCCACTTCCAATCAAAGTGTGTTCTCTGCAGCTCCTTTTTCCTCAAAAGAGAAATGAAGTATGTTTTTCCAAAAGTCCAATAATGCAAGTGATTCTTTGTTTTCAAAGAGAAAAGGATGCTAGCTCCAAATTTAGAACGGGCAACATAAGGACTGCTAATATTTTACAAGGGAGAGGAGAACCAATTACTCAGGCAACATCACGCGGGAAACTGATTTTTCCTTTCTGTTTTTACAATGAGAGGGACCTCTTGGTTTTCTTTAATAAATCAAGCTGTTCATTACTCTGTGACATTTTGAGTTAGCCCAAATGCTTAACCTTCTATGGATGTTGTTTTTTTGTCCTATGACCAATTGAACAAATGATTTTTTTGAGTTCTGTTAGAGTAGCAAATCCACATATCATATAAACAATAAATGATAGGTATGTTCTTAATTAGAAAATGTACCTTTATTCCTGGAACTCCTGGAAGTCCCTAGAAAATATAACATTGTCTGAGAAATTAAAAAAAAATAGCCAGTTGTTTTAATTATTGTTCCACAATTAAATTTTGTATTGCAAACTGAGCCATCGATTTTCATATTTATTTTTTATTATACTTGCTTTGATTTCAGTTAAAACAAATGATTTTAAAATGCTTACGAGATTGCCAGGTAAGCCGGGTAAACCAGGTGGGCCATGAGGACCTCTTTCTCCCTAATGGAAGAGAAAAAAAAATGTCTTTAATTCATGGATTTTTAAAAAGAGCTTCAAAATACTTGTTTAAAACAGTTTACCTTTGTTCCATTGCATCCTGGGATCCCAGGAGGACCAGCCGGGCCATCACCTCCAGGGATGCCCTGAGGTTCAGAAAGAAAAGCAAACAGTGATCAGTAGGTTATTCCTGCTGAAATAAAACCTTGAATGTCTTTCAGCTGCAACCTTGATTTTATACCCACCGGAAGGCCAGGATTCCCAGGATAGCCTGCTGAACCAGGAGGCCCCTAAGTTTTGAGGAAACGATAAAAAGAATGTAAATAGTACCATCAAGAAATTGTTTCTCCTCAACATTCATGAGGGACATTTTAAACCATCAGAAACACATATAATAACAGTCACATTCTCAACCATTTTTTTAGTTTTAATACAGTTGATACATACTGAAAGCAGTTCTGTACCATAAGGTCTTCCCTTTCATGTTAGTATGCAACATCATAATACATATAGAGCAGGGGAAGGACTTGTAATGTCATTATGCTGCTTCTGTAATTCTGAACCCCATTGACATTCCCCTCCAAAATACCATTGCCAAGTATTGGCAAAAAGTCCATTAAGGGTTTCCAGAATTTTATAGATTGTTCTTATTTTATCACTGATAAAATAAATCAGCTTTATGTTCCTTCCTTTTATCTTTAACAGCTTTAATCTTTAATTCATCAAAATTTAATTCCCCCATTCAAACTTTCTTTCTCCCATCTCAAAGTTTTCTTCTGAACTCTTGAAAACATATTTTGTAAATCCAGTAACAATATCCTTGCCCTGGTTGTTTTCCATTGTCATTTATAATTCCACTTTAACAATTAACTCTGTTTTATATCCCACCCTTTCTTTATTTTCCAATATTTCTATATTTTTGGGGATTTCTCTTCCTCATCTTTGACATTTTTAACTTTTTTAAAGTCTTTAAGAAATATGTTGGCAGCTATAGAAATTATTGCTGTCAATTTAGTTGTAAGTTTCTCTCCTAATTCCTCAAAGATACTTTGAAATGAAGTGTCATGCCTTTGTCTGTTTTTTGCAAGCTTCACTGTTCCTTTTCCCGACTGGAGCTTTAGGTCCCTGAACTGTCCCATTTTCATACTGTATTCACAAAATCTCAGGCTTGTTTTGTTTTATTTACTCACATTTTCAAAATTCTTAGCAAGTTCTAATACTCAAAATTTGTCTGGTCAGATAAATTTGTCTGGTTCTTTGAAAGATCTCTTTAACTTTACATTAATTGTAGACCCAAAAAGTGAGATTTGACTAATTTAATGTTCTTCAAGGCTGTGCTACAGTTAATGGCTTGGTGGTTTCCTTCATCTCCCAATGCTCAGACTATGGGAGAAACCCTGTCCTGCCATCTGCTGCATATGCGAGTGCTCCTTCATCCTCACCTTGTCCACAGAAGTTCTATTGGACCGAGTTTGCCACCAGTCCATTGGTTATTGCCACATTATTACCACATTGTTGTCTCTGCACTTTCAGAGATGTCTTATCTGCCATTTTCCTCATCCAGAAACCAGTAACCTTTTTAAACTTAGGATGGTGCTGAATGAGTAATATTTACAAACAATCCTCAATGTTATGGCCATCATCGTACCCTCACAGTCTCATGATCATGGGCCAAGTGCTCGGCAACCAGCCTGGATTTCTAACCATTGAATGTCCCTCAGTCACATGATTGCGATTTGTTGCCTTCTCTGCAGGCTTTCCATAAGCAAAGTGAATTGGGAAGCTGGCAGGATGCCAGGAATTGTGGTTACATGAAGTCCTTGCATAACAACCAATGTGATTCATTTAACTATTGTAACCGGGAATTATTGGAACTGCTTTTACTAAGAGACATGCTCATGTGATATTATGCTTTATGACATTGCTTAGTGATGAAAAATCTTACCGCTTCAAGCAAGGACTACCTGCAATAACTTGAGAAGATATAATAATTTTTTCTGATGCTGGGAAAATCGAAATCAATTGAAACAGAGGCTGATAAACAGGGTGGCTAGATGTTATCGTGAGGCACTTGTGTGAACTTCTAAACTCAGAGAAGCATTTACTCTCTGACAATCCTTGAGAACAACAACTTCAGATCCCAACCACCAAAAGATATTTAAGCCACCAAAGCATTCTAATTTTTTTATGGGAGTATATTTCATTTTTCTTTGAATATTTTAGCTAGATTGTTAATAAACTGTTGAATACTTTCCTCTTCTTACTTGCAAACAACAGATCAAATGACATTTGATAAGATTTAAGTGTAAATAGCTACTTCACTGTCATTTTCACATCATTGAGCATTAACACTGATTACCATTAAGTAGATCAAACTGCATTCTAGTAAGAAAGTGAAAAAGTAATTATAAACATTCAGGACATGCAAATTGTGCTCTACAAAGGGTGATGCACATTACCATGTAATAAATACAACAAATTAAGAATAACTAACATATTCAATGCTAAATAACTAGTATGCATCAGGCTCAGCAGAATGCAGTGTATTCGATTATAACCTAGTGTGTTACATGTACCCAGTTATTGTGATTTGCAATCCATAACTAATGGTTTGGAACATTATGTAGACAAGGCTACTATGGCTTATTACACAAACTACAACCGTCATTATATGTATAGCAGCAATAGCATTTCATGCAAACTTACTCTCGTTCCTTTTGTTCCTGGTAGTCCTGGTTCTCCAGTATCACCCTACGGAAAGATACAAAAACTTGTTTGTTTATTGTTATCAGGATTTCAAGTACTATTCTGCAAGTTAATGTTTGGCATAAGGTTCATTTTACCTTCGTTCCGGAGGCTCCTGGAGGCCCTTCTGGTCCTTGTACTCCAGGAAATCCAACTAAGCCTTGTAAACCTGGCAAACCTCTTTCACCCTGTGAAAATTAAATACACAATATATAATATATATGTGATATATGCATTTCCTTCAACACCCAAAATGATGCTGCTGATAGTGGTGGTGGTGGTGGTGGAGGAGGAGGAGGAGGAGGAGGAGAAATATGTATAACATATAGCAGTGAGAACAAAAGCCAATAAGAATCTACTTCTTAATGTCATGAAGTCAGAAAGGACATTGCTACTGGAACATCAATGAGTTAAAAAAGGGGCTAAATTACATTTTTTCACATTCATAAGGCAGAGTTCCTATTCTGGGCTTACCATTTATATTTGTAAAGATATTAATGCAACTAAAATGATGCACGTTCCTTATGTTTAAGATCTTTCACATCAATCTGAAAATCAGTACAAAATTAAGACTGACACATTTACAAAATTAAGACTGACACATTCCCCTTCCAGATTTTTTAGATTAGATTTTTAGATTTATTTATTTATAGGCCGCCCTTTTCCCTGAGGGGACTCAGGGCGGCTTACAATCAAAAAGGAAGGGGAGTGTAGGACAATACGAAAAAAGAAATGTGCACAAAGTAAATTAGACAATAAAACTCAACATTCACTCAGCATTCGGGAGGGGCGAAATAAGATTATCCCCAGGCCTGACGGGTTAGCCAGTTCTTGAGGGCTGTGCGGAAGGCCTGGACGGTGGTGAGGGTACGAATCTCCACGGGGAGATTGTTCCATAGTGTCGGAGCCGCAACAGAGAAGGCTCTCCTCCGAGTAGTCGCCAGTCGGCACTGACTGGCGGATGGAATACGGAGGAGGCCAGCTCTATGCGATCTGATGGGACGCAGGGAGGTAATTGGCAGAAGGCGGTCTCTCAAATAGCCAGATCCACTACCATGGAGTGCTTTATAGGTGGTGAGTAGGACCTTGAAGTGCACCCGGAGACCATCTCTTTTTTGCTTTTTTATTTGTTTACATGCCATTAAAACAATTTCCATCACGGTAGCCATGTTATTATTTTGCTACAAAAACAAAAGTCATGTGCTACTTTAAAGACTAACAATTATAATCCCAAATGGATCATAGTTCCTTTTATCAGACAAATTTGTGATTTCATCAGAATTTGTGGTTTCAAATTGTAAAGTTTTTTTAGCTAATAACATAGTGTAATCAAAGAACTTAATTAAAATTATAATATTTCTTCAGTTACAAATACAAGGGTTTAATATTTGCAGAATATTCAGTTTGAAAAATAAATAAAAACTTAGAATTAGTTTACCACAACATCCCAAAATTCTATTACAACATATTAAAACTGATTAACAGCAGAGTAATTCTAATAATACTTTAGAATAGTTCAATGATCCCAATGTCTGTCCAGTGACAATAGATTAACACTTCAAAATAGTTTTGTATCCTTCCTACATACAAATCACAAAATTGCAGCCAAAGAGGCTGTTCTTTCTTCAAGACTGGAGCCTTGTCTTTAACCTCAAAGGGAGAAAATCAGTGACAATTTTGGCAACACTTTGCAGGCTATAAGATTGCAGCCTAAATCAGTTTAATTGGAATCATTTATATATGTTTCGTATGCATTTTTATTTACTATAAAACATTTGCAACTTCATGGACAAGTAGCAAGCAATATTCCTAACTTTATTTCCTTTGTTAATTGTTTACAATATATTTTAATTAGTAAACTATATTTCAGAAAAAGTTGTAAGAGAGTTTGAGAATATGATGTCTACAAAGTTCTGCCTAGAGTTTTCTGAGAACTATTGTCCAGGAGGTGCCACTATTAACTTTTGCTCCCTCTTTTCACCAGTTTTCAGCTCTTCTGGAATAGGCACAAAAGCAGTTTCAAAGAACAACATTAGAAACAGCTGGTCAGGCCTAATAATATTTTCTTTAAACTCTGGTATCAAATTCCAAGGTTTCCTAAACTTCAGTTTTTAAAGAGCAGGACTGGGAGGGGTGTAAGGGTGAAGGTTCGTTCTCTGAGCTTGTGGGTTGGTTTCTGAACATTTTTTTACAGGATAGGTAACACTTTTCAGCAGAGTTTAGGGGATGGCAGTGCCAGTGTTCTTCTGCTTATAAGGATTTCAGGTATGGGTGTGTCAAGTAAGGGTCTCACGATGGGTCAGCTCTGAGTCATCAATGATGGGTCTTGTGATAACGTAAGATTATATCAGGTCACGGTCATTGGGAGGTAAACTGCTGGTGCATGGGAGTTGCATGGGTTGGTTGAGCGTCAGTTCTGTCTCTGGTGGGCTGTGCAGTTGATTTGGATTCTGAGGGATTCACAGCTGATTGTAGGTCAATGTGTCTGTTGATTGAATTGCTTGTGGAATGCCAGGCTTCAATGAACACACAAGCCTGGCAGGTGGCAATGTGGCTGATGATTTTTGTGTTGATCCAATTGAATTGGTGCTGTTTGGTGTCAGTGTGGATAGAGATTAAGGATCTGGAATCCTGGCATTTTTGACTAGTGGATCCTGGTTTTAAATTGATGTGATGTTTGTCCAATGTATAATTGGTTGCAATGGGTACAGTTCAGAGGTGGTATTCAGCAGGTTCTGGAGAAAAGGTAGTGGAAATTTTGAGTAGTTCAGAGAACTGGTAAATACCATCCCTTATGGCCCTGACTCCATCTATTTTCTGCCTCCCGAATCCCAGCTGATTGGGAGGAAATGGGGATTTTGCAGTAACCTTCCCCTGGAGTGGGGAGGGGATGGAGATTTTACAGTATCATTCCCCTGACATGCCCAAGAAGCCACGCCATGCCACACTCATCAAGTCACACCCTTGGGGGGGGGGGAGTCTGCCAGGGCACAGGCCAGAGCTAACTAAGGGGCGCGGGTCGGGAGTGCTGGGAAGGGTTGAGATTCCGGGGGAGACATTAAGCCATTCCATTGGGGGGGGTTCACCATCTCTGCTATTTGTGGGAGAAGCAGATATGGTGGGGGCCCTGCAGCTGACCCATTACTGTGAAGCTACACATAATTCTTAATCTTAATTCTTACTCTTTAAATTCTGGGGCAAGGAATCATTACTTAGTTTATTACCAGTAATGGTAGAAGAAGGAAGAATGTAGGCCATTGAATTCAATCTCTTTCTTAGTGCAGAACCAACTTAAATATTGAAGACTAATGGCTATTATGCTTCAAATATTGTGTTTATTTTAAGCACCACTCATTAAAAAGTTCAAAGAGATTGGAACGTACAATGAAAATGTTAATGAGAATAAACAGGAGATTGGATACATCAATCTTACAATGAATGACTGAAGGAACTGAATGTTTAGCCTTAAGAAGATTGAAGATGACCAGACAGGATATGATAACACTCTTCAGAAAAATGAAAGAATGTTATAAGAAGAGCACAACTTGCTCTCTATCTCCAGAGTTCAAAATATGAAATAATTGTCAATGTTGGGTATGCTTTAATTTGGATTTTTACAGAAACAGGGAGTAAAATTTGATCCTGAGGCCTGAGATTCTATGATATTTATCTTTGATGGAATCTCTTATCCATTACCACTGGTAGCAGTTTATTATGTATCATTATGCTGGTACCTACATTCAATAAGACACAAAATAAAAGAATACAATAAAATATCTATTGATAAAATAATTTATTACAATTATAACATATAAAATAAGCCTGTTTCTTAAAGGCTCATGACCCTGACATATAATAAACCAGAATAATATGATAACCAATAAAGTGACCAACAAAGTACTGAATGACCAATGAAATTTGGGGGAGAGGGCATAACATTGAAAACTTAGTATCCAATCAGATTATGAAATATGTGTATGGCACTAAGAGACACAAGTATGTATACATAAAAATGTTGACACAAACAAAAGAGGAACTACTTCTTGGGTACTGCAGATGTACTACTGAATTCCTTCTGTCTTTGGTTCTAAGACAGAGAAATACACTTTTGTTTTGAAATACAGTAGTGGCAAATATCTGTAGCTCAGTGTAGGATTAGGTGAAGGTTTGTTCTCAGAGTTTGTGAGGCTGTGTATGAGGATGGTCTTTTCGTCATCAGATAAAGATCTGCTGGATAGATTTTTGATCCATAGTTCTGAGTTGTTATTTTGTGATTTTGGAGTGATGGTATTGAGTTTCTCTTGTAGTGAGTTGCGTTTTGGGCTTTGTATTTTGTTGGCATTCCTGTGGATCGTACATCATTTGAAGCCATTATTCAGCTAATAATAATTATTCTGTATCAGATTTAGTTTGCTATGTTAATATGATACTATGTATTACTGATTAGGTTTTATAGCGTGCCATATGAATACTATAATTACATCCACATGTGATTACATTTTCAGTCACAAACAACAACCTGCTTATTTTTCTTCTACTTAAGAAATTTTTCAGATGGATCTAGAAAAGTGAAACTTTTTGTTAGTTTTCATTAACGTCACTTCCCAGAACAGTTTTATCTTTACGCAATGTGTCTAGTCAGAAACAGCATTTGTTGAGGCTAGAAACTCAATTATCTACTATTTATTTTATTTATTTATTTAAAACATTTATAAAGCCACCCATCTTTTAACCTACTCTGGTCAGCTTCCAATCTATTAGCCTGTAAATTTCTTGCAATTCCCTAAAATAAATGTTTGGAAATTTTAAAAAATTTAATGTTTGAAATCATTTTCAAATTGGGGTGGGGGGTGGCACGTGATGGGTGATGGGGAAATTTCATACCAATCACATGAGATTATATAACACTATCCCAAACTTGAAAAAGATGTTGATCTTTGAGTTAATTTTTAACCAAAATGGATGTGAAAGTGACTTAATGAGAGACCGCCTGCTGCCAATTACCTCCCAAAGACCCATTAGAGCCCACAGATTAGGTCTCCTCCGGATTCCATCTACAGGCCAATGTCGATTGGTGACCACCCGGAGGAGGGCCTTCTTTGTGGTTGCTCCGGCCCTCTGGAACGAACTCCTGTGCTGTTCTGGCAGACCTGGGGTTGACGAGTTGCCTTCCCCACTCGAATTGTGTGACTGTTGATTGTTTTTAAACTTTTCTCTGTATCTTGTTTGTTGTGTTACCTTGTGTGTACTCCCCCCCTCCCTTGGGTTTGTTAGCCGCCCTGAGTCCCTCTGGGAATAAGGTGGCATATAAATGCAATAAACCTTTAACCTTTAACCTTTAACTATTAAGCCTATAATGGCACACTGAAAATAATTCTGTCTAAAGATCTTTCTTATGAAATAAACATTTCTTCATTTTGTAATAGTAACAGTTACTATTTATGTTGGATCGCACTTTCTGCCTACTCCAAAATATATCAGCTCAGAAAGCAAGAGTTCAGAACATTTTGATAAAAAACTGTCTATTAAAATATTATATTATGGTTCTTTTCCAAAATTTTGTAGGGTTTTGCTAATGACATTTAAAGAGAAAGAAAAATTGTGGTTTGAAAATACATTTAATACCATTATTATACTGAGCTAGAAAACAATGTGTTTGATGTTGGCTTTTGAACATCCAATAAGGCCAATCATTATGAGATGTGACTTATATTTTATGCAAGGGTGCAAATATTGCAACCCAAGAATCCTATGGAGCCCACCAGCATTCCTTATGCAGGGCCCATACTGGACTAAGTTGGAATTAAAACAAACAAACACTCTATTTTACTGCAACATGTTTTGTCATTTAGTATCAACAACAGCTTTTACTATACAAATTTTAATTTATACCTAACTTAAAGTGTACTTCACAACAAATTTTATGCTGTCATTAATTGTAGAAATACTTTTTAAAATGATAGACAGGCAATGTCCTAATGAATTAGATTTAACAGAAAAAACAGAGATTTAAAAATAAAAACCCATTAGATTATAGGATACATTATCCCTGTTCATCAAATTGTCTCCTTCATATTGTAGGAAGTTAGCACCCACCCCTCTCATAGAGAAATGAAATATCCTGGGAAATATTGAAAAGATAGAATATTATATTTCCCTGGATCAGAAATGGAGAAACATGTTTTAGGCAGGAAACAGATTCATTCTTAATGAATAGCCCCCCCACCTTTGTTAATGGGTCATTAAAAAAAGCCTGGGCCAGCCTATTTACCTAACAAAACCTGGGGAGCCTGGGGAGGGCGAAAACAGCCCCCCTATCCCCTGGAGGCCCTCTGGAGGCTTCAGGACCTTACCTGAAGCCTCCGGAGCGCAAAAAACTGGCCCTATGAGCAAACCAGAAGTATTTCCGATTTGCTCGTAGGGCTGGTTTTAGCCCTCCAGAGCCTTCGAGGGCCTTTCAGAGGCTTCCCTGAAGGCTCTGGAGGGCAAAAAACCACCCTATAAGCAAACTAGAACCAGTTTGTCCGTAGGGCTCTTTTTTGTCCTCCGGAGCCTTCGGGAAAGCCTCCTGAAGGTACTTGAAGGCTCCGGAGGGCTAAAATCGGCCCTATGAGCAAACTGGAAGTGACTTCCGGTTTGCTTGTAGGGTCGTTTTTTGCTCTACATAGCCTTCAGGGAAGTCTTTGGAAGGTCCCTGAAGGCTCCGGGGGGAGGGGTTAAAACGAGCCCTATGACAAACCGGAAGTTAATTCCCGAACTTCTGGTTTTCCCATAGGGCCAGGTTTTTGAGCTCCGGAGGCTTCAGGGAAGTTCCTGAAGTCTCCGGAGGGCCTCCAGAGGGCTCCTATAAAGCCTCTGGAACCTGGGGAGGATGAAAAAGCATGCAAAAAATGGGAGTGCTGGTCATGCGCGCATGCTGGGGTCGCACATTGCATTATGGGTATGGCACACCTGTGCATGACCCCCCCTGAGCTCCCCCTGCTGTTGGCACACAAGCCAAAAAAGGTTTGCCATCACTGGCCTAGAGAGTTGCCTCTGCATGGTCCCATAGGAGTCTGACAACCAATAAGAAAACATTTCTTACACAGGAACAGGAAACAGAGAGATGGGGCCAAACAGAGTATAAAAAACCCAGTAAGCCCCTTCTTCGCTCTTTTTCATCTTCTTCACCTAACATCTGGAAGCATGTGATCACCTTTTTCTCCAGGACCTCAAACCATTTTTCCAAGCAGCCTCCACGTTTTCAGTGTCTTTTCCCCCACTTGGAACTGAACCCAGAAGGACATTTCTTCTAATAATGCAGAACAGAAAGATCACCAGTGTTCTACTTTCTACCTCTATTCTGCTGCTATTATGTATATAAAAAGGTTTTAGCTGGAGCAAGGTCATTATCCATGCTATTTATCCACAGGAGGTTGTTTCCAGTGGTTCTGAAACATACTATGCCTATTGTTATAATTTCTTACCTCTTGTTTGAAGTCTCTCTCACCCTCTGATTTTGCCTGCTTTGTCAATTAGCTTTTGCATGTTTTGCTGATTTTTATTAAATATCAAGATATCTTTCTGTTAGCTGTACTGAATGGTCTGTGTGCCTCCTTTGATTTCGAGTTAAAGGTTGACTGGGAATGTGCTGGGTGCAAACTAAATAGGAAATTACCTACAGTAATTTTCCAGCAGAGATAAAGTTTTATTATTTGTTAAACTAGTAACTATTAAATTGTGTACCAAAAATAGAATTGTCAGCCTTGTCTTAACTTGTGCATTTTAAAAAGAAAGACCCTCAACCCCATTTGAAAAGAAAAAAGTATACTTTTACTAAAACCAAGTGGTTTGAGGTTTGAGGTTTTTGAGGTTTTATTTGCATTTGTAGGCAAATAAAAGTGGTTAAGTGGTTAGGGTAAGCATAGATAGATCTGAATATTCCCATGTAAATCTCATGATTTTTTCTTCCCTTTTGGCCATCTCGTTAGTGTCCAATGGTATTCAAAGTAGGTGTTTTGGTCACACTTCTAAAGTTTGGTGCCTTTTTGGTGGGTGTTTGCATTCTGTGCCCTTGGATTTTTCAGCCATTGTCTCTGATTGGCACCTTTGGTTCTTGTCATTCTCTCTCCCTATTTCCCCCCCCATTCCCCTTCCCCCCTTTTTATGGCAGGATGCCATGAAAGCATAGCAAGGTTGAAGTGGTGTGATGGCAGATCTGATATTATTTCTCAAATTGCAAGATTCAACATGATTTGGTTGCAAATTGGGAGATATTATATTTCGGATGGAGGACTTTTCTGGCCCTGGTGCTAAAGGTCATTTTTTTTTATTTTGAAAATCCACCTAAACACTGGAAAGTTATCAGTAATTTAGAAGCTTCAGTTGATGAAAAATGCAGGGGTGAGGGCTCATATGTGCAAACATTATACCTCTGCTTTGTGAGCTGCATTGGTTATCAATTTAAGATGCTGGTGCTGGCCTATAAAGCCCTACATGGAATGGTGCTGGGTTATTTGAAGCACCACCCCCTCCCCAATTACATTTATCTATCCCATTGGATCTGGCATAAAGACCTTGTTGTGGATTCTATCCACAAGAAAGTGCCGCCTAATGGGACCCAGGAGGAGAGCTTTTCAGCCACTGCACCTGCTCTCTGGAATATCATTTTCCTAAGGTCAGACTGGCCCAACCTTGCTGGTGTTCTAGAATAGACTGAAGATTTAGTTTTGCCATCTAGCCCGAGGGAGGTGGTGCAGAGCCTATAAAATGGTTACCTGATATGGTTTTAGATTTATTTATTTATTTTTTATCCACCTTCATTACTTTATAAGTAATTTAAGGTGGCAGACATACATAATACTTCTTCCTCCTTCCACAAAAAACCCTGCGAGTTGAGTTGGGCTGAGAGAGACTAACTTGGCCCAAGGTCACCAGCTGTCTTTCATGCCTAAGGCAGGTTTAGATAGAACTCACAGTCTCTTGGTTTCTAGGCCAGCACCTTAACCAAACTGATAGGTTTTTTTAATTTTAATTTTTTGTTTGATTATTTAGGGGGTTAGGGTTAAGGTCGTGTGAAGACCAACTGGCCGGTATACATGTGCTGGGGCAGCTGTCTGGAGTGCATGCATGCGATGGGATCCAGAAGAGCAGCTGGCGATGGTGTGCATGCCCACAGAGAGGGCTCTGCATGCCACCGCTGGCACATGTGCCATAGATTCACCTTCATGGGGATACAGTAGACAAATGTAGTCCAGACATACAGTTAATCTGAATCAACATAAGGCAGTTTGTTAAGAATCCCATATCTAGATCAAGGCCAAATGATACAATCTCTATCCCATTTCAGCCACTCACAATTTAAACTACACATTTATATATTCATCTTTATGGGGCTAAAGGAAAGTTCTATCACAACATTTGCCACTTTTCATAAGATTCTAGGCCCGTGATGGTGAATCTATGGCATATGTGTCAAAGGTGTCACGCACAGCCTTCTCTGTGGGCATGCAAGTCGTCGCCCCAGGTCAACTCCACTGTGCATGCGCAAGTGCCTCCCGCCAGCCAGCTGATTTTCGGGTCTCTGTTGAGCATATGGGAGATGCATGCGCATGCACAGGGGGAGTGCAGAAGTGTGCGGCACCCCGTGCCCTGTTTTTGGACCCAGAAAGCTTCAGGGACGCCAAAACGGGTCGTGGGAGTTGTGGTGTGCCCCCCACCACATGCCTCATTTTTGGCTCAGGAGGCTTCAGGGAGTCCTGCTAGGCCCAAAACGGACTGTGCGGGGTTGTTGGCATGCATGCGTGGGGAGGGCATGTGCATGATTATGGGGGTGGGGTGCACAGAGGGTGTCACACTCGCATTGCATTATGGGTGTCAGCAAGTACATGTGCGCTGTCACATGGATGCACTTTTGGCACACGAGGACAAAAAGATTAGCTATCACTGTTCTAGGCTAATCCTAGAAATCTATGAGATGGGCCTAGTTTAACATGTAGCTTTTGCCTTTGGATGGTGTGTTTAGCAACCACTATAGGGTTACTAGCACATATGTGAAAGGGAAATCTTTTCCTTATAGGGTGGGTCACAATTAATACTAAGGATGTCAGTGAGTGGAAGGTTGGGACTCCATTAAGCCCTTTGCTTTTTTGACCAAGATTCAAGAAGTTCAGATTTCAAGATTACAATCTTGGTACCTCCAGCATTAAAAATAACTTTCTTTTCTGCCATCCCTCCATGCATTCAAAGATTTGAATTTGTTGTTCACAGGAATGGACATAAAATACTCTAAAATTTAAGATGTATGATTCACAGAATGTTTTTAAACAACACTGGTATATGTCTTACTCAAATACTAGCTCCGTTCAGTGAACCTGATAGGACTTTTCAGCTGACTGCTTAATTTTATTAATAAACGGTTTAAACATCAGTATTAACTTTTGTTTTATGCATTTCTATAAATGGGCAAGGATTTTTAGTAATATGTCCATAAGGAAGTAGAGATTTCCTAAAACTGTTTTCCCAGGGGAATAAAGTGGATGTGATCCTCAAAGAATGTCCTTCCTATAACCATTAAAATTGAGATTTGTAATATAGTTTCTCAGGGTTGTAGAATTAATATTAGAAAAAGCCTGTTCTTATATATATTCAAGGCATTCAAAAGCAAGTCATTTCAGAGGTCATTGCAAAACTTTATTTCAAATGTTTGTTGGTGGAGAGAGGTGAATCCTTCAACAATCCAGTCATTTATCACAGTTTTATCTTAAATCTCTGCTCCCCTGTGTTTTCCAATTTGGTTGTGTCCAATTTTTACTTCCACATAGCAAAATATTATCTCCCCTCCCAAATTGGGTATCCTGATAGTATTAAAATTCATTTATTCTGATTTATTCAAAATTGGTAAAAACACAAGGAAGGAAAAATACTGTACATACAGAATACTTACTTTTTGCCCCTTTACTCCATTGCAGTCACATTTTCCACAACCAGAACAACCCTGTAATTAAAAAAAAAAAGCAATCAATCAATTTGGTAATATCTACAACAAATGTTAGACTTTGCTAGAGGAGGTTTGCTAGAGAAAAAGTTGCTTGTAAGTAAAATGTATTTGTCCACTAACACTATTTAAGTAATACTGACTCCATTAAAAACCCAATTTAGATAAAGATAACACAAATCTATACAGTTGTAATATTGGTATTCCTTAGGAAATAGAAAAAATATATTTTGAAGCTGTTATCTATGAATTGATCTGCTAGAGTCCCTGTTGCAAAGATGTCCCTTTGAGAGTTCACTTTCTCTGCTTAACCCCAAAGAACTGGGGAAATGGGAAATCAAGGGTCCTGTAGATCGTATCATTATGATATACTGGATATAAATTTAGCACTTGCCATACTATAGCAAAAAGACTACTAAGAATAATCATAGTGTCCACAGAAACACTATTTGGTACACAAAAACTGTCTTATAGCAACTGTTGCAGAAAATTACAGGCTTAGACTTCTCATGATACAGGAAGGATTTATTTGGCAGCCAGGTTCAGAAAGCTAACATGTAGCTAGCATTGGAAATTCTGAACAACCTTCATTATCGGAGCACGCGTTCTTATACATTCTCAAAAGCGGCGCAACACGGAATTACTTAACTCATTTCTTATTGGTTATTTTGGGGGAAAAGCCTTATAAGTAGATGGGGGTCCTACTTCTCCTTTTGTTCTTGGGACACAGGTATGGATTACGTGTCTTTAGCGAACTTTAATTGAACCTTGTGGTTTGGACTTTTGACATAGGGACGTTGGCTGGAACATCTTGTGGTTAGAGGCTGATGACATTTCCCTGCCTCTTTAAGCAAGCTTCTAACTGTCCCTTTTATGCCATGTCTTCATTCTTATATTTTAATTCATGTTTTATTCTATTTTACAACAGTGATATCCAGCTTTATACAAATGGCAAATGAATAGACTTTGGTGTTGCATTTTTTAAAAAACAAATCTATTCTATTGAGCATAACCCATGGTGATTTTGTGGGCACAAGCTTCTAATTTTCTTGGCAACAATACAAACATGCATTACCATTTTGCCATTGCCTTTTGTTGAAATAGTCTTTTAAACTTTCCAAACCAGCCTACACCTTTGAGATTCCACTAGCCTCTCTGACCCTACTAGACAACTGCAAATGTTTTAAGAGACATTCAGCCTTTCCTGCATTTATCATTCTTAGATATTGCAATTTAGGCAAAAGAGCTCTATATCATATGTGCTATTATTTGGAGGCTAGGAACTAGAACTGTGATTTAATGAGGAGTCTGGGAAATAACATTTGATGAAGTTTCCCAATCTATTCAGGATTTCTTGAGGAAGCAAAGAAATCCCTTACATAGTTTAACTGATCTAGTCTGAGCAGACAGTCATTCCTTTATCTGATGTGATCACACAGCAAAGAGAATTATAAAGCCCAGGGGTGATTTGCCATTTCCTGCTTCCTGGGGCTGAGAGAATGTGACTGGATCAAGATTACCCAACTGGCTTTGAGCCCAAAGTGGAACTAGAACTCATGGTCTTTTGGTTTCTAGTCTGATGCTTTAACGACACCAAAATGACTCTCTAATTTTCAATTACATATATTTTCCAGATTCCAGATTCCACTGCAGTTCAAGGTTTACAGCTTAGTGTATTTATTTATTTGTGACTCCAATTTCCAATTTTAATAGATTTGTATGCCGCCCAATCCCGAAGGACTCCAGGCGGCTTACATAAAAGCAGTTTAAAAGCATTTTAAAAAGTTTAAAATACAGGACAAAAACGAGTTAAAAGAAGGACACAACATTCACTCGATCTTAATGGGGCTGAAGGTCAATCTAGATCAACAGCCCCAGGCCTGCCGGAACAGCCAAGTCTTAACAGACTTACGGAAGGCCGAGAGAGTGGGGAGGGTCCGGATCTCAGGGGGTATATCGTTCCAGAGGGCCAGGGCAGCTACAGAGAAGGCTCTCCCCCGAGGAACTGCCAGACGACACTGCGTAGTCGACGGTACTCGGAGAAGGCCTGCCCTGTGCGATCTTATTGGGCGCTGGGAGGTATGTTGCAGGAGGCGGTCATGGAGGTATCCAGGTCCTAGGCCATGTAGGGCTTTAAAGGTAATAACCAGCACCTTGAAGCGTGTTCGGAGACCAATAGGGAGCCGGTGCAGCTCGCGGAGGATAGGTGTAACTTGGGTGTACCTAGGTACACCCAATATCGCTCGTGCGGCTGCATTCTGGACCAATTGTAGTCTCCAAACACTCTTCAGGGGCAGCCCCATGTAGAGCGCGTTACAGTAGTTGAGCCTTGAGGTGACAAGGGCATGAGTGATCATTTAGAGTGCCTCCCGATTCAGGTAGGGCCGCAACTGGTGCACCAGGCAAACCTGGGCAAAAGCTCCCCTGGTCACAGCTGACAAATGATGTTTTAATGTCAGCTGCGGGTCCAGGAGAACACCCAAGTTGCGGGCCCTCTCTGAGGGGTGTAAGATTTCACCCCCTAGGTTTAAAGATGGAATATCTGGACTATTTTGGGGAGGCAGCATCCAAAGCCACTCAGTCTTGTTGGGTTGAGCGCAAGCTTGTTCATTCCCATCCAGACCCTGACAGCTTCCAGGCACTGGCACATTACTTCTACCACTTCACTGAGTTGGCACGGGGCGGACAGATACAGCTGGGTATCGTCCGCGTACTGGTGGTATTTAATCCCGTACCAATGAATGATCTCACCCAGCGGCTTCATGTAGACCAATGATTAAACAAATGGTGACCTCCCATTTTATAGGAACCTACTCTATGTCTTCACTACATTTTCCTAGATTAATTAAAGCTCTAATGCAAGTCTAGATTAGCAATGAAAATCTTATCATGCACCGCATTCTTCACTAGAATCAGTCTGGGGCTCTCAAAATATGTTGTGAAAAAACAAGGTTGTACATGCAAAGATTAAAAACTCATGGTTCTATCCTGCTCATGACAAACTTAAAATTCTTCAGAAAAATAACCTCTCATAACGTACTGTGCATGGTACTCAAAACCTATGAACACGCTTCCCTTTTTAAAAAAAAATTTGGGTGGAATCTGTGGTGGAGGGAATAAATGAAATGACCAAGACCCCATGGTGAAGATTTATTTGTCTATAAAATGTGGAAGGGGAAAAGTCTGTGTGTTTTTATTAAGTTGGTTTAACAATAGAATACTTAATGGCGCATTCAAATGAATTATTTTAATTGTAAAAACAAGAAAACCATTGATTTTTCCCTTTTCCCATGTAGCTAACTAGTACCAAGTTAGGCTCCACCATCATCACCCTGACCCTCAACTGTTCTTAAATTCTTAAGATCTGGTTCTTTTCACCTCTCTCACCTATAGAATCAGAAAATGAAAATGACTATTAATGACTATGTTTCATATGTGACAAAGAACTACATGTTTCCCTGAAAATAAGACCTCCCCAGATAATAAGCCCAATTGGGCTTTTGAGCATGTGTGCTAAAATAAGCCCTCCCCTGAAAATAAGTCCTCCCTGAAAATATTTAAGCGCATGTCCAGTTTGCATGGCAAGCTAGTAGCCCCACGCACACCCACACACCCTTACCTAACAGCCACTCCCACAACCCTAGCCATCGTGCCCCTTCTATCATGCTAATGGCCGCCGCAAAAAAAGTGGCAGACTCAGCGACATGCCTCACGGGTGTAGTAGCGCAACACAGCAGCAGCAATGAGATGACCATGCTTGCCACCTCATTCACCTCAAAAATAATAAGAGCTCCCCAAAAGTAAGGCCAAGCACTTATTTCGGGGGTCAAAAGAAAATAAGAACATGTCTTATTTTTGGGGAAACACAGTATATAAACATATACAGATAGCTTTGCTTTAAATATTATTGTTGATGGGGTGGGGGGACTGTGTTCAAAGGCATGTCGTACCAGTAGTCTTTTCCTCCAATTTCAGAATGTGCAAGCTTTCTAGTAAAGTAATTGTAATTGTCTCATAGATATATTTTTTAAAAAGAAAGTGATATATGAATTTTAATTAATACGAAGTAGTATGTTTTTGTTTCTTTAGTCCTAGCACTCCAAATTATTTTTCAAACCAAAATGTTTAACAACTGTCAGACTTGGAAGCGATCTTTTGCCTTTTGGACTTCAGGCCTGTCACATTTTCTACTGTGGGAAAATGGGAGGGGGAATTTTACAGAGTGTGGGTGATATATAGCCATAACAACATTCTTTCTCAGAAAGTCAAGGTCAACTTGCCCTGTAGCTTTGAAGAGGTGACTGGGAGGCAACTCTTGGTTTGGATGGTGCCTGATTGGCTCATGTGATGGACATGTGGGTGCTGGGCAGGGGCTTGAACTTTCTTTTGTGTCGGGAAAACCTGGAAGCTTTCAGATTCAGATTTTCCCAGATGTGCCAATATGATATCTCTAATAAAATGGAACTTTGAGGAAACTTAAGCCTCGGAGTCTTCTTTGGTTGGGGGTGTTACTTGGAACCCTGACAACAACAAAGTTTGTTAAAAAATCCCAAATGGGCAATAAATTTCTAATCATAAATGTTTATTTTCCAGGACTTGCCAAGAGCATTCTGATCTGTTATGCTTTGGGTAGCATAGCATTTCCTCATTGACTCAACCAGCAAGGCCAAACATCTGTGGATTTTTCTCTTTATCTAGACATTTCCTTTAGATAAATTGAAAAACAAATGGATCTCTCTTTCCTGAATCTAGGTGAAACATTTATATTTGAATTATAGATACTTGTCAAGAATATAGATCAATACAGTACAGTAAACACTGCAAATCAGGAGTTAGGAGGGTACCTATGAACTTTGCAAATAAAATATTTTTAATTTAAAAAGTAGCTTTAAAGATTACAATATTCTTGAATGAGATTTTGTTTGTGAAAATGTTCAAATTTCAGAAGACTTAAACGGTTTTCAACATCCTATTGAGAAAGAAGAGTGGTCTTTCATGATTTGTGGGCAATTTTTTAAAAATGAATTGGAAGGGGGATAAATTTGAATCCTCATATAATTTTATTCTGAAATGTTTGCTATTGCTTTATATAGATCATAGAACAATACACAGAAATTTGTGAGAATAAAAGCATTGGCCTTCCACTAATCAGCATCTGGACTGGGGAGAAAATGGAAGAATGACTTCCAAGAATCCTGAAAAGGATGCACAAAAAGAATTTGTGCAGGACTTCCAGAAGGCATTCTTATTTATTTATCCTTCAGACAGTGAAGCAGCACTATGTCCAGGTGGGAGCACATGTGACACAAAAGCTTCGTTTGCCAAATATTGCATCTGCACATTTGTCGGTCTTGGACTGCCTTGGAATATCAATTTGCCAAAAAAAAAAAAAAGAATGATCAACATCATTTTTGTCCTGCTTGTGAGAGGGCTTTGGAAGCTGGAAAGCCCATAGAAAGCTGCTTTTAGAAATTACCAAAGAATTCCTCCAAGCAACAGACTTGTGACTCATACTGCAGAAAGCATGCTAAAATTCTTAGCTTAATCATGCTGTGCCCAAATTATAGCCAGGTTACAGCCACAAAGGTCTTTTTCAACAGTGTAGGGATGTTTAGAGCAACATTCTTCATAAGTATGGTTAAGTTCCCCAAATTCCATCCTTGATGGAAATTTGTAAATAACCATTCTATAGGTATGTATCTTTAGTAAAGAGATATGAGAAAAGGGTATCCTGTTCATATTATAAGAGAATCAATGGCATATTTTAATGCAGTTATACTCTGAACCTTTAAAAATGCTACCTGGAGAAAATCCAGCTCATCATTTTTTTATCAGTCTCAATGTCTGTTTACTCACAAGATCACAGGACATAGAATAATAGGGTTGGAAGGGATCTTGGAGGTCTTTTAGTCCAAACCCTGATTGAACAGAAGATCCTATACCATTCCGGATAAATGGCTGTCCAGTTTCTTCTTGAAAACCTTCAGTGATAAGAGTACCCACAACTTCCGGAGGCAAGCCATTGGCTAATTGTTCTCAGTGTCAAGAAATTTCTCCTTAGTTCTAGGTTGGATCTCTCATTAATTTTCTTGGCTTCCTTTTAATTGATCTATCTGATCAATTGGCAAATGTATCTTCATTTCCTCTTTAGAAATGACAAATGACATTTTCCACAAGAGGATTAGGTAGCCCTTTAGATATTGCAGTATAACAGTGACATATATTATAATATGGTTTTCATTGCTTTTTGGGAATACCTTGGGGCTCCTAATGATTTTCTCTCAACCTTCAGGTGATGAGATAGAACATATATGAATATTGTCTCCAATATTATCTTCTGAGGAGCATAAAACATCATTGAAGTATAAGACAGACAAATCCAGAAACCAGATACAGCATAGAACCTTTGGGATTGGGACAGTGGTGGGTTTCAAATTTTTTAGAACCTCTTCTGTAGGTGTGGCCTGCTTTATGGGAGTGGCTTGCCGGCCATGTCACTGGGTGGGAATGGCTTCGCAGCCATGTGACTGGGTGTGCGTGGCCAACTTGTAAAATGTGCTGAAACTCACTTAACAACGCTCTTCCTTAGAAACCAAAATGTTGGCTCAGAAACCCTGGCATTTGAAGCACACAAGTCTTAAATCTGTCAAGTTACAAGACCCTTGCACCCTAACCCTTTAGAAAAAAAACCCCAGGGGTGTTCAAACTTGACAGCTTTCAGACTTGTGGACTTCTACTCCCAGAATTCATCCTCTCACTCTTCATCTTGATAATGTGCAGACGGGTGGGGGGAGGGAGCTGGAACCGGTTCTAAACGGCACTGTAGATTTGTGGAATCTCTTCTATAGAAGAGGTTAGAACTGGCAGGAACCCACCCCTGGATTGGGATATTTGTGCATTTCCTCAGTAAATTAATTATCAAAAAAAGTTTTATCAGAATAATAACCTATATTGGAAAGAACATAAAAATCAAAAGTAAAGATGTGCAAAATGTTTTAAGGATAATAAAATGAAAGTTTCATAGCCCACAAGAAACAAGAAGTATTGAGCAAAATTGACAATGTGATTATTACCAGCCTGCAAATAAAAATATTTCAAAAACAGGATACCGGTTTGTACAATTTGTCATTCCAATTTTATGAGTTATTGATCCCTGTTTATTCTTACAGCTTGTTGTTAAGCAACTTAAGGCGAGTATAAAAGGCATTTTCTTCCAATGCATTATTGCACTTGTTCCCAAGGGTTCCACTCATACTTACAACACAGATGTCTTAAAAAATCAGTTTGAACTTCTTTATAATTCCCCTAAGAACTTTTATTGTGCGCTTTTCAATATATTTATCATGAATTTTTGTTTCTAAGTTTTGAAGAGATATATAGTTTTATGATGTCAATGTTAGGATGCATACTGGGAATACATTTGTGCATTAACAAATATGCCAAATGTTGACATTTCATAATATGTTCTGAAACATCAATCTTTAAAGTGACTTTACAGATGTGCTGGCTTCAAACTTTAATCATATGTTATAGTTCTGGATTGTTTCACTTGGAAGATGCTAATAAAATTAGCAAATTGTAATTTTTTTTATACAAGTGTACAAGGACTTTTTGATAGAAATCACACCTAACAGCGAAACTCATTTCTGAAATGTACATACATATTTTATTATCTTTTTAAATATTTGAATTCATGCTTTATTATCTAGGCTGGAAAGTTCAAGAATTCCTTTGTCATTTCTAAAGAGGAAATGAAGATACATTTGCCAATTGATCAGATAGATCAATTAAAAGGAAGCCAAGAAAAAGAAGAGTTATGCATTCATTTTTAGGACTCCTTTTCTTTTAGATCTTGATGAAACACTGAGACAGGAGGTGGGATCTGTTTCAGTGGTTTGAAGACCAGGGACTTTTTTGATCTGCACCGTATCCTTTTAGGTAAGAGGCAATGACAGACCACTTTTGTAAAAACTGCCAAGAAAACTGCAGGGACTTGTCCAAGCAGTCTCCAAGAATCCGATATGACTGAATGGGAAAAAGAAAAGAAAATTGTATCCTTGGCATCCTTTTGACTAAATTAGTTCACACCTTGGATGTACTTCTGGATACTGCTTTCACTTTTTCAGGCATAAGGGGTAAAAAATAACATTTAGTGTAAATTGGGTGTGAGTTTGTAATTAAGGTTTTGTAATCATTATCGAAAGAACAGTGGCTCCTTATTTGGCTTAGGGTAGCAGTTTCTGTAGGAAACCTATCAGGAAGAAAGTTTGGGAGCTTCACTTGGGACA
The DNA here is from genome assembly GCF_009769535.1 of Thamnophis elegans. Classification (NCBI taxonomy): domain Eukaryota; kingdom Metazoa; phylum Chordata; class Lepidosauria; order Squamata; family Natricidae; genus Thamnophis; species Thamnophis elegans. The sequence continues at coordinate 32,785,663 of NC_045543.1, read as the reverse complement.
GAATTTTCCAATTCGTATCTATTAGTCAGGGTTCCAATCTGTTTCCTGACTCAATTTAAAATGCTTAAATTTTAAACCTGTGACCTGTGTATTTCAGAACATGTCCTTTGTACGCTGAGAGCAAAGACAAATTCCTTGTGGGTCCAATCACACTTGGCCAATAAATAATTCTATTCTATTCTATTCTATTCTAATCCAATTCTATTCTATTCTATTTTGTTTTCTATTCTATTCTCATTGATCAGAAATGGATGTTCATAAGATGCTAAAACTTTTTATGACTTTACTTTACTCCTCCTCCTCTGCAGGAAGACCTCAAATATATTATGTATGTTATTATGAGGGATGTTCTTGATTTCTATAGTCATTAACAGCATTCATTAAGCTATTATTAGGGATCTGAGCCAACAGCTTCTAAAAAATGTGGAAATTAGGCCTAAAATTATGTGAAATTAGTGTTAAGCCTAAAAAATAAAAAAGTGTTATAAAATTAGAAAACAGAAAAAGACAGAGTTTGAAAACTCATTTCAGATATTGAATTACAACTTTCCCACTCTCCTTCAAAATTCTTTCAATTCAATTTTTCTTGAATTATATTTATATTAATGTTAAATTGGATTGTTCTGCTTTGATTTTCCTCAGCTTTCCTGAAATTGTATATGATAATAATAAAACTTAATGTGGCCTGACTTTGCATACCAAATTTCACTTCAAAATATCATTGTTCAGCAGATGTATTGTATTACAATCTTTAAAAGAATAATTCTATGCTAAAATGTCAGCCAATAGAACAAAGATCAATTACTATTGAGTAATATAATAAATAAGATATTAATATATAATTATATTGGCTTGTTGCACAGTCAGATAGATGTTTAGATTGGATTTGGCACCTATCAAGTCTTGTTTTGGAATTACACCCAAGGTGCCTATTATTATTGGTACTACCTTTGCTTTCTTTTGCCACAATCATTCTACTTCTATTTGCAGGTATATTGTTATCTTCTATTAATGATTAGGGGACTGGAGACTAAAACATATGGGAAATGGTTACAAGAACTGGGCATGGCTAATCTAGTGAGGAAAAGGACTAGGGGAGACATGATAGCAGTGTTCCAACATTTGAGAGGCTTTCACAGAGAGTAGAAGGTCAACCTATTTTCCAAAGTGCTCAAAGGCCAGACAAGGAACAATGGATAGAAACCGATCAAGGAGAGATTTAATCTAGAAATAAGGATAATTTTTTTGACAGTGAGAACAAACAGCTTGCCTTCAGAAGTTGTCGGTGCTTCATTACTGGAGGTTTTCAAGAAAAGACTGTACAGCCATTTGTCAGAAATGATGCAAGGTCTCCTGCTTGAGCAGGAGGTTGGACTAGATGACCTACAAGGTCCCTTCCAACTCTGTTATTTTATTCTGTTCTGTTCCGTTCTTTTCTATGTTTACATTAATAAAATTTATTATATTTATATAATCAATATTGAATAAGATAATAAATATATTATCATAATTTAATTCAACATTAACTAAATATTAAATATTTAAATACAACCCAAATAGGAACATAGATTTATGTTACAAATGTAGAGCAGCCATCCTAAACAACATATATCTGACAACATTACACCTATATCTGCCAGTACTGGGCTATGAACAGCTGTTTGAGGTGAACCAAGGGTCAGAAACAAGGATCAAAGAACAAACCAGGAACAAAATAACTAGAAGTCAGAAATGAAGAACAGCCTATTTTTCAAGCTTAGACCAAGAATATGGTGAGATGCAAACCAAGCTCATATGGAAGAATCAAGAAGACATTCACAATTATTTTTGAACCAAAGGAAACCCCAGGAAAAGTCAGTTTAAATATGTAAGTACTTTGTGGAGAATATTATTTATCTGTGGTTCATTGGTTTACATTCTGGAAACTATTCAACAAATTCAAACAGTTTGTTTTAACAGCGGCTAGATTATTTGAATGATGAATGAATGTTGCTTACTATTTTACTTCTATGTATTGTTTGTGTCTATTGTCTGTATACCCCCCCCCCCCTCATTTTATGTAAGCCGCCCTGAGTCCCCTCAGGGAAAAGGGCGGCCTATAAGTATTAATAAATACTCTATTTAAAAAAAAAAATTTAAACTTAGAGATTACAGAAATGAGAATGAAGTCCCTTATTTCATGTAGTATTTAATAAGACAAAATAACCTAAACTGGCTCTGTATAAGGTACACCCATGTGTAGGCCACATACTAATTTTGTAGTATATAAATAAATGAATAGGAATTGGGTATCAAATAAATTGGTATATAAGAATTCCCAGCAACATTTCTATTCAAGACTTCAGCAGTTATTACACATCTGAAGCAATTTCATTATTTCTATAATAAAGTTATGCAGTAATACGGATACTGGATAGCTGTCAGGAGCCATTGGATAGTCAGAAACACCCTGTATATATCAGCTTTCAGAGGAAGATCAAAGGGAACAAAAGAAGAGGTGAATTACTTCAGCCTTTGAACTCCATCTTTACTTTGGCCAGCTCTGTAAACTAATATCTATGATATAAACATAATCAAAAATACATTAAATTAATAATTATAGATATTATCTATATAACTGACATAATATACCAGGTAGTTTTTTCTATTGTGTGGTGCACATTTTATAAAACTGCATGTCAATTTCTGGGGGAGAATTAAGAATAACTAAAGAACTAAAATCTGTATTTTAGACAGCTCACTGATGAAATTAAGTTTGAAGTCCTTTACAATAATTAACACTTGTTTTTTAAATTCAGTCTTGTATCATCTCCTATTTAAAAACTGGGATTTCTTTGAATTCACAAGAAAGTTTAAATAAGAAAATCTTTCCATTAATCAAGAAGAATTAATCCAGAAAAGAAACAACAATACTGGTGAAACTCAAAAAATTAGAATATTGTGCAAAGGTTCATTTATTTCAGTAATGCAACTTAAAAGGTGAAACTAATATATGAGATAAGACTCATTACAGGCAAAGCAAGATAGTTCAATCTGAGATTTGTCATAATTGTGATGATTATAGTGTACAGCTCATGAAAACCCAAATCCACCATCTCAGAAAATTAGAATATTACATGCAATCAATAAAACAAGGATTGTACATAGAACAATATTGGACCTCTGAAAAGTATAAGCATGCATATGTACTCAGTACTTGGTTTGGGCCTCTTTTGCAGCAATTACTGCCTCAATGTGGCGTGGCATGGAAGTTATAAGGCTGTGGCACTGCTGAGGTGTTATGGAAGACCAGGATGCTTCAATAGTGGCCTTCAGCTCTTCTGCATTGTTCGGTCTCATGTCTCTCTTCTTTCTCTTGGCAATGTCCCATAGATTCTCTATGGGGTTCAGGTCAGGCGAGTTTGCTGGCTAATCAAGCACAGTAATCTCACGGTCATTGAATCAGATTTTGGTGCCTTTGGCAGTGTGGGCAGCTGGAAAATGAAGTCAGCATCCCCATAAAGCTCGTCTGCAGAAGGAAGCATGAAGTGCTCCAAAATCTCCAAAATTGTAAATTTGGAAAGAAGGATAGAAAACTTTGTTATTATATATTATGGATGTTTAGCTAGAATAGGACATAAGGATTTAGTGTCATTGGAGGATTTTAGAAATAGTAAATGAAATGCCAGTGTGTGGTTATGTATTAAATCTTGGTATATTTTATGGTGAAGGACGTTTAAACAACTATAGTCAAATGAAAATGGAGGTATGAGGACAGTAACAAGTTGCCCATTTATAAAGAAAATTGTGTCTAACAAAGAGAGGGAAAAACTATCTAGAGTGAATAGCTTTCTCCAAATTACAACATGCTACTTGACACTATTTGTTTCAAATATATAGAGATGTTTTGCTGCCTTTTAACTGAAAGTTTCAATTTTCAGTATATTCTGACCCAACCTAACCAACATTCTGTTTAGTTTTTATTGTCTTTTTAATCTTAATATCTAGAGAATAAAGCTTTCTAACTATTTTGGTTTCTTTCACAGAATATACTCTTTTCTGACATTGTGGTGCTATTTACCTAAGCATCACCATATAAACAGACCTTAGATCAGTGGTTCCCAACCTTTTTTGGCCATGCCTCACCTAAGCATCTTTAAAATCTGGATTCCTCCCCCCCGTGACATATAATTCTTACTTTACTCAAATTGTGAACTCTATTCACGTGGAAGAACCCTAAAAGGCCATTAACTTGGTTTTAACAAGTTGTCCTCGTTAAAAATAAAATTGCCCCCTGTGGGGCATGGGCCCCACATTGGGAACCACTGCCTTATATGAAAGCCTTGCTTTTATCTTTCATTTATAATTTTCACAATAAAAATTGAGCACAATATATCTCAATTTTCCATTCTAAAAATATACCAAAAAAGTGAACCTGTGCTTTAAGCACTTTTGGAATGACATGCTGTTTTTAGTATGTTCTAATTAATAGTTGTTGCCATTAAAATTCTGTATGTTTAGAAGCTTCTCACTTAAACCATAGTCTTTTATTGGCTTCAGAATTTGATGGAAAGCTTCCATACTATTGTAATGCTGAAACATCTGTACTCAAAAGTCTGTTGCACCATGGGTACTTCTTACTAATCAAGTGGAGACTTAGAAGAAGGGAAATATCACACAGAAGTCAGCTCCCAGAGGGAGTGCTGTATTGTTTATAACACTTTAGTTAATGCAGGGTCATATCAGGTAAGCTCTAGGTTGCAAGAATTGTCAGGACCTTGGACAGCATAGAGCAGGGGATCTGGTTTGGAGTAGTATTCTCTTGCAGCAAGAGTGGTTGTTTGAGCAGCATTCTCTAGGCAACGGAGGCCTTACAGTAGTTAGTAATGCATACCATGCCAGTGAATATATCCATTGCTTAATTATGATTGTAGCTGACTAGATGGCCCTTGGTTATTGTTATGGTCTCCTGCTCATGTCTGCCTGAACATTAAACAAATCTCTGGGTTCGTAGGGAATGAGTCTTCTAGAAGCTTGAAGGAAGGCCTAAAAGTAATGAAAGTTATTGAAAGTTTTTATTGAAATTAGATAAACTATTCATCAGAATCCAAATCATCCTCAAGATAACTGAAACCTATGAATTAAGACATAACCATAATATGCCACTCATTAACTACTACATGGAAAAGAACCAGCAAAGCAGAAGAGAAGCACAGCAATGCCATATTTTAAATGCCTTTAATTTTATACCCATGTCCTCAGCAATAGCCCAGCTTTATACCAGTCCCAGCCCTGAAACAGCAATTTTCCATCTCAATGATTTCCATGGGAAAGAGGGAAAAGAAACTAAAATATAATGGCAGCCACTTTGTCTACTTTGTCATCTCATAGATTATGATATACAGTAAAGTAAATCATCTCCCAGACAAAGAATGATATAGGATCCTAAAATCTCCACCTAAGGTAAGTAAACTCATATGTTAAACCGGTGGTTCCCAAACCTTTTCAGTCCATCGCCTTCTTGGTGCTACAAATTGATCCTCAACCCAGTTGTGGAATTCAATTTCTTTTACTACCGGTTATGTGAGCATGGCTTGGTGGGCGTGGCTGGAGGGTGTCATGTGACTGGGCGGTTTGCACGTGGAAGGAAGATAGTAACAGTAAAATTCAAAACTGTAACAATTAATTGCACATTTATTCAAAATCCAATTTAAATCCTTTTTAGTTAATGTTAATTCAACAAAATTGTTGAACATGATCCACTGATACCAGGTTTTCAAAGTTTGATAGTCATTTATCAAGAACCTTAGCAACTAGTAATTTAGTAAACTCAGTAAAATTTAGTAACTACTTCACTATTCAATAAATTCTTAATGAGATGGATGGGCTTGATGAAGCGATACCAGTTTCCCAATGTCTGGTTTTAAGTCACTTAGCAGGAGTCTTAAATCACCACATTCAGTAATCTGGAGTCAATTTCTTTGCTTGGAGAGAAATTGGATGATCACACTGAAGCCACATTCCACCAAATATGATTTTGGAAATGCAACAAGGAACTTCTTAACCACTGTCCATAGTGCAGGATAGTGATCAGAAATTTATTTCTGTAACCAAAACTCTTGGTACGATTTCTTTGTACAAAGAAATACAATTGTGTACAATTGTGTGGTTGTTGAGTGTTTTTAAATTGTTGTAGTTGTTTGTCGGTTGTTGTTTTTTTTCTCCTGTTTGTATCCCCCCCCCCTTACTTGGTTTGTGAGCCGCCCTGAGTCTATGCCGCCCTCAGAATAGGGCGGCATAGAAATGCAATAAATCAATCAATCAAATCAAATTCTTAAACTTTGGCTTCAGCTCAATGTCATTTTGCAGCTCTATGAGTTGTGCCTCCACTACCCCATCATCTGAAAATGGATTTATCACCCAATCTGGAATTTCTATCCAAAGAAGATCACCATTGAGCAAAGCATTCTTGTCTTCAAAAAACTCCACAACAGTATCAAAAAGATTGTAAAAGCATGTCACACAGTTGCCTTTTGATAGCCATTGATAGCCATTGCTGTATGAAGCAGCAAACGATCAAAATCTTCATCATTCTCAACACAGAGCTCTCTCAATAGTCGATAATTGAAAGCATGTACTTTAATTTTGTTAACTGCAGTAATGACAGTGTGTAATGACTTGTGCAAGCGATCACTAAAGTTTTTTGCAACCAGATGTTGGTGATGAATGACAAGTGAATGCTAAAGACATTTGGCACTGTTTTTTTTCAAGTAAGCAACGCATCCACGGTAGCGACCAGTCATTGATGGTGCTCCATCAGTTGCACAAGCTAGTATGTTGGTAAGTGGAATTTCCTTGTCTTTGAAAAACTGCTCAAAAACATGAAATATTGACTCCCCTTTAGTATCTGTTTTTAGTAGCCTCACAAATAACAACTCTTGAGTCAAACTTTCATCTTTAATAAAGCGCACATAAGCAAGAAGCAAAGATTCATTGCCTGGCAAAGTTGATTCATCCAGCTGTAATGCAGTCTGTTGTCCGAAGTATGCTGCACAATACATCTTCCACATTCTCAGCCATTTCATCTATGCGTCTTTACACTGAATTGTTGCTGAGACAAATTGTCTTAATTATATCATGTGGTGACTTATGCAAAACAGTACTCAGAACCTCACTAATGGCTGGTAGGATGAGTTTTTCACCAACAGTATGTGGCTTTCCAGACTTAGCAAACAGCAATGAAATGTTGTATGATGCATGCAAACCATCAGTGTTTTGTTGGGAAGCATTGTAAAACATGTGTAACAGTGTTGGGCGCTTTTGCAAGTTGTCACGAACTGATTGAAAAAAAGTTAGGTTCTTGTCTGCCTTGTCAGGATGTGCCTTCTGGTTGTTATTTTTAACAGCGTACTTTTTTATTTTTATAAAGATGGCATAATCAGGTGCAGTTGATATGTACCAAAATCTAAACACCCATTTTATTATTGGCACTATACCTGGTATCCTTTGCTATGATAAAATAGTGCTTATAATTAAGCAAATGGGTTTAGATCCAGGGGAGAAGAACCCGTTCAATAAAAGTAATACATAGAACTTAATTCTATGTAAATACTTCTTTAGGCAGAGTATTACTGTAAGATAAATGAATCACAAGCTCTGAATCTCATAATGTGGTTAAGGTGATAGACAAGAAAGCAGGAAAGGGACCACTAGTTCTATCTTATCATGAACACCAGCTGAGAAACGTTTGGTTGCTCCCTCTCCTTCGGCTAAATCCACCTTACAGGGTTGTTGTTGGGGAAAAGTAGGGGATGGAGCACTGGAAGGCTACCTTGAGTTGTGCAAAGGAAGACAGGATATAAATCTAATAATTAATAATAAATATCTACTTTTCCAGAGACATTAGCTTCTATCTTTCGTAGCATGTGGTATGGATAGGAAAATCTAGAGACTTCCTCTTTGTTGCTTTGCTCATCTATGGCTGTGCAGTACACATACACCATTCAATGGATTTCTCTATTAGTGGGCACAGGCCAAAAGAGTAAAGGCATCTGGAACAAGAAGCTTGTAGTGGATTTTATTTATTACATTTTTATTCCACCTTTATTACTTTGTAGATAACTCAAGGCAAACATACATAACACAGGTCTGCAAAAAAATTATTTTCGAGAGCTGTTTTGGTTATTCCACGTAATCTTTATGTTTTTTGGTGCGCTGAATCTGAAAATGACCTCCATTTTGTCATAGGACATCACATTTCCTGACAATTTAGGTTAAATAAAGCAATACCTCAAAATAAATGGAAACAGACTTGTAAAATTAAAGTTTTATTACAATATTTTCATGAAAATCCTTTTTTGAACTGAAATGAGCTCACCTACACACACTAAACTCGATTCTTCTTCCTTGTGAGGCTCCTCTTGGTGCATTTACGCTTGTGAGTAGCATCTGGAATGTCTCTCTGAAGCATCCAAACAGTAGTCTGCCATCATTGTAATGCTCCATTTTCTCTGGTATCTCCTTTCCATCTCTTTAATGTCTTGGTGGAATCGTTCACCTTGTTCCTCACTCACAGCTCCCAAATTTTCAGGAAAGTAGTCAAGGTGAGACTGGAGGAAATGCACTTTCAAACTCATCAGGCAACCTAAAGCTTGAAATGCTTTCAGCATTCTTCCGATGATCTTTTTGTAGTGAGGATCTTTGTTATTGCCTAAAAATTTCTGTACAACTTCTTTAAATGCAATCCACCCTTCTTTTTGAGGATCCGTCATGGTATTGACAAACTCTTGATCAACTATAAGCCTTCTAATATCTAGTCCGACGAACACAACTTCCTTCAATTTTGCCTCCAACAGGCATGGAAACTTGGTGACCAAGTATTTGAAGCATTCTCCATCTCTTGGAAGTGATTTTACAAATTGCTTCATCAATCCCAATTTTATGTGGAGAGATGGTAGAAGAACTTCATGGGAAGGTACCAAAGTTTCTTGGAGGACATTTTTTTCATTGACTGTTAGCACCCTTGGCTGCCAACTCTTCTTGGTCCAGTGATTTTGTCATTCTCAACTGTCCCATAAACACAGAAAACAAGGGTATTTGGTATACCCAGCTTGTTGCCCGAGCAGCATGCACAAGACCTTCAAGTCCCCACATAGTTGCCAACCATGGTCTTCATATTTAAGTTTACGAAGAACCAATTCCAAGTTCTCATAGGTTTCCTTCAAGTACGGAATGACCTACAGATATGGAAGCGTAAAAACCATTGCGGAGTAAAACTGCTTTGAGACTTCTTTCTGAAGAATCTGTAAAAATACGCCATTGCTCTGAATCATATTGGATTTTAAATTGACCCATCAGACCTTCGACATCAATGCAATAAACCAACTTGTCTTCCTGGGCGAAGTAAGGAATGAACTCCTTTTCACGATGTCTGAACCATGAAGATGACACTCCTGGCAACAATAAATTCCTGCTTTTCAGCCTTGATCCGAGTAACTCAGCATCTTTGAGAAGATTCAAGTCTCTTACCAAATCATTCATCTCCTCCTGAGAAAACAATTTTGGTCTTGTATCATCTTCAAAGTCAGAACTTGATTTGTCATCTGGCTCAGGTATGACTTCACCTTCATCGGAGCTAGGAGCCAAGGTAGCAGGGGGCTTGGGTACTGGTATATCTGTGCCATGGGGGATGGGATGAATTGCTGAGTGAAGATTGGGGTATGAAATGGAATGATTCCATTTGGAATTAAACCCTTTCACATCGCATGAACAAAAGTAACAGTCATCACTATGGTTCTTTTGCTCTTGCCATACCGTAGGAATCCCGTAACAGAAAGATTTTTTTCTTATCCTTGAACCAGTATGAGAGGTCCTCAACACACCATTTGCACACTTTATGAGGTGCCCAAACTTTATCTTGATCTCCAATTTTTAGTCCAAAGTATGCAAAGTATACTTTTTTCACAAAGTCTGTAATATTCTGCTGTAGCTTCAACACTGTATATTCACCAGAGATGAAACAGAAACTGTCTGGCAAATTAATACATTTTCGTGGAGCCATAACATAACGGTTGAAGAATGACGAGCTAACATGAATTGCGATGAAAAAGTGTGAACAGCCTAGAACCAAGAACTTGATGATGATTCGTGCACAAGTGTGGCATGCAGGAGAGAGCAGCTCTGTGTCTGCACACGAGACGTCACAGTGCTGGCCACGCCCCCTACACTGTCCGGAGATGCTGCTATCTGCCCTGTGTCTCCCTCCCATTGGATTCTTCAGGAAAGATTAACTCCTTCTACCATTAGAAGCACAGACTTAAAATTTGCTTAGCTTATGTATATATTGCTGACCATCAGATTTACAGTGCTATATTTTTTTACATAACTTGGACAAACCCTTTAAGGTTTTTTTGGCATTTTATATCTTAAATGCACTTATGTGAATTAATTAATAGTAATTTGGACTTTAAATTTGGTTAAAAACCCATAATATAAAAAAATACAAAAAATTAAAAGGATTGATAAATTTGAAGACAATTTTGCATGTTGTGGCAAATCATGACGTCTAGGAGCTTTTACAATATTTTATTTGTTTTCAGCACACCAAAATACATGGAAATTAGATGAAAATAATCAAACAGCTTTTTAGTCGCAGACCTGTGATACTACGGGTAGACCTTGACTTACCACAGTTTATTTGCTTGTTTATTTGTTGCAATGGCTTTGAAAATGTTTGATTGTTTTTGAGTTACCAACTTTGCAGCATCCCCATGAGCATGTGATCAAAATTCAGATGCTTGGCAACTGACTCATACTTATGACCATTGCTGTGTTCCAAGGTCATGCGATCCCCTTTTGCAACCTTCTGTCAAGCCAAGTCAATGCGGAAGACAGATTCACTTAATAACCAGGTTATTAACTAATCAATTGCAGTGATTCACTTAACAACTGTGGCAAGCAAGGTTGTAAAACGTGGCAAAACTCACTTATGGTAACTAATGTCTCATTTAACAACAGAAATTTTGGGCTCAATTGTGGTTCTATATCAAGGGCTGCCTGTACTACAAAACAGTGCAACAGGCAATGGGCTGTTGGAGTTCGCTAGAAATATAATTTCTTTCTACCATGAACAGAAAAAACTTCACCACTTTCTGAAAGGACAGCAGTTGACCCGCTGATCTAGGCAGCCTCGTCTTACATCAGAAAAGCCCCACTCTCGCTCTGCGGCTCAATTAGTAGAGCTCCCGATTTGATGCCCTCCAGCACCCACTGGGACGGGGCTGACCAGAGCTGAGCTCTATTACCTCTGCCGAGAGTGGCAGGATTCGGTCCATTGCCCCTTCAATCCCGCCCGTTTCTCCTCACTTGTTCGTTCTCCTGGTAATACAGGTTGATCAAAAGCAGTGGCCGCCCTTGCTGGACTCTTTTGCCGGGATGCTGCTATTTTAATGTGGATTTTCTGCCTCCCACGGCGCCCCCTATACTTTTTTTCAATCAACCTATGGAAAACCGAGCTTGAAGACACGGAACATTTATCTGGGCATCTCGAGTTTGCTAAGGAAATCTTTTCAAGTGAAGCATGTGTGCATGTGTCTCTGCATGTTCCTTTTAGTGGGATCTGTGACTGCAAACAACTCCTGTGAGCTTCCAGCTCTTTAAGGCGATGCACTGATTTGTTATTGTTGTTTGTTCCCAACAGGAATCGGTGAGATGCATCTCCTTCGTTTGGCTCCCAGCCTAGGCGAAGAAAGGAGGGGGAGAGATGGGGGATAGGGACCTAGGGGAAGAGATGCCAGGGGCAGCTGAACATCCCAATTTCGCCCCCTTCCTGGAACAGGGGGCCTCGCAAGGCAGTTCGTGAGAAATGGCCTCCACGGTGCCATTGAGTGGGAATTCAACTTGCTCCGCTACCTCACGCTTTTCTTCCTTCTGCTCTTCCTGCTCACCCTGCTCCTCTTCGGGGTCATTAAGCAGCTGAAGAATTCCGTCACCAGTGCCGGCGCTCTCTAACCCTGTCACCCCCCCATCCCTCCGAGCGCCCCCCTGCCACCCCCCTTGTCTCTTAGGACCCCCCTAAACCATCCTACTTTGGGAACCACTGTGTTAAATGATACAAGAACCAACTGCATTTATCTTGTTCCCTGGTTCATGCCATGGACATTTAAAAAGGTAACCCAGCAGAAAAAGCAGCTTGGTTTCATGAGGGAATTTAAGCATACTGCTATCACTTCATTGCTAGGAAATATAAAGAGGCATCTTACCTTGGAATTCCAAAGACACAACAATACCAAGATTATTCGAACAACTGCCTGAATTAAGATAAGATAGTAATGGTTTCATCTCATGAGGTAGCAATCTAGTTAACAGAGAGGCCAATTTTCTATTGACAAAAACCATGTGCTTCATTCCAATTTTTGTCCATTTATTCAATTTGTATAACCACTCAGCTCAAACCAATAACTCTCAGTGGTAAACCATAATGTTAATCATAATGTTAACCCTACAGTCAGCAAAAAACATGAATTATCCTTAACAAGGACCATAGCATACAGTATATGCAAGGAACAAGGAACAAGTAATTGCCAACACACTACAAATAAGTAGAATAAGTGTTGCCACAAGCATGAATCAAGCATTCAGTTACTGTGAGAACAGGTGATGAAAGTTACTGGGATGCACTCTGGATAACTGAGGAAGTCAAACACCACCAAAAGAAATCAATATGTGCTTCATTGATTAAAAAGAAGCATTTTCTTAGGAAAATTGGAATGCTAGAGCATCACATTTCGACACATTATGTAAAAATCTAGCTCTTTTGAAAAGTCTAAAATGTTGGGAAAGGTGGAAAAGGAAAAGGAAAAAAGGGAAAAAAAGAGAAAAAAAGAAAAGAAAGAGGGTGACCAGCAGTAAGATAGATGGATTTCATTACAGAGATAATGGGTATAGCTTATAGGAGTGCAAGGTTAGAGGAAGATCATCCTGGAGATCTACCTATGTGTAACTAAGAACTAAATCTGACTTGATGGTATTTAATCAACCAGTCAATCAATCAAGTGAAAATATAACATGTCCCCTTTTATGTCTTGGTTCAGCTTTATCTTAGACAATATCCTTTCATATATTTGGGGGGTACTAATAAAGGAAGGAATTTTTATTTTCTCTAAAGTTATTTTGACTTTTAGTTTCCTATTTACTCTTACTCTAGGAAAACATTTAGTTCTACTCTTTAGCTCTCAGATAGTCCAATATCATGTCAACCCCCCCCCCCCCCATCAAAGCACACCAACCCCATTGGAGTTTGTATCAGTGATCTGGTTAGATTTCCAGTGGCCACTAAACTCAAGAGAATTTATTTCACAAGTTAAAATGTTAATAGTTGATGTAGTCAGACATTCTAACAAGATTTTTTCAAAATACTGTAATATACTGTATAATGTAGTCAAACTTGAATATGAAAGAATCATGCTAAAAGATCTGAAGGCAGGAGTATGTGATTAAGATCAGGGAGGTTGTTCTGATGGTTGCAGGAAAGCTTTGAGCAAGCAATGCAACTGCTCAGATCCCAGAACTGGTTGATACCTTCTTTGCTGTAACAAAAGGTTGTTGAATGAGCAATCTGCCATTAGACTGCAATGGTAAAGTTCACCAAACAAGCTAAGCAAAAATGAAACCAGCACATTACATTAAATATACAGGTGAAACTCAAAAAATTAGAATATCATGCAAAAGTTCATTTATTTCAGTAATGCAACTTAAAAGGTGAAACTAATATATGAGATAAGACTTATTACATGCAAAGCAAGATAGTTCAAGCCGTGATTTGTCAAGTGTGGGCAGCTGGAAAATGAAGTCAGCATCCCCATAAAGCTTGTCTGCGGAAGGAAGCATGAAGTGCTCCAAAATCTCCTGGTAGACATCTGCGTTGGCCCTGGTCTTAATGAAGCACAGTGGTCCAAAGTCCTCTTTTCTGATGAGAGCAACTTTTGCCAAAAGCACCAAAACCTGGTTCAATGACCGTGGGATTACTGTGCTTGATTAGCCTCTCTATTCTTCCTCCATACTCTGGGTCCTTGGTTTCCAAATGAGATGCAAAAGGTGCTCTCATCAGAAAAGAGGACTTTGGACCATTGAGCAACAATCACTGTGCTTCATTAAGACCAGGGTCAACGCAGCCATCTACCAGGAGATTTCATTTTCCAGCTGCCCACACTGCCAAAAGCACCAAAACCTGGTTCAATGACTGTGGGATTACTGTGCTTGAATCTATGGGGCATTGCCAAGAGAAAGATGAGAGACATGAGACCGAACAATGCAGAAGAGCTGAAGGCCGCTATTGAAGCATCCTGGTCTTCCATAACACCTCAGCAGTGCCACAGGTTGAAAGCTTCCATGCCACGCTGCATTGAGGCAGTATTTGCTGCAAAAGGGGCCCAAACCAAGTACTGAGTACATATGCATGCTTATACTTTTCAGAGGTCCAATATTGTTCTATGTACAATCCTTGTTTTATTGATTGCATGTAATATTCTAATTTTCTGAGATGGTGGATTTGGGATTTTCATGAGCTGTACGCCATAATCATCACAATTATGACAAATCACAGCTTGAACTATCTTGCTTTGCATGTAATGAGTCTTATCTCATATATTAGTTTCACCTTTTAAGTTGCATTACTGAAATAAATGAACTTTTGCACGATATTCTAATTTTTCGAGTTTCACCTATAAGGTATAAACCAAGCCATTAAGATATAAAAATTGTATTTTGGTGCAAAAATTAGAGGGAGCACAATCTAGGCAGCACTCACTAACTATGAATTCTTCTTGGGAACTCCTTTAAAAAGGGATGCAAAGAATTCCACAGACCCAAGAGTTAGAGATCTTTTATAAATTTGTGTTTTCACAAATTTAATCAAATGCAAGTCTTAGAAACACTGATTTCTATATGTATATTTCTGACAATAGGAAATTTGTTTTTGAAAAAAGGAGGTTTCTTGTTTTAAAAGATGAAATATTTCCAAACTAGGGAGTAAAACATCCATCTATAAATTAAAAAAAATCAAAGATAAGACAAATATTGTACATAAAATGCAAAAGGAGGAAATTACATCTCCTCTCTTAAGTCCCATTTTGAAAATATCTGGTTGATAAAGCTTGAGATAACACACAAAATAATGAGCACGCTTATTGCCAAATTTAGCTTTGCTACATTGTTAAAACTTCAAATCTCCCATGAGATCATTTATTTATGTCTCCTCGGGCATCTCTTCCCATATGCAGGAAATGGATATGTGAGCCAGGATGGAGTTCTGATCCAGTGTGCGATTCCTATGACCTATCACTTCCTGTAGTCTGTCTGTGTCAAAGTTGACGGCGGGAATGCCAAACTAAAAACATTTGTTCTTAGAAAAAGTACTTATTTCATATGGTTTAAAAGCAAAAAATTATAATCCTAGCTCACTTTGTCAGGGGCTAAATTCAGAGAACTTACTCATAGGAATAGGAGGAAGTCTCAAAAAATCTCCGGAATATCATACACAGCAACATACAATACAGATCACAAAGAGTACAAGTGGCTCTCTCATTAAGCATTTTTAAAAATAAAGCACAGAAATAAAGATGGAATTCCAGGGAGGTGTACAGATACAGAAATTTGACATTAGATTCATTGAATGCTTCCAAACTACATTTCACAAGTAACATGACAGGGTGTGAAAAGAATAGTGATCAGTATGGAGCTGAAGTAAGTGAAATGCTTATTTATTTGACAAATTTATATCTTACCTCAATCCACAGGAATTCTGAGTAATGACAATCCTACACATATTGTAAACATGGGTTTTTTTTAAAAAAAAACTAAAGAGAAATCTCCAAGGTACCCCATGACCTTTAAGGACCAAGTGCCTGCTGAAGCATAGCTTTGCTTGGTTAGTTTGCCTGTGTGGAGAGTGTCCTAAGAAGAGAGGATGGCTTCTGCGAATTTCTGGTCCATCTCCCACTATATCTTGAGGAGGGGAGACCTACCACAACAGTGGTGGGATTCAATTTTTTTTACTACCGGTTCTGTTATATATCTATTAATATAATGTTAAATATAGAAGTTGATATTTACATAATGGTTACAGTTAATAGCAGTAGCATTTAGGCTTACATATCACAGTGCTTTTACAGCCCTCTCTAAGCAATTTACAGAGTCAGCATATTGTCCCCAACAATCTGGGTTCTCATTTTACTGACCTCGGAAGAATGGAATGCTCAGTCAACCTTGAGCCTGGTGAGATTCGAATTTGCCAAATTGCAGGTAGCTGGCAGTCAGCAGAAGTAGCCTGCAGTACTGCATTCTAACCACTGCACCATTGCAGCTCTTAGTGCTCATTTAATTCCCATCCATACTGATCTACACAAGTGAAATGATGTTCATGGCATGAGTTGCTGCTGTTAGGGTAGGCAGAAACCAAGAGTCCAGGTGGGCACCAAATTCACAGATCACCTGTTTCCAAGAGAGCAGTGAGCCACAGAAATGACTTTGGAGGAATGGTTTTAAAAACCAAAACCTGTTTTAAGCCCAGGAAACAGAGGAAGCATGAGAAAGAAGCTCAGACCTAGCTCCACTCTAACTCACTAGACTATATGAGGGAGGAAAGTGAGAAGAGCCAGCCTTGGTGGTGCATAGTTAGAATACAATATTTATAGAGTGCTACAAAGCACTATGAAGCAGTATATGTCTAAGTGCTATTGCTGTCAAGATTTTGTTACGATGGGCTACATTAATAAAGTTACAACCAAACTTTCTTAACCAGTTTCCTTGAGAATCAGTTTCTTAACCAGTTTCTCGACCTTTGCAAAACCTACAAGGGTACTACCTTAGCCAAATGCTGTTATTAAATTGTTATGTAATGATGATAAGAAGGACTAGCTTAAGAGAATTATTCTGAGTTTGTTTCAACCCATCCAGATTCTCACAGCCTTGAAATTTGACAATATCTCTGGTTGGCTTGGAGTGACAATGTACAACTAAGATACTTCACCTTGAACCCCCAAATGACTTCATATAAATGTTAAATAAAATGGGGGAAAGCTCTAAGCCTTGAAGAATCCTACTCAATAATTCACAGGGACTCTAGTATTGATGCCCCTTGTCTCTTCATTGGAATTGCCACTGAAGTAGAACCACTATAAAATAGTCCTCCCAACTCCCAGCCTCTACAGGATAGTGGAATGACACCATGGTTCATAGTATTGAATACCAACAAAAGATCTCATATGAGCAAAACAATGTATACCTCCCATCATGATGCTAATAAAGGTAATTAGACACAACAACCAATGCTATTCCTAATGCCAATTCATTACATCTGTGTCCTGATTGAAAAGAATCTAGATAATTTATATAACTGTATTTAACTAGGTAATTTATTTAACTGAGATCCTCTGTAGTTGATTTGCCACCATTATTTTGAGTCATCAAAAACAGTCAAGTGCAGGGAAGGCATCTTCAGAAGAGGGTCCAGGCCTTTAACAGGGGAGGCATTACAGCCTCCTCCTCTGGGGGAGGCTGTAATGCCTCCCCCAGAGTGGAAATGACTACCTTCTGGAGGCAGGAAAAAAATCCTAGAAGAATTCTCAGAAAATAGATCAAGTACATGGGTGGGGGTATCTAAATTACAGGGTATCCCTTTCTCAGGTTCCACAAGATCAAAACTGATATGTTGGGCTCTGCCCAAATGTCATTCAGGACAGAGCAAATATGAGCAACTTTATGTGCTAAAAAAACTGCAGAAGGGTCCAGGAAACATTAAATAGCCTCCTGCCCAATCTGTGGATGAAGTGTGTACTTAATTGCCCACCACAACAACCTTTTATTACAGGCTTTATGCCAGAAAACACTGCATAACAACACATGCAGTATAGCTATGGGGAGGTTAAAACAATAAAAATATAAAAACAACTCTTAGCTTCCCAAAAGCAACACACCTCTCATATAAATAAACAACTTCTCCAGCTCGTCACACACTACCCCCAAATTTGAGGGAAGATTTTCAAGGCTTTTGGAAATGCTGGGTAGGGGCCACGTATCTGCGGAAAGGATGTTTCACTACTGTCCGTAAGCTTCAATATGATTTCTTACCAGTATTCAGTTGTGTCCACTTCTGGTTTCCTTCTGCTAGGCATCTTTTTAGGCTTCTTGGTAAAAACCAGGAGCTCTTTGGGATTGCGGTCATGTTATGGCAATCATAATCCACATCCAGGATTTGAAGGTTGAAATTACCCACTTCAACATCAACATCAGTCCTGAGATGAGATGTTGATGTTTATAAAGGACTAGTAGTATCCATCAAGGTAGTTGATGCCCCAGTAGGAACCTTAATAGGCCACCCTCCTAGTTCAGGCTCTCACAACTGTGCTCCTAGAAGTGCTCCTAGTCATGGTGCAGTTGTCATAAAAAATTCCACAAACCCTTTCACTCCAGCCATGCGCGTGTGGCTATTAGAGGACCTGAAACCCAACTGGGAAAATTTGTAATGCTTATTATTGTCCAGACAACTCATAGATGCACACTCATCCACCATCTTGTCATGTCATCTAATTATGCACAAGCCTGATATAACCAACTCTCCGTGTTTTGCTCTACTACAACACCTATTGTTCATCTCCATTTGTTATGCTGGAAAAAATTAATTGTAACTGCAGCTGAATGAAATCTGTACCATCATAAAGATACAATCTGTCTCAAGTCAAGATTAACTTCTAGTGACTTGAAAGGTACATCTGTATAATATAGAAGTTTGCCATTATCTCCTTCTAATGATTATTTTTAACTTCCCAGTCTAATTTTGAGATATTCTAGTGGTGTTTCATCCAAATATTAATCAGTTCTAGACTTAAGTTTTTTTGGGGGTGCTGCTTTTGTTGTTTTTTTAGATCACCGAAGATTGGCTGGCCTACCTTTGTAGTAGAGGAAGGAAATTATGGCTATATATTTCAGACAAAAGCATATTCGATGCCAAAATATATTTTTGTTAAAAAATTAACTAAGAAAGAAGCGGAAGGATATTACAACATTCCTGGAATTTTTTTCAGAGTAACTTGCACATATAAAGGTTTTATAAAACAAGGTAAATGGAGATATATATCAAGAAAATGTATCTTAATTAAGAAATGATGTTGGATATACGGATATCTATTCGCATGGAAGAATATTAAAATTATATACAGCCAAACCTTTTTTTGGAATGACGGATACAATTAAAAGACACCAAAAACATTGTAGAGAAAAACAGATTGACAGTAGTTTATGTTAAGATTAGTATACTGAGTATTAGTATTAATAGAAACATAACCGTGTATTATCAAATTGTGATTGGGTGCAGATAGCAATGCCTGAGAACTGATCTCCCAGTTATTGAAGACTACACTAACTTTGATGCCAGGACCATTGGATAGAGATGATGTAGGAACACTGTTTATGTGCAGGGTTGCTTTGACTGCCTTTATGTGACTTTGGGAACAGTTGAAGGATTCTGCTCACTTTTCTGCACAGCACAGTGCCTTCTTGGTCACCTAGAGCACACAACTGAACTGGTTTTGAAATCTCCTGAGTTTATAGTGCTGGATGACTTCCATGTTCTAGAGGAGGATCTGGTCTAGATTAGGAATTTGGGCCATCTCTGAGTTTGACACAAGTTATTTCAAGTCCATCCTACTTCATGGTAGCATTCTACATCCAATCTTCACTTCAGAGCAACTGATAGGTGAACTAAAAATAGAGGATGTTACAGGGTGTCCAGTGCCATGGTTGCATGACTCTTGCTCACCATAGGCTAACTACCTCTTGGAATCCCTGCAGCTGGAGTACTGAGCCCATCAGATGCCTTGTGGATCTGAATAAATTCTGGGGAATGTTTGGAGAGTTTTCTAGCAATCTCAAAGGAAGTTCCACCAAGTGCCTAGATCAGGGGTGTCAAACTCATGTCATCACCCCATGACATATCGAGACTTCCCCGCTTTGCTAAACGAGGTGTGGGCATGGCCAGCATGTGACACACCCAGCCCATAGGCTGGAAGTTTGACACCCCTGGCTTAAATTATCTCTGGATCACTGAAATGATCAAGTTGGTTGTAGCTTCTCTCACCCTCACATCCGAAAGTCTTCCTTGATTTACTGAATGGCTGAGGAAGATAAAGCAAATGAAGAAATACTCTAGACCACCACTAAAGAAAAATCAGAAATGAATTTGTTTGAACACAGGCTCAAGCTTGTGTTTGAAACTATAAAAGTGGCACAATGTACATACTATTCCACCCTTATTTATTAGTGGGCTGTACTCCAGCAGCTCTGTTTAAGGTCCCTTTTAGGCACCAAGACTAAAGTGTCCAGATTTTAAAATTGGTAAAGCGGGACACCATTGGCAGGTGGGGCGGGGTGGGGCGGGTGTTCTTGATTAACATTTTTGCCGCCTGGCGCTGAGGTGAAGCCGCCAAAGCTCCCGCCCATGGCAGCAGCGATGCTTCCTCCCCCTCCGCTCGGAGCACCTGAGCTGGGCACCGCGTTACCCCTGCCCTGCCCCCTCCTCTGCCGCTGTGCTTTTGAGGAGCCATCGGGCCTTTTTTCGTGCTCCCGCCCCTCCGCCGCCTTCCTACTGGCTCCCGTAACCTCAAGGCTCCTCAAAAGCACGGCGGGAGCTTTGGTGGCTTAACCTCAGCAGCAGCGCCGGGCAGCAAATCCGGCAGTGCTGTTAGAGGAGGAGGAGGCAGCAGCAGTTAGTCCGGTGGTGGCAGGGGCTTACCGTCAGTCCAATCGCCCCGTGCTCATCACAACAAATCACTGCGGCTGCGCGGGAGTTGAAAAGTGCTGTGCGGCGCTTTCTTGCCTTGGGAACAGTGGTCCCGCGGGGGAGTCTCCGGCCGCTGCGCTCACCTCGCCCGCCGGCCCCCAAAGTGCACGAGGGATGCTTTGGGGAAAGGCTCCGCTTCCAGACCCCGCCGAGGGCCATACACACAGGTGGCTCTTTTAGGAGAGGCAGAGGCTTTCCCATGGCTTGTCCGGGTGGAAGTGGGGCGGGAAAGGCGAGCCGCTCCCCCGTCCATCCGCCCACTCACTCGCTACACCCCGCCCATGCGAGCGGCAGCAGATGGGCGGGGGAACGAATGAGCGGCTCACTCGCTCCCCGCCCATCCGCTTGCTCACTCGCTACACCCAGCTCATGCGAGTGGCAGCGGATGGGCGGGGGAGCGAGCGAGAAGGCGCCAAAATTAAAGCGGGATCTTTTGAGAATGCCCCGGGACGCGGGAAAAATTATGAAAAGGCGTGGCTGTCCCGCCATATGCGGGACGTCTGGTCACCCTAACCAAGACTCAACAAAATTTATCTACAGGCCAACAGTTTTAGGTAATAAAAATGGGGAGGAAAAATGTACACAACTTTTTTTAAAAGAAAAAAATTGCTCCTCCCTTATCCTTCCTTCATTTCTTGTTTCTAGACACACCCGACTTCTTTTTTTGCCTCATTCCTATGCAAAAAGGTGATACAGTAATCATGAGTGAGTCTTGATAGCAAAAATTAGTCTTCCAGTCATTTGTGTACTTTATTTTCTCCACCCTATTTCCTTCCTCATAGCATCCTGTCCTTTGGGAGGAATCCTCTCAATAACCTTTGTCAATAACTACAATGTAGACTGCCAGAGGCTCACTGAAAGCTTTAAAAGACTTTAGCCTCTCCAAGTAGAGAAGTTTGGATCTCTGAGGTTACAAGGTCATCCAAAGCAATTATATGAAGATAATTTCTTCTGCTCTAGTTTTCTTGTTGGGCAGCTATCCTTATTGTGAGCTGTTCACAGAGCATGCAAAGCCAACCAATGAGCTGTTGGTTTACTAAACATTGACAAAAGAGGCTACCTAATGAAATAAATGGGATAACATATTATTGATTGCCTAAAAATGAGTGAAGAGGAGTGGCAGATAAACCAGGTACTATAAATTTGGAGTAGCTTAGTCAGCTATGCCCTTAAATAAGTGACTATTGTTTTTATCCAAAGTATAAACTGTATTTGTTTTCAATACTTCCCCCCTAAAAAACTAGTGACCAATAGGAAATAAGTTACTATAGCTGGAAAGAGAGTTTCATGAAGATGGTAGAACAAAGAAATTGTTTCATTGGTAAATTCAACCTTTATTCTTTTTAACGGAAAAATTAAAATATTTTTTAAGTTAAATTGCTTATGCAGTATATTAATTTATGATTATTTGAATCCTGCATTATTACATTAGATTAACTCAATTGCCTGGGTTCGTATAAAACATTGGATCATTAACTAACCACCTTGGCTATGTTTGCACAGCATGCTAAGTTACAATGTAATATGTTAGTTTGTGCACATATCCAGCAACTAAAATTAGCATATGATTCAAAGCTTTATATGCATCTAGGAAATTACAATAGTACTTAACTATTGTTAAAAAAATTAATTAGAGCACTATACAAACTATCCATTAAGCACCAAACCACATTTTAGCCAAACATGTACATCTGCCTGGAGAGCCTGTCTTGCAATGACTGTAAAAATAATAACAAAATCATGGAACATAGAAGTTAAAAGTGGCTTTATAATTCAGCCAACTAACCCCCTGCTCTCGGTAAGAATCCATTCCATCTACCCCACCCCCACCCCGATAGTGGAGCAGAATGTTCCTCTGTTTAACAGCTTTTTCCATCCATTTATATTACTTGGTTTGATTTCTTCATTTCTTTTTCCAGGGTCAGTTTGTCTTACATTTAAGTGCTTCCATGAAAGAACAGGAGCTTTTCCAATATTCTGCTCTCAAATGACTAAAGGCTTATTCCCACGGTAAAGTCACCAGATGAAAATGTGTTTTTAGTAAGTTCAGGATGACATCACATTCCACACTGAATTCCTTACACCATCATAAGCTCACATTCCACCATTTAAATAAAGCAGGACATACCAAAGGATGTCCCATAGCTGAAATGCTAAATGTGGACCAGAGTAAAAGAATATTGAGCAAAAGTTAATTTTCAGTATAGTTTATTAAAATATATGACCAAAAACTAAATGCACATAAGTTATTATATCCAATAAAGCCTGCTGTAGATACACCTGGAAAAGCAATCAGATCCCCAAACTTCTAATTGTCATAGTCATAGTACAAAATTTAGGTACAATTCTAGAGACATCCTGATCCTAATCACAAACTGTTCAAAACACATACTCTTCTACCTACTAAAGTGACCAGTTGAAATGTAATTTACTTTCTAATATCTGTGCTTTTAGATTAGTCATTTGAAATTCAGAAGCCAACATGAACCAGATTTCCATGGAGCTATAATCTTAACCTTGCAAAATTTTATCAGCTCTGCCAAAAAATAGAGACTGGATCAGATTCAATATTTGGATTTCAATGATAGAGCTTGTTGCTGATTTCAGAGTGTGGATTCTTTCATGTCTGTTATGCACAAAAGGAGCCAAGTACATCAGGATGTGAAACAGAAGGACAAGCAAAAATCAAGCATTGCCAGAGGAACCTAGAGGGTTTTTTTTCATATTCTGGGATCCTACTCTTTTAATAAGATCATGTCTAGATGATTGACTGTTTCCTTCTAAGCATAGAAACTAGAATATCATGCCATAAACAGTCCATTGAAATAAGAGAAATCATTGTTTGCTGTTACTAAAATGCTATTATTGAACAGTATCTCTACCTCTGAGCATTTTACATTAGTTCTAAAGCATAGTTTTATATTTTTAAAAAAGTTTTAATCTTATTTTATTAAGAAGTGTGAAATAAAATAAAATAAAATGTTCCTATTAGAGAAAATCTCCCTGGACTGCAGTGTCTTCCCAGCCTAGAATTTAAGCACCAGCTAAACCCAGCCCTAGAGAACAGCCCTAGGCAGGCCTGGGGGTGATGAGTTCCCTCCCCTCTCGACATGTATGGTTGTGCGACTGTTGTCTACTTTTATTATTTGTATTTTGTCTTTTATGTTCCCCTTTTTTTTCTCCCCTTGAATTGTTCGCCGCCCTGAGTCCTCCTGGAGAAGGGCGGCATACAAATAATAAAATACAAATACAAATACAACAGAGAGTCAATGGTTAGGTGAAAAAGTAGACTGCATAAGAGTTGGGTCCTCCTGAGAAGCAACTTTGTAATCTGTTGTTCAGGTTGGCTCTCATTCTTATGGCATGCCTCAAAACTCAGCATCATATCAAAGCAGCAACTGGGTCCTAGGAAACCAAAGAGCATTCAGACAGTGGCTGCAGGCTAGATGCTTTTTGATCTAAAATATTCAATTTTGGCTTTGCTCAAACTGCAGCAGCAACCTGTCTGAGATGGCTATAGTTTCTGATTGGTAGCATTGACCAGGTGTTTCCGAAGCATCCATGAATACTGCCTAGTTTTTTCTTCAGCTAAGGGGTGTGAGAAATGTGTATTCCCAACTGACCAACTAACTAAGTGGTAGAGTTTATCTTGCGTCATGGTCAGACCGGCTCAATTAGCATGAGATCCTTAGGATGTGAGTGAAACCATCTCACTTCCAGAAGTCTAGGTAGAAAAATTCACTGGACAGTGACCTTAAAAGTTCCTGCTTATCAGAGACTTTAAATATTTTAAATATTCCTAATGTCAAAACCAGCATTATTCCTCTATAAGGAAGTCAGGAATATTAGTGAATACTGCTTGCTCAATGGAACTGCAGGTAAGAAATGGGAAGTTTCAGAGTTTACAATTAAAAACATTTATCATTATTATGAGATTAATGATTATTTATTATTTATACTATAGTTTTCTAGAATGAATTTTGGACAATATAAACTTTGGCTAACAGAATGTCAATTCAAAGTAAGAAATTATGTGACAACCTAATGAAAGAATAAACACATTTTCATTTAGGAGTTGTATAGCACCATAACCTAATGCTCTGTGATAAATTACAAAACATATGCAAATTTATTTGAGAATCAGAGTTAGAATTTCCTTGAATTCAGGTGCACATTGCTGAATCATTTCAGCCTAACTCTTCCTGCAGCTAAATAATTAAAAAAATATTTAATTGTTTAATTCATTATAATACAATGAACAGGATCCCAAAAAGTCAAGAATTTGGAACAAAGAAGAAACCACAGCTTCTGACTCAAGAGGAGAATATTCCAAACTCCTTTAGGAAGAGCTTCTGTAATAACAGCAGTCATCAGTAACTAACTCATTCATGACCAGCCAAAATATCACCTACATTGACCTGTGGAGATGTGTGTGTGTGTGTGTGTGTGTGTGTGTATACACATACATATACATATTGTACTGATTTGAAAAACCAAATATCATTGCCAGTTGTTTGATAGGAATGCAAGCAATTTTTCAAAAAATAAGTATTGTTTCTAGCAATAGAACTTAGACCTACATGCTTTACAGCACTCTCTCAGCAGTTTACAAATGTCAGCATATTTCCCCCAACAATCTGGGTTCTCATTTTAACAACCTCAGAAAAATGGAAGGCTGAGTCAACTTTGAGCAGGTCCGGAGCAAACTCCTGGCTGTGAGCACAGCTAGCCTGCAATACTGCATTCTAACCACTGCACCACCATGGCCCCTAATTGGTGCTAGTTGTAATGAGCCCTTTCATATATATGGTGATTATGTGACTTTTACTCCAAGCTATTTTACTTTGTTTATCAGATTATTGCCCCTAAGGAAAATAAAATGTTAATAGTTAAGTTAGCAACTCAAGACCATAAATTGAGTGCAGCACTGCAGGCTACTTCAGCTGACTGCTAGCTGCAGTTCCACAGTTCAAATCTCACTGGCTCAAGGTTGACTCAGCCTTCTATCCTTCCAAGGTCAGTAAAATGAGGACCCAGATTGTTGGGGGCAATATGCTGACTCTGTAAACTGCTTAAAGAAAGCTATAAAGCACTGTGAAGCGGTATATATCGGTTGGTCTAAGTGCTATTGCTACTCCTACCAAAGGATTTTTTTAGTATTCCTAATGGAATGTATGCAGCAATATGGCTCTATGACAAGTTTTGGGGTCAATAAATGTAACACTCAAATGTTGACATAGAACTTTTACAGGCTAAAAAAACCTTTACCTAAATTAATGAGATTCAACACTACACTAAAAAGTTAAATTTCTAGGATTATACAACAGAAAATTATAAAGGTCTGCAGGTAGTCCTTGACTTACATTCCACAATTGGAACCAGAATTTCACTTGTTTAGTGAGTTGTTATTCTTTTTCCTTGTCGAATTAAAATGTTCAATAATACATACGTATGAGAATAAAAAGAATAATTTTACTGAAATAAAGTAAGATTATCAGATGTTAGATTATCAGATACTAGGAGGTCTCTGCTAAAAAGACTCTTTTCTACATCCAGAGTAACTGTATTCAATTTGCCTTCCCCGATCCCTACGGGAAAGGTCACTGAGCAGGCTATGGTGGAGGAATGTGATGGACAATATAGATATTTAGACCCTTTTCAGCTACCCAGTCAAACCTTCTCTAGGTAGTTGTCAACTTATAGCTGTAATTGAACCCAAAATTGCTGTTGCTAAGCAAGACACTTGTTAAGTTGATTTTGCCCCATTTTAAGGCCTTTTTTTGCTACAGTTGTTAAGTGAATCATTGCAGTGGTTAAGTTGGTAACACGGTTGTTAAGTGAATCTGGCTTCCCATTGACTTTACTTGTCAGTCGGTCACAAAAGGTGACCATATGACCCCAGGACATTGCAACTGTCATGAATCAAGTTGCAAAGCATCTGAATTTTGATCACATTACCATGCAGATGCTGCAGTGGTTGTAATGTGAAAAACGGTCATAAGTCACATTTTTAGCACCATTGTAATTTTGAACAGTCACTAAATGAACTGTTGTAAGTTCAGGATTACCTGCACTTAGCACAGAGATAGTTGACATATGGCCCTTTAGATATTGCCAAATAACAATTTCTAGAAGTTCTAGCTAACAAAATAATTGTGAAATTTTCTAGTGATTGTATTTCAATTTAGAGACAACAGTCTCTATACATTTCCAAGTATTAGTTGTAGCAAACATAAATCCAGATTTTTTTATGTCCTTCATATATATATATATATATATATAATCTCAGTCTATTATTTCATTTTATTCCTTAATATTTCTATGCCATTTTCTAGGACTTATCTTCTAGATCTTTTTGGATGAACATATTAAGTTTATTATGGGAGATCTTGAATAACCAAGTCCTGAAGACATCCTGTAGGGTTTTGAAGGTGGTGTTCATCACCTTGATTTATACCTGGAAGCTGATTGGCATCTAAGCAGTTTATAGAGTAGATGTGTTTTACATGGGCAGCTCTTAAAGAGCCCATCATTACCTAGCAAATTACTGGTTTAAGCTCCTAGAATTTAGATGGTCTTCAAGGGCAGAATCCTGAATATATTAAATAGTCCAATTGTTAAATGATGACGGTCTGCATAACAGTGTGCAGTGTTTCCTGACCCAGAAACAATTGCAATGGTTAAACTAGATATCATATTTGGTATTCAAGCAAGGGCCAAAAATCCAGGAAAACCCTAAATCATGAACACCCTCTGCTCAGGGAGCTTCAACCTTCTTCAGAAACAGAGAGGGACGTATCTTTAGAATCGGAGGCTTTTCATATCCATAGCCATTTTTTTCTTTCAGGATTAAATATGTTCTTTCTTATCGTATTTCTAATAATCTCTAGGCCTCATGACAATGCCTTCAGCACATCACTTTTCTGACTGTGGGCAGCAATGCATCACTGGATAATATTATATACTTATATTTCATCCCTTGCTGACATATCACTCCCCCTGTGGCTTCATATAGATATTAAATGAAAGGAGGAAAATAGTTGAATCCTGCAGCACACCATAAATGAGTAACCAAGGGTTGACTTCTGTCTATCCAGAGCCACAAATTGGAACTAGCTTTAAAGGATGGCAACCAGTGCAACATTATGCCACCTCCCACATCTTGCAGCCTGTCCAGCAGTTGATGGTATCAGATCCCTCTGAAAAATAAAACAAGATTAGGAGGAGGGGTCATTCTCCCTTAATCCCAGTCTTGTCAGAGGTCATCAAAGAGGGTAATAAAGATATGTTCAGTTCTATGCCAGGGCCTGAACCCAGGTTGATATGCAATTAATCTGTTTCCTTCAGAAATCTCTGTATGTTTTTATTTTATTTTAAGTGATTAAGATTATTTTTCTGAAGTTTGTAGATTTCTTCAGACATGGCAGAAAAAGATTAAGAACCTTTGTTTTAGACTGATATTTGCCAATCAGTGCCAATCAATCATAATTAGTGAAATGGATAGGAACTAATCAATTATTTTTTATCCTCAATTTCTTCCCTCTGGAGCACTCAGTAAAGCAGTTTTGTATCAATTGTGATGAAATTACCAGGGGAAAAATTAACCGTAAATAGATTAGAAAAAAAGTGGGGGGAAAGTAATTTGGGAAAAAGACTGGCAAGCTAGAATAAAGTTGTTTGGAATGATAACAAGATATCTGACATCTAGGCTCTTCCTTTCTAGCAAGGTAAAGTTGATCCAGAAATCTTAAATAATGTAAGCTTTTATGACCCTAAAGGTCATATAAACAACTGATAACATTGATTGATTAAATTGAAAGTCTGGTACTTTGGAGAAGATAGTTTCATTCAAATAGTTTGAAAACAAAAACAAACAAATTTCCCAACCACAGTAAAACATCCATCTTGTCTAGATAGAAGTTAAGTTTATAGAGTTATATACATTTTATTCATGATATAAATTTGGATTTAGAAGTTCCCATAATAAATAGTGAGATTACATTGTTCCATTTCTAACACTCCAATGAATCTATAAGTGGGTTCATATAATATTTATTAGACTACAATGTGGAGGGCTAATTTAAGACTCATTCTGGTTTGTAAACATAGGTAATGGTTTCATTCAGAAAAACATAGTTTATTGACCATTAATTACCATGAGTTTTGCATTTTTTATGCAAAAATAGTCTGTGGGTGCCTTTAGTTCACTACAGAGGCATCTTAAGAACATCTTCAAACAATGAATTTAAAGCAACTTGAATAAATGAAATTGAACAGCAAATTAGCAAATGTCCATGTGTTCCAAAACTAAAGTGGCTGTTTCCAAACACAAAGGCAATTGTTTTATTTCGGACGTTAATGCCAAACATTTATATGATAGCAACTATTTATTTATTTACAAATGTAATAAAACCATTAATACACGCAGGGCTTTAGGCTGCTCCTCAAATAAATCAACAGACCTGTAATACGTACATCATTACTCCCATACTGCTTATGTGCACCCGGTATGCCGCTGACTCTGTCTTAAAAACTGATATCAGGACTAGCCTACAAGACGATGCCGGATTCCCCTGCCCTGCCTTCTGCATCGGGAGTAGCTTTAGCGGCGGCAGAGATCTACACCCGAAGAGAAAGAGACCTCCCGTGAGTGAGGTCTGCTCAGTGGGGCGCTGCGGGAAATAGGAAGCAAGCTATTACTTGCCACCGGATTTGGGGAGTTTAGAAAACGTTTCTTCAAGGTACAGTAAAGGCTTGAGACGAGGCTCGGAGGGGGTGGGGGCCCCGAATCCCGCTGACGGAGGCGTGCAGGGAAAAGGGGGAGAGAAGAGCCAAGCGAGCCATCCGAGGCAGGTAGGCAATACTCACCCCCGCCGCCTCCGACCCGGACCGCCGCCCTGGAACGAGCAGCACCGCTAAGAGGAGCGCGATGCCCGGCCCCGCCAGGCTGCTACCCATCGTCGCGAAAGTGCCGTCCGCCCCACCGGTGCTCACACGTGGCCGTGCCCAACGGGGCTGATACCGTCAGCCTCCTTTCCCGTGTCCCGCCTGGAGCGTCTCTAGCGCCGGAAAGGCGAGCTTGATTCTTGGGCCCCGCTTGTGGGCGGCAGCGGCCGCTCCCTTCCCCGCCTGTCTCCGCCCCCGGCCCCTGGGACAGCGTGAGAGACAGGAGCCGCCGAGGAGGAGTCGCCCGGTTCCGCTGCCTCCCGCGTCCGTTCAAAGCCAGGGGCCCGTCGCGTCCGGAGGAAGGATGCGGGCTGGTCGAGCGGCAGCCTGAGGGAGCTGCGGGAACTGGAAGGTGAGTCCATACCTGCAAAGGGCGCGAGCCTCGACTTCTCCGCCGTCAGCATTCAGCCCGCCTCGGGGAGGTGGGGGGTCGCCTCTCTCGCTCCCTTCGTGGCCCCAGACCCCGGAAAGCTCCCCGAGCGCTACTTTCGCGTCTCAGGGCTTCGGGTGTGTCGTCACCCCCTCCCCGCCCCAGCCAGATAAGCCACCTGAGGGAAAAAGTTATTCCACCCGGCGTTGATTCCGGAGGGAAGCGGAGCTTTCTGAGGAATCGGGAGGGGCGGGGAATGTCCTCCATCATCGACATGCGGTTCTGTATAGTAGCCTCTCCCGGAGAAGGTGCCGTTTAACTTGACTCGGGTGATCCTTTGGAGGTTGCGCTAATCCCCCTCCTCTCTCCTCCCCCCCGTAAAAATACCTGCCTCTGCTCGCTGCTGATGTCTCTTTTGAAGACATCATATGTTCCCTTTGATTTCTAGAACCATCCTCTTCCACAAGGAGAAAATAAGCAGACATGAAAAGTACTCCGCACTTCAGCTTAAGATGCAGGACCGGGCAGTAAGTAGACCTATTTCTTTCTAGTATTTGTAGCGTTTCTTAAAAGTTGCTGTAAGACATGCAAAACAGTAAGAGCCGGCCTGGCCATAAGGTGGTGAATTGTAACTATTTCAATCTTGTCTTGGTACAGGGATATGCAAATTATCCTGCTGGTGGGATTGACTGTGCTTCTTCCTGCCTGTGTACAAGCTGTAAGTATATCATCATTTTTTTAAAAAAAAAATCAAAACAAAACCATGATAAACATCGTTGGGGTTGCTTCCAAGTCAATCCAATTCTGTTACCAAAGTTCTTCAACTACCTTTGCTGTTTTCAGTAGTGCACTTTCACTATTTTTTTCTACTAAACAGTTTGATCTCCCCTCCCCATTTCTCTCTGTTCAAAAATATGGCTTAAACTACAAATGCAAAGTATTTTTAAGGTACACAATTTATAACTGTAACTCACGTGAATTGATTTGTTTCAGATATGTTTTAAAACAATTATGAAAGTTATCAGTCATGTTGGTTTCTAGACACTGTTTGTAATGTTTTCATTGAACTATGAAAATTAAACAACCCATATTTGCAGAATATTACAACCAACCAAATTATCACAAGCTTTTTTTAAATTTTCTAGCAACTCACAAGTTAGACAAAGTCAGTCTGATATGAACTACTTTGACTATATGTGCATAAATTATTGACATCCTAATAGCCAACCAGAGTTTAGGCTACAGTGCTCTGTGTACCTTGCCCCTATGGTTAGTTTATGGTATAGTTTATATTTTATGGTAATCGCCAAAGCAACAAATAAATAAACAAACAAATAAATCATGATTAAGGTAATTGTGGATTTGAACCTTTCAGAAATTTGGACAATTGTAGAAATCTCTCTCTATTCACAAAGTGCCATATCAAGGTATCTATCTAGTAATTGGGTGACTTGAAGTGCTTTGGAGAAAATAATCCAGTGGCCTCCAAGTACTGTAGCTTCCATTTCTTTCTTTGGACTTTTCTCCTGCCACACTCTCATGGAACAGACACATTTTTTAACAAGTAAAAATTATGGGTGCTGATCACTTTGAAGTCCTTCTGAGTGCTCCACCTCTTTCAAATAGGGAGAAACGGGACAAAGACCATTGCTGGTGCTTGTTAAGGAGAGACTGTGGCATAAGATCAACCAAGGAAAAGTTCATGAAAACAAACAAGCTGTAGAGGGCATAGAAAATGGCCTTGAAGGATAGAAACAAGAGCTGCTGCCAAGGCAAAGATCAAACAAGGGGACATGATCTCATCCTACAAAACTAGTTTCAGAAACATGTCACATAAGCCCCTCGAACGATTACACAAATATTGAGGGAGGGAGGAGGGAAGCATATGTCTCAATGTAAGTAGTTTTAGATCTCTAATCCATTGTTTTTTTAGTCTGGTCTGCCTTATAAGAGCTGTGGTGGTACAGTGGTTATAATGCAGTACTGCAGGCTACTTCTGCTGACTGACTGCTGCCAGCAATTTGGAAGTTTGAATCTCACCAGGCTCATGGTTGACGCATGAGGTCAGTAAAATGAGGACCTAGATTGTTGAGGGCAATATGCTGACTCTGTAAACTGCTTAGAGAGGGCTGCAAAGCACTGTGAAGCAGTATATAAGTCTAAGTGCTATTGCTATCATAGAGCTGGCTGAAGCAGATAAACAAAACGAGAGTACTTTAGCTTAGGAGGCAGCTGCGTGGAATCATTGTGCATGAATGAGTACCCATTTGGGGAGGGGAGGAACCTATGATAGGCATGCACATTGATGGAGTATTGAATTTATATTCTGAGACCTTGCAATAAGAGCGTATGGAAAATAATCCTGAATTTGTTTGGGGGCCTAAGCTCTATTTTAGCCGTTGGCCATATTCCTGTTTTTTAAATGTCATCTGCTCTTTCTAAAAAATAGGCTTTTGTTTGAGAAAGGTAATTGGGCATTCTAGCGTGTGATTTTTGTTTGAAACTTTTGAAGTTTTGGGGGAAGTTACTGACTTGGCTTTGATTTGATTTGATTTGATTTGATTTGATTTGTCTTGTATGCTGCCCACTCCCGAAAGACTCCGGGCGGCTCACAATAGACAAGGGAAAGGGGGAAAACTAGACAAAGACAACACTTTAAAAACAAAACCGCAACATTCACAATTTCCGTGGGGCTGGATATTTCACAGGCCCCCCGGCCAGCTGGAGCAGCCAGGACTTGGTGGCTTTGCGGAAGGCCGGGAGGGTAGTAAGGGTCCAGATCTCGACAGGGAGATCATTCCAGAGGGCTGGAGCTGCAACAGAGAAGGCTCTCCCCCGGGGGGTCGCAAGCCGACATTGGCTGGCAGATGGAATCCGGAGGAGACCTAACCTGTGAGATCTAATCGGTCTGAGGGAGGTAATCGGCAGGAGGCGGTCTCTCAGGTACCCAGGTCCGATGCCATGTAGGGCTTTATAGGTAGCGACCAGCACCTTGAAGTGGAT
Source organism: Thamnophis elegans (assembly GCF_009769535.1). Lineage (NCBI taxonomy): Eukaryota > Metazoa > Chordata > Lepidosauria > Squamata > Natricidae > Thamnophis > Thamnophis elegans. The sequence continues at coordinate 32,752,532 of NC_045543.1, read as the reverse complement.
TCGGAGACTAATGGGTAGCCAGTGCAGCTCGCGGAGGATAGGTATGACGTGGGTGTACCTGGGTGCACCCACAATCGCTCGCGCGGCTGCGTTCTGGACTAACTAGAGTCTTCGAACACTCTTCAAGGGCAGCCCCTTTTGGTCTTAACATTCTTGTGAGGCTCACCATGATATTGATGGTATTTGAGGAACCTGTTTATAAATGATTACCACATCCTCTTTTTGTGAGGACTTTTCCCAAAACATCCATTAACCAAAAAAGGTAGAATTCTTGTACATTAGAGAATTAAAAAAAAAAAACCAATCTGAATCAATGGGGAAATTAAAAGTACAAGAGTAAGGCTAAATGTAGTGTTAAAGTTTATGTATGTTAATATTAAAGTATGTTAATATTTACCATGTATGTGGTCATTGTTGTCATCAGCCATTCAGTCGTAGGATTTGTATATAGTAGAATGTATTTATTTATCTCAGAGAAAGGATTAAATTTGTTTACAGTTTATTACATTGTAATTGGCTTCAGTAAAGACATTGATTACCAATATATTTTGAGTTGAGCTAAAGCAATTATCTTTGCTTTCTATTTTTTATTGCTTTTAATATATAAATTTATATATATAATATATGATATATGATATATAATATATAATATATAATATAATATATATAATATTTTATATATATATATATATATATATATATATATATATATATATATATATATATATATATAATAATTTAGTGTCACAACCCCTGGTATGCCCCAATTATTTATTTATCAGCACAAATACAACATATATATATATATATATATATATATATATATATATATATATATATATATATATATATATATATATATATATTCTAATAAACCAAATATATTTATATAAATTAAAATATATCTATATAAGTTGATATATGTTTATATTGTTTTAATATAAATATATATTTTAACATATAAACCATATTAAAAAGTTTATTGAGAAAGAAAAAAATAAAGAATTTTTTGAAAAAACAGACCACAAATAAAAAAGAAAAAAGAAACATGAAATACCTAACTCACATAAAGCATTTTCTTTTTTATGCATTAATAATATTAGGAGATCTTTGTATGAGAAAGATTATTCTAAGCAAGAGAGCGTCTTCAGTTCACCCCTGAGCCCTATCATACTGCATTCATTCTTTGTATGCTGCCCAGAGTTGTTGAGAGTGAACTGGGCGGCCATGTAAATTTTCTTAAATAAATAAATAAATTCATGAGCCAAGTGCTTCTTAATTTTCCTATCTGCTCATTTTAACCACATTGTGAATGAAGTGAAATGCGTGCATTAGCCTTGACAATGAATCTTTATATGAATGCTCAGAAGTTGGTTTTGCTGGCCCTGCATGTTCTTCCCATTCTCTGCCAAGCCAGTATAAAATGTAAAGGGAGTTTCTCTGTAATAGTTGCACATGGAACTGGAAAACCTGAGTAAACAGTCATACACCATCCTTTCCTATATACCCACTATAGCAGAGCTAGGATATAGGATGAATTAAAATTGCAAGTTTTTGTACACTCATACGCATGCGCACACACGAAAGATTTTTAAACACTGAACTCAAATAGTATTTGAGCTGCATCTTAGAAAGCCTACACATTTCACTATTATTATTATTACTTTTTCCTGCCTTTTTTTACTATACATGGCAAACATACCCAATGCTGCTGCCTCCTCCCACAACTACAACTCTGTGTAAGAGAGAGAGTAACTAAAGTCACCCAGCCAGCTTTCATGCCTAAGAGATGTAGAACTCACAATTTCCTAGTTTCTAGGCCAGCACATTCACCACCATACCAAACTGGCTCTTTTTCAAATAAGTAATATAGCATTAAAAGAATTTCAGAAACAATTGGGAGACTTGACTAAATATGAAAATCTTAACAAAATCTTAGTTGTTTTAGCAACAGGCTGTCAGTGGCAAAATGAACAGAGGGCAATGAGCAGACCATACAAATTACGGAAAGGTAGTTGGAAGAAGGACCATAGATCTTCTATCATGGGTCTGTCCTGAAGAAAGCAAATGTGAATGTGAAGTCAACCAAGGGAAAAAGTAATCTCTGTATCTTGCTTACTTTTCTGGATAAGAAGAAAAAGATCTCTTCCCAACCAAACTAGGGAAGGAAAGTATTTTGAAAGTGCTAGTCTGATGGAGCATCACAACCCAAAACCACTTCTGTGCCTAGAAGGAAGCTAGAAGAAAAGGGGGTGAGGTGTAGCCCTCTTCTTTGATCCTGATGAAAGTGCCCCACATTGCTATTACATGGTATATGTAATAATATGGGCTGCTAATCAGGTGTAGCTGGTGTTTATAATGGAATTGATAAAGATTGATGCTGCATGCACCAAAACATGTTCTCCAGAAACTGAAATAGATAATTAAAAGACACACAAGGAGATGGAGTATGGTTTTCTTCTGCTGCAAAACATATCTCTTTCTTTGATTATCATAAAGATACTAAGTTGAAGTATTGCAAACATTAAAAAGTGACTTTAATATTCTTCATTTCATGGAATTGAAAATATTATTATTATGTAAGATACAAATATTATTATATTATTATGTAGATATTAGTTGGATAAGTAACAGAATCATAGGGTTAAAGGGACCTCGAAGGTCTTCTAGTCCAATCCCCTGTCCAGTGTAGGAACTAAATAATAGTTATTTAGTAATCATATTTTAAAATGTATAAATATCTCTCTTTTTGGAATATCAGAACATGGCTCCCATCAGCCTGATGAAATAAGGGTCCAAAGAAAGGTTGCACAATCTAGTTTGCAAGATTTAGTTTCTTCAGCAAAGGGCATTTCAAATTACTTACACAGCATATTAACAAAATAACTTTTGATCTTGGCAACAGCAGTGATGGAGCAGTGTCTTTTCATGAAAGAGAGATGGGTAGTATATGGTACTGAATTAGTTTAGGGTGTATGTTTTTGAAAAGTAGTAGCTGAATGAATGCTACTAAGATTGAAACAGTCCATATAAGAGGCCAGAAATTACTATATTTGTACAGAAACTGCAAGATAATGATCTCAGAATGACTAATAGTTAAAATGGGAATTTGAAGGAGAGAGAGAACACAAATCAGGAGCAGAAGAATTGAAATTACACAGTGAATGCTGAGAAGGATTTTACTAGACTTTTGGCATATAAACCATAAAGTAGAAAAAAAGGTAGCTATCTAGGGTGAAAAAAACAGCAACAAAAGATCCAAATGTTGAGACACTGGATTTGTGTTAAACAGATGGAAATGCAAGAGGGAAGTAGCTCTTTTTATTTTGGCATCTGTATTTGAGTTGCCATCTTCCTAAGAGGTTTACCTACTGCCATTGTTAGATCTTTCTTGGGTAAGATGAAGATATTGGATATTGGCTAGTCTTCCACAACTCCTGATGGGTTGGCACCACGTCTCAAAATTCCTAGCATTTGTGGTAGTTGTGATGCCAATATAGTTGAAGAAAGCTAGCCAGAGGAAAGTTGATGTAACTGCAGCATTGGTTCCAGTTTTGTTGTGTTCAGTTCTTATTAATATTGCAATACCTTAAGTTTATTTTTGCTTTGCTGCTGTGTAATATTTATCCTCTTCTTAATTAAAATACCTATAGATACATATTTTGAAAGATGGCTAATAAAGTCAATACATAAACCAAAGACATCTATAATTCTATCACAAGCCTATCATCTTGAAAGTGAAAACTCTGGTTCTCCTGTGTAAACTTTGACTATCATTTCAATTTGCATTCCTGCTTTGAATCTTGGGGGGGGGGGCAGTCTAAATATGTACACAGCATGTTTTATGTAGAGTTTCCTTCTATTTCTATTTCTAGAACTAAGTCATATTCAGAGCTGTTCTTCTACTATTTGGACTAGTTTCCCTTACCAGTAGTGTCATTTACTAAGTCACCTCATCTCTGCATACCCTCCTTTCCAATGCTGGATCATCTTGATTTATTTTCTTTCTTTTAAATCTTAAATCCACAAGTCCAAGGAGGCTGTTGCTGCTATGTGCATCCACTTAAGGATGCATAATTACAAAGCGATCCTGCACCTGAAATGCAACCACTTTACTGCATCTATTGCGGGGGGGGGGGGGGGGGGGAATATAGTCTGTAGGGAAGCTGAGCACAGTTTATCTGCGACAGAATTTGTATGTTTTTATATAGTCTTTTTTTTTCCTAGGGAAGCAGGGAATAATCTTGTTAAATGCTACACTCTGTTCAACTGAGACTCTAAGACTGTTAGTGTGGACCTTTAAATGTTGGATTTGTTTTATTTAATAAGCACCATAGTATGCATTTTTCATTTTTGTGCATGTTGCCTTGTGTTGCTTCTACAATTAGCTGTCTTATAAATTGATAAACTAAATAAAATGCCCCTCTCATATTTCAGACTAGTATTTTGCAGTTTAAGTTGACCTTAGTAGTTATTTTATCTCATGCTTTTATTCAATTTGGATTTTGGATATTATTCATTTATTAGATTTATATCCTGTCCTTCATTCAGGAAGTTCAAGATGATTAACAATTTGTTATAATACACACACAAACATACACAAACACATTGAATTTCATATATAATGAAGACATTAGATAGCACATTTACAGAGAAGACATAAATAAAAAGCACATAAAATAGTACTTCAGAAATGAAACAGTACCACTAATTTTAAATTAGTATTTAATGTAGAAATCAAAAATGTTGCAGAGCATTCAAGACAAAATCCTGATATTAATCTATAATCAGCTAGCAGAAGTTCTGTTACCTTATCTTGCACATTAATAAAGACAGGACTATTACTTTTTCCCCAACTCAGTCATCTATTTGACCTGTCATAGTAAAAACTGAAAAACAAATTATTTCGAAAAGAAATTACTACCACAGGAGCAATTACTTTAAATTTTGTCTTTAGTTTTTCTGTGTTTTTTTCTGTGAAAGTTTAAGAATGTATTTCTGATGGGCTGCACAGAATTTAATAGCCTGTTCATTCAAAATCAAAGTTCACTTCAGAATAAGATTTTACATATAGAAATTTGAATATTGTATTCTTTGCTTTCTTGATTTTATTTTAATAAGAAGGGAATGGTACTAAAATGGTTCTATAGAAATTAGGCTGAGATGTTGAGATTTGTGCCTGGGTTACCTGTAAAGCATCAATTTACCTATTTCTGAATTCAGTGGGACTTATTTGTATCAGGTATCTATACAATTGCATTGTGAACAATATTATATAACTGTTAATTAGTAATATGAATTTTGTTTGTAAATACATACATAATTATGATTTTTATGAATATGAGAGCAAGGATATGCCTTTATCTATCCAAGAGTTCAAACAATTGGTTTATGAAGCTAGATTCGGGGTGAACCCCAATGCAGTCAACTTACCATTTCTTGAGAGTATGTTCTCACATCAGAATCCATATTTAAAGGCCATCCCACTGCTGAACTAGTCTGAAACCAGACTAGCTTCAGACTGGTTCAGCTACTTATGGTAGGCAAGGTCAAGAGACTTTATGAATGCTCATGATTATTATAATTCATAAAAACAGAATCTTGAAAGCCCATCAGAGTTTTGTTCTGCAACATGTTATGCCAAACAAAATCAGGCCGTTCCTTCCTCATTCCCCAGGTGAGGCTTAGATTCCATCTAAGGGAAAAATTGTGTTTTCCATCAGAAAATGGAAGAAAACCTTTTATGCACACTTTCTGTTCTGCAAGGAGGATAAATCTTTGGAGGCTTCATGACCTCTTAAGCTCCAGCTATAGGACTGTGCTCCCATAATCATTTCTATTTTGGCTGCCAAAGAAAAAAAAATCCTGCCCAGCAACCAAAGTGTTCTGTTTTATTTTGTCAGGGGTATATTTTCCTCTCAGATGATCTATATGTTCTCAATTCCAATTTGTACACAACCCACACCCTCATACATATACATTTAAAGAGGTTGTTGTACATTGACAGCTTTGCTTTGACATCACCACCTGTTGTTCTCTTTCTCCTTGACTCTTTTTCCTGGTCAGCTGAAAATCTTATGCTCAACATGGACTCTTGAGAAGTTTAAATAAACTACCCTTCCAGCTATTTGCCATTTCTGATGTGATTGTGTCCTGTTATTCTTTTGTGAAGAAATAGCCAAGTTATTTCAATGAAAAGAATAATGAGACAATATTGACAAAATCTGCCTTACCAAATGATGAGCAACTAAAGTATGAATTGGAAAAGATCTTCAGATGAGAGTATTTGTCTATGCCTACAATGATCAGAATCATGCAAGGAATAATTTCATTGGGATGCTCTGTGTAAGCAAAAGCTAGACTCTGAAAAATCAGGCTAGAAAAAAGTATTGACACTTTTGAACTTTGGTGTTGTAGAAGATCCCTGAGAATACCATAGAGTACCCCACCCCCACCCCAAAAAAAACCCAGATAAATGGTTCATTGAAACAAATCAACCCAGAGTTCTCACAAATGACCAGGCTCAAATTATTATACTTCAGATACATTAGGAAAAGGCATAGCTTTCTGGAAAAGGCTGTAACGCTAGAAATGGTGGAAGGAAAGTGAAAAAGGACAACCCATACAAGGTGGATAGCAATAACAACAGCACTTAGACTTATTCACAGTGCTTTACATAATTTCTAAGCAGTTTAAAGAGTCAGCCTATTGTCCCCAACATTCTGGGTTCTCATTTTATCGATCTCAGAAGGGTGGAAGGCTGAGTCAACCAGGCCAGCAGTCGGCAGAATATGAAATAGTTCTGTGCCACCAAAGCTCTTTAGATGGACTCCATTACAGTGGCAATGGGTATAAGTTCTGAAGGACCAGGTTGGACACAAATCATCCTGGAGAAAATCGATCTATGTGGTCAATAAGAATTAACACAGACATGATGGCACACAATCAATGAAATGTTGTGGTCAGGTTATTTGGTTTTTATGGTATGGCCTATTTTTAGTAATTAGATAGCTGACTGTTAATAAGTATAGGCTTGCTATCCAGGGTTGTGACTGTATCTTTTAATTGCTTTTAGCTGACAAAAGTCATGGCCTGTTGTTCCCCTTTCTGCTTCTGTCTCCTGTGTCTGGACCTTCTGTAACAGGGTAGCCCAATTAATCTGATTCTCATATTAGATGAATCTATAAAAATTCAGTTTCACTTCAAATAAATTAACTGAGAAGTTGGCTACTATCTTTTTATGATTACTTCCATAAGTTTAAGGGTCGGGGAAAAACAATAAAGAAAATGGAATAAGTAGAGAGAAGTTCAGGATTTTCAGAATGCTTCCACAATTGTTCTCATATTTAAAACACATTAGATTAATACACTAATCTTAAACATTGGAGAAATGAATAAATAAATTAATAAGTACACGGTGAAACTAAACCAAGTATTTTTGCATCCAAGTCAAGGGTGGTAATCACTCCCCTACCAGTTTGCAAATGTGAGCACGCATGCTCCGCCTTCTGCGCATGTGCTCCACCTTCCACGTATGCACTTTGCCTAAAAAAGGGCCTAAATGGGATGCCGTAGAGCCGGGGCGGCTCGGTTTGGTAGAATACCACCACTGATCCAAGTGTGACAGAAGGGAAGAGGTGTGTAGAAAAAGAAAAGCAGAGAAAAATGTGGTCTTGCAATTATGGCAAGGAACTGATAAGGTCTGTTGTTGCCGTTAACTCTTTGAAGGACTCTTGCTTGGACTTTTTGGTGGGTGAATGCAATAAATTGACAAGAGGTGAATAAAGAGGGGGTTTTCCTGACAAGGAGTCTGTTTCTTGCTTCTGCTAAGGCTGGGTCATAACACTAAGAAAAAAGCCCACCATTCATCTATACCCCAAGACATCAGAGATAAATCAATAGAGTTAATCAAAGATCTTGAACCAGAGTTTCCCAAATTGTGAGATATTCTGGGACGTGCAGACAGAGTTCAGGGAACATGTGAAGAACCTTTTAGGCCAAATTATCACAATAAATCCACCATTCCCAAAGTTTGATTGTGCTGTTTTTATTGTCCATTTGTGCTCATTTTGTTATTTTAAGATTGCATTTAATGTAGGTTTGATGGCAACATATTTAGAAACCCCTGCCCTAAATAGATGTGGAAAACCTAGAAGGCTTTGGGTCATTCTGTAACCAAGCAGGCATATCAAAATACCTGTATTGAGAATCATCTTTGTTGGATCTCTCTTTAGCAAATGTGACAAATGCATCACCTTCAAGGGCTCATTCATTTCTTCGAGCTTGATATCTGTGTATGAAAAAACCAGCACTATCAGATTCCCAGTAACTATGCCTGGTCTTAATTATTGGCTGTTTCTTGTTTTGAGGTTTTTGTTGAGTTTTTTTCCCTTTTTGCTTTGTTTACAGCCATTAGTCCTAGTTAGCTGTTGTTGCTTTGCTGCTCTTCCAAGATATTTCCATCCTTGTCCCTGCCCCCAACTGAGAGAGCAAAAACATGCAGACTAAAGAGAATAGCTGAAATCTTCCATTGTTATCTCTGTACCATCATAAAATTAGCAGCTTCTCTCTGCACTTGGTTCCAAGATCTTCTGCATCCCCTCCTCACATTGCAATTGCTGAACTTCTATTTCTAACTATCTTCTACTGAGCCACACATGCTTCTAAATGACAGGAATGAATGAGAATTGCTATACTTGTATTCCATCATGACACAAGTAGCTATATTCTGACACACTTTTCCAAATTATCAGATTAAAGGATATTAGGAAGAGAATTTCTTCTGGAAACACTTTCATTCCAGTCCCATTGATGGATGGATATGGTAGATAAAGCTCTAAGAGTTAAAACTGAAGAAAAATAATATCTCCCTAGGGAAGTGTGACTGTCCTACCAAGTCAGATAGGGTGGGCATGCTCCAGATCCCTTCTCTTAAATGTTGTGGAACCTTGGAGATTAGTTTTTTCTGTGCTTCCCTAACCTCTGGATTAGCCTCCCTGCCCACCCCACCCCAAGATTTGAAGGGTTCACAGCTGCAGAGAGCTGTGAAGACTGGGCTCTTCAACCAGGGATCAGACTAGGCTGGAAGTGACTCCAGCAAATGTAAACATAGAGTTAGTGGGAGATTGTGGCATATATGATGTTGTGGGGTTTTGTGGGTTTATATTTATTCTGGTTTTATGGATCGTTGTTACACCACCCACCCAGGATCATCATACGTAAGATAGACAGCTATGTAAGTTTTCTAAATAAATAGAAAATAAAAACAATGTTTAGATGTGGAACAAACTTTTGAAGCTTCCAGGGCAACCATTGGACAATCATACTTTATCTTGTGTTACTGGCCAATCTTCTTGGTTCTTTTCTCATCTTGGATTTTAGAAGCAATAGATATTTTAGCTCCCTTTCTCCCCCCCCTTTGTGTGTATGTGTGTGTAAAAAGAAGGGGAGAGAGAAAGAATAATGTTGGGCAATACTAATTATTTGCACTTGGGAATGGAGGACAGGATATAGAAGCATGGATAATAATTTCCAGACGTGTGAAATGAGGGATTGGCAACAAGGGAATAACAATAAAGGGACTTGGAAATAAAAATAAAATTCTGCCTTGTTTTTCTTTTAATGCAGTTTAAAAGCTTTTTCATATAGGCGGAGGGTATTGTACTTTAAGTAATTATAGATGAGGTGCTGGATTTAAGAAGAGCTCTTGGTGTTTTGGTCTCTGCCTATTGTCTTTTTATGCTTGATGTTCCTGCTGTTGAAGACAAAGGTACAGGCTTCATAATCCTCTTCAGAAAAGCAGGTTTAAAAAAAGGCAGGGAATAACCAAAACATCTTTGTTTTCTGCCTGCAGGCTCTGCATGCTGCTCAGTAGACTTTTTACTACCTTTCCAACCTCACAGCTGCCTTTTAATTAACAGTGGCATTTGATATCTTTAAAAAAAACTCAACACTTGACTTCTGAGGATATAAATTCTGCTTTGAATCTTACTGTTTATAAGACTTATACACTTCTTTAAAATGTTTTGGAAGGCATTTACAATTATTTAAAAAGTTATGCAACTGTTAATTGGTGCAGTAAGTCAAGTTGCTACTCAATTTTTCCCTCTTTGGTTACTGCCAGATAGGCTAAGAGGATCTTCACATGCCAACTCTGTTTCACTTTGGAAATAGCACTGGACTTCTACAATCCTATAAAAGCAGCTGCAGGGAAGTACAGAACTGCATGTTCCAGTTCTGGAATAGTCTGTGTTTCTTCTGGAATGTGCAGATCTAGGCTTCCTGGGTTGGTTTGGCATTCTCTCAAAATGGGTTTTCATGAACAGGACATGAGCCAATCCCAAAAGAGGATTCTTTCTGCTTCTTGTTTTCTGGAAATGAAATTTCAGCAATGATAAACCATCCCTTGAATTGTTGGGTTCACTTACTTCAAGAGAAGAAGGGAATGTTCTGGGAGCAGAATACTGTTTTTCACATTTTTATTTACATAATGTTTATTGAAACTTCCACACTTCTAGACACCTGTGCTTGGGAGTGGAGCTGATTTATGGTTCTCTTGCGCTGTAGTAAAACCTATAGTAAAACTACTATTTAAAAACCCCCAAATCCTCAGGGGCTTTGTGGAACCCTTTGACAGTTTGTTAGTCTGTTTCCCCCATTTTCAAGAACTTCAGTCTCACAAGGTACTCTAAATGTCAGGATTTTGAAGGATAAAGATGATTTAACATCTTTTCAGCACTTCTCCTACAGGAACCACTGGGATTATTATTATTATGGTTCGTTGCACAGTCAGATAGAAGTTCAGACAGGATTTGGCATTATCGAGTCCTTCCCAAAGACCTGGGATAGGAAGAAATAGATGTTTGATAGTATTAGCGGTATCGTCAAAGGATGTAAGCTGTTCCAAGTAAAACTGCCTTTTGCAATTGACTGATGGTGATTTTGTTAATGCCAATTGTGTCCAAATGATGTTCCAGTTGTTTTGGGATTGCACCCAAGGCATCTTTCACTATTGATACTATTTTTGCTTTCTTTTGCCACAGTTGTTCTATTTCTGTTTGCTAGTCTTTGTATTTTGTTATTTTCTCTTTCTCTTCTATTCTGCACTGCCATATCCACTATCCAGACTTTTTGTGTTTCTTATTAACAATTGTTAAGCCTGGATGTTATGTGACAGGTACCTATCTGTTTGATTTCTAAAGTCCCAGAGCAATTTAGCTTCATTTTCTATCGCGTTCTCTATTTTATGGACTTACCAGTTCTTGTTTTCAGGCAGATGTTATTTCTTGAAGATCTTCCAATGCCCCATTGTTGCTACTTTTTCATGCCATTGTTTGCAATCAGTCTGTGTGATCTTCTTGCAGCAGCTAACTAGGTGATCCATTATTATCATTAGGGTCTGACATTATTCTCTGGTGCATAAGATCAGAAAGATACATACAACATGAAATATATGGATAAAGGTGCAAGTTATTTATTTGCTGATTGTAGTTAGTTAGAGGCTGGCTATTGAAGATCACTTAAATAGTCTGAGTCATCTGGTTGGATTCTTCAATCTGCTTGGAGAATTTCCCATCTCATCTGTCATTACTACTGTCAGTCCTTAACAGATCTGTAGAAAATGGTGATAGCTTTAGCAGTGGATTTTAGAGTTTCTAAATGCTCTATCTCTTCTTGTAAATCAGTTTCTTAATTTATTAGGGAAGTGAGAACAATGAAGGTTAGGGTGGCTCCTGGCATACAAGCAGAAAACTTCTCAGGAAAAATTATATCCAATAGGATTGAGGATGACCTAGAAGCCTACCTTATAGCAATGGGGACCGCTAGGAATGCTTCCATCTCTACCATACTTTGTACCTGCAGATAATTGGTTAGTGTGGATTTTCTGTACCATATGGTACTTGCTTCAATCAGATGTGAGGAAGAATGATTCATTAACAGCATTTTTCATTGTTCTTTGAGGATGAGGTCAATCAGTTTTGCCCTAACTTGGACCCCAGTGTTGAAGAAGTTCAAAGGAATGTAATCTCAACAACTCTTATTTTAGATTACATTTTTTTTTGTTTCATAGATCATATGATACGATATGATGCATATGAGAATGCAAACAAAATGTGTCTGAGATGACTTATTTGCCTCTTGCCTCTCCTGGCTGATTAGACTTAGTAAAACAGGTTTGATATCCCTCATCTCAATGTAAGAGAGATTTCAGTGCCACTTTCTGAATGGAACATGTTCCCTTTGTGCAAAGGAAACAATTATACGGTACAACCATTATTGACGAAAACTTACAGCATGAATATCTCTGTAATTTTAGAATAATCGCAAACTTTCATTGTCTGAAAAAGGGGAAGAAAAAGATAACGGTTTTGCAGTTCCAGAAGCTTCTGAATGGAGTGATTATTTGGATTTATTTTAATAGGGTTTGGAGATACAATACTGAAACCGCTTTGATTATCTTCATTCAAAACTCATTCTACAAAGTTGATACAAAAAGTGAGACTCTTCTACTTCTTCTGGATCAGCTTTGACCCAGTTTTGAAGTTTTGATACCATCTACTATAGTCTCCTATCATCTGCTGGAACTAGGGGGGCTGTTTTGAAGTGCGTCTCATCTTTTCTATTGAGGCATGTCCAGAAAGTATTTTTGGGAATGGGAGGTTTGTTCTGAAGCAATTACTAGCCGAATCTGATATATATAGTCCCTGCTGAAGAAGGAGATCCTACATCATTCTGGCTAAATTACTATCCAAGGTCTTCTTAAAAACCTTCAGTACGGAGCACCCATAACTTCTGGAGACAAGCCATTCCATTAATTATTATCACTTTCTCCTTATTTTCTCCTTAATTCTAGGTTGGATCTCTTTATGATAAGGTTCCATCCATTATGTCTAGTCCTGCCCTAAGTTGCTTTGGAGAGTAGGTCAGAGGTGGGTTTTGACCAGTATGGTACTGCATGCGCAGACCAAAATCGGTCATCCATTTGGGTACCAGGGCAGCAGGAGGCCCCCTACTTGTACGGTCCCTCCGTTGATTTCCCCCCCCCCCATTGGAAATGAGGTGGCTGTCAAAGAGAAGGAAGCGCGGGCTTCTTCCAACAGCCGAGGAAGGAACAGGAGTGGAGGACTTGGCAGTTGGAAAAAGCCCGTGCTTCCTTCTCTTGGACAGCTGCCTTGTTTCCAATGGGGGGGGGGGAGAGATCCATGCATTAGAGAGAGGAAAGGCAGTCCCTAGCAGAAGCTTGGCCTTCTCTTCCCTCTAATGCATGGATTTCTCCCCCCCCCCATTGGAAACGAGGTCAAAGAGAAGGAAGCACAGACTTCTTCCAACAGCCAAGGAAGGAACAGGAGCAGAGGACTCAGCGGTTGGAAGAAGCCCGCACTTCCTTCTCTTTGACAAGTGGCTTGCAAAATGGAGACTTTGCAAACTGCTTCTCAAAGAGAAGGAAGACGGGGAGGGGAGACTTATTCAGAAGAGCCTAGGCTGGAGAAGCAGCAGACCACTTCTCCTCTCGCTTCAGAAAGGCCGCTTCACCTCCACTGCTCTCCTTCCCGCACTGCAAGTGTGGCCTTGAGGGGAAGATGTCCTACTAAGGCAAGAAGAACATCCCTCAGATCACAGTGAGGTGAAGTACCCTCAGGCATATTCTGCCAACCTTGGGTGGCTGAGGCGGGGGAAGCGGGTGGGTGGAAAGCTCCAAAAGTCCAGCTTCCGCAAGAGGGCGCAAGGTAGAGAGGGGAGGGGGCTTGGGACAAGGCCTCCCTGTGCTGCCTGTGAGGCGAAGATAGTACGGCGCCAAGGGAGAGGGGTTTGGTTTCATCACCCAGAGATGGGGGTGACTCGGACTGGGGGAGAGGCTGTTATTAATATTAATTGGCTGTTAAGTCACTATATCTAACCTGAGAATATGGAAACAATAATGGAAGGGGGTGACAAAATACTTCCTATGGGGGGTGAGTTATGTTTTTCTAATGAAAGTAGTACACATCTGGAGTCTTAATTTGCTTGTTTGTTGGGTATAATTTCCCCTGTAATCCTGAACTTCAGAAGGACTCAATGGTGTTTTTAGCTTCAGTTGGAGAATCTTCAAAATGGCTTACCTGTGTTCTGAGTTTTGCTGATCATAAGATAATGCTCTGGTTGAATTAGACTCCTTTTATTTGTCTAAATATCTGTATTTTCCAATCTATTGTATTGGATCTCTATATAGCACAGGGTAGTGTAAGCCTGTGCATAATTGACTTGAGTCTAGGTTTATGAATTTTATGAATTTTTTTGACAGAACAATTAGAGAAATGAGATGCCTTCAGAAATTGTGGGTATACCATCACTAGAGGTTAAGAAGAAATTTGTCCATAATAGTATCGGGACGTGTTACATCCTAGGGTCATGTTACATACTGACAAACAGTATGGTAGTTTCCACCAAGGTCCTCTGTTCCAGTGGGAACAGTATTCAAATCTGATTGGTTGAATGGTCTGACAGCTCCCTATAAAAGGGCTGCTACCAAACAGAGCCTTTACTGGATTGTACATAGTTGTCACTGAATAAAGAGCTGTTTGTTGCTGAAGCCTGAGTCTGCCTCAGTCTGGAGCGAAGTTCGGCATCGAGCAGCCATCTTAAAGCGGCAAATTCAAACCACTTGCCAAGACAAGATGACTACGCACACCCCACCAGCTCTGTACAACCCAGCCACCGAGCACTGGGACTCGTATATGATGAGGTACGAATGCTTCCTCGAAGCCAACAACCTTTTAGGCCTGTCCAAAGGCTGGAAGAAAGCAATGTTCCTGAGCTACTGCGGACCAGATGTGTTCGAGACGTGTTCAAGATTGCTAAAGACTTGTCCGAACCAACGGCGATTGAGTTGGTCGCTTGGTCGGTCCTACAACAGACCCTGCGGACACACTATGCTCCCAGACTGTCTAAATATATGCAGAAGCATGAATTCAACCTCCGCAGCCAGAAGGAAGGAGAAACAATCAACCAATATGTTGCCACACTTTGAAAGGCTGCGGCCTACTGCATGTTCAGGGACTTAAATGAACTTTTGCTGGACAGAATAATTTGCGGTATTCGTGACATTAGTTTACAGAGGAGGTTGCTTGCCAAGACAAACCTCACTCTACAAATCGCCCTGGACAAAGCCAGGGCTACCAAGTCTTCGACCAAGTCGATGGAAACGCTACAGAGGCAAAGCAGCCCAAAGAGTGTGTACAAAACTGTGGAGGTGCATCACAAGACTACGGAGCCAGAAGCTTCAGACAGTGAGGACAACATGTACCATATGCGCACTGACCGCAAAGAATCAGCACGGAAATTTGAAATGTGTTTCCCGCTTTGTGCTGGCTGTGGAGGCAACCACCAGAGATCAGCTTGCCGTTTCTGGGACACCATCTGCCAGCGCTGCAAACGAAAGGAGCACATCACCAGGTTCTGCAGGAGCGAATTCCCTGCAGCACCCAAACAACCGAAGGGCCAACCTGCACGCCTGAGACCACTAATACAATTTCGCTGGGGCAGAATCCAGCGCAACCTTTCAGACTACCATTGGTCAAGCACGCAGTCCACGGGCCCAAAAGCTGAAAGTCACTATCCTCCTTGAGGGATCTCCATGATCTATGGAGATTGACACAGGGTCATCACTGACCATTATGTCCTGGGCTACGCTTAAGAAGGCTGTCCCCAACTTGAGGAGGCACAAGCTGAGGGTTCCAGACCTACGCCTGAGCAACTACCAGGAGAAACGAATCCCGGTTCTGGGCCAAGACACTTTCTGAGTGCAATTCAAGTTCTTCAATGGACTGCTTCCTGTGACGGTGGTTGGCAAAGCCCTGGAGAGCCTCCTAGGCTTGGACTGGTTTGAATCCCCGGGTCTGGGGGTAACCGGAATCAATGCCGTTCATGACAAAAGCACTGAGCAGCTCCTTAAGGAGTTTGAGGACATCTTCGGCACCAGTCTAGGTAAGTATGTGGGGACTCCAATCTCTTTTAATTTGGACTCCAACATAATCCCTATTAGGCTAAAACCCAGGAGAGTCCCTTTTACTCTTCGCCCTAAAATTGATCTTGAATTGGACAAATTAATTGGCCAGGGAATTCTAAAGCCGGTCAATCACGCATGCTGGGAGACCCCTATAGTGACTCCTATCAAGCCTGATGGGTTTGTCTGCATCTGCACGGACTACAAGTGCAGAATAAACAAAGCTTTATAACAAAGCGCTTATCCTGTGCCCATTGTACAGCACCTTCTACATTCCCTTGGCCTGGGAAAGGTGTTTGCTAAATTAGATATGGTGGAGGCATACCAGCAGTTGCCTGTGCATGGCACCACGGTGGAGGACCAAACCATTGTGATGCATAGGGGTACCTTTAAATGTACCCGGCTACAATTCGGCATTAGTATTGCCCCTGGACTGTTCCAAAGTATCATGGAACAGGTTTTGCATGGGATACCAGGAGTCATCCCCTATTTTGATGACATTTTGGTATCGGCTGGAAATAAGGTGCAACTTTTCAAAAGACTCAGGACTGTTTTGACCAGAATTAGTGAAAAAGGCCTTCGCCTCAAAAGAGAAAAATGCCAAATTAATGTTCCTAGGGTTGAATTTCTAGGGTACCTGATTGACGGCTCTGGAATTCACCTCATAAACAAAAAAATTAAGGCACTCCAGGACGCCCCTACACCTCGAAATCAGACCAAGCTCCAGGCGTTTCTTGGTCTCAACAACTTCAACAGTGTCTTTCTCAAACAGAAAGCTACGGTTGCCGAGCCTTTGCATCGGCTCCTCAGCAAAAAGGCGAAATGGACCTGGGGCAGAGCTGAAACTGCCGCATTTGCTGCAGTAAAAAGACTGCTGTCAGCGGACACATTCCTGGTCCAGTACAACCAGACTCTGCCACTTGTGCTGACTTGTGACGCTTCCCTGTTTGGCATGAGGGCCGTCCTCGGCCACCGCATGCCCAATGCAACCAAGGCGCTCATCGCCTACTACTCAAGAACCCTTCAGCTGCCGTGCGGAACTACAGCCAACTGGACTGTGAGGTTCTGGCTGTGGTAGCTGGCATAAAACAGTTCCATTGGTACTTGTATGGCCGTGATTTTGAAATCATCACTGACCATAAACCGCTTTTGGGCCTGCTGGCTGGGGACCGGCCTACATCGGCATTGCTGTCACCACGAATGACAGGCTTCTGCCATGGACTATTTTCCTCGTGGCCTACAGCTACTGCCTTGTTCATTGATCAGGCACCACCTTGGGGCATGCTGACACCCTCGGCCAGTGCCCTCTACCTGAACTGTTTGCCGATCTGCTCCTGAGACACCAGTCCTATTCATAGACTGCCTTGAGGCTGGTCCTGTCTCCTCCAGTGAGGTCGCCCACCACTCAGCTAAAGACTGGACTCGTAAACAGGTTTTGAACTGGGTGTGGAGAGTGTGGCCCAAAGGGCCAGTTGGACCAGAGTTTAAAATGTTTTTTGCTAAAAGGGACGAACTGTCTCTTGTCAATGGTTATCTACTGTGTGGGGACTGGGTCGTTGTTCCAACCAAACTGCGGGTTGCAGTATTAGACTTGCACGTAGGGCATCAGGGAATTGTCTGGATGAAATCTTTGGCCAGGAGTTACGTGTGGTGGCCCAATATGGATAGAGAGATTAAGGAATGGGTGGCTACCTGCACACCGTGCTAGGAGTCCAGACCAGTGCCCCCAGAAGCGCCTGCTAAGGAGTGGGAGTGACCTCAGTCACTCTGGTCTAGGATGCACATTGACTTTGCCGGCCCAGTTCATGGTCAAGTATTCATGGTAGTTGTGGACGCTTACTCGAAATGGTTAGAGAGAGTCCTCATGGCCACTACCATGGCAGAAGCCGTCATCAAGGCACTACAGAGACTTTTCTCCACTCACAACATGCCTGATGTCCTAGTCTCTGACAACGGGCCCCAATTTATGGCCATGCAATTTGAGACTTACTTAGTATCGCAGGTAATCAGGCATGCCCTGGTCGCTCCATTCCATTTGGCCAGTAACGGACAGGCGGAGAGAATGGTGTGATCCACTAAAGAAGCCCCATCTAGGATGGGTCCAGGAGATTGGCAAACATGGGTTGATCAATTACTCCTCATTAAGCACATCACGCCAAGTGCTACCACCGGGAGAAGCCCCTCCAAGCTTCTAATGGGTCGCTGATTAAGATCGCCCTTAGATTGGCTACACCCAAACTACTCTGCTGAAACACCCCCAGATTCAACCGGCAAACTTAGACACTTTAGCATAGGGGATCGAGTTTACACCCACAATTGCGCTGGGGGGGGCCTCTGGTTTCCTGCCACGGTTACAGGAATTACCACACCTTGCTCATATCAATTGGAGCTCGAGGACGGTAGAACATGGAGGTGGCATATTGACCAACTCTGAGGCCGCCCCTCCCAATCCAATCTTAGGCAACCAGAGGTAATTCCTGCATGAGTTAGCCAAAGCCCTACCCAAAAGGAGCACGAATTCACTCCTTCCACAGACTTCTCAAGCTCGAAGGTACCGGGGTACTTATCTGGTGAAGTTGCAGGGCCAAAGCACGTTCCAAGCAAACTGGCTCCAGAAACTCCAGCTGCGCACTGTGGAAAGTTCTAGGAGCTTCCATCAGGCGAAGCCAGAGAAACAACAGGTCCATCCAACCTGACCAAAGATCCAGCACCAACTGAACTGTGCAGGTCTGGACGAGTGACAAGAAAGCCCGCCTACCTGTGTGAGTACGTTGCAAGCTGGACGAGCCCAACTAAGAGGGAAGGGGTGTTACATACTGACAAACAGTATGATAGTTTCCACCAAGGTCTTCTGTTCCGGCGGGAACAGTATTCAAATCTGATTGGTTGAATGGTCTGACAGCTCCCTATAAAAGGGCTGCTACCAGACAGAGCCTTTGCTGGATTGTGCATAGTTGTCACTTAATAAAGAGCTGTTTTTTGCTGAAGCTTGAGTCTACCTCATCCATTCACCCGATCTAACAAGAGGCATTTCATGCTTCAGCAGGGGTTGGACTAGAAAACCTCCAAGGTCCGTTCCAACTCTGTTATTCTTTATAAATCTCTTCACTCAGTCTTACCAAGAGAATGGTGATAAACAATATTTGGAAATGTATATCAGGCAGTCTTCCGACAGCAAAATCCCATTTTATTAGTATCAAGGGGAAGATGACTTTGAAAATGGTTCCTCTCCCACCATAACATGCAAGACAAGATGAGAACTGTCTGGGATGGGAGGGGCAAGTGAAAGCCAGGAGAGGTGCCCCTCCATGTGAGTGATATAGAGTTGGCTATGCCCACCCAATCACATGACCACACCCATCCAGTCACATGATTGCCAAGCCACTCCCACAAAACAGGTCACGCCCACAGAATAAGTAGTAAAAATTTTTGAAATCCACCACTGGATTAGGTCACTTCTCGGTGACAGCTGCTCAAATATTGGAAGACTGTTATCATATCACCCCTAGTCCTTCTCTTTCTCAGACTAGACATTCTCAGTTCCTGTAACTCTTCATCGTCTCTAGTGTCCTGATCATCTTTACTGCTATTATCTGCACTCTTTCTAGAGTCTCAACGATCTTTTTTGTATAATAGTGACCAAAACTGGATGCAGTGTGGCCTTATCAAAACAGTAAAAAGTGGTACTCATGCTTCATGTGATCTTGATACTATTTCTCTGTTGATTCAACTCAGGACTACATTGATATTTTGGTGGCTACAGCACACTGCTAGCTCATATTTAAGTTATTGTACACTTGGACTCCTAGATCTTTCTCATAGTTACTGTTGTCAAGCCAAATACTGCCTATTCTATACCCGTGCACTTGATTTTTCTTGCCTAAGTGTCAGATCTTACTTTTATCATTGAACTTCATTATGTTGGATGGGGCCCAGGGTTCAAGTCTGTCAAGATCCTTCTGTATCTTGAACCTATCTTCTAAAGTGTTGGCTATTCCCCCCAGCTTTGTGCCATCATATTGTAAGTTTGAAACATAGTTAACTAAACAGCATACAGAAACCATAATTATCTCCGAGAACTGTCACAATAATAGGCAGACAAAAACTAATGTAGTGAAAAAAGGACCAGGTTGATAATTTGGACAGTATTATCACATGAATTAAAAAATTGAAAGAATTGGAATAATATGATATACATGCTTATATAGATCTGGTCTTCATTCATAAGTAATATTTTTGTGATATCCATAATTTCTTCTTATGGCCTCAAGACAGCACATGTTTGATTTTTCTCAGAGTAGTCAAATAGAGATTATTTCAGGTGACTACTATTTAAGTACGTTTCAGATCTATATGTCTACCATTGCCTTGCCCACTATTAGCCTGGGTCTATCTACTTCAGAGTCCATTAACTTCCCTATCCTCTTCTTTTACTCATGCAATACTTGGCTGGGATAGAATTATGGTGTTAAGGAAAAGTTACTGACTGTTAATTAGCTGAGGAAGACAGCAAATGACTTATGTCATAGGAACAAAAACCAGGCAGATTATGTTAGATGCAAAAAAATCCAAAACAACCCAGGTCTATACATGATGGTTCAATTTAAGTGATTTATTGCCAGAAACCTATACATGGGAATCTTTTCAACTAATGGTCAGCATCTGGTTAGAGCAAGATAAGGGTCAACGGTAATCAAAGCAGGCTGGACAAGTTTGCTTGTGGCTATGTAATTACTCTAAACTTATCCCTCTTTTAACCTCTCCCCCTGGATCTGCCAATCCTTCTCCTACAATTAAGTTATAATACATTTAAGATTATACTTGTTTCTGCTTGCTACTTAAATGTAATTCTTTATTCCATTTCATATGTACACTTCCTTTAAAAAACATAAATGTGCTTTTCGAGAAAATTTATTTAGCAGTAATGCCAGTCCTGTGGTTTTTCTGTCAAACTAGGCTAAAGAGATCCTATGAACTCCAGTTGAAAAAAATTACAGAAGTGGGCCAGTTAATAAACTTTGTCCCAAATATTGTTACGTATACTATACGTTAATATTGCTGTTATTTTATTATGTACACCACCCAGAGTCACATTTTGTGAAATGGGCAGTTAAATTAAATAAATAAATCAATGAATTAATGCATTTTGTTCCGAGTGCAGCATTTGAGATATTAGGTGATATCATTATAGAAAAAAAGTCGGGTTGGGGAGGAATAATTTCAGATGTGACTTCTGATGCTTTCCCTGGAACTGCATCTGAGTGGTGATACTAGCAGTCTGTGCAGGGTGCAGCCAATGATTAATCATATCAGATTAATCAGATTCCAATTAACAGAGTTGGAAGCAACCTTATAGGTCATCTAGTCCAACCCCTCCACTCAAGCTGAAGACCTTACACCATTTCTGATAAATGGCAGTCCAATCTCTTCTTGAAAGTCTCAAGTGATGAAGCTCCCACAACCTCCTAGGGCAAGCTGTTCCATCTTTTAAAAGATGTTAAAAGATTTTTTAAAAATGTTGTTATCTTTTACACATGGTTATGTTTTTCGTACCAGTTATTGCCTCCCCTCCCAACGTCTCCCTGGTATGCTCCAGAAACTGATATGGCACCTCTCTTGGTTTCCATGGCCTTCTACCAATCCCTTACATAGGCACACTTAATGTGCCTACTTTGATCTTCTCTGAAATTGCTAGATAATATTTTGTTTCATTTTATTTGTTAATGGTATTAGATTTAATACTTAACAATACTTTATCTTGTTGAATTTATTACGAAAAATATTTTTCTGATGTATTACCCATATTTATTTTCTAGTCATTGAGCCCCATAAACTAAATATTGTTTTATTAATCATATTTTTAATTTCCAGGTCCAACATTTTTATTTTATTTTTATATTGAGCTGTTGACTTATAAAATCTGTTGGCAAAAAGAAACTGTGCCAGTGAATATGACACAGCATTTTTTGTTTCTGTTAAGTTCTGTTAACCCGTGACTGGAAATTTGGTTAAGTTAAGCATCTGAACACTCTTTCTGTAGTTATCCAGTAATTGTTTCTATGGAAATATCCTGCTGTTTGGTATATTCAGAAAGGGAAAAAATTATAAGGCAAGAAAGAAGCAGTTGTTATTGCAGTCTGTATTTAATTTTGATGAAATTGTAAATTGATAGATGTAGAAATATAAGAAACTTTAGAGTCTAAAGCTGTTGTAGAATAATAACAGAAAATGAAACAATAAACTGGTATTTATAAAAAAATTAATAGCCATAGAATAAATTACACCCTAGATCAGGGGTGTCAAACTTGCATCCTGATGGTGGCATCATGTGACGTATCAGGACTTTTTTCCCTTTTGCTAAAGTGGGTGGAGCTGGGGCCAGCATGTGATGCATCCAGCCTGCAGGCTGCAAGTTTGACACCCCAACCCTGGACAAAACTGGGACCCTAAAACAAAATCAGACTTCTAAAAAACTTTCTAGAGAAGTGAAATATTTTTTCTTTGTATGGAAAGTCATAGCAATAGCAATAGCACTTAGACTTATATACCGCTTCATAGTGCTTTTACAGCCCTCTCTAAGCGGTTTACAGTCAGCATATTGCCCCCAACAATCTGGTTCCTCATTTTACCCACCTCAGAAGGGTGGAAGGCTGAGTCAACCTTAAGTCAGTGAGATTTGATTTGCTGAACTGCAGCTAGCAGTCAGCTGAAGTAGCCTGCAGTACTGCACTCTAACCACTGCGCCACCTTGGTTCAGTCATGTATTAACTGAATATACTAAAGAATCCAGAATCTTCTCTCTTTGTCTTGTTTAGCAGATTTCAGAATAAGGAAAAGCATATATAAGAGTTCTCTCTCTACAGCTGTCCTGGAAAGGAAATACAGTAAATATATTTTCCTATAGGAAATCCAATTATGCCCCTGTGACTTGGGTGCTGTAGAAACTACAGCCCATATTCTGTAATAAAATCAGTAGTACAGGGATATTCACCACCAGTTGATTACTCCCTTTTTATTTAAATTTCTGGGACATTCTCTTAATTAAGAGAACCCAAACAATATTAATACCAAGTATTAATACTTATTTCTAAAACTAAGCAGTCAATTTGTGAGCATTTGCAAACAAATGCATTCTTTTGCAACAAGCACAGTTACTTTATCAAGAAAAAATCATACTGAACCAATCTGATCTCCCTTTTTGTTGGGGTGACCAGTTTATTTGACCACAAGAATGCAATGGACACAATGTGCTTTGACTTTAGCAAAATATTTGACAAAGTTTCCCATGGTAAAATGTGAACTGGACAGTGCTATCATTAGACGGATTCAGAGTTGTTGAAACAATTGAACCAAACTAGTGTTTGGCAGTGGCTTCACATCCTTTAGTCTCAACTTTAATCTGTGCAGTAGTACATACTGTGCAAGAATCACTTCTTAGACTGTTAATGGTTCACGAGTGTTCTATATAGAGATTAACAATTTACAGATACTTACATTTTTATTGCATGTAATAAATAAATCTTCCACTTTTGCATTATTATTTGGAAATTCAGACTACGAGTTGTAGATTAGCCATAAACTTGTATATAGCAAAGACAGATCTTGCCTGTAGTTTGTTTGAGTGAATCTTGGAAATGTGCTTCTGAAACCAGAAGGCAGGAACACTGAATTGTCATATAAGAAATGGTCTGTTGGTCTAGCTGCAGAAGAATACAAAATAGTCAGATTAACATCAAACATTTGCTATGGGACAAGGAATAGGACAGACTTGGAATGTGAAGCAAGTCAGGAAGCAGGAAAGTAGTTCCTAGCACAGGGTAAAGGACAGCAAAGAATAATAGAATAAAAGTTGGAAGGGACCTTGGAGGTCTTCTAGTTCAACCTCTGGCTCAAGCAGGAAACCCTATACCCACAGGTGACACATGGAGTCATATCTGAGGGCACATGAGGTGTTGGCCTATGTCAGCTCCAGCACGTATGCACACCCTGCCTCTGATTTTCAGCCTTCCAAAGGGCGGGGGAGGCTGTTTTTGCCCTCCCCACACTTCAGGAAAGCCTCCAGAGCCTGTGGATGGCAAAATATGGGCCCAACAGGCCTACCGGAAGTTCATTTCTAAACTAAAAACCTCCAGTGTTGCAGCACCCACAACTTCTGGAGGCAAGTTGTTCCAGTGATTAATTGCTTTAACAGTCAGGAAATTTCTCTTTAGTTCTAGGTTGCTTCTCTCCTTGATTAGTTTCCATCCATTGCTTTTGTCCTGCCTTTAGGTCAGGGCTGTCAAACTTTTGGCCTGCGGGCTGGATGCGTCACATGTTGGCAACGGCCACACCTAGTTTAGCAAGGGCGGGAAAAGTCACGATACATTACGTGATGATGACGTGATGACGTGAGTTTGACACTCCTGCTTTAGGTACTTTGGAAAATAGGTTGACTTTCTCTTCTTCATGGCAACCCCTTAGATATTGAGACAGTGCTGCTATATCACTTCTAGTACTTCTTTTCATTAAACTAGACATACCAAATTCTAGCAACTGTTCTTTATATATTTTAGCCTCCAGTCTCCTAATCATCTTTGTTGCTCTTTGCTGCACTCTTTTTAGAGTCTCAACATCTTTTTTTACATTGTGCAAACCAAAATTGCATGCAGTATTCCAAGTGTATTGGAATAGTAGTATTAACACTTCATGTGATCTAATTCTATCCCTCTGTTAATGCAGCCTAGGACTGTGTGGGCTTTTTTGGTGGCTGCAGCACACAGCTGGCATATATTTAAGTGACTGTCCACTAGGACTCCCAAGAGCCCTCTCGCAGTTACTGCTATAGAGCCAAGTACCACCTATTCTACTCCTATGTATTTGGTTTTTTTTTTTTTTTTTTTTTTTAAGAGATACGAAGCTGGCTTTGCCATTTAGAGAAGGTTATACTATTTCCTTTCAAGGAAACAAGTCCGTTTCCCTTGTTCATTTCTCTTTTGCTGGTACTGTGTTTATAACTTGGTATTCTTCCAATGTCAGGTTACAGCTCCCTGAAATCCAAGTTAGCAGTTATCTGCATTAGATCTGAACAATTATTCTCAAGTGTCTGACAGCCTGTTGAATCCTCAGTTATATGATGAGTGTGGGCAAGAGTCTTCAGCCTCAGAATTAGAGGAATCTAACGAAGACACTAATATAAACAATCAGTTCCATGTTTTCCCATTATCAGTGAAGAGACCTGCTTTCTCTCTGGATCACAGGAAGATTATTAAAAAGAAAGTTAGAATATTTCTGCCCTAGTTCATATAGGACCCTGATGGCAAACCTATGGCACGCATACCGGAAGTGGCAACCAGAGCCATCTCTCCAGGCATGCCAGCCATCGCATACATTCACGCTGGCCAGCTGGTCTTGTGTGTGCAGGAAATGCCAAAAACTGGAAGATCAGTTCCCTGGCATGCATGCACACATCTGGTCTTTGCACACGCATGTGTGCCAGAAACCGGAAGACCAGGTGACCAGTACACATGTGCATGCCAGAAACCGGAAGCTCAGCTTCCCAGTGCACACATGCACACTGGAGAACTTCTCTTCCAGTTTCCGGCATTCCCGCATATGCATGCTGGGGAGCTCCTCTTCCAGTTTCTGGTGCTCCTCCCCCCGTTTGTGCTCCCTTTTGGCACTTGGTATTGAAAAGGTTTGCCAACACTGAGATAGCAGTATTGTCATTCCTACATGTGGATTCTTCATGAACTGAGTGTATAGTTGTGTCATTCAATAATGTACGTCTGTGGTGTTTAATATATTTCTAATCATTTCCAATGCACAGACTAGAAATCTTGCTCTGGGATCAGGATTATCTATTCAGAGGCCTCTGCCCTCTTAGTGCCCAGTGTTTGAATCTCTGGATGGAACTAAGCAAAGAGAGTTACTTGCTTATGAAACCCTAATCCACAGGTGTCAAACTCATTGCCGTCACATGGCGTTTTGCAACATTTTTTCCCTTTGCAGAGCTGTGGTGGACATGGCCTGTGCATGATGCATCTGGCCCACGGGCCACCAGTTTGACACCCCTGCCCTAACCCTTACTGAATTACCAAATAACAGAGTTTAGAAGGGACAGGTCTTCTAATCCAACTTTCTACTCAAGCAGAAGACCCTATACTATTCCAGAGAAACGGCTATCCAATCTCTTCTTAAAAACTTCCAGTAACGGAGCACTCACAACTTCTGGGAGCACTGATTAATTATTTAAGGAAATTTCTCTTTAATTCTATGTTGGATCTCTCTTTGATCCATTACTTCTTGTTCTGCCCGCAGGTGGTTTGGAGAATAGGCCAATCCCTTCTTCTTGTGATATACCACATTTTTCTTAAAAGCAATCTAGCTTTCAGCCTGTACAACTTTATTTTTTTAGTTTATTTTAATTCATATTGTGATAAATTTTGAATGACATTATTGTTGTGGCCTAGTTTATATAGTCTCTTTATTCTGAACTGATTTGATTTGTATACATGTTTTAATTTGAACACACTGAATTATTGTAGGCTTTATTGCATACCGCCCAGAAAGACTATTGGGTGGTTTAAAAATGTTAAATAAATACATAAATAGAATCCAGGCCAGCTAACTGGGAGTTCTAATTCTAACTTATGCTGACAGCAACCAGCTGGTTTATATAGTATCCTATGAACTTTTAGAGGAAATGCAAAATGTTTCTAAAGCTTTACATTTAGCTATATCAGTTAAGAAGATCCTGACTCCTGCAGGCCATAATGAAAAGCACCAGGAGTCAAGGACATTTTCCTGCAGATAAGTAGAAGGAAAATTGGCCCCCAAATAATAGAGGAAAATGTTTGTTTATTTTGACTTTCTTGATGGCAAGCATGAGATCAAGGGCTATCTCTTTTTTATTTTGCAAGTTGCTTTTGGAAATAATGGTCAAATAGCAGGATATAAATCTAGTCAAGTAAACATTATTGGTTTCAATTTAAAAAAATAAATTCACACTGGTTTCTAACTATGATAAAGAAACTGACTAGGTGATAAACAGGTTATCTCTTAGGTGTTCTAACATAATCATAGAATCATAGGGCTGGAAGGGACCTTGGAAGTCTTCTAGTCTAACACCCTGCCAAAGGCTGATGTACTTTTTAAATCCTGGACAAATGGTTATCAATTCTTTTCTCGACAACCTACAGGATGGGGCATTCACAACCCACAACTGAGAGGCAAGCTGTTTCATTGATTAATTGTTCTCACTGTCAGTAAATTTCTCCTTAATTCCAGCCCCTCAAATACTGGAATACAGCTCTCAGCCTTAATCCTTCTTTTCATTAGGCTAGGCATACCTAGTTTTATTAACTATTCATCATACGGTTTAGCCTTCAGCTCTCTAATCATCTTTGTTGCTCTTCTCTTCATTCTTTCTGTCATCTCAGTGTTGTATTGTGGTAGTCAGAACTGGATGCCGTATTTTAAGTGTGTCCTTACAGTGTGGTATTAGCACTTCTTGTGATCTTGATACCATCCATGTGTAAATGCAACCTACGACTACATTGGCATTTTGGGGAGCTGCAGCATACCACTGGCTCATACTTAAGCGATGGACTACTAGGACACCAAGATCCCTCTCACAGATACTACTCTTGAACCAGGCACTGCCTATGCCCATGATGGCGAATCTGTAGCAAGCGTGCCACAGTTGGCACGCGGAGCCATATCTGAGGACACACGAGGTGTTTCCCTATGTCAGCTCCGGTGCTGGCAAGCTGATTTTCAGCCTTCCAGAAGGCAGGAGAGGCCCCTCTGGTCCTCCCCAGGCTTCAGGAAAGCCTCCAGAGCCTGTGGATGGTGAAAAACAGGTTCCTTCCAGTTGGGCCCCTTTTTCGCCATCCACAGACTCCAGAAGCTTTCCTGAAGTCTGGGAGGCCTGTTGGGCAAATTTTTCGCTATCCATATGCTCCGGAGACTTTCCTGAACACTGGGGAGGGTGAAAAATGGCCCAAAGGGGCTACTGGAAGTCCGGAGCTTCAGTGAAGCCTGTGCACATGCATGGGAGGGAGCGTGGGGGGTTGTGCGTGTATGCACCAGGGGGAGGGCATTGCATTATGGGTGAGGGCTTGCCAACACACACTATTGTGCATATGTGTGTCCTTTTGGCACCTGAACAGAAAAACATTCACCATCACCTATGCTATACCTCTGCGTTTGTTTTTTCCTGCCTAAGTGCAGGACCTTACTTTACACACCACTGAACTGCATCTTGTTGGCTAGGGCTCAATGCTCAAAAATCCCTCTGAATTTTGAGTCTATCTTCCAAATGGTTAGCAATCCCCCCACCTCAAGGGAAATAGTTTGTCTCCCTTGTTTCTTCAGTCTCAGAGATACAGATGCTTGGAGGAGCTCCATGTTCTTTCCATGGGGAGAAGTTGTTTGCAGCTGTGGCTCTTCTTGTGTATGTAGGGGGCCTTGAAACGACACTAGAGACTCTTAGTTGTCCTTGGCTGATCTCAGAAAAAAAGAGAGGTTTTCAAGTTCCAGGGCAACTCTGATAAATATATTTGTCCTCCGCTGTTTAAAGTGCTTTTATCCAGAGAACTTGCAGTTTTGGATTTTTTCTTGGTTTTCTTAAATTGTAAAACAAAACAAAAAGCAGTAAAACAAAAAACAAACATAGCAGATAAATCCAATCTAAAAAACAACAAACAGAGGTATTGTGTCCTCGGAGATACGACCGGCACCTGTCAAGAAATGCAGAAAAAAGTCTGATGTGACGTGCCTGCCGGCTGGCGGAAAAAACACAGCCTTCCTATTGGTTTCCCATCTGACAGCTGCCATATAAATAGCTATCAGATGGGAGTTGTTGTTGGTTGTTCTGTTACTGATTGGTTTGAGTTAATGTTCGAGTTCTGCTTCAACTATCATCTCCTCAGTCATTTTAAACTCTAAGAGGAGACTTAAAACTGGAGACAAGGATGTCTTCATCTAACCCACAGCTAATTCTGATGATGGCTGCCGCGAATGTCTTTTCCAAGTTCCGGCCTGAGACAGAATCTTGGGAAACGTTCCTTGAGCACTTAGAGTGCTTCACTCAGGCTAATGATTTATCAGGTCTCTCTCTCAACAGAAAGAGAGGGTTTTTCCTCAGTTATTGTGGGCTTAAAATGTTCATGACAGCCCATGCTTTGGCACCCCGACTCCTGTCCACGCCATACCTTAGGACAACTTACTGAATAAATTGAAGGTGCATACAACCCCACGCCCTTGCGTTTTCCTCACAGACTACTATTCCAAAAATGTACCCAAGCTGAGCAACAATCTGTGAGTCGCTATATCGCCTCCCTGAGGGCTGCTGCCATACATTGTGAATTTGGGATTTGGATGCGGTGCTGCTAGAACAATTCATCTAGGGTCTCAGAGATATGCGCCTGCAGCGCAGGCTTCTAGCAAGGTCTGAGCTCACATTAAAAATTGCCATGGATGAGGCGCGAGCGACGGAGATGGTCAAAAAATCTGCATCTGAAATACTTCGTTATCAAATGGCCACAAATCTTTCCTCACTGGCCTCCTCAGTCCACCAAAAGATCAGGCGGAAGATGTTGATTTTGATGTGGATGTCGCTATTAGTTTTTTCAAGCTGTTTGACAATGCGGGGTTCAGCAATAGGAAGGACTGGAATGGGTGTTTAAGCTGCAGTGGTAAATACTTTAGGTCTAACTGTAAATTTAAATCTGCCGTTTGCTGCCGCTGCGGGGAAAAAGGACCATATTGCATGTGTGTGCTGTGCCTGGCTCCCTGACAACTGTTCTACGGGGTCTACTGCTACTAGCCACTGTGTTAACATCAAGACCGGCGGCACACAACATAACAGTTTTTCTATTGGGGACCATGACGCCGATCACTCTGAATGGACTATTGACTCTGCCTCTGCAGAGAGAGGGGGGCGCGGTAAGATTCACCTCCAGATTTTTTTGGAGGGCAACCCCTACACCATGGAACTTGATACAGGATTGGCCAAATCTATAATGTCCTGGGACACGTTGCACCGCCTCTTGCCGAACTTGCAGGGCCACCAACTGTCATCTACCCAATGCCTTTTGAGGAATTACCAGGGCAACCCTATCCCTATCATAGGCTGTGGCCAGTTCCTTGTACAGTATAGACAATTCCAAGGGCAGCTACCTCTCATTGTGGCTTCTTTACTAGGTCTTGTTTGGTTCCAGGCATTAGGATTCTCCATCTCTGGCATTCATTCAACCCTAATGGGGAATGAATTTGAGTCCTTGACTCAGGAGTTTGCCGATGTGTTTGATTCTTCCCTAGGTAAATATAGGGGCACTCCTGTTTCCCTCAACCTCAATCCCCATTCCCCTAAAAACATGTAGAGTTCCGCTAGCGTTAAAGGAGAAAGTTGACGTGGAATTGGACAAACTATTAAGGGGTTTAAGAGCCCGTAGACCATACAAACTGGGAAATCCCTATTGTGATTCCACTAAAAGAGATGGCATGATAAGAATCTGTGCGGACTATAAATTGACTTTGAATAAGGCCTTGCAAGCGCATCCTTACCAGTTCCAGTAGTGCAACATGTGTTGCACTCACTGGGCCAGGGTAAGGTATTCGCCAAGCTGGATTTGGCACAAGCCTACCAGCAATTGCCTGTAGTTGAGAAAACAGCAGCTGTGCAGACAATCGTAACTCACCGCGGCGCTTTTAAATATCGCCATCTGCAGTTTGGGGTTAGCGTATCCCCAGGGTTTTTTTCAGAGCCTAATGAAGCGATTGCTCCATAGCATCCCTGGGGTCATTCCTCATTTCAACGATGTCCTGATCGCTGCAGACAGTCGATCAGGACTCGTCAAAAAGTTTAGGGGAGTCTTCAGCCATTTCTGTGAGGCGGGACTAAGGCTGAAACATTCAAAGTGCTAATTAGGGGTATCTTCTGTGGAGTTCCTTAGATACTTAATCAACCAGCACGGCATTCACCCTACTCCAGCTAAAGTGGAGGCTATTACCTCAGCACCTGTGCCATCCAATCGGGCCAAATTGCAGGTTTTCTTAGGCCTCCTAAATTTCTACTCCAACTTCATTCCTCACAAAGCATTGGTGGCAGAACCTCTCCATCGATTGCTCGATAGCTCAGCTGCATGGGTTTGGACTAGCCACAAAGCGCATGCGCTCATGGTGTCAAAAAGCTGTTAACTTCGGCCCCTGTGCTGGTCCAGTATAATGAACATTTTCCCCTGATATTGGCGTGCAGTCTTTTGGGGTTGGGGCTGATTTAAGCCACACCTACCCCAACAGCATGGAGGCTCCTATAGTCTTTTACTCCCACACTCTATCAAAGGCTGAACATAATTATAGTCAGCTTGATAAAGAGGCCCTAGTGGCCATTGCGGGAGTAAAACATTTCCACCATTATCTTTAGGGCCGCCAGTTCCATTTAGTAACAGACCATAAATCTCTACTCGGCATCTTGGCGGGGGGTAGGCCCACACTGCTGGTCATCTCACCGCGCATGTCGCGTTGGTCCGAATTTACTCTTACATTTTGATTCATAGACCAGAGAAACATATGGGGCATGCGGACGCTCTGAGCTGCTGCCCACTGCCCTCTTTAGTGAAAGCCCCAGCCCCCTCGAATACCGTCTTCTTAATTGACGATCTCAACCTGTCCCTGTCATCCACCGATATTGCTCAGTACTCATTCAAGAATCCTGTCCTCTCCCAAGTATTGGATTGGGCACACAGAGGATGGCCACAGGACTCTAGGGGCCCTCAATTCCTTCCCTACTACTGACATAGGGAGGAGTTGTCGAGGATGCAAGAGTGTTTGCTATGGGATTCTTGCATCGTGGTTCCACCACCATTGCGACAACCCATATTGGTCTGCCTCCATGAGGGTCATCCAGGCATAGTGCGGATGAAGTCACTTGCTTGCAGCTATGTCTGGTGGCCCTCAATGGACAGCGGCATCTCAGACTGAGTGCAACATTGCCATTCTTGCCAGCAAGTCTGTCCAGTGCTTCCTGCCGCTCCTGTCCGGGAATGGGACACGCATATTGCACCCTGGAGTCGACTGCACATTGATTTTATGGGTCCAATTTCTGGCCAAACAATTTTTGTCATCGTAGATGCCCTGTCAAAATGGATGGAACTTTTCCCCATGCACAGCACCACTTCCGAAGCAACTATAGCAGTGTTAGACAGGCTGTTTACAACACATGGTCTAACGGACACGTTAGTGTCTGATAATGGACCTCAATTTACTTCTGTTACCTTCCAAACATATCTAGCCGGGTTGGGCATCCGGCATGCTTTGGTAGCACCTTATCACCAGGCAGGAAATGGGTTGACAGAATGTGCCATGCATTCGGCTAAGGAGGCATTAAACCAAATGGGAACAGTACCCTGGTCCATAAGAATTGCAACTTACCTTCTGGCCCAACATACTACGCCCTGCCCTACCTCCAGTAAAAGCCCTGCGGAAATTCTAATGGGCTGCCGGCTACGTACCACACTAGACAGGCTCCATCCTTCTTACTCTCCTTATAGTTCCCCCACATTAGAGCTACCCAGAGCGTTTACTGTGGGGGAGGGAGTATTCGCTCAGAATTTTGCGGGAGAACCAAAGTGGCTACCAGGCTGGATTACCAAATAACAGGGCCCTGTTCCTACAGGGTCGAACTCAATGATGGGAGCCATTGGCAGTGCCATGTGAATCAGCTGCACTGCCACAACACGGAGGAAACCCCAAGCCTGCGAACCAGACCGGCCTCCGTCAACAACCCTGACGCCGCCTGCTGGCAAGATATGCCTTTACTTGCTGAAGCCGAGAGAGTGGTTCTCGTTGCAATTTCGGCGGATGACACACCTGTTGACGCGGGCCTGGTGTTGGGGGATGGGCCTCCTGTTGATGCAGCTCCACCTATCCCCTCTCCTCCTGGAGACAGCACTCCTCCTCTGTCGCTGGACATACCCATACTAAGACTATCACAGCACATGCATCGGAGGCTGGCCTATCTGCAAGATTACACGTGCACAGTCTGGGGGATGGAGTGTCGTGTCCTCGGAGATACGACCACCGCCTGTCAAGAAATGCGGAGAAAATCCTGATTGGCTGTGACATGCCTGCCGGCTGGCAGAAAAAACACAACCTTCCTATTGGTTTCCCGTTTGACAGCTGCCATATAAATAGCTGTCAGATGGGAGTTGTTGTTGGTTGTTCTGTTACTGATCGTGTTTGAGTTAATAAATAGTTCTGCTTCAACTATTGTCTCCTCAGTCATTTTAAACTCTAAGAGGAGACTTAAAAAAAGGAAACTGGAAAAGCATTTTCAACCTGATGAGTGAGCCAAGAGTGGTGCAGTGGTTAGAGTGCAGTACTGCAGGCCACTGCAGCTGACTGCTAGCTGCAGTTCGGCGGTTCAAATCTCACCGGCTCAAGGTTGACTCAGCCTTCCATCCTCCCGAGGTGGGTAAAATGAGGACCCAGACTGTGGGGGCAATATGCTGACTCTGTAAACCGCTTAGAGAGGGCTGAAAGTATATAAGTCTAACTGCTATTGCTATTGCTATTGAAGTCTGTGTGAAGAAGAACTTAGCCAGGCAATCAGAGGTGAAAATGGCTTCCTGAGATAACTTCCTATAATTTAGCCTTGGTCATAGAGAAGTTCTATCTCCCCCTATATCTGCATCTTGCACAGCTGTCTCTTGTCTAACATTGGGACATGACAAATATTTTCTACATCAAGACTTAGGGATTAGGCACACTAATGTGGGAGAAGAGAAGAATCACTCAAACGTTGCACTGTGATTGTACACAAACTGAACTGGTAATCAATGTACTTATCCTCAAAGAAAGTCCCTAGCCAGAATGTTTCAGTATTCCTGCCATTGAACACCCAGATTAAAGACTAAATCCAGGAGTAGGGACCAAACAGCAAATATTAAATCAGTGCTGCATCATATGCACTCTCTTTCATTTAATTCAAGACCCCAACAAGATATTTAGATATCTGTTCCTATGCTTAGATTCTTACAGGTTAAGACCTTTTTCAGAGATAAATTTCATCATATTAATATGATTAAATAATCATATTACTAGATGTTGTTTCACTTCTAAATTTGCTGTTATTTAGATACTGTGTTCTACGAAACCTGTATAAGCTATATTTTTATTTTAAAATGAAATGATGTTTAAACTGTCTGAGTATTTTTATTATAAACTGCAATATTTGCTAAACTCTCTAACTAAATGAACTAGCTTTAAGTGATTATTTGACTTGTATTGCCACGAGGATTTCCAACTTTTATTCTGTATCTATTTTTTAATATTTCTGCAAAGAGTATTGTCTCCTGCTTCATTTCACCATTAATCCATCTTTTTTCTGTATTATAAAAATAGTGTACTAATTAAGAACATAAGAATTTAAAGCAGCTGTTTCTATATTAGACAGAAGTATCTTCTACAGTTTAACTATCTGTTGTGTAAAGACATACTTTTCTTTTTATGCCATGAACGACCCTGCATTTAGTTTCACTCATTAAGTTATTGAATGAGATTGCCTGAGATATGAGCCATGCAATGTGCTTTGTGCAAGACTGTGCTTGAAAAAGATCCAGAAAGTGCAGCTGGTTCAGGGATCAGTGCTTCTTCCTAACTGGCGGTCATAGACATTCTGGCTGCTGGTCAATCTAGAGCAGTGTTTCTCAACCTTGGCGACTTTAAGTCGCCAAGGTTGAGAAACACTGATCTAGAGACTGCTGATGCTTACCTTGGACTCACGAACATTTCTAAAACAGATTTGACCTGCATGTAATATTTATTGTCAGCACCTTTCCATTAAATAATTAGGAAAGAAAGACCACGAGACTCCATGTGTGGAAATCAAGTGTACTTTTACTAATTAAAAATGATTAAAGGCATAGCGAAGCGAAATCTGAATATTTAGGCGCGAAAGCGATTGATATATAGAATAGCCCATTCCCCACCCCTTGGCATCACAGTTACAGTCCAATCATAATTCTCCCAAGTGTCAGGTGCGAGATAACTTCAAAAGGCATCACGAAGATGGAATGTCGGTGCCGTTAGTCCTGGCGGGAAACTCCCACGCATGCGTAGTCCGATCAACCGGTGAACTCCAGAACCTTCCTCCAGCACAATGAGTAACCCCTCCCAAATACCATGCCCTCCCTCCCCGTTTCATGGCAGCCGAAGCAACAGCAAAGCAGAGGCTGACATTTATCCATATTTTGCCTGAGCTTAGCATATTGTGCAATTTGGAACAACCTTAAACTTGGCTTCTTTATGGTTTAAATAATGTGATCATGGCTACTTCTTTTAGTCCTAGACTATTTCATCCATCCTAAAAAATGAGTTATGATTTAGTTGCAAAGCAATTAGCTCTCACAGCCATTTATTCATTGCTCCTGAAGACTTTTTTTTAAAAACTCTTTTCATAAAAAGGGAAGAATTTTTCTCATAGAGTGTGCAATAATTGTTTTCAGTAGCTAGTAGCTTAAGGTGACCAGATTTTCAGATTGGTAAAGAGGGACACCTTTGACCGGGGGGGGGGGGGGGGGGCTTGATTAAAAAATTTATACGGAGCAACAAAAATGTTCATACAACGCAAAAATAATATTGTAATATTTTTTATTTCAACATAACTACAATTTACAAATATAAATTGTAACTGTTGCCAAACATCAAAAATTTGATCACATGAGGATGCTGCAATGGTCGCTAAGTGTGAAAATGGTCGCTAAGTGTGAAAAATGGTCATCAGTCCCTTTTTTCAATGCCATTGTAACTTTGGTCACTAAATGAACTGTTTGAAAGCTAAGGCTAGCTTGCATTATAATGCCTTATGGTAGCTTACATTTTCAAGAGAGAGAAGCTAAACTCCTAAACACACAAGGAATTTGTCTTTGGTGAATATGCTCTCAGTGTACATAAAGAAAAATAAAATAGAATACATTCATCAAGAATCATAAGCTACAACACTTAGTGATGGTCACTAAAGCCTGGAGGATTGTTCCCTCTGTGCTTCTTTAAAACAGTATATGTTAGAATAGAATAACAGAGTTGGAAGGCACCTTGGAGATCTTCTAGTCCAACCCCCTGCTTAGGAAGGAAACTCTACACCATTTCAGAAAAATGGTTATCCAACATCTTTTTAAAAACTTCCAGTGTTGGAACATTCACAACTTCTCTCCTTGATTAGTTTCCACCCATTGCTTCTTGTTCTACCCTCACGTACCTTGAAGAATAGTTTGACTCCCTCTTCTTTGTGGCAACCCCTGAGATATTGAAACACTGCTATCATGTCTCTCCTAGTCCTTCTTTTTTTAGTGGTTCAGGCACCATACAAGAAATCAGGAGTTTCTAGTCCCATTTTGGACATGAAAACCTGCTTGGATGAAATGAGGCCAGTCACTCTTTTTTTCCCTTCTTTCCTTCCTTCCTCCTTTCCTTCCTTCCTTTCTTCCTTCCTCCTTTCCTTCCTTCTTTTCCTTCCTTCCTTGTTTCCTTCCCTCTTTCTTTCCTTTCCTTCCTTCTTTCCTTCCTTCCCTAACTTTCTCCCCCCCCTTTCTCTGTTGTGGGGAGTTGGAAGGAGCATTAGATCTGCTCACCGCCTTAAAAGTGGGATTTTTTTAAAATGCCTTTTTAAAAAAAATGATTTCAGCCGGGATGCCTTTAGTACTCGCCCCATCTGTCCTCCCATCCTCCTTCCAAAAAGTTGATTTAAAAAGCCAGCGATCTGCGCCCGCTTCTCCAGCGTTCCTGATTCAGGGGCAGAGGTCCCTGGGCGCGCCCTGTTCTCCCCTCAAGGCTTCATGTTAGAGCAAAAAAGGACCTCCACAGAGATGGCTCTGAGTATGGGAAGGCAGGGCAGGGAGGGACGCTGGAGATCAGCTTTCGCCTACAGCCTTGGGGGGAGGGGGGTGTTTGGAACCCTGCCCTGCTTGGTGCCCCTCGTTGCTTGAAAAGGGGTGTTCCATTTGCGCAGGGATGCAGGAGGTCCAAATAAGAGGCAGGCTCAGCCTCCGCTGGGATGGAGCAAGCTGCAAGCAGAAGGAAAGGCAAGAGCGGGGGGATGGGACTTTGCTGGCAGTTGCAAAGCAGCCTTCCCCCGATTGCCTTCCCCCACGCCTCCCAACCCTTTCAAAAGCCACCCCCATCACCATCCTCTCCCAACCGGATCCACGCCTGCCTCCCCTCGGCTCACCCAGACCAGATTGACAGCGGCTTGCACGGCATGGCTGCAGAAGAGCGGCGCCCAAAAGAAGCAGGGGAGAAAAAAAAAACTTCCGATGGCTGAGCCTAACCTCCCTGCAGAAAAATGGTGCGCGTCGGCGTGTGCACGCGCAAAAGGGGAGGGAGGGAAACACTGCCCTCTAAAGGCCACATCAGGAACGACACTTTAGAAATTATTTTTTTCACAGCGTCCTTTTTAAAATTGATTTTCTTTCTTTTGGAAAATCGGTACTTTTTCAATACGCGACGGGACGCGGGAAAAATTATTGAAACGCGTGCCTGTCCCGCCAGATGCGGGACGTCTGGTCACCCTATAGTAGCTGCAATTTCTACCACAGCTCCACTGTGTGTGTGTGAGAGAGAGAAAGAGAGAGAGGGAGAGAGGGAATGGGGGCAACCAAAATGATTAGAAAGCTAGAACAGTTCCTTAAAGGGAAAGACTACAATTATTGTAGCAATTCATAGAAATATTGTTATTTATAAAGTAATATGTATAAATTTTTATTAAATTTTGGGGATTGCTATATCTATATGATCTGAGTGTGCATCGTTTGTTCTTAAGCAATGTTAATGTTTTAAATATTTTATAAATGTTTTACATTAGTTACAAAATGCAGAGTATGGAGAACTTCTATTTTTTATAGCCAATTTTAGTATTTTGTCCCATCAATAGCTCTTCCTCCAACACATTAATCTACATTTTGTTACAATTTAAACAAGACATAATCTTCATACATTATCTATCCATGTTTGTGGGCCAATTCTATTTTTTTTTCCTTTTTTGTATAACAGCTTTATTGTTTTAATATAGAAAATAGTAATATAAAATACAAAGAAATATAAGGAATACTGCAAACAAAGATGACTAAACACAGTAGAATACATGATAATGAAAGTAACCATTTTTCAATAACATATTAAATGTGACAAAGCTGTGGATTACAGTAATGCAAATCTCTCTCGCATTACTGGTTCAAATAGGAAGAAGATGCTTCAAGATGGATGGCTCTTAGCACTATCCATCAAAATGTTTTTTTTTTTAAAAAAATATTTTTTATTAACAAACATGTAAAATACACACACACAAAACTTAGACGTACACCACATTTACACAATGCAATATGAACAGGAGCTTCCTATTCTTTATAATAGCAATTATCAATCGATATCGCTCACCTTATATTATTTCCCCTTCTATTGTATTTCATTTGGATTTCACCATTCTTAACCCTCTTATTTTACTCATAACTATTATTTTTTAGTTTTGTTATATTCCTTCATTGATTTTTGTTTCTTTCATCCATCCACCTATACCATTTATCCCATATCTGGTAGAATTCTGATTCTTCTTTTCCCTGTATTTGTGGGCCAATTCTAAATAAGACAAGAGTAATTCAGTCAATCCTGTTATATAAGTTTTATGCATTTACTTACATAGGATTATATAATGTATATAATACCATACAGGAATTCTCTAGAGAATATTAAAAAAAATATTGAAACTGTAATCTATCCTTTTTCAAAATATGTCATGTCGGAGCAGTACATATCTTATTAGGAAGTAAAAATGAGAAATAAAATCCAGATATTTACTAATGTTCTAAAATGCTAAGTAATCATCAATCTGAAATATTTGCAACCAAGTAATACTTTTTCTTAGTAGATTATAGTTCTTTAAATATTTGCTTGTTCCCAGGCCTAGACATTTCCTGACTTTTGTTAAGTAGATGGACTCAGTGTCTAATTGAGAGAGGATGTGAACACACCAGATGACATGGTGTAATTCACATGAAGGAAGTCTACTGTTTTGATGTTTATAAGCTCCATATGCTAGTTGTTTGTACTTTGATAAGAGCATTTTTGAACACAGAACAAACCACAAGATTCACTACATACTGCTGTACAAAATTCATTCTTCTTTTGTGTGTCAGAAAGGACTAAAAAGGCAAGAAGGTTGTGTGACTTGCTGTTTAATACAGTGTGACTTGCTGTTTAATACTTTTAATTTAACTGAAGAACTATGCCCAAAGATTTTTTATAGTTAAATACATGGCACATAGGGGATAGATACATTAAAATATGTTAAATTACAAAATTTGTTTAACAGTTTACTATTCGTATAATTATTTGTGAATAATATCACAAATTTGTGATTTGTGATATTTGTGAATCATACAATTGTGATATATATAATATGAGATAGAACGTACCTGATATGGCCACATTCTTCATTATGTTTATTTGGTTTCATGAAGGAGGAAGATTTTATGATTTCACAGGGACACAGCAACATTTTAGCTTCAGCTACTCATGCCTGCATCCCCCTCCCCAGGAAGCACATAATGGCAATGAGAAAATCCCTCTGGCCAGAGAAGGAAGAGCTGCAGAGTTCTTCCTTCCTACCAGAAATAACATTTGGAACCAAACTAGGTGGTTACATACGCCACCCTTCTCAAAATAAGTATGAGGATGATCTCTCTCTCTCTCTCTCTCTCTCTCTCTCTCTCTCTCTCTCTCTCTCTCTCTCTCTCTCCTCCCTCCCTCCCTCTCCCTCCCTCCTTCTCGCTCTCTCTTTCATTTGGGCACAGCATCTGCTTTCAACAGATTCTTTATAAATTGGGTGGATGAGTAAACTGTCTTGCGTTTAATGCTTCCTCCTCAAGAATATTCCCATTAGCTATTGAAATCTAAGCTTTGTAGAAAGGTTTTTTTTCCCTCCAGAATGGTGGTTAAGATTTATTAGTGTCCATAAGTAGCTCCAAACAATCATATGGTTGTTCCAACCATTTCTGTTAATCCAAGTGGCTGGAGGAATAGAATTAACATCAACAGAATTCTTAATCTATTTAAAGTTATACAACACAAAATAGAAGCACTTTAAAGTGCCTAGTATAGAATGATACCTTCCACAGTTTGAAGATAACTAGTTGATGACAATTAATCTAGGCTCTCAAGCATATTAATTAAAAAGCCTAGAGAGAGGGAGTAGTGTAGGTGAACTCATCATCTCAATCCTGGAATGAATTTGGATGCTGAATTTAAACACATGCTAAATGTAAGATGTATACATTCAAAGTATTTTACAGAATTAGGGAGGGAGAAACAGAAAAAGAAATCCATGAAATCATGCTCAGTGCTTGATTAAAAAAAGGAAGAATAAAGGAACATTGTGTTGAAAGCGAGCAAATACGAGAAAGGTACAAATAGCCAAGTGTCAAAAGATCAGGAGAAGCTGTGTTTCAGGAGCATGAAAGTGAACAAGTTAGATTTGCCCTCCAGAAGTAGAGAGTGAATGTTAGCAATGGCAAGCTGCTGATGTCCATTGAGGTTCTTCAGTGGGTTCAAGTCTCCATGGCAGTGGTGGGTTCCAGATCCCGTTGCAACCGGTATGGTGCAATGGGGCCCAGCGCCTCCCACATACACGTGCACAGCACGCACTTGTGTGCAGCGCGCACATGCATCCTTACCTCCTCAACGCCTCTGCAACACTCCAGCAGTTCAGTGGAGTGTCGCACAGACGCCATACGCTCCGTGAGCATGTGCGGAAGCGCCGAAGAGCTCAAATACAAGTAAGGAGCTCAGGCGGGTGGGTGGGCCCTCCAAAGCACCGTACTGGAACAGTACCCGGTGCTCCTGGCAGGCACTGGTACGCCTGTACCGGGGTGTACCACCTGCAACCCATCACTGCTCCATGGAGACAGAGTCTTGTCACTACTGATATTTACAAAGGGAACGTATGTATAAGCCTCAAGCATACATACTTAAGAGTAAGAGGCATTTAAATCAATTCATATTACTATCGAAAAGCATATATAGTTTGAGTCTAGTTCAGTCCAGAAATGTTTCTCTTTCCTTGCCTAAATTATGAGTTACATGATGAAAGAAAAAAAATCAGCTTTAAGCATAATCTTTATTTCCAATAATTCTTCTGAGTCTTAAAATAGATCTTTAAAATTTGCATTTAATTTTAAATCTTTAAAATTAAAATATGGGCAGCTGTATCCCTGTGTGAATCTTCAGTTGTGCTCACTTGCTCAGAAGAAAGTGTTAACTGAAAGTTTTAAAATGAGACTGGACAAATCCATACAAGATAGGACTATACAGAGATGTTCGCAGGATAAATGATAAATACTTCAAAAATACTTCATCCTATTTACACATGCGTATGATTTAATAAGAGAAAGCGGAGTTTGCATATGCAGGAGTGTGGTACTGTTTTTGTCATTCCCCTTCCTTGCAGATATTACTAGGACTATCAGCATCTATGAACTACCTAATCATTTACTAATAAGTAATAAGCAGGTGAATTACCTAGTTACTTATCTCCTGAACCAACAGGCAACATACAGCACAATTAGTGGCAAAAAAAAGCTTTTTCCCTTCTGACCATGTCTGTAGCTTTCCTGATTACATCTGATCAACTGGGTGACGAGGAATATTACAGGAGATCCAGCAGAGCTCTTCTGAGCTCCTTGTGATAGCTAATTGTATCCCAGGGCTTCAAAAATGTGAGCTTTGCTAATAAGATTTGTTGATACCAAAGTAGTGATATCTCTTCATATTTGTGTCAAGATTGCTCTAAGTGCATCCATTTTTGGTACTGTGACTGTGCAGACCTTTGAAAATGCTGCTTTATTTTGAAGCCCTTTTGAAGTTGCCTGTCTCCTTGAAGGGCAGAATTAGAGTGGCTTAACCTCCTGGATCTGGATGCTAAACAGGCTTCTGTGCAGCACATATTTCCACCAGACCAAATCAGCCCCTTGACACCTCATCTGTCTCACAGGTGAGATGTTGAGAGGTGTTGTGGGGGCAGTGGTTAGTTTGTTTTGTGGCTATGCAAATTAGATTTATCTCAGGATATGCACATTAATCTTTTTAATGTTTTTATCTGTTTCTTGTCAGATAGATACTATAGGTAGTCCTCCACTTATAACAGTGTGCTTAGTGACTTTTTGAAGTTACAACAGCACTGAAAAAAGTGACTTATAACCATTTTTCACACTTATGACTGTTGCGATATCTCCATGGTCATGTGATTTACATTCAAATGCTTGACAATTGGTTCATATTTCTGACGGATGCAGTGTCCTGGGGACATGTGA
The DNA here is from genome assembly GCF_009769535.1 of Thamnophis elegans. Taxonomy (NCBI): domain Eukaryota; kingdom Metazoa; phylum Chordata; class Lepidosauria; order Squamata; family Natricidae; genus Thamnophis; species Thamnophis elegans. The sequence goes on along the minus strand of NC_045543.1, from coordinate 32,710,211 downwards.
TCCCCTTTTGTGACTCTTTGACAAGCAAAGTCAATGGGGAAGCCAGATTCACTTAACAACCATGTTACTAATTTAACCATTGCAGTGATTCACTTAACAACTGTGGCAAGAAAAGTTATAAAATGGGGCAAAACTCACTTAACAAATTTCTCACTTCTCATTTCTCACAGGTTTTGCAACATAAATTTTGGGCTCGATTGTGGTCATAAGTTGAGGACTACCTGTATTTGTACTCTGTTATTTAAATCTATTACCGTTTCAGTTGTATTTTTAATTGTTTTTCCTATTGTCAGTTTTATTGAACTTTTGAATGTGTCTCATGTTTTTCAGGGAGGAAAGTCCTACACTGGACCATGTGCAGGGAGAGACTGCAGTGGGGGCTGTGAATGTTTTCCAGAAAAAGGAGCTCGTGTGAGTACCAGCATCTTTTTTGCATTAAAAATACTATTATTTTAATGAATTAACATTTTTTAATCACTGAAATCGGAAAATTTGGTATAGGAGTCTGGAATTAAATATTAATGAGTAGGATTAAAATATAGATGAACCAATCCCAGACTTCCAGATTAACATACCACAGTAGTAATGGGAGACTTTATCCAGATATCAACTGGGAGACCAACTCTGCAGCAACTGGGAGATCAAAAAATGTCCTAACCAACCTGGCTAACAACTTTATTATCCAAAAGTTAGAGGAGGGAACTAGAAGTAAAGCTATACTGGACCTAATTGTTACTAATAGAGAAGAAGTGATAGAGGGAGTTGAAGTTGTTGGAACTTTGGGTGGAAGTTACATACCATAGCATACCATTAGGGCTGATGTCCTGCCATGCCCCCATACCAGTACGATCCCTGGCCAGGGCCCGCTCGCTACCCCTGCCCACTCAGTCACCGCTCGCTCCTCCCACCCATCCACATGCTTGCCCCGCCCACCCACTGCACGGTGGTGAGGTTGCTTTGGGAAGGGGCAGACGGGCAGCATTTCCCCCCCCCTCCCTGGGCGCCTGCAGCCTCAGAGCCTGCAGCCTTGGAGCAAGCTTTTGCACAATACAGAAAATCTTCTCACGTGTGTGAGAAGTTCTTAATTGCCTTTATGTGCAAGTTGCTGCAGGCTCCGAGGCTGCAGGTGCCGAGGGAGGGACGGGAATGCTGTCTGTCTGCCTGCCCCCTCCAGAAGCAACTGGGTGGGCCCAGGGATGGTCAGCAGCCCACGTGCCGCTGCCATGTGACCACTCTGGGGGCGCAGCACCTGCCCGGACACGGCTGCAGCTGGCAACAGGACACGAAGGAGCGGTCATCCAGCAGAGTGTCCCGAGGTAGGTGGGTGGTGGGGAGGTTGCGCGGGACTGGAGATGGTAGGGAGGTGGGTGCTGAGGCCACCCTGGGTGCTTGCAATGGGATGCAGCAGCTGCTGGGTGGCTGCTGCTTCATGTCCCATTGCTCCTTTGCATCCCGTTGCAGTTGGATTTCTTCTGGAGATCCTTCCTCTCCAGGGCAGAAGGTCTCTTCCAGCCAGGAAGCATAGCCAGAAGAAAGCCAACTGCAACGGGACGCAAAGAACCAGTTGACTAATAGAGTGTCAAATTATTGACAAGTATAATCTTTATTGTCATTGTACTTAAATACAACGAAATTGGACAAATAAAAATCTGAATATTTGTTGAAGAAATCATGTGACAATATTATCAAATACAGTTTTTTATTACAGTGTGACCTTATTCACTTTTAATAAAATAAATATAGTAAGTATGCATGATGATGATGATGATGATGATGATATCTATTCAATCATGTCTAACTCTTAGCAATTCTGTGGGCCAGGTCTTCCTGTCTTTCACTATTTTTGAGTTTTTCTATGCAAAAATTGAAATCGAAATTTAATAAATTTGTATGCCGCCCAATCCCGTAGGACTCTGGGCGGCTTACAGAGACAAGATAAAAAAGTTAAAAATTAGAAATAAAAATATCGTTTTTAAAAATAACACACCATCAGCTTCCTGGGGGCGGAGCCTGTCGCCGAAGGAGCTCAACGGAGCCCTCTCAGAGTTCTGGTCTGTATATCTAATTAAGATCAATAGATATCACCCCTTTCTGGCAGAAAGGGGCAGGCAGAAGCTCAGGTGCTAGGATTTATTCGTAGTTCACAGCCCTTTTTCTTTTTTTTTGGGCTGCGAACGGAGAAGAGATCCAGCGTAACTGAGCTCTTATCTCCAGCCAGTTCCTCGCAGCTGCCTTTTTGCAGCCCTAGACAGGCGATCCCCCCCCCCCTCAGGACAATGATAAATTGCTTAAAGCAACTTAAGGCTAACACGAGCGGGTCTTACTCCTGTGATGTTTTTTTTTTATAACTATCTAAACACCAGCCTTGTTTTTCCTTTGAAACTTCTTTGTTCAACCGGTTACAAAATGGCGTTTTTACTGTGTTGGTGATTGATGACGTAATTAACCAGCTTTATCTCCCCGGAGACTGCTACTCATTAACAAGCAAAATCTACAAATAATTTATTGAGAACTGACCAAGTGAAGACACTGTTTATCTGTTTATTCTCAGCTTTTATCTATAATGCCTCCCAGGTCTAAGCAGGCAAAAAAATCCCCCCCGCATGTGCTTAAAGAACTTGTTAGTAAATCGCTGCCTTTGCCTCCTACACCCCCTATTGGAGATTCCTTGACACAGGAGCTTTTTTTTCAAATACTCAATGACTTTAAACAAGAAATCAAAGAATTTGTGCTGGATTTATGCGACAAAATACAGACTAAAATTGCCCAAATAAAGGTGGATATGTTTGAAGTTATATCTACTTTGACAGATTATATCGAAGAAATGGAGACTAAACTGGAAATTTTGGAGGAGGCTAATTCTAATTTGACTTCCAACATCCAAGCATTACAACAAGAGATTAGAGATACTCAAACACAACTTACAATGATAAATTATAACAGAAAAGCGTCTGCAATAAGAGTCAGAGGACTGCCCGAAAAGAAAGGAGAGAACTTGAAACAGACGTTTGTAGAAGCTTTCAGCCAAGCGGTGGGAGGTCCGGGATTCAATTTTGATTGGAATATTCGAAAAATCTATCGCCAGAATTCGTGTGTAGCAGAACAACGACAGCTACCAAGAGACATAATTATATACTTTTTCACAAGAGAATCCAGAAATGCGATCATCCAAAAGTTTCACAACAACAGGCTCCGAATCGATGGCCATGATTTGTTTGTCTTTAAAGAAATCCCGCTCCAGATGCTGCAAGCAAGGAGAGGCTATACTTTTTTAACCCAAGAACTTAGAAATCGTCAAATACAGTATAAATGGGAAGCTCCAGTTGGAATCACAGTTACACTCGAAAATCAAAGATTTCGTATTAATTCTGTTTCGGAAGCTCGGGACTTTTATTATAAAACTCTGAAGGCGGGGCTTCTTGACTCACTCGGAAATGCGGAGGGACAAGGTGAAGGAAAGACAAGCAGCAATTCACTTGGTTACAAGAAGGAGGGAGTTGTTCTCCCCCTACTGGAGAGGCAGAAGAGCGGAAACTGAGGATTTAGCCATATTTTCAAAGCAGCGGGACACGTGGTCATAAGGCAGAGGGTTGCCTTCTCTTTCCGGAAGGGCAGAAGAGTAAAGAATATAGATCCAGCGATGTCTTTAAAATACTTTCTAAGCTCTTGGACTGATTAAAATTTTAGGATTTCTGTCTGGTATGAAATGGCAAAGCTGTGTACCGATGGGGAATGGAAAGAAGCATTGCTTATTCTAGACAGATATTATACGGGACTTTTACAAGACTTATTTGAATTTCAATCCAAACTGCGCATGAATTGTTTTCTGTGAGGAAAGCGGGGACTAAGATTTATTTGAAATGCGGTTTGGGATGAATGGAGTCGGGAGGAGTGGGGCAGAAGGGAAGGTGGAGCGGGATATCGATGAAGGGATCTTGGGATTGAATGAAGTGGTATGGATTTTGGGCACATATTTTACGGATTTACATGCTTGAAGTATAACATAAAAAGCTCAGGATTTTAAAGTGAAGAGCGAGATCCTAATCTTATGGAATTTCTTTTCTTTTTATTTTTCTCTTTTTTTTTCTTTTTTTTTTTTTTAGGAATAGAGAAATGCACCAAAGTGAGAAGTAGAGGAAAGGAAGAGGGAGAAGTAAGGAGGGAGGAAGAGGGGAATGTAAGGAGGATGAGAGGGGAAGGAGGGTGAGGAAGGTGAGAAAGGAAGATAGGAGGGGAAAGGGAAGTAAGAGGGGTGATCGTTGGAGGGAGAAAGGAAAGTTGGAGGGGGAGAAGAAGGGGTGTATGAAAGTGATAGGTTATGAGTTGTGTTTAGGTTGGGGTTTTTCTTTTTTTATTATTATATTATTATTATTGCAAATATTCAGTATATAAGTGAATGTACAAAATTGAAAATGAAAATGAATAAAACATTATGAAAGTGGAAAAAAAAAAATAACACACCATCCATTCTGTCTAGATGGGGCTGGACATTGTTCAACAGCCCCAGGCCGGAACAGCCAGGTTTTAGTGGCTTTTTGGAAGGCCGAGAGAGTGGAAAGGGTTCGGATCATCAACCTATGCTCAGGTTGGTGTCAGTTTTGATGGTGTCCAGCCACTATGTTCTTTGATGGCCATGTAATGAAAGAAAAAAATTAAGTTCTAATAGAATTAGTTTTGATTATCAGAAGGTCCATTGTTATTTTTAGAAATTTATCTGGAGCATGTTTCTTGACCAAAAGTTAGTTTAGCTGTTGAATATCATTACATGGGGAATCTAATACACACAAAAAACTGCTTTGTTCTTAAAAATAAATAAGAATTTCCTATCAGAACATTTAAACATTCTCATTAAAGAGAAATAATCTTAATCAGGAAGAAACATTTCAGTGTCACTTTCCTAATGAATAAATAATACAACAATGAATGCGGTCATTAGAGGTACTGGCATTAAAAAGTAAGAGACAATTTTCAGATGTTACCCTATTTTTGAAATCATTGTCCTGTTCTTATTCTAAAATTATTAAATAAAGAATTCTGGAGCTTTGAGAATATAATTTTTGAAATGATTAATGTATGATACAAATGTTGAAATTCCTCAAACTCACACTTGCTATGTATGTTGATATTTATAGATCTTTTATTGATGCTTTTAATGTTGCTTGATTCCTTTGATGTTTGTTTATTTATTCATCTATTACAAAGAGCAAGGTACTCTCTGGGTATATTCCCTTGATAAGAAAATAAATCAGGTGACTGAGGGAAAAATACAATTTGTGTGATTGCTACAAAGATGTGGGAAGTTTAAGAAATAATGGAAACACATTTTAAAATACTTTTTGAATTATTAGGTTATATAGCTATTATTTCAACAATATTTATGCGAGAAAAACTTTCATTTTCCATATCAGGATGCAGAGATCTAACTGATTCAGGAAAACTTTTAAAACTTAATTTCCCCAATAATGTGCACATTTTGATGGAACACAATCTGTAGGCTCTGATCATCCCAGGTTTTAGTTTCTGAAGCCCCAAAGGAAATGGGGAGGGGGAATGAGCTGAGGTCACAGATGTTTGGGGGGGGGAAGGAAGCCCTTCCTGATAGCATTTGGCAAGAAAGGAAATACAAGAGCAGATATGTTTTGTTTTGTTTGTGGGTGGGGTATAACTCAATTCTTTAGAGTTCCAACTGATTCAATATCACTGGCTTCCTTGCCTCTGAAATTTGTCCCCTGAAAACTCCAGTAGTGGGATTCGCTTATCAATTCATTTCAGGTCCAGGTCACAATCTACATAACTATGGAGCCACGCCAATTCAGATGATACCAACATGCTGACATAATGCCAGATATAATTCTCTCAAAGGACACTGTACAGAGGATTGCAGGAATAGATTGATTTATCAATATGTATTGCTTCTTAAATTGTATCTATTGGGATTAATTTGTTCAGAAAAACTCTCTTCTGTGTGTTTAGGGGGATTGGTAGGCAGAAGCAGAATAAATGTCTGTCAAGGCAGACAGTTATATGATTTTGGGAATTGTACAAAACAGTAGTGGGTGGGTGTCTATCTTCTTGCGCTTCCCATGGGCATTGAGATTCCTGAGGTTCAGACAAACTGAATAAGGATACTTAAACATTTGAATGATTTCTTCATAACCATTTATTTGAGGAGAATCTAAGACAGTGGTTCTTAACCTGGGTTCGATCAAACACCAGGGGTTCGGTGAGTCAGTCTCGCGGGTTCGGCGGAGATCAAGACACACACCCGACTCATATGATTCGTGATGACACGCCCCATTTGTCCATCATTGGCTGCAGGTGATAACGCCACATCGCTTGGCCTATCTGTGCTGCAGGGAATTTGGTGCGCCCAGTAGTCAAATTGTAACTGTTGCGATGGTACGTCGTGTGATTTCTTTCTTAATATTTTAATCCCTTCATACTAACTATGTTGAGCAAAAAAAGAAAGTGGTCGGACGAATATGTACAATATGGATTCATATGTATAACAGAACGTGATGGGAGTCAGCGTCCTAACTGCATGATTTGCAATGCCAAGTTGAGCAATTCTAGTCTAGCACTAGAAACTAAGAGAACACTTCCTTAAGCTGCATGGAAAATACAAGAACACAACGCTCGCTGAATTCAAGGTAAAGAGAGCTAGATTCGATGAAAAGGCTACTCTGCCTGTTCTCGGCTTTGTACCCACCTACAAACTGATCCTCATAGCATCGTACGAAGTTGCTTACCTGATCGCAAAGCAGGGCAAACCACACGCCATTGCTGAAACACTCATAAAACCAGCCATGTTGAAGATGGCGAATATCATGCTGGGAAAAGCGGTTGAAGTTAAGTTATCCCAAATTCCTCTTTCAAATTACACCATCAGCGACAGAATAGAGGACATGAGCAAAGACATCTTGGCTCAAGTAGTTGCAAATCTGATTTCAAGCCCGGCAAAATTCAGCCTTCAACTCAACGAGACCACAGACATTTCCAATCTAAGCCAGGTTGCAGTATTCGTGCGCTATGTGAAAGACGACGTGATAAAGGAAGATTTTTTATTTTGTAAGCCTCTTACAACAACAACTAAGGCAGCCGATGTGAAGAAACTTGTGGATGACTTCTTCAAAGACAACAATCTTTCGTGAGATATGGTTTCTGCAGTTTGTTCAGACAGAGCTCCAGCCATGCTGGGAAGAAAGTCTGATTTTGGTGCGCTAGTGAAAGCCAATGCACCACACATCATTGTTACGCATTGTATTCTGCACAGGCATGCATTGGCAACAAAAACCTTGCCTCCAAAACTGGCGGAAGTATTAAAAATTGTAGTGGAATGCGTGAACTATGTGCGAAATAGTGCTCTGAGGCACCACATCTTCAGGGAGCTATGTAAAGAAATGGGATCTGAATTCGAGGTACTTCTGTACCATTCTAACGTTCGGTGGTTATACCGGGGACAGGTGCTGAATCGTGTTTTTGCCGTGCGTGTGGAATTAGCCCTGTTTTTGCAAGAGCACCAACATTGTCATGCAGATTGCTTCAAAAATTCTGAGTTCATTCTCATTTTAGCGTACATGGCTGATATCTTCGCAGCTCTCAATCATCTCAATCAACAGATGCAGGGCAGTGGAGTCAACATCATCGAAGCAGAAGAAAACCTGAAAGCTTTTCAAAAAAAGCTACTGTTATGGAAACGACGAATAGAGAACGATAACTTTGCAAACTTTCCCCTGTAGACGACTGTGTAAGTAAGATTGAAGATGTATCTGGAATCGGAGACATTTCTGTACCCGTGGAACTGAAGCAAGCAATTGCCACGCACTTAGATTCACTTGCAAGGTCTCTCGACGGATACTTCCCTACAAGAGAGTCATATCCCGCATGGGTGAGACAGCCATTCACGTTTAGTGTTGAGACAACAGATGTCAATGATGAATACCCCGATGAAATCATTGAAATTCAGCAGAGCCAGGTTCAACAGCAACTCTTCAGAACAACAATGCTCTCAACGTTTTGGTGTCAACAAATGGTAACGTACCCTGTTATTGCTAAGAAAGCTCTGGAGATTTTCATACCGTTTGTTACAACATACCGTATATACTCGAGTATAGGCCGACCCGAATATAAGCCGAGGCACCTAATTTTACCACAAAAAACTGGAAAAGTTATTGACTCGAGTATAAGCCTAGGGTGGGAAATGCAGCAGCTACCGGTAAATTTCAAAAATAAAAATAGATACCAATAATGTTTTTGAATATTTATTTCAAAGAAAAACAGTAAACTAGCGGTGTATTCAATGAAATACTTCACTCACCTCATGATGCTGATGTCCCGCTGTGATGGTGATGTCCCGTGCAGCTGCGGGAGCGATGTCCCGCCTCCTATGACACACGGCACAGTGATTCCTATCATTGGATCACTGTACCAGAGGAGGTGGGACATCGCTATGTGGCTGCTTGCCATAACAAGGAGGAGGTGGGACATCGTTGCAGAGCGGCAGGAGGGGGAGGAAGGGGAATCGTAAGACAGCCCTGCATTACATTAGAACGTGAGGAGGGGGGATGGTGCGGTGCGCGCTGCGCGGCAAACTGACACAGAGGGAGGGGAAACTCACAGGGGCACTGGGCCATTCACGAGTGTCACCCAGCGGCATGGCCCCGCCCCTTTTTCTCCTCCATTTCGGGCAAATTTTTCACTGGCTCGAGTATAAGCCGAGGCGGCTTTTTTCAGCCCAAAAAGTGGGCTGAAAAACTAGGCTTATACTCGAGTATATACAGTATCTTTGCGAGCAATCCTTTTCAAGGATGCTGGACATAAAAATGAAGAAAAGGAACAATTATGTCTCAAACCTATGTAACCATAGTAATTTTGTGTGCAAAAAATGAAATTGTAGTTTACAGACAACACTACTTTAGAATATGGTTAGGAATTATTTAGAACACAAAAATTTGGATACAGCTCTTGGCAATGACCTTTTGAAATTATTTGTTTTTTCCAAGACACTATTTTCAAGTGGTTATCAAGTACTCCAGGATGAACACCCTGTTAGAGTCTTCTTTATAAGTCATTTGATTATTCTTTTTATATAACACTGTTTTATTTCCATGGATCCAGATTTCACAAGCACATTCTTTTTTTAAAAAGACATGTATTCATTTCAGTATCACTGTAAAAGAGGGCAGAAAAGCAAAGAACATTGCAAGAAGGATAAATGTTGAATAAAAATAAAAATGCATCAAATATGCATCAAATTCAAACCTAACCCTAAACCTTTTTCACTGAATTCCTCCATCCAGTTCTATTCAATTCTCCAGCCAGATTGTTCTTTCCAGCTTTGTTTTCTTGGCAAAGTGACTGTTCAGAATTCTCTACATTCCCTAATTGTATTCCTCTGATTGTCATCTCATCTGTAATCAAAGGGGACCTAGGAGAAATAGTTTGAGAAACCTCAGAAACTGTGCTTCAATTTCTGTGTTTACTCAGATAGTACATACAACTTCAGTAGATGAACATTTTTATGTAGAATCACAGAATTATGGAATTGGCAGGTACCATGATCTATATACCAACTATGTGCAATGTGCAGGAAAACCAATTAAAACTATCTGCAAATGGTAGCAGTTCAGCTTCTTCTTAAGCTCTTCCATAATGGAGAATCAGCAACCTCTGTACTGAATTAGTTCTATGGTTATACTGATGTTACTATTAGGTAATTTCCCCTACATTTAAACAAAATCTGATAGCTGCAACCTATACCCAATATTTTTGTTCTCTGGTTTTATGGCAGCAGAAAAAATCTGTCACCATCTTCCCTATAACATCTTTTAATGTATCTGAACAATGATATCATGTTTCCACTCAAACTTTTTTCACTAGCCTAAAACACCCCCAATTCTTTCAAATTGGCCTCATAGGGAGTGTCCTCATGTGTCTGTTATTTTATTTATTATCTGGTCCATTTGTTAAGACTGCTCAACTCCAAGAAGACTTTGGAGTTTGGATGGCATACATTCAGTCCAATGCATATATTTAAAACACAACTTGAAAACCACACGACTGTCTCAACCCAAAAAACACACACTCCCAACATGGAAATAAAACTCAACAGGGGAAAAGAGCCGGGTCTCAGGTGACTTCCACAAACTAAAGAGAATGGGAACCATGCATATCTCCAGGGAGACGCTGTTCCAGAGGACAGGGACTGAAAGAGAAGACACATTTCCTCGGTCTTATAAGATGGCAATATTTAATTGTTGGGACCTGGACAGTACTCACTCTGCCTGAATACACCAGATGGGTAAAAACAAGTAAAAACAGCTGGTTCCTCAAATAATTATCTTTATTGTCCTCTGAAACTATTTAAATCAGATTTTCCAGAATATGTTTCTGGAAATTGTATAATATTTCAGTGTGTTCTTATCAGTGGAGAGTAAAGATTGTGCTCATCTTTGATATAATGCTTCTTTTAATGCAGGCCAGAACTGCATTATCCCTTCTAATAGTTGTCTCATGCTGCTGCCTCATGCTCAGCTGGATGACAATAACCACATCCAGCTGTCACCCTTGTGAGGTAGTCCATATGAGAAGCATAACCAGAAGTATTAGCTCTAATTTTCAGTGCATGTTTACATTAACAGAATCTTGAAATATGAAACTATCTCTCTCACCCTCACCTTTATAGTCACCTTTATGGAAACTCCCTCTTCCTTCTGCAGGCTCAGTTGCCACTTTTCTGACCATTGACTTGTCTGTGGTATTTCCTCCTGTTTCCCAAGGTCATTCTCACAGTAGCATTACAGCAATGTGGTATAATCTCCCATGTTATGTGATCTATTTTTTTTCACCCCAAATGTAATACTTTACATCTCTTCATGCTAAGTACATTTTGTTGCTCTTAACCCACCCTCTCCATCTGTCCAGATTTAACCCCAATCTTGTTCCCTTAGCTAATTCCTGGAATCCTCATTTCTTAAAGAAAGGAAACACATTTCTTCTTCTCCAGTCCTTTAACACCAAAGATAATTGACGTAAATCCTGAAAGCTCTTTAGTTCCTTCACTATTCTGAATTATTTCATCAGACCTTGGAAATTTGAAAGCATTTAGCTGAAAGATGCCTTTAACCATGTCCTTACTGGCTTTCACCATCTCCTGCTTGTTCATCCTCATTTGACAACCAGACATTCAGTGACTGTTCAGACTCATGATTAGCAATAACAATAGCAGTTAGACTTATATACCGCTTCATAGGGCTTTCAGCCCTCTCTAAGCAGTTTACAGAGTCAGCATATTGCCCCCAACAACAATCCGGGTCCTCATTTTGCCCACCTCGGAAGGATGGAAGGCTGAGTCAACCCTGAGCCGGTGAGATTTGAACAGCCGAACTGCAGAACTGCAGTCAGCTGAAGTAGCCTGCAGTGCTGCATTTAACCACTGCGCCACCTCAGCTCTGATTGTGCTGAGCAAGTGGTTCTTATGACTGGTTATTGTAGAGTGCACCCATGGTCACATGATCAAAACCAAGCACTTGGCAGCCAACTCACAAATACGAAGTTGCAGTATCCTGCTGCCATGTGACCTCCATTTACAACCTTCACTACTGGGTTCCAACAAGCATAATTAATGTTGATGTCACCCTTTATAACTAAGTCACTTAGGGATGCAGATTCTGGTCCCAACAACTGTTGCTTAGTAAATACTACCTTTATGCAATATTTCTGGAATGTTTATTTTGTATTCTTATAAAATAAAATTAGAATGTGTTTTATGTAGACATAAAATATTTGAGATATTTTTATTTATATATTTTTATAAAAAGATTTTCACACTATACACACACACACACACACACACACACACCCTACATATACGCATACATACATACTGTAAATATATTGAAATCCGTTTTGCTGATTTTTGTAAAACCTGTATTCCCCTGGAGTTTTTGTATGGCTGAGGAATATATTGTATAGCTATGAATTTCACTAGCTTTCTTTTTTCTTTTTCTTTTTTTATTAACATTAGTATGCCGCCCACTCCCTTGGGACTCTGGGCGGCTTACAGGCAAGATAAAAGAAACATGTAAAAATTAAAATAAAGATACAATTATTAAAATTCCACACCATCCATTCTGTTAGAGTGGGGCTGGATATTGATCAACAGCCCTCTGTTGGTTCACTGCCCATTTTCAAACTATTTTGGATTTATGTATATCTCTTTGGGGAAGTGGAAACCAGTATCATGATAGGTTGTGTGGAATACCATTTCCAAAGAGAAACAAAACCTTTTATCCTCTGAAAAGCCCAGCTCAAAATATCTGAGCACTAGGAAAATGTGTTTTCCACATTTGACAAACAATATAATAATGAATTTACTAGCAGGCAGTTTGCCAACATTAAAGAGCTGACCTTGTTATTTTGCCTTGTGATATAGTAGTTTCTGCACTCATTGTATTGATGAATAGTTTAAATATTTAAATAATTTAAATACTTTAACATTTCAATCCTTTCTCATATGACTATAGAATTTCTGGAAAAATATAAATCTTCTCAAATACTTCTGCACTTTTAAGGCATTTTGCCCAATCTGGGGCAGAAGTTACCTCAATGTCTCCAAAAATATTAATCCTACTTATTCATATTTACACATTGCAACACTAAGATTATAATTGGAGGGGGATGACTAAAAATGTTGCCACAGTTTTTATTTCAAATAAATAGTTAGTACAGCAGTTTGATTTAAAACACTTGGCAGCAATCTTTGACAAGCACAAATAAAATCTATGAGGCATTTCAGCATTGTTACACACAGTTCTAAGAGTCTGATTTAATTCTTGGAATAAAAAAAAACTTGATTATTCTAAACCAGTACATTATATTTTCCTGTTTTGAAAATGGATATTATACACCCCAAAAGTGATATTGTTGTCTGGAGCAAAGAAGTACAGTACATGTGAAGCTCTCTCTGTTTACAGTCATTCAAATTTACAATGTTATGCTTTCGTTATGGGAAGTGAACCCAAAGGTGCTTTTTCAAGAGGCAACTGGACTTTCTTGTTTTTCTTTAAAGATGTTTCTCTTCCCATTGAAGAAGCTTCTTCAGCTCTGACTAGATGGTGGGGAATGGAAGGATTTATACTCCTTGCCGACAGCTGGTCATTAGCATTCTTGCAGACTGTGTTGTAGACTGGAGATAGATGATGTTTTATCCCTTCTGTTCAGAGACCGCTGTTCAATTTTCTTCGACCCTTATTTCAAACCAGCGGTCCTCTCTATCCAAAATGTGGACTTTCAAAAGAGTGGCCTTTGTCTTTTAAATGCAGGTGGACTGCTGAATTTGTCCTGATGGACAAATGTTCTCCTATGTTGTGCCATGCATTTATGAAGTGGTTGTTTTGTTTCCCCATTGCATATACCATGTTGCTCAGTTTGTGTCTGAATATTTTATCCTTAGGGTGGACATGCTTCTGCCTTAGTGTATTCTTGGGTTTGAAGTGTGCACATATGTTGTGTTGGCTGAAGATCCTCCTGAGCTTTTCTGATATTCATTCAACATATGGAATGACAACATTGCTTCATTTATTGTTCTCTTCTTTGTCTGTTATGGAGGAGCTCTTGCTGGGTGTTTTTTGGGGATTTGATGAAGGCCCACTTAGGATAGCCACACGTTCTGAGCACTTCTTTGATGTGATTTTGGTTCTTTTTCTTTCCCTATCTTTGCTGGTAGGTAGACCTTCAGCTCGATGGTGTAGGGTTCTGATAACTCCCATTTTGTGCCCCAGTAGGTAGAACAGCCCTCTCTCAACAGAGAGGGAGGGGATACAACATCATCTATCTTCAGTCTACAACACAGTCTTTTCAGAGTTCCAAGGAGGCTCCACACCCATTTGCACTACTCAGGTGAACCCTGATGATACACGACCTCAATGACTCTCTGAAAGAATGCAAAGGAGTATAAATCCTTCCATTCCCCACCATGAAGAAGTTTTTTGGGTGAGAAGTGAAACATCTTCAGAGAAAAACAAGAAAGTCCAGTTGCCCCTTGAAAAAGTACCTTTGGGACAACTATGACCTGGATGACTGAAAATCTCCATAGAGATATGGAAGTGAATTTTTTTTTCTGGTGAATTTCTTTCTAGAAAAATTAGAATAGCTATCATTTTGTTCAACACATAGTAAATATGTATACATATATGTGTATGTAAATGTGTGTGTGTGTATTAAACAAAATAATATGCACCCTCTGTGTGTGTATGCGTATGTATGTGTATCTCCACTGGAAAGAATCTTTTGCAAAAACTAAGATATTTTATTCAAGTTAAATTTTTATTTTTTATAATCTCAAATAATTTTTAGATGATGTATCATTGGTATATGTCAACCCAAAAATTGTCTGGAATGTATAAAGGCATCTCACATTTATGTTGACATTTTATCACGTTCGGTTGACATGTAAAAAATCCAGAAAATTCTGTATTCAAATACACAAACTGATTCAGAGGATTTTAAAGATTATTAGACCGCAGTTCTTTCTTTGGAGATTGATGTACAAACAGTTGGGAAAAAGATATGGTACTTTTTTTTACTGTACCTGATAATTGCAGCAAGATTATTGGATACACAAAATGAAAAAAAAAGGCATTACCCACAATGTAGGGATGGTTTGTGAAGATGATTGAACTTGCTGACTTTGCTAAATTGATTTCTTTGAATGGAGGAAAGACAATATCTATGCTTATTATTGACTGAATACTCATGGAATTTTTGCGTAAAAAAGAAAATAATGAACTAATGATTTATGGTTTGGATGATTAGACAGGATTGATTCTATAAATAGGATTGTGTTGTAGTTATAAAGTAAGAAGTACTTTTATAATTGTACTTATAAGTGCTGCAAAAAGACTAGAAGTTGCTTTTTTATACCTTTTTTCCTTTTTCTATTTTTGTTTTCCTTTTTTTCTTTCCTGCAATTTTAGCTTCTCCTTGAGTTGTTTCTTTTTAATTTGAGTTTCTTTTTTCATTTTCTTTTTCTTACTTTATATTAATTTGTATTTTGTTATATTGATTTGTGTGTGTGTGTATGTGTGCGAGCGCTTTCTGTTATATATTTTAAATTTTATCAGTTTGAAATTAAAGATACAACAGAATAAAATGAAATTTACAGGAGGAAGAATCATAGAATGCTAGTATAATTGTTAGAACTAGAGCTCTTTGAATTTATTCCTAAAATATTCTGCATGAAGATCAGCAAAAGCAAACGTATTTTGAGGCACTATGCTAGTTTTTGTGATGTGATGAATGGGGGGAAATGCTAAAACATCTGAGTCTGTCACAGTGGGAAAGACCAAACCTTAATTGACCCTAATCAAAATAGTTTGATATATGCTAATGACTTTAATGGTTGCCAGTGGCAATATAGGACAACATTTATAAATTAGGAAGTTAAGAATAAAACAGGAAATTCCAAGGGAAGGATTTCACATTACTAATAGACAAAGAACCAGCTAAGCTCCTAATGGCAATGAGCATTTTATTGTTTAACTCCTCAAAGTATTCAAAATAAATGAAAGAGCAATCTGTAAGATTAATCACCGACTAGCATTAATAAACCTCTCATGATACCCATGTAGTGGAATTAAAAATGTATGTTAGCAGTGCCATTCCTGTATTTAAAAAACAATGCCAAAGGCCCCTTAAAATATCCCAAGGCTTGTTTTCTGTTGTAGCATTAGTGTTAAATATATGGCCTCGTCTCTGTTGCACCCCCCCTTTCCCAATTTCAGTGTGCATTACTTAAAGTAATCATGCACCCTTATCGACATTTGAAAATTCATCACTCTACTTGGTAAATTAATTCTGATTATTAGTTATGTTATCCCCATGCACCAAATTGTTTCTTTCATGGTATAGAATGAGGATGGATTATCTGGTGTCCAATTTTCCATTTCTAGTCTGTTACTGTTACATAAAAGGAGTGGAACTGGAACTGGAACAAGAAAGGTCACTCCCTTTAGTTTGGGTATATTGCCATAATATTATTTCCAGTGCTTTGAAATGTTCTGTCTATTTTGATCTCTCTCTCTCTCTCTCTCTCTCTCTCTCTCTCTCTCTCTCTCCATATATATATATATATATATATATATATATATATATATATATATATATATATATATATACATACATACATACATACATACATACATACATACACACACACACACACACACACACACACACACACACACACACATACATACATACATAACAATATGTTTGGACGTAGGGCACTTGGAACTAGACAAGATTTTGAAAGAAAATATTTAAATCTGCAATGGTTTGGGAAGGATTATCCTGAACAATAAGATACAAATCAATTTAATAAAAAATAAGTGTTAACAAAACCCATTGTATATGTGTTGTTTTTCTTCCAACATGTAATGCCTTTTGAGAAATAATTATTTTACTTGAATAAGGCACATATTATTGCACCAAGCAAGGATGTTATTTCCCTGGTTCTAATGGTTCTAAGACAATTGTTGGTATCTATCTGCCCCGGACTGCTTCACCCTGGCACCCTTGCCCCAGCCAACCCACTGTGGGCATCCCTTCTCCATCACTCCTCCACCACCTAGCCCTGGGCAATTTGCTGTGGGACAAATCACCCTAGCTGATTACTCACACAGGACAATTAACTGTGTGTCCTGTCAGCCCATCCTCACACCAAGGAGTGGCGAGGGAGGAATGACAGGGGAGGAATGATGGGGGAAGAATGCCCATGGTGAGTCAGTGGGAAACCAGGGTGAAGTGGGCAGTACTAGGCACCTGCGGCCAATTGTCCCATTCCATCCCACATAGGTCATTATTTCCTTTTCTTCTGAGCTGCTACGGAAAATGTACAACAAAACCATAGCTGTCCATTGTATCAAAACAAAATTCATTTGAAATTTGGCTTTCTTGCTAAGTTTAAATCTTATTTTTTCAATGTTGATGTAAACATAAAGCAAATCCTAAAACATTTTAAGAATGTTGCAAGCAAAAAGAGAATTACAGTGAAGAAACAATGTTTTCCCATTGTTAAACCATGAGACATATATTATTAAACTAAGTTCCAGGCTACAAAATCAGAAAAAGTTCAACTGTTGTAGGGTTATAGCAAAGTTTGCTTAGGAAAACAATCCCCTTGAAGTAAAGCTGGGTTATTACATGCTTCATAGACGTATCCACGTAGGCTACTGTTTTTTTAAAGCCAATAATGCTTAACTGGTTTGCCACTGCTTCTTTCCAGAATGTGTTTCTAACTTCCATATCCAATCTACAACCCCAGAATTTCTAGGCTGGCATTTGTACTAATTAGATCCTATCCTAGGTTTTTGAGGCCAAGTTTGAGGCCTATTTGTTGATATCTAGCTGGATATTTAAATAATTTATTTCATGTCTTACAAACAATACATGGATGTTCTTAAGATTTTGTATTGCTCAGTACATTTCACAAAACCCTCCATGAATTAAATAATGAAAATGGGAGGGGGGAGGGAACCAAGATAATAACAGTATACTATTATTCAAAAAAGTCTTATTAAGGATATATAAACCACCCTTAAGCTCTGTTTCTCAGAATGATTACGAATTTAAAAAAAACAGAGGCTGAAAATATGATACAGGGTTAAAAAAAGATGAATATTAAATTAAGTAAATTTTCTTGGAAAATGAATAAATAAAAATGTGGCTCAATAGGCAATATATTAAATTCAGTGAGGAAATTTCATTTTTGTTGTTGTTGTTGTCAAATAGAATAATTCTATTTCCAGTGTCATTTCTCCCAGGAATTTTATGCAAAACAGCATATGTTTCCCTCATTTGTCACCACCACCACTTTTGCAATCCCTGCCCTTTTTATTTGCCAACTGACAACCAAAATAAATATGGTCTTAAAGAGATATGCGACAATTAATCTGCTCTCTTGGAACACAACTACATGGCCATACAGAAACATAAATATCAGTAAGCATTAATAGAGAGCAAGCCTGAGTAGGTAGGTCAGTAGGTAGATGATACACTGACACAGACAGACAGACAGACAGAAAATTATATATTACTTACTAAATAATAAATTACTAAACAAGTAATAAATAAATAGAAAATCACCCAAGAAAGGAAGTTAAGTATGGGCTTTGCTCATATATTTAGCTGCAGTTCATTTATTGGATGCTTTCATAGCATTTAAGAGATAACTTACAACTAACTATATTTCATTTTTCCTCTCATATATGGACAGGAAAAACACAGCTAATAGAAGTGTGCAAATGTTTTTGGCAGATTATCAGCAAAGCCAGGATTGTAGATAATTCTCTATGCTCTGCTTCCTTACACAGAATACAAAGATTTATTATTGAGTAGGAGAAGGAAGTACATTGTGAAGCTTTGAAAAAATTCCTAGCATACTGAACATTTTTGTAAAACATATTAATAAGTGATCATCTTAATTCATTAAAGAAACCATAAATTAATCTAGCATAGTTCTGAAAGAGAAAGAAACATCACATCTTTTATTTTAATGATTTACTTTGTTTATCCATTTAAATATTTAATGAGAAATATAATAAGAAACAATTATAAGTAATTTATCATTTTATGTTCTAAACTGTGCTTCCCATGACACTAACCAGCTTTTATAAATAGTATTGTTTACGTACATGTACTGTACAAATATTGTGTCACTTTTTATAGGAATCATACAAGACTTCATGCTTTTGACCTCATCATTCGTTGCAGGATTTCTTTGCAGCAGTATGGACCAATTCTTTGGGAAATCAAGTTTTAAAGTCTCTCATGCTCTTTGACTTCATTGTTTTAATTATGAATGACACATTATTGGAAAGCTTTCAGCAGAGACATTCTATATAATGTAGTAGCAAAGTAAGGATGTAAAACAAAGGAGCAGTTTGAAATTGTTTTCCATCGGTAAACTACTACAATTTCCTTAATACAAATTCATATCACTGTAAAATACCATGCTTTCTATGAAAAAATAGATATAACTCCATCAGTGTAGACACAAGTTTAAAACATATTCACATTTCAGTTAGAAAAAAAAACTGCTGTACAGAGTTATTTGGAAGTTCTGATTAGTCATAAATACTACATTTAAATGACACATTCTTGGAAAGTCCTGTATTCCAAAATGATTTGCAGGACCCACTGTCTCTGAGGAGTTCTGTTCAGAGGAGGGTTGCAAATCCCGGTGCTACTGGTTTGCTCGTGTTAATGTGCATGCTCGTTTGTGCACACAATGCTTCTGTGCATGTGCAGAAGTGTCCAGGCAGATGGGCGGAGCCTTCTGCCACCACGCCTGATCCGGGCTGAACCAGGAGTAAACCATCTCTGGTTCTGCTCATTCCATCAGGTCCTCTCTATCAGATGGGGCCATCTTGTAGGACCAGGGATGTGTGCCTGCTCTGCCCTATGGAACAGCCTCTCCCTTGAGATTCAGATGGCCCCGACCCTCTTAGCCTTCCCAAAGGGTAATAAAACCTGGATTTCCCCCCAAGCATTAGTGCCAGGATGTTAAGGGCACCCAAAATACATGTATATTATTTGATTTATAATTTTACATTGTTATGGATTTTTTTTGTTTACATTGTTTTTCACCATGCAGAGCTATGTATTTGAGATAGGCAGCTACAAATATTTTCTTAAAAACTAAATTAATGATTGAAATAACCATATTTGGTGGACTAACCTGTATAATGATAATAGCATAGATGTTATACTGACACGTTCTGCATGCATGTAAAAATTGTTAAAAGCATTTGTTTAATAATCTTATGTTTCTAAAGGCAGTGCTATACACAAAAAACAGCCTATCACCAAACATCACAACATAACAATATACAATTTGTACAACTGATATCCCATTCAAATTATGTGTTTGCATGTGCCTTATTGAAAATTAGGTAAAAGACTGTTTTGATTATTGGCAATCAAAAAGTAAAAATAACAATAGATATATAGAATGGATGGACCAAGCTGATAGAAGGTAATGATTTTTTCTCTGTAAATATATAACTTTCAGCTATGTTTCTCTGTGGAAGTGCAAATATTTCTTTATTTTTATTTTTTAGATTATTTTTCCCTGCCTGTATTACTTTATAATAAAAGACACCCAGAGTTGCCTTGAATTTCAAGATGGGCAACATCTAAGTTTAACAAACAAATAAATAAAAATAAGTAACTGAAGGTGGCAATCATACACAATATTCCTTTCTTCTATTTTCCTCACAACAACCACCCTGTGAGGTGGCATGGGCTGAAAAAGATTGACTGGTTCACGGTCACACGGGAAATTTTGATGCCTAAGGTTGGACTAGAAATCACAGTTTCCTAGTTTCTAGGTCAGCACCTTAACCACTACACAAAATTGGCCCTCAATATAGGTAGCCCTTGACTTACAACAGTTCATTTAGTGACCGTTCAAAGTTATACCAGCACTGAGAAAAGTGACTTATGATCATTTTACATAGTTACGACCTTTGCAGCATCCACATTATCATGTGATCAAAATTCAGATACTTGGCAACTGGTTCATAGTTGCAGTGTCCCAAGGTCATGTGATCATCTTTTGCAATGTTCCGACAACCAAAGTCAATGGGGAAGCAAGATTCGCATAACAACTGGGTTACCAACTTATCAAATGCAGTGATTCACTTAACAATTGAGGCAAGAGAGGTTGTAAAATGGGGCAAAACTCACTTAACAAATGTCTCGCTCAACAACATAAAGTTTGGGCTCAATTGTGGTCGTAAATCAAGGACTACCTGTTGTTCTTTAAAGAAATAGTTCTTTAAATAAGCATTTTCCTTAATAAATCTACATTAGGAATGTTTCTTGCTGCTTATTTCATTTCATTTCAAATATATAGCATATAATACATTGTCATGTAGAAATATCTTGACCATTTATGCAGTTATGAATGGGATTTGTCCAGATTCCTTTCTGTTCTCTCAAAATATTTCCCAGGGAATTCCTCTCACTGACACCTCTATCTGCACATCTTGGTGTATCCTGATAGGAGATCCAGGTGACTGACTTAAGCCCCTTGGAATAAAAAAAAAAAAAAGATTGGCTCTCTATGCAGAATGCTTTAAACTAATCTTGAAAAATGAGTACCAAATGTAATTATTTGACTATATCTGAGCAAGACTGGTTGGAATGAAACTAAAAGTATATCTGCTATTGGGAGAGAAGTCTGATACTGGTTATTTTAGCTGCCTGCTTGTAAATTCTTGACCTTTAAATATTGAAGAATTGGTTCTAAAAGACATAATAGTTTGACCTATGTTCTCTGTTAGACAAAGCTTAGCAGTAAGCCTATTGGTAAGAAATTATTGTGTATATTCTCTCCTTCCTGTATGAGAAGGGAATAAGATCTCGTCTACTTACTGAAGATTTCAGATGCCATTAAATAAGAACAGGCAATTCCATTTCTTAAGCCATAAAATATTTTTTGTTAACATTCCTAACTACTGTAGTTTGCAACAAGCAAAGTCAATGGGGGAAGCTGGATTCCCTTAATAATTGCATGATTCACTTAACAATTGCAGTGATTCATTTAATGACTAGCTAAAAAAGCTTGTAAAATCAAGCATGATATACTTAAAAAAACTTGCTTAGGGATGGAAATTCTAGTTCCAATTGTGCTCATAAGTTGAGGGCTTCTTGTGTGATTTTTTTTCTGCAATCACGTAAACAGAGATAACTCTTTGCGAACTTTTTTTTTCTTTTTTGACTACCTTTAACTCCTAGCAACTGCCTGGAGAAGACCCCGCAGTTTTCTTGGCAGGAGTTTTCAGAAGTGGTTTGCCCTTCCTAGGGCTGAGAGAGACTGACTGTCCCGAGGGCGCTCAAATGCTTTGTGCCTAAGGCGGAGCTAGAACTCTTGTGGTTTCTGGTCTGGTGCCTAAACCACTATACCTAACTGGCTCTCTCTATTTGGGAACTACCTGTACAGAATGCCATTAGAATCATGGCACAATAAGCTAACCCATCTCAGTTCCTTAATACATTATATCCTTACAGTGCCCTGTATTTGACTCGTAGTGCCATAATATGCTTATTCTATGTCAGTTTAAGGGGGAACTGTCTTTCACTAGCCAGTGCCATTATATTTGATCTGTACAACTATAATATGCTTACTCTGTGGTAACAGACACCTTAGACAATTATTATATTTACCTTAGCTGACCTAAGCAAAGTGAAAGTAATTTAAAGGACGAAGCTCATCAAGATGTCAATGTTTCAGTTAAATCCCTTCAAATATTTCAGAATAAGAATTTCCAACCCCAAGTCCATATTAGCATTTCTATTTAGTAATTTTGGGTAGATATGCTAGATGTTTCTTCTGAAATCTCAGATTAATCTGGAGCTTGCTAGTAAGTCTAAATGTGAAGTTCTCAAAATGCAGTAAAAATAATTTTCACAGTTGAATAGGGAATAGCTCCAATTCATAGCTATCTGCAGGGATGTAGGTAAAGGGGGAAAGTAATGGCATGGTGGCATAGTGGTTAGAGTGCAGTACTACAGGCTACTTCTGCTGATCACCAGCTGCCAGCAATTTGGCAGATCGAATCTCACCAGGTTCAGGTTTACTCAGCCTTCCATTCTTCCAAGGTCAGTAAAATGAGGACCCAGATTGTTTGGGGGCAATATGCCTATTCTGTAAACTGCTTAGAGAGACCTATAAAGGACTATGTAGTGATATATAAGTCTAAGTGCTATTGCTATGTAGAGATATATAAGTCTAAGTGCTATTGCTATATTGCACAAATATTCAGTGGTTGCACCAACTCTGCTTGCACTCTGACTGGTGCAAAATGAGCCTTTTACAAGATAGTATCATGATACCCATGGTGTCATTGTGACATTTGTTTGATTTGTTTGTTTGCTTGAAAGAATCATTACTTGCACTTGCCAATAAGACTGGAGTTCACATTAATATGATAATTTCACTCAAAATAAATTGTACATCTGCTAAGGAAGTGGTTAACACTGTTTACAGAAGGACAGATGCCATGAGAATGTTTCTATTGGAATCATTCTTTTCTCATAACTTAGAATGTCAGAAGAGAAAATAAAAGGCACCCCATACAGACACAAACACTTGGGAATATTGGGGTGAGAAAAACTGGGCAAAATATGATAAAAGTGAGATACATTTAAATTATAATTGATTTCCGTTCCCACCCCCCTAAACATAGAGATAAAGACTTTAAAAACTGTCCTCACTCTTGCTTTTCATTGGTCACTTGGTTCCACTGCTTCAAAACTCTGAATCCTTTCCTGAAAATTTAGGAGCATATTGTTATATGTATTTACTGTATGTATTCAGTTCAGTTCTGTTTAAAACATTTTATAGGTTTCCTACATAAAAGCATTTTGAAGCATTTTACAAAACTTTCAATAAAAAAATAATATAAAGATATTCTTTTTTTTTTAAATCTATTTTATTCATTTTCACATTCCATTTTACAATCACTTATATACAGGGTATTTGCTATAAAAGAAAAAAAAAATAAAAAAAAGAAAAAAAAAAGAAAAGAAAACACAACTCATCATTCACAACCCCACCTGACACTTCCATCCTCCATACACCCCATCTACCCCCTCCAACTTTCCTTTCCTCCCTCTAACGCTCCCCTCCTACTTCCCTTTCCCCTCAAACCTTCCTTCTCCCCTTACTCCCAACACACCCTCCTTGCATTCCCCTTACTCCTTCCTTACTCCTCCCTCCTCTTTCCCTCTACCTCCCTCCTTGGTGTATTCCTTTATTCAAGTGTTGTTTATTATAATCTGATAAAAAGTAAAATAAACCAAGGGGAAAAAAATATAAAGAAAGAAAAGAGAAAAAAAGGAAAAAAAAAAAGAACAACCGTATATAAGTGCATTCTTGTTCTTATTGCAACTATGTTAACACCCACCCACCCACCCCCCATAAATCCCCGTCCCTACTCCTCCCGACTTCCCAGGGCCCACACCTGGCACTGCCTTCTATCTAAAGTATCTTATGTTCGTATGGATTAAAAATAAAAGTAATATATTAAAGGGAAAAAAAACCAAAAAGAAAAAAGAAAAAAAAGAAAAGAACAAAGAAAAAAGAAAAAGAAAAAAAAGAAACTCTTTGTGTTAAGCTCAGCCCCCCATCTTTATCTATGCTTAAATAGTATAAGTCATTCTATCTATATTTTATTCTCGTCTCTTGCTTCTTTGTTATTTACCCCGACCTCCTGTAGACTCTCCCATTCCTCTTCCTTAACCTTGTATTCAGATAAACATTTATCCAAATTTGTGTAGACATCAATATACAATCTAACTCAAACATAATCCCTTCTAGTAAAATTTAAGCAGCGTGGATCATTCCACATATTCAAATATTACTTTACAGAAGAATAATCAAACTTTCCCTTTCTTAACCTTAATTTCAAACAATAATTCAAAATAATCTGACCAAACTTTCCCTTCTTAGTAAAATTTAAGCAGCGTGGATCAAGTATTACTTTACACAAAAATCAGTTTACATTCTATCTTGAAATGATCCGGACCAGCTTTCCCTTCTAATAGGATTTAAACAACATAAATCATTCAGTATATACATTAAGTATCACCCCACCAATATACATAAATCATTCCGCATGCATTTTACCCTCATCCCTTGCTTCTCAAATATTTGCCACTATCAAATTTATGCAAACATTAGTTTAAAATCTAGCTCAAAATAATTTCACCAAGCTTTCCCTTCTAATAAAAATTAAATAGCATAGATCATTCCACATATTCAAATAATAGTTTCAGCAAGAATCAGTTTACCTTCTATTTTAAAATAATCTCTTCAAACTTTCCCTTCTAACAAGATTTAAACAGCGTAAATCATTCTGCATGCATTTTACATATATACATTCAATATCACCCCACCAATAAATTCCGCTTTTTCTGCCGGAGAGAGGTCGCAAACCCCCATTCAATCCACAACTTTAGTGAATATATTAGAATGTCTAAATCCTCAAACTCCGCTTTTCTGCTTCTCCGAGGGAGGGGGAGCTACCCCCTCCATCTTGCAGCCATGTGGTCTGTTGCTTGCCTTCTCCTTCGGCTTGTCTCTCCTCTTTTCCAAGTGAATCAGGAAGTCCCGCCTTCAAAGTCTTGTAATAGAAATCTCGAGCCTCCGAAACAGAATTGAGACGAAGTCTTTGATTCTCAAATGTGACCGTAATGCCGGCTGGGGCCTCCCATTTATATTGAATCTGATGATTTCTAAGCTCTTTAGTTAAAAAGGTATAGTCCCTTCTTGCCTTTAACATCTGGAAAGGTATTTCTTTGAAGACAATCAAGTTCTGGCCATCAACTCTCAAACTATTATTGTAAAATTTTTGCATGATCGCGTTTCTGGATTCTTTTGTGGAGAAATATATAATTATGTCCCTCGGAAGCTGTCGCTGTTCCGCTACCAACGAATTCTGGCGATAAATTTTCCGAATCTGCCAATCAAAGTTAAGTCCCGGGCTTCCCACCGCATGGCTGAGGGCTTCAACAAAGGTCTGTTTCAGATTCTCTCGCTCCTTTTCGCGGAATCCTCTGACTCTTATTGCGAATGCCTTCTTATTAAAGTTTATCATAACGAGCTGTTCTTGAGTGTCTCTAATTTTTTGTTGTAATATTTGAATATTAGTAGTCAAATTAGAATTAGCCTCTTCCAAACTTTCTAATTTATTCTCTATTTCAGCGGTATAATCTGACAGGGCAGACACGGCTGCAAACGTATTCGCCTTCATTTGGTCAATTTTAGACTTTAAATCACCATATAGCTCCAATACAAATTCCTTAATTTCTTGTTTAAAATCATTAAACATTTGAAAAAAAAATTCCTGTGTTAAGAATTCTCCAGTAGAGGGCGTAGGAGACAAGGGCTGCGATGCCAGTGTAAATTCTTTAAGTTCATTCACAGATTTTTTAGGCACATTTGTAGAGAGACGCTTCGATTTTGACCTGGGTGCCATTATAAATAAACAAATAAACAGCGCTTTCGCTCCCCTCTGTTTCCAAAAAAACAAAAAAAACAAAATTATTTTGTTAAGGAGCGGTCTGCAGGAAGGTAAAACCGGCTACGTACATCCCCTATCAGTCACCAACGGAGAGAAATCGCCATTTTGAAGTCCGTTTAAACAAAGAAGCCTCTAAGGCAAATGGTGCTGGTATTTACGATAGTAATAAAAGCATAAATCTCACAGGGGTGGGACCCGCCCGTATTAATCTTAGCTTCAAACAACTTTGCTTTGTCCTGGGGGGGGGGTCGCCTGTCTAGGGCTGCAAAAAAAAGGCAGCTGAGAAGAACTGGCTGGAGATAAAAGCTCCGCTCACGCTGGATCTAATCTCTGTCCACAGCCAAAAAAAAAAGAGAAAGGCTGTGAATTACGAATAGACCCTAGCACACAGAGCTACTCCTGTGATATCTATGATCTTATTTAGATATACAGACCAGATCTCTGAGAGGAGCTCGGTTGAGCCCTCCTCGGCGACAGGCTCCTCCCCCTGGATCTCAAAATAATATAAAGATATTCTTACTGTATTGCATTGAATCAAAAGAATTTTTTTTAACAATCCATTTGCTATCCTTGAATGCACATGTATATATTGAGCAATGCTTGTGGAGAAAACTCATTCCATCTCCTTGAAACAAAGAGATTTGCTTAGGTCATTGTTGTTAGTTCTCTCCTTACCATCCTTGGTAATATCAGTGTGCAGTATATGACTGCCAAAAACACTTTATATTCCTATAAACATCACACGTGGGAACTCCTTCAGGGAAGTCAGACTATTTATACAATCAAATTGCTATCGGTCTGGAACTCTTTTATATTCCATTTACATATAAATGTACAAATGCTTATGTGAAGTTTTTCTTTTTTAAAACCCCATTTCCAATCATTCATAAATTATGTATGAAATAAAAAAATATTTGCGTATTTCTGGCTCTGTGACCAATAAAAAGGCATTCCAGTTCTTTTGAGTCAAAACTCCTCTCATGGGTAGTTAACCAGATTCGATTTCAAACCTTTTGGACAGTCCCAGGCCTGTACAAAAATGTCAAAAGCAAAACATTGTAGTTTTTATGTTTCTGTTTGTTGGGTGTGTGTCTGCAAAATTTCTTCTGGTTGGCTTGGAGCACCATTCCAGCATCTCTCCCTGAAAGGTGCTGCCATCCTTAATTTAGCTAAAGCAGCCCGACAAAGGCTGGTGGGAGGGGTGGTGGGGGAGAATAGCAGAATGGTGGAGTAGGAGAGAGGAGCTGGCTCTCCATTGCTTTTTACTTTCCAGTTACCTCCTCACACGGATCAGCTCTCCTGGCCAGTAGCCAGCTGCAGAAGAAACTCTTGATCCCTGGAGAAAGAGGGTGGCCACGTATGGCATCCTCAATGTCTGCAGCTCTTTTCCAGGCTATTATCAAAAAACTGTTTTGCATTCTATAAGGCCTTTGAGACACATCTGAAAGGTTAAAAGGTACTTGGGTAAAGGTGGCAGTTGTGTGGTAAAGTTGGAAGGAGCACTGCGCCAGGGATGTGTAGAACAGGGAAGGGCTGCTTGGTACCAAGATTTAACAAATGGTTAAACCAGTACATCTGGCCATTGCTCAAAATTTACCCCTTATTCAGTCCACCTTAAGAAGACTGATTGGTGGATGGTTTTTTTTTTTTAATCCTCTGAAGACTTTGGGTTGGAAAGGAAACTTAAGACACGTGAAAACTGTAAGGAGGGGATCGTTCGCTGGTCTTCTTGGGGCAGCAAATGTACAATAATGCCAACAAACTTTTCTACTGGCTCAGGGTCTAGATTTTCCTTTGACATGTTCTTATGATGAAGAACCCTAAGCCCATCAATGAAACAGACAATTAGGAATGAGTAGATGTTGTTTGAATTACACTGTAAATGTAAAGCAGCCAGTAGAATGACAGCATGAGTGATGTAATCTCACTGTGTGTCCAGCATATGTTAGGTTTCTTGGAAAATAACAGAAAACAACAGAAGGAGAAAGATAGGATTTCAATTCCTGTAGTTGTGCCAATTTTTTTTATTTTTTCTTTATTTTTTCATTATTCATAGTAAGTTGCCAGTAGAGAATTGTTAGATTCACCTGTATAAATTTTTTATGTTGAAATATAACTAAAATACAATAACTTTCTTATGGTTTTAATAATAATAAGCATCAGCAGCTTCAACAAAAATAAGAACAGCAGTGGTACTGTTTCAAAGAAATTTTACTGGGGGCAGAATGGAGCATGTGAACCATGACAGAAGCAATCTGGAATAATTCTGTTTAGTAGTTTGAATGAATAGCTTTTTTGTCACAACAGTGAAGGAAGAATAGATGGGAATCATGTAGGAGAATTGATATAATTGATTCTGTATGCCATGCTTATAACAAACATATATGGGAAGGAATGTTTATCACCATAATCTTGTAAACATGCATATAATTATATCTACAATAAATGTAGAATACTTTTTCAACAAACTCCTCCAATGTTACTTTCTGCCTCCATATGTTTTGTTACATATGGACATTTTTAAAGCTTTTTTTAGCTAATAAGTTTTTTTTAAATAAAATTCCTATAATGCTTTATATATTAATCCTAAACAAATAATGCAAAAACAAACTTTGCCAAAAGAAATGTAGTTTTGCACTTTTAAGATTTCAGTATTTCAAAATAATATTTTTATTATGCAATCATCCTGTTCCATTCACAGAAATGCATGGCAATTAGAACATCATCTTCTCTTTGTAATTCTGTTTTTCCCATAAGTTCTTTCATACTCCGCCCCCCCCCAAAAGACATTCTGAAGGCAAAAAGCCCAGAATAGTAACCCAGTGTCTTTTGAATGACAAAATGAGAAACTTCCCATGTGGAATCCTCCTTGTATCCAATTCCTTCCTCAGGAAGTTAACACTTGAACTTTTTTCTTTTTAAAAAAATGAGGAGGTTCTGTGCATATTGCTATATACATGGATATGCTAGATAATATTGTTTTTAAAATATATCCATGACTAATCTGTGAACTATGAGATGTCATAGGTATGTTCCCCCCCTTTTTTTAAAAAAAAAGAAACCACACTTAGACTTACTTTCATCCAAACTCTTACTTATTTCCAGAACTGGGTGATTCCCCCAAAACATTGGAGCAAACAAGGTTAAGTCTCTTGGTCTTATTTAGGACATTCCAGATTTTTTATCCAGATGGCTTCATTTTGGAATTCAGGGATTTTGGGATCATTCCAGTCTCCTGTTGTTATTTTTTTCATTTAGGCAGTGCATAGCCAGAGGGGCCTCTTGGGTGCCAGGTGCTGAAAATGTTTCCTCTAGCCACACCAAAACCCAGAAATTTAACTGCAGCTGTAATTGTGATTAAACTTTTCTATAACTTTAAGCCTTACACCATAGCTGCTGCAGTTCTGTATGTTCCACTATATACAGTAGACAGTAGTTATAGTTTCAGTCCCTTTATGCATGAATTGGTCAAGAATACTGGCAATGGTATTAAATCATGGTAAATTATTTTCCCCTTTCTCGAGGGTTCTGCTAGGAAATTTGACATAAAGACAGATATTAACACAAGGTGAAAAAAATCATAACTGGCCAGGTATTTTTTTACTACTATGTCTCCTCATTTAATATCTTGTTGGTCAAAAAATACAAAAACACTCTTTCTCCTTTAATAAGGGACCATTTGAGTTCCCAAATTCATTACTTTCTTTCTTAACATCTCTGAAGAAAATTTTTCATACTTCTTTGAATTCTTTTTTTAATTTCTAAAGATTCTGACAAGGATTCTGGAGTACCTTTGTAAAATGTGATTTGGATAGATTCAGTAGTTGATAATACTCAACAAATGCTCACATTTGTTGCTTTTATGATGAAGTGTCTCAAATCGAGTAACAAGATCCTATACCAGATAGTGTGCTAGTCAAATTTTTCATAAACTTGCCTCAACTACAAAACTGATGGGTTACTCATGATTTTCAAGTAACAAGAATTGGTGGTGGGAGCAATATCATAATAAGGCAGAATCAAGAATATGATACATTGAGCCAATATTAATACAATGAAATTTAACTGAAATAAATGTCAAATCTTGCAGGTAGGTAACAAAATTCAGAAATGATGATTGAGATCTGGCTTGGGAGCAATAAATGCTGAAATAATTTAAGTATCTTAATGGATACTTACGATAAAATGAGCTGGCAGTATAATATAATTCATAGCAAGGATAATCCAATCTTGGACTGCATTAACACCACAACATATAGGTTTCAAAGTTATTCTTCCAACCTAATTTAAGCTCACTGGACTGCATTTGAAATACTTGTATAATTCAGGGCATTTCAACTTAAATAGGATACTGATAGGACAGATGAATATGGATATGCTTAGGATAACTTTTCTGGATAAGAGAAAATTTTAAATACTATCTTCAAATATCTGAAAGGCAGTCACACAAAATACTTGTCATTTAATACTCTAGAATGCAGCATCTCACTCTACATTTACCAGAGGCCAGAGTGATATCTGTGAAGGATGCCATCACAGCATCCTGCTCTTATCATTGAACAGGAACTTAGAATAGAGAATCCACAAGGTCTTTTCCAGCTTTATGATTCTGTTTCTTTGGCATAACTTTTACAAGTATATAGTGACCCAACTGCTTTTGTATAATGTTTCATTAAAATTCTTCCTGATTTGAGTAATCCCTATGGTACAATGAGAATCTTGAAACTTTGGAATCAGTTCCATATTTATAATGCATCTAATTTGAGCGTGGGTAGAAACTAAAGTAAAAACTATCCAGACGGGAGGGGAAATGTAGCCATCTGGATTTTTCATATTTTTCTTGGGAACTATATCAATTTATGTGCAAATGCATATTGTTAAACATTGCAAATAATTGTCAGTGTAAAACAATTTGCTTTTTTTCATTCATAAAAATAATATTTTACAAAACGTCTATAAACTTTGGACCAAATTATTGTTTTTCCAAGTTACAGCATATGTTAAACTGGTCCTCTGCAGTCCTTCAAGGTACTTAATTGTCTCAACAAAATTCAATATTTTATTTTTATTGCTTTGTCCTACTGT
Organism: Thamnophis elegans; assembly: GCF_009769535.1. NCBI lineage: Eukaryota > Metazoa > Chordata > Lepidosauria > Squamata > Natricidae > Thamnophis > Thamnophis elegans. The sequence goes on along the minus strand of NC_045543.1, from coordinate 32,679,036 downwards.
CAAATCTGACAGTGAAATGAAGGAATGGTCAGAACATTTCAGAAAAAAATAGTTTATCATATTACTGTTTAAGTGGCATAAAAATTCATCCAGGAAGAATCATTCAGGAGTCTTCCCACATCCTGCATTTCTTTTTACCAGTTTCACAATTTTAGAATTTTAAAATAAAAGCAGTGCTTTATTGATCTGGGTTTAAAAAAAATAAAGAAAATAAAGTGCTGCAGACGATACTTTGTTGCATAAGGTACATGTGAAGGCACATGTACAGGAGCCGCCTCTATTTATTATGTTGTGTATCTTATTATGAAACTATTGATACACAAGAATGTGTCAACAAATGCATTCCTTCATTTGGGAACATATTTTTATTGGGGGTGGGGGGGTGTTGTCATAAGCAGCAAGACAGCCTGGACATTTCTTTCCTCCAACAACACTTTACTACTCTCCATCCGCTAGCATCTGCTGCCTCAGACAATGCCTTATGTTCTTGCTGGTGGGAAAATAAGTATCATAAAGATATACTTTGGGAAATCTGTTTATTTTCCCATAGACCATGCAGAAAGGAATAAAGAGAGACAGAGATGAATGCCTGCTACACTTCAGGCCAATTTATTTATTTAGCATGTGTGCATTCTAGTTGTTCCTGGTCAAACATTCTAAATCCTACTAAATCCAGGGATTTACAGGCTAGTCAGCTGAATGATATAGCACTGTAAAAGACTTGTAATGTTAGTCTTCCAGACATCTAGAATAATTACTTGATTTTTAAACTGGGTGTGTGCGCACATACACACACAGATTTTCTTCATGTGTGTCATTATCCTTGTCATCCATTTGAAAAAATAGGCTGATAGTAATATTCTGCAGTGGAAACTAAGAGGAAGAGGATATCGTTTTAAGTATTCACAAAGCACGAATTTTATAATTGTGAGATTGCTGAGGAAGGTTTCCCCTTTGGCTCATTCATAAGTCCATGCTAAAATTAATTATATGTTACTCCCAAGCTTACTTTCAAAAATTCTTGCACTGTGCAGATTGCTGGAAGAGATTATGTCCAGCCTCCAATGCATATATTTTTTTAATATGAAAAGCTACAAAATGCAAGATTTAAGTTATTTCAGCTACAGATAAAAAGTTAAATCTCCAAGCACTGCTGTGCAACAAAACTATTCACATGTCAGTACTATAAAAATCAAAACAGCAACAACTATTCCAACTATTTAAGTATTTTATTTCAACATATCTTTTGTTATTGTTATCCTGTATTTCTGCCTTCTATAAAATAGCAGCTCTTAGAAGGGTGGCTGCTCTGGAGAGGTCTATAAAAGGAGATGCCTGCTTTTCTGCTCTCACTATATGTCCATTATTAATATGATTTGGGAGTATTTCTTATCAATTATTGTTCAAATAAAAGAGTCTTAAGATAATGAGATCTATTAAAACTAACATGATAATATATGAGTTTGAGGTTAATACTGATTTTTATCATCAATCTAACCAAGTAACCAAGAATATTATAGTAGTCATTGATTTGGATAAAAATTATGCCCTTAAAAGACTTTGAATAGAAACAACAACAAAAAGATTTAGTAACTGGTGCCTTTGACGCCTCTTGATACAAAACATCTGTGTTGAACTTCCTGGATATTTTTCAGTCAGACTCCCACACAGACTGAAAAATATGGATTGACCACTCATACTGATTCTTCTTACTACAGTACTCATTGTTGTAATACAAACGGGCCAGCAATTATCATTTCTTTTATACCTTAATTAAGCGGGTGATTCTTTCTCTTCCTCAAATAAACCTGGAGCAGTTTGCCAAAAAAAAAAAGATCTATTCTAAGCACTGTCTTTTGCTGCCAAGGGAATCCAAACAAAATTTTAAAATGTAACCAGGAAAGAATGATAATTAACTGAAAAATACAGAATCAGGCTACAAGTAATTTGAATGTCTGCAATAACTATTATAGTTTACATTTTACTTTTATGTTTTATGTTCATTGCTTTTGTATGGCAACAGTTATGCCAGAGGCAAATAAGGGAAAATTGGTGCTAATATTTACTCACGCTGGAGACTGGCTCTGTAATTCTGGGGCCCAGCAATGGATTCCAATGGATTCTTTTAAGTCCTTTCTCCCATCTGCTTCCATTGTATTTTCAATGGCTACATAGAATAGCAGCTGTTTGTAACTGGACAAGTGATTCCCATGAAATCCATGACAGGTTCTCCAAGAACCATTAGTCAAGCAGGTAGACATCCTTGCTTTGATCATACAGCCATATAAGGCAATCTCATTATTAAGTCATGCAAACTTTTAAGCAGAAGAGCCAATAGGCATAACCATATTAAAGGGAGCACAAAATATAAATCTTCTCCAAAGCTGTAGTATCTTATGGCTTTAAAAGAACATTTTCGACCTAATAATTTGAATCTTGACATTCACTGAGATATTGTTAGTTCTGTATTTTGGCCAAATTTGATCTGACAAAAATGACAAAAGTTGAATAAAATAGTACTAAAATGTAAAATGTAAAAACGTTCCCTAGAGTTGGGAGCAACTAGCACATATGTGTGCACGGAACCTTTACCTTTTGGTGAGCAATACTATGATCTTGACATTCCCACTGCCCAGTTCTACAGCCAAATCCTAAATTGATCAGTATGTCACTGGAGTATGTTATAGACTCCTTTAAAGTTCAAATAGTCTACAAAACACCTAAAACACCTAAAAAACTGTTTTGAATTTTTGAAGAAAAAAAGAGTTATTATGCTACTTCTGCCCAAAAGGAAGAATCTGGCATTCAAAAGCTTTATTGGACAAGATTTCTAAGTAAGCATTTTCATGAGAATTGTATGCTAATTCTGCTCTTTATTTGTAATTAGAAAAGAAACCATCTAAGAGCTGAATCACTATATTGGAATTCATTTCCTGGGACTAAATGTCATATGTCTGGGCAGCATAATTTAAATGAACAGTAAATTACAGTATAATTAGACTAAACTTTGTGGGATCTTTTTTTCCTGTGTTAGTGTTTTAGAAAAATTAAATTGAAAGCCCTTTTCTTGTAAGAGTGCATTATTTTTACACAGAGAGGAGAATTATTGCTGCAATCTCAAAAGTTTCCAACACATCTGTTTTACAGCAGCAAGAGTCCAATGCCCTATTTCTTCCCAAATATCATAATTTATTTGTGTGTGGGTTTTTTTGTTTATCTTGGGATCTTTTTGAGATCATGTCCTCACAATGTCCTGTAAATAATAGCCTAATCAAATTTAGAGTTGCAAACATTTAAAAGCAGCTCTAACCTGGTGCCCTCCAGATGTTTGGACCAAGAATTCCATGTTTCCTGTCACATTGAATAATAAAAGTGTATTTTGGCAATTAAATCCCAGCCATATTGGCAAAGGGTAGCAAGATGTTGTCAATTCATCAGTCCTATCTTGATTATTTGAGGTAGTGTAAAATTTAAATTTAAAATTTCAATTTAAATCATTATGTTTAGATTGGATTTGACATTTTTATACACGTATCCGAGTCCTTCCCAAGGACCTGGAATAGGCAAATGTTGTTGTTTGATCTGTTAAAGATATTGCACAAGATGTAAGCTGTTCTAAATAAATCTGACTTTTGCAATTGATTGATGGTGATTTTATCAATGCCAATAGTGTACAAATGATGATTCAGTTGTTTTAGGATTGCACCCAAGGCACCTATTGGTACTATTTTTGCTTTCTTTTGCCAGAGTAGTTCTACTTCTGTCTGCAAGTTTTTGTATTTTGCTAATTTTTTTCTAATTTTCTCTTTCTCTTCTATTCTGTATTGCCACAACCACTATCCAGACATTCTTATTCTTATTGACAATCATTAGAGTTATGTTTTAAATAATTGTCTATTTAAATTCTAAAGTCCCATAGCACTTTAGTTTCTTTATTCACCATTTCTTTTTCTAATTTGTGGTCACACCAGTTCTTCTTTACAAGCAAATGTTATTTCTTGTAGATGTTGTAATGCACCATTGTTGCTACTTTGCCAGGCCATTGTTTGTAGTCAGTTTGTGTAATCTTCTTGCAGTAGCTAAGTAGGTGGTCCACTGTATGTTTATCTTCTTTGCAGAGATGGCATTGTGTCTTTACTATTATGCTGATCAAATTTAGCAAAAGAAGAATCTAATTTTGGTTACAGAGTGTTATTAAACAGCAATGAAAATGTGAGTTGCAATTCCACCAGCATTAATATAAATATTTTGATTTAAAGAAAAAAAAAACCTAGGTCTCTCCCCATTGAATTGAAATTTCCAGCTTTGTTGTATCCAGTGGTATCCCTTATCCACGATGTTTATAGCCCTAAGGTAACAAACTTGAGAGACCGCCTGCTGCCAATTACCTCCAACAGACCTATTAGATCCCACAGACTAGGCCTCCTCCGAATCCCATCTGCCGGCCAATGCCAATTGTCTACCACCCGGAGGAGGGCCTTCTCTGTGGCTGCTCCGGCCCTCTGGAACGAGCTCCCCATGGAGATTCGGACCCTCACCACCCTTCAGGCTTTCCACAAAGCCCTTAAAACCTGGCTGTTCCGACAGGCCTGGGGCTGACGAGTTCCCGTCCCCGCTCAAATTGTGTGGCTGTTGATTGTTTCTAAATTCTTTTTGTAGTTGCTTGTCTGTTTTTTTCCCCTTGTCTGTATTCCCTCCCCTTGATTTGTTAGCCGCCCTGAGTCCCTCCGGGAATAGGGCGGCATATAGGTGCAATCAAATCAAATCAAACACCAAACTAAATTGTGGGCCTTGATGCACTCTTGTTTTGGATGCTTCTTTAGCTCTAGTTGCCCTGATGTAAAACCTCTTTTAGGAGGAGAAATAAAGGTTTGAGTCAGGCAGCATCCAAAACATCATTGTCGTCACCACCACTGCCACAGCCATCATCACCATTATCATCATCATCATCATCATCATCATCATCATCATCATCATCATCATCATCTATGCTTACCTGATTTGTCCTGGAAACAGTATTAACCATAGTGTCTCTTGGATTATATCTTTATAACTTCTGGAATGTTCAGTTAGGGGGCATGCCAGGTATACATCATACAGAAGAATAATTGATCCTTAATTTATTTTATTTATTTATTTGACACATTTATATGCTGCCCAATCCCGAAGGACATATATTGCTATTTTTTAAAATCTAAAGTTCCTGTAGTTTGCTTTTATATACCATTTAGAAGCTGGTGTTAAGGACATTTAAACATTTACCTGACACAAGCCAGTACTGGCCTGTACTTAGGCTGGTCTGAATTCTTGTCAGCTTAAGAAAATGGGGATGATACAACATTCTGTGGCAAATCTATGTTTGATACATCTAAGTGCTGTGAAATAATATATTTATTCCCTGGTTGCCAGTTTGTTACCATCCTATCCAAGGTGTCCTGTCAAAATCAAGCCAAATGGCAAACTAAGGAATAAGACAAGCATCTCTGAAAACTGTTTAACAATCCAGAAACAGCTTGAGCTGCAAAAGAATTTGTCCCACACCCACCTCCCAGCCTATGGGCTTCAGGGTCATCTGTCTTCTACTCAGTATCCCACGGTCAAGCAAGCATGTCTTGCAAGATAAGGATGCCATTAGAACACTACCACCCCTGACCTTGGAATATGAACAAAAAGATGTGAATGGAAGGGATAATATTTCAGTTGATCTCTTGGGTGAGATTGATTTTTTGATTCCACAGGGAGACAAAGAAATGCCTGGGAACGACAAAAAAAAGGCTAGTCTACATATTATGGATGCATCAAGGAAATTAGGCAATGAATAGTGTAAGATTGATTCTGCCTGGTTACCATATGATAAGCAGCTGCTCTAGTAAAGGCAGATGTCTAAATAGGAACCCAGCTGGAGCCTAGCATATTGATACTGATTAACACCGAAAAGCTCTGAACAGGAAGAGGAAGTCATTGCAACATCGGAGGAAAAGAGACCATGACTAGCAAAATTTTCTATTCCACCTTCCCTACATTGTACTATAAGCCCATTGTTGAGCTCAGACGTATTCTAGTTGCTTGGAAGAGTTCTTCCTCCTCCTCTATGCTACTGCAGAAGCACTTGTAGAATTTTAGCGAGCCCTTTCTAACCAAAGGCTCAAACTGTCAAGTTGTGCCCCGGTTCATCATGTCATCTCAATTCTATGAAATATACTGTACCTGCAACATCCAAATGATTGCAGTGGAATGTCAATGAGGCCCAACATGTGTGACCATCTCCAGCCAGCCATCACTTTGAGGCAGTACTTCATCACTGTCGTTTCTTCATCACTTTCCGAACTGTAAAAAAGAGAGTTATATAGAATCCAAAATGGGGACTTATAGCATTGTAAATCTTCTCTGGCATAATTGGATCCAGAGATCAGTCATTTTGTCCAGCTGCTGACATCTATTATGCTGCTATGAGGAAAAGCAAGCCTTCATTACAATAGACACCATCAGCATCCTGTCATAAATGTAAGACATAGTTTTACCTGGCAAAACTCATGACTGCTGAATAATAGGTCTTTACCCTGAAGCCCTGAGCTGAAAGGTACCTTGTTCAGAAAAAAGATCTGCATGTAGCCAGAGAGGCAGAGTGTGCTGAAGTGTATGGGAGTGCATAAGAATGTAAGGGAATTGTGATGAAGGTCAGGGAGGGTACATGACGATGTGAGGGGGTCAAGACAAGGATCAGGGAGGATGCACAAGGGTGCATGAACAGCTGGCATAGGGCTAGCACATAGAGGCTGAGGCACAGTGTTTAGGTGGGGGAGATTTACTCCAGCAACTTGCAACCTTTCCTGCCTGTTGACTTTCTGAGAAAGGTGTCAGGAAATGTTACAGATGTGGAACATGTAACTGCAGGGCGCTGCAACTGATTGTAAGTACAAATCAGTTGCCAAGTGCCTGGATAATGATTGCATGACTCTGGGGTTTTGGGATGACTAGAATTACAAGGACTAGTTGCAACCACCATTCAATTCTGTTGTAACTATGAATGGTCATTGAACAGAATGGTCATAAGTCGAAGATTAGCTGTAGAAATCTCTTTAAAAACATCTTGGACTATTAACATTTTAGGCAATGTCATCTCCTAACTTGTCCTGCAGGCAGAATGAACCAAGAATATGCAGAAGATATATAGGAAGTGGTTGCATTTCTTTTTTTGTAGAATGTGAATATTCTGTTATTAGCCATTATAAATGCAATCTTCTTGCCCAGAGCATAGGAAACAAATAGAAAAGGCATTATCAATACATGAACATATTTAAAATTTGTGAGTAATTGTGTTATTCTCACAAAATGCAATCCATATTCCTCATGTGGCTGATAGGGCCAATAACAAAAATACTGTTTTAGATTGTAGGAACCATCCTAATCTGTTATTAGTAATAATTTGTAATTCTCATGAAATTTCACAGGGATCTTTTATCTAATCATCCACCTTATATTGTCTTCCTTTAACTGTGCCAATCATAACAACTATTTTCCAAAGGCTATTAGTAAATTGATATGCTATTTGTTTGTTTTTTTGTATCCTGAGCTTTATTACTTTTACAAATAATTGAAGGTGGGGACCATATCCAAACACCTTCCTCCTTCTATTTTATCCACAGCAACAGCCCTGCGTGGTGGGTTGGGCTGAGAGAGAGTGACTGGCCCAAGGTCAGCAAGCTGATTATCACTTACTACTCTTTCTGGTTTTCCAGTGTGGGTTTTTTTCTTTCTTTGAGTTGATCAGCAGGGCACAATTCCCAAAAAGCAATTACCCATCTTTTATTTTCTAAAAAATGTGGCCATAAATTCATAAATTCCCATTTATGAAAAAAATGAAAAAGGAAAAACAAAGGAATCCCGGATAGTTTAGTAATTATCACAGAATATGCCAGTAAATAGACTGTTGTCTATTGGCACTTCCTTTGGTGGATTTTGCACAAGTAAATGTAATACCTCACCTTCCTAGTTGCTCTGCTAGCCTTCTAACCTTTATGGAAGTTGAGCTATTGAAGGTCACTATTTCCTAAAAGTGCAACTCTATACATAATGTTAAGAGTGTATAGGCAACTAGTGCCATCTAAAGGTCTATTTGGAAAATTAAAAATAGATAAAAAGTGGATAACTGTTTGCTATACAATTGATGTTTTGACATGAAGTCCAATGTGTTTTGGCTAAAATCCTTATTCAGGATTTCCTGGCCGAAAAGGGATTTGGGCTTGGCTTTCAATAAATTACATACACTAGTGATGGCAAACACAAGTACTAGATTTCCACATTGTGCCAAGTAACCAGGGACACTTGAATAAGTGATTGCATCCAGGTTCACATCCCATAAGACATGGTTTAGGGAGTACAGTGGTGGGTTTCCACGTGTTGCTATGCCAAATAAAGCAGGATGTACTGTAATATGCCTAATTGCAGTGTATGAAACCAACAACATTCCTTCGAAATGTGCTCTGGGCAATTTAATACCTTGTACAATAGAAATTGCAACTGTGAATAAAAACTAAGCCTCTGTTTCACTGATACATTCACTGCTTATTAAGATTTTCCAATTTAGAGAAACCAAGATATTAACCTTTATTTCAGTGTTGCTGCCTGAGTTAAAAATAGGGTTATTATATCTGATCTTTAAAAATCCAGATAATCACTAGAAGGCAGTAAAGATTTAGTATTTTCATCTCTTTGTTACCATTTCATATTATCTGTATTTGTCTAGTTATGTAGCCATACTGAATGTACCTGGAGAGGCAGAGAGAGGTTGTGTGGGTTTTCTTCAGGCTTCCCCTTACTGTAGAGAGCTTTCCGTCTGCAAAATTGCAGGGGCAACAGTAAGAATTGTTTCAGAAGCATTACATCAATAGGACAAAGGATGCCCTGGTTTCCTGTTTGCTTCCAGGTACATTTCAAGTTGCATGTTATGTCCCATTTGGAACATTCTTCTTTCATTAATATCGCAAAATGTTTAGCAAACGTCTCACAACAGACTGGAGGGATGGAAGGACTGAAATCAGCCTAAACATAACTGATGGAAGATGTTCTGCTGATGCTGTGGCATTTCTGTCACTTCATCTCTCAGAGTGCCTCGGTGAAAAATGGAATTCCTTGGCATCTGTTGACAGGAGAAGCTACCTGTGTCCAGCTTGTCCAGTATCCTTATCATCTCTATATTTTGATGATCAACAGGAAATGGAAATGTGGAAGAACTGCTACCAAATGAAATACTGTGCAGATTTCTGACTGGGCATTAGCATTAAACTCACACTAAACTTTGGTTTAAGTTTTGTGATCCTGTGTTTTTTATAAACTGCAAAGGCAGAAGTATTCAGTGCAGATACACCTTGTCTATTTTCAGCAGTACCTGAAAACTTTTGTGGATTGTTGTTTACAGGGCCAGCCAGGACTGCTTGGACAGCAAGGATTCTCTGGGCCATCGGGAGTGATGGGTATACCAGGACTTTCAGGGCACAAAGGGGACAAAGGGGACCGAGGTAGACCTGGCATTATTGGACCCAAAGGAGAAGCGGTAATTTTCCAACTTCTTAAGTCAACTTCACTATAAAGAACAAATGCAAAAAGTAGGTGACTACAACATCATCTTTCCCTTTTCATTATAGGGACAAAGAGGAGTCACAGGGTTTCCCGGTGCAGATGGAATTCCTGTAAGTAATTGTTTGTTCCTTGTATTGAAATTTGAAACTGTTATGATAGTCTTTCCTGTAAATAATTCAAGTTATAAATAACCAAATAATACATATGTTATAATAAACAGCTCATTTTTTTCTCCAGCCAAACTCAGATGTATAAAATACAAGATCAGCATTAAAAACAAACCATAATCATGTTTTTAAAAGTTATTTAAACGCTGACTGAAATAAATGTCTTTAGCTGTTTACACATAGGCGATGCTGATGAATTTTCATGCTGCACTGTCCCATGATCTTATTGGGTTGGATCTTAGATTTCAGACATAGTCAGAATAGAGAGCAGAGATTAGAATTAATGTTTTGGATGCTGAAGAGAAATTTGTTTTTTAAGTATTTCTTTAGTAGATTTATAGAGCACTCATCTCACTTTTATGTGACTCTAGACAACAAAATAAAACAAATAACACAAAATAGGATCCCCGAACAAGTGCAACTGATGCACGGCCTTGAGCTACAGTATGTGAAGGTCCTCCTAGCTATGGTTTCTACTTGCTCTTTGAGCAGGAGCCATGAATCCAGGAGGACCCCGAGATTATGTACTGGATCTATCTATGGCAGTGCCATCCCAGCCAGAACTAAAGATGGAAGGTCCCCAGAACCAGGAGGTTCAATATTCCAGATCCACCTGGTCTTGCTTGAAGTGAGCCGAAGCCTGTTGCACCCCATTCAGGCCTCCAAAGTGTCCAGGCACTGAGACAGAACTTCCAAGCATCAATCAGACAGCCTAGGGTGTAGATATAAAGCTGGGTGTCACTGATGATATTTCACACCAAACTCAACCAACAGCTTCATGTAGATGTTAAATAGGAGGGGAGAAAGCTGTAAGCCCTGAGGTATTTCACAAAAGGGGGGAGCACAGGCTGGATCTCTTTGCCCTGGAACCAACCTTGCAGGAGAGAGGAGAACCAGCACTACACCCACACACGCACACAGCCCAATTTCTGAAGCTGGTTCAAAAGCATACTGTGATTGATGGTATCAAAAGCTGCTGAAAAGATAAGAAAAACAAGAGAGTCGCACCACCCCAACTCCTCTCCCACCAGAGGTCATCCAAGAGTGCTATCAGTTCTATACCCAGATCTGAACCCGGACGGAAAGGAGTCCAGATTATTTACTTCTTCCAGAATCCTTTGAAGTTGTAATGCAATAACCTTCTTTACAACCTTCCCTAGAAAATTGTCCATAATGTTGGGGCATAGCAATATTCCAGTGGTGGGTTCCAGATCCTGTTCCAAGCAGTACGGTTGGAACAGACCCGGCGTCATCCACATGGACGTGCACAGCGCATGTGAGCATGCCACATGCGTCTTGCCATCCAGCGACGCCTCTGTGAGCCTCCTTGACACTCCAGCTGCTTGGAGGAGTGTTGTGCAGGTGCTGTATGTGCTGTGTGCAGAAGCGCTGAAGACTTTAAAGACTGGTAAGGAGCGCAGGCAGGCAGGTGGGCCCTCCTGAGCACCGTACCACAGTGGTACCCAGTGCTCCGGGCAGGCTCCAGTACACCCGTACCGGAGCATACCGCCTGCAACCCACCATTGCAATATTCCCTTGAAAAGCATTTAAACAGAAAACAATCTAGTGTAAATTTTAAATATCTATTACTTCACCCTTTGCCAAATTCTGGACATGAGAGCCATGAGAAATGAAGAGAGAAGCATTCTTGGGTTAGTAGAGTTACTAACTGCTGCCTTGCATAAAATAATAAGCAAAGTACATTTATTCCTAGGCACTTTCACAGAAATCCCCAGATAGATTTCCCAGCATCAGCTTCCTCTTCCATGCCCTTTGACATCAGACCTTTTTTTTACCACCCACATGCATCACTAAAATGAAATTCCAAATGGCTATTTTCAACTGCTTGACTCATTCACCCACCCTTCTAATGTGTTTTGCAGGGCAGAGCTGAATCTAGAAAATACTTTTCCTTTTCCACATATGGATGTTGCATTAACTTTCATGGGACTTGCCTTCAGGCAGCAAATGAAAGGTAATGTAAGGTCATACAAGGAAAAGCAGCCTGCAGATGCTGCAGAGTATATCATAAAGACAGAAAAAAGGAAAAAGCAACCCATGTGATTTTATGGGCAGTGGTAATTTTCAAAGTATGAAGAACAATGGAGGATTCATTTATCATATATGATAACATAAATATAATTTTCTGTTTTTACTCCAGATCCTTTAATAAGAATAGCATAGCTTAGATAAGCACAAAGGAGCCAGAGCACTCATCACCATTTATTCTTTCCTTGTTTGGCCCTTCTTGGAGATTTCTTGGTGCATATATGCTCCTCGATGTATATAATATTATTTCCTTGATATGTATTCCTCTAAAATGCTAAGTAGCTGTTGTATATTTAAGGTGAAGTGTCTTTAGGAAATGAGCAGAAGGCATAGTGGGGTCATCTATTTCTACTACTTCAAAATGTATGGCAGTATCAAGCAACATCCAGCCAATTAGAGATTTTGACACAAAACTTTTTGCCGTCTGAAAAAATCAATTTTGAGCTATGCCAGAGCTTTCTGGATTCAAGAATGATTCTCTTTCTTCACTAGCCTATCTTCCCTGTCTTGATGATTTCTTCTTCTGGAAACCATTGTCCCGAGCATGTGATTTGAATATCATTTTATTTTGGGTAGCATTGAATTTGTACATTTGTTTGCTCCAAGAATGAGTCAGCAAGATAAAAAAAACCTTACCCTTTTCCAATGTCACTCCCAGGAATGTTTAGATTTGGCAGTAAGCTAAATCCTTGAAAAAGAAAGTATCCAATAATAACTCATACCTTCTGCTACTATTTCTCATTTTCTCTTATACAATTCAATATTGACATAAACGGGAATAGCCAAAGTATAAATCAACTATGAATAAAATTTGAGCCATTTGTTTTCCTTTGGAAAGAAGGATAATTGATGAAATGGATTAGTGGCTGCTCTTCTTTCGTTCTAAAGCACAAACTTAAAATACAACAAAATTTGCATAAGAAGTGATGGTATACAAGAGTGACTTATTTCATGAACAATTTATAGTGTGCTTATGGAAACCACTTTCCATCCCACAATTAGGATAGGTAACGCATATCGATTGTATTCATACATATTTTAATGACATTCATTTACTCATAGATATTTGTCATCACACTTTTTAAAAATTCCTCTCCAATATTCTAAAACTACATTAAAGACATTTTTAATAATTAAACCCCCCTCCCCATTGCTATAATGGTAAAAGTAGTATTTACAATAGTTTTCAGGGATTTAAAACTTGAACAAATCCTCAAGGCAATTTTTTTAGCATAATATCATACTTCTCCACACTGTACAAAACGATCATTCTGTGGTTCCAATGGAGTTTCAATACCTAAAGAAGGAAGCACCATTCTACTCTGTTGCAGTACCTAGTCTGCAGTTCACAGAACTGCGATTTAATTGACAATATATATAGAATGCTGGCTGGATAGATAGACCCAATGGCATTGACTCCTTAGTCCCTTATGACTGATAGGGGAGAAATTGGCTCTTGATGGAGAATTAAGGATTTACTTCTCTTTATCACTCTTGAGTCAAGATGTTGCTAACTTCAGGTCACTTTCTTCTGCTTTTGATCCAAGCACACATGGGTAAGCTGGTGCTCTTTGATTTTTGTCCTGGTAAAAATAATCAGTTTGGTGCTAAACTATGTACTGTATTTCCTGGAAAAAGATCTCCTTTTATTATAGTTACTAAACCTATTTCACTACATATTTCTCATGGCAGGTCATGCATATACAGAATGTGTTAACTTCCAAAAGGTTGCATATAGAATGCAGCCTCAGTAAGGTCTTCTTACTCACTTAATGTCATATTTAAACTGGATTTTAGTTACCTTAGCTATTCGAATGCAAGGAATGCAAAGGTATTAAAAATGTACTATTCTTCCCTACCTGTTATCTATGTATTTCTATTTCTGCTGATATCCTAGTTTGTTTCTAGTTGTTTCTTTTCATATTCTCAAAGATATATGTTTGAACTATAGAATAGTATTCTTAGCAGAATAGAATTAAATAGTACTTTTTATTCCATTTTTCCTGTAGGACAATTGCTTGCACTAATGTAAGAACATTTAGGAATTCCAAGAAAGCCAAGAAGAAGAAAGCAAAAACAGCAAGTCATAATTGTATTTATATTGTCTCCACAGGGTCATCCAGGTCAAGGAGGATCAAGAGGAAAACCAGGCCACGATGGTTGCAATGGGACCAAGGGAGATCCAGGTCCACAGGGAATTCAGGGACCTGCTGGGACTCCTGGTTTTTTTGTGAGTTATGAACACTGAATAAATCAACATAAAAGCTAACAGCAAAATCAAGAATAGATTGTTCCCTCCTACTAAGTGAGAGAAAAGGGTTTCCATTGCTGGAGGAAGCTTAGCATTCTTGTGAATCTACCATATTAGGATTATATGCTGAAGTCCTACAAAAGGTGGATTGCCTAAAGCTGAAACATAATTATCAGAAGAAAATTCCAGGTTGACTAATAGTCATTTTGGAAAACTTTGCAGTTCAGTCATCCTATGTGCTCACAATACTAGTACATTAGCTGAGGACCATGATTGATTATAATGATAATTTTCGGAGGGGGGAAATCATAATAATTTACAGGATATTTTTTAAAAAGGAGGGGGGAAACTTCCTGCTTTCTTGTTTTAAGAGACATTAATAAGATTGCAAAAATACTTGTCCTTTCTGTACTGAAAGAACTTGCTCAGTTTCATAGGGATATATAACATATTTTAAAGTGAAGAAATAATTAATTTTCCTTTGTTTGGTGAGCAGTATCTGAGAAAACAAGGTATCTTGTTGAGGGTCCTTTTTGGCAAAAACCACCACAATGAACCCTGCTACTCAAAAAAATAGAAGTGTAGTTGGTTCAGGGATCATCTAAATTCCTAATTCACAGAAACGGTTTTGCTACTTTGAGGCAAAATTAAATAACATTTGAAGAATTATTTGTTCATTCTATGAAGATAGCCCATTTTAATTTCAAATGGGAGAAAGGGTTTGACAGTGTAAACAAATGTTTTAATTTATTAATCAATGATAACTAATGTGTAGATACAAAGGAATGAGTCATTGGAAGAGCTGTGGTTGATGGACTGCTAAGGATCCATATATTTTTTTATTCTGAGTTTCTTTATAATGAGGGAGATAGTTTAGAAAGTTTATTTATTTATTCCTTTTTCAGCTGCATGGAGATTTACATCACATCTTTTGTATGTCTGGAGCACGAGGGGTAGAATGGTATACTTTTATCAGGGCTTGAAATATTTAGCAAATGTTAGTTCCTTATCTACGGGAGCTCCCATGGTGAGATTTGCTGAAGGCAATCAGACACAGATGCATCATTGTGCATCTTGAGTTGTGAGACAGCTTGGGCTCTCCTTCAAGCGTACAGGGGTTCAAGTATGTTCTAGGGCTTACTGTTAGAAGGACAATAGGATTTTGTGCTTCCCTATATGACATGCTTTCTCAAGATCTAAAAGTCCCAAAGTGCCATGTTGTGCATATAGACAAAGAGGGACAAAGAACCATGTTGCAAGAGATAGATATCAGGGATGATGGAAGCAAGCAATAAGTTGTGGCAGGGGATACAACTACAAGTTTGTACTGAAAGAAAAGACCATCTCTGATCTCATAATGGTGGGGAAATGTTTTCCTGTTTTTCAGTCATTGTTTTCAAGGGGACATAATCTGGAAGCCACAAAAGAGGGGTTTGAGCATTTGATCCTAGAACTGATCTTGCCAATCCCTAATTTACTGCTGGCTTTTCAGTTTGGAAATGGACTCTATACAGTCCAGTTTTTTCACTCTCTTCTCATTTGGATGGTTTAGAATAAGCAGAGAGCAATATGCAGTATCAGTACCACACATGGCCCCTCTATCTCTCTTTATTTTGTTCATAATTAACCTTGGAATAATTTCAATTGCTAACAGCCATTCACATTTTCAGGAATCACGTATCAATTATGATGTGAACCTTAAAGTTGTCTTAATGATCCCCAACCTTCAAAATAATAGGAAGAATTCTACCTATACCCAGCATTTGAGATGATCCTATAAAATCCTCAAGAAAAAGAATCGTACTTTGGAAGGGAATTTGGAAGTCTTGAAGTTCAACACCTAGTCTAGTGCAGGAATCCTCAGACAATTCTGGACAAATGGCTGAAAATTTTTATTTTCAATCACTTTAGGGAATCCAGGGACCCAAAGGTCAGAAGGGGGAGCCTTTTGCACTGCCGGACGAATTAGCTATAAAGTTCAGGGTAAGTTTCTGTGAACAGTTATAATTTGTTAGAAAAGTATATTTTTCTTATTGTTTTCAAATAAGTGCCTCAGATGTTTCCATACAAGTGAAAAAACCATAATTTTCCTTATTCTTTCACCTTCTTTTATACTTTATCAAATACAGACTTCCAGAGGCTAGACTAAAGTTTGCTTTCACATTTTTCCTTAGCTTTATTCTTTAGCAATCATAAAAGAAGCAGCCACATTGTGGCTTTCATTTATAAAACACAGCCAGTTTTTAGTTTAAATAGAATCATGTCTGTATGCTCTTTGAAGTTGCTGGGCCAAACCAAACTGAACCAGACATGATTCTTCCATTAGTGTATGTGTGTATATACATACATGTTTGCATATTCATAGACATACAGTACATGCGCATATGCGCACACACACACACAACTTTTTTCTTTTAGTTATAAGTATAGACTTCATTGTATTTACAGAACTTTATTTTTCTATTCATTTTTAACTTTCAGATTTTACAAATAACCATAAAGGTTTTTGTAAGAAATCTATAAAGTTCTATTTGTGGACATCTGAAAGTTTCAGAAATAATTCTTTATCAGATTCCATAATTCCTTCAACAATGACAGAGTGTTTAATATACTGTAAAAGTTGGGATACATCCAGAGATGTATCTGCCTTGAAAATAGCCCATGTTGAACTGTGTAGCACAGTCAAACATCAGAAAAGGAAATGTTTTATGACATTTTATGTTATGTCATGAAATGTTTTATAAAATTTGCCAAATGTCAGTTCCATGAGAATAATGGCTCCTGATTTTGTTCACATTCTGTAAATGAGCCAATCTGAGGTATCTTGGTTCAAAAATTGTTCCCCTATGATGCACCATTTTGGTGCATTAAAGGCTAAAGGTTGCAGGAATGAGAGTTTTAGTAGTATACAAAAATGTATCTTCAAGTTTACTAAAACAACATTTCCCATTTTAAATTGTTCTTCTCTAGGGAGACCCTGGTGACCCGGGCTTGACTGGCTTCATTGTAAGTAACATTGGGATAGATAAATTTCTATAATAAAATTAGCTATCTGTAAAATAAAATAAAACACAATTATTATTTTGAAAAAATATCTTTATTTATAGGGACCACAAGGTGCTCCTGGACTAGTGGGTGAACCTGGTCTAGAAGGAGACTCAGGTCTTCCTGTAAGTATTATAAAATTCTGGGATTATGACAGTAGTTTGACATTCTTTATTATGGCCAATAACTAGAAAATTTCAATAAAACAAACAGTAAACAATAAAAACAAAACTCAGCAATAAAACAGAATAATAATAAAACAATAGAATTAAGAATTAAGACACAGTAATAAATTCTTGACATGCTCTATATTCAATTGAACAAAATTGCACAACATTGAAAAATACATTATTGTGTTATTCTGATTGGCTAGATAATTAGTGAAAATAAAATAAACCTGTGTGGCTTAATAACTTGATGAATTTTTTTATATAAAACATGCAGTTATCCTTGTTAAAAGCACACTGTGAGAAGAGTAACATATATACCCCTAGCTTGTGTGGGCAAAGCTAGCTATATTTCTTAAATTGTTCTTCCAATACTGGTCTGGGTATCATATCGAAATGTGTTGAAATGGTAAAACTTTTCTAAATACTGATACTGTAAGATGATGTAAGTATTTAACAGGCCTGATGTGCTAAAGATAAGTTTCTAACATGGAAGGTAAATGCTCTCACCTCACAATCAGGAGGTTGTGAGTTCGATCCTAGATAGAGGCAAATGTGGGGTCTCCTGCTCGGGCAGGGGGTTGGGCTAGAGCTAGATGACCTGCAAGGTCCCTTCCAACTCTGTTAATCTTCTTAATCTGTTAAAATCCTTAACCCATTATCTTGGTGCTAACTTATGGTGCTAGTCTTATCAAAATTATCAAAATTCATCTATGATAGAATTTCTTGAAAGAAATTGTAATAATGCAGCATTTGCTCTCTCTTCCATTTAATGCTAATGGAACTAGCCTTAACAGGTGGCGAATGTGGTTACCCATGTCACTTACAATCCAAAGTGTGTGGAGGTTTTTACTAAGTATAGTTTTATTTATTTGTTTATTTATTTTACACTTCTCAACCACCCATCTCCCTTAGGTGCAATTATTTATAATGATTGCAGAGATAAAGAATTGACCTAGGAATGATGATATCCAATTTCTGTGCTCTCTACACTATATAATTCAGAGATGCAAAATGTCTGCTAGGGAACTGAAAACTGACATCAAAATACTTAAAAGTTTTTAACCTTTTCGGGTAACAAATTTGGCATCTAGCAAAAGTGGGGATATTGCTATTGCAGCATCTCGCTACAATTGAAAACGAGAGGATGTTGTTGTTATTTTACTAGGCTTATATGTTACTCCAATCATTGCTAATTTTGAGCACCTTAAATACTCCTTATCTGTAAGCAGAATTAAAGCAATATAAATAATCAGCACTTACAATAAAAATCCCAACTGTTTCAGTAACAGTAGCATATTCATAACATCTCCATGCACCTCAGTTAAATCTGCACTCCCACTGTAAGGGAGACTATGTAGCCTTGTGCCAAATTGGGTCTGGGCCAGTACAACTTGATTATCTACATCAGTGTTTTTCAACCTTTTTGTGCAAAGGCACACTTTTTTCATGAAAAAAAATCACGAGGCACACCACCATTAGAAAATGTTAAAAAAATTTAACTCTGTGCCTATATTGACTATATATAAAGTGTTTTTCCCACGGCACACCTTACACTATGTCACGGCACACTAGTGTGCCGCGGCACAGTGGTTGAAAAACACTGATCTACATAATGGAATATTGTAGCGGACCATCAGTTTGAAGGGAGGGTTTCCATTACTTCAATGTTATGAGGAGTGGTCACATCCTCACAGATGGCAGCTCCAAGTAAAAGAAATGGTGTATGATGTATATGAAATGTGGACTATCACAAATTTTAAAATTTTCTGTTTTTCCTTCTATTTAAATAAAGTTTAACATGCTTATAATTTAATAAGTAAAATAAATTACTGAAATTAAATATTTATTACTTTTATTTAGAATTCTCATTTTTGAATGTATGTATTTTAAGTAGACTTAGTAGACAATCTGTGAAGTAACTGATGTTTTTCCATGTATTTACATGAATTGTAAATACATGGAAATACATGTATCTCTCTTCTGAGAGATAACTTGGTTTCTAAAACATTGTTTTTAGGGACTTCCAGGACCCCCAGGACCTCCAGGGCCCATTGTAAGTATTTGAGGACTCACCTTAGATTTATAGACTCTGATGTTTTCTGAGGTGAATCAAAATGTCTAAAATTGTTGTTGTTGTTGTTGTTTGAAAGGGGAACATGAGATATTGTAATACTATAAATTGTTGGGACACAATGGAATAAACATTTATATGAAATCAGTTTTGAGCATTTTTTTTTTAGTTTTAGTGCTGGTTCATACAAAATTCTTTAATATTGCATTAGCTTTTCCTCTGAAAATAGAATATTTGCATCTGACTCAGATAAAGAGGCAGAAGTGTAAATGAAGAAAGTTAATCATTTCCATTCATTCCTGCCATCAAATTGCATTGGCCCTTTATAGTTATAAAAACTGAGGCAGTTATGCATTTTTTCACTGATTTTATATAGCTACAAACTATTCATTTGGCTGAAATCATGTATGTATGTATGTATGTATGTATGTATGTATGTATGTATGTATGTATAAATAAGCACAAATTGGTATGCACAAATTTATCATCAGCAGGAAGATATTTGTAGCCTACATAGGAGCTTCAATTTTATAGGAAGAAATCAAACTAGAAGCATTTTCATCCATATAGCAAAACCTTCCCAAGCACCTGGCATAGTCAAATGTTGTTTGATGGTGTTAAAGTATTATAATTAGTATTATTGATAACCACACACTGAATATTTCATTGATTAAGTTTTTCAGTAGGAACTTAACATACTGTATGTTATGGGACATAGCAAATCTCAAGAATATGGTCTAAGTAAATATGTATCTAAGGGAATTATTTTATTTGATGTAAAACAGTATTAAAGTCCTGATATTACAGAAGAACATGTAGTTTCTGGTATGCCATTTGGTTAAGTATGTAACTGTAAGTTAAATGTTCATTAACTGTCATTTCAGGGCAATAGAGGTCTCGGCTTTTATGGAAAGAAAGGTGAAAAGGTAAAATGAATTTAATCAATTTGCATTTCATGTGGTGGACATAACTTTGTGCAATCTATGCAAATTGTTTTTGAAGGCAAATTACAGTACTAGAAATTCAGTTTTTAAAAATCCCTATGTTCTTCAATCCATCCATTGTCTTCAGATTCTTCAGATTCTGAGAATCAAATGTTCTTCATTTTCACTGAATTGTTTACATTTTCATTTTGCCTATTAAACTTATCTTTGTGGCTTTTCTGAAGGGTGAAATTGGACCTCCTGGTCCACCTGGGCGACCATCAACAGGAGAATTCATCAGTTCAATAGATGAAATTCTAAGTGAACACAAGGTAATTAGAAAAATTATTGAAAATTGCACAGTATTCATTCCTTTGAAAAATAGGATTGCTCTATCTAGCCTTCCCCACTTTAGGTCTTGTCTCTCTTTTGCTGTATTGGATTACTGCAGTCTTTTCTGTATCCACATCTTTTATCATTATTTTACCACCTTTTTACCCTCAAACTACTTCCCTCACAAGTTGTGCCAGTAATATTTTCTTTTCTTTTTCTCTGGAGATCAATACCAACTGAAAGAGGCTTTGCTTCCACCCGTACCCACTTTCATATTCACAAGAACATCTTAAGCCCATGTGGAAATAAATACAAGTATCTGAGAAGTTGGTGATCAGTGTTTGTCTGTGAATCACTTCCGAAATTACAGAAAACTTAAATGCAAAAATAAAAGAAGTCAACTGTGCATTTGTTTGATTTATTTTATATGAGGTAGAATCTATCTTTGCTGTTTGTGCTGGTCCTAAATTTAAATAAAGGACAAGAATATTATCGGTATTGTCTGTTGAGCTTCACTCAAGGGGCAAGGGTTTGAAATGTTGAAACTACCATCAGCCACTCCAACTTAATGGTGTTAAGTTGTAACTGTCATCTGGTAGAGCTTCAGATGTAACCTAATTCTTCCTTCCTTTAGCTATTTTCTATTCCTTTGTTCATATACCTTTGCCAACTGGGTTATTTTTCCTACAAATTTCTGTCAGTAAATATCTAGGATCAGCCAACCAGGCATTTGTTGACTCTTCCTAGACTGGCATCTCTGAGTTAGGCCTGCATTTTCACTTAAATCTCATGCTAGGTACAAACAAACAAATAAACAAATAAAACAGCAAACACCAGCACTTTAACTAACAGTGCAACTCCTACCAATCATAGATCACCATATTAATTTTTCTAAGAAAGGTCAATCAACTCAAGAGTAATGTTGATTTAAATGTCATGGGAATAGATAAATCAGTCCTATCTATGGGACAAGAAATCTAAGAAATTTAGAAAAAAAAGTTATTTAATATAAAATGAATAAAATATTCACACTTAAGCCTTTCTGTTATTCAAGTGGTGGCCTTACTTTACAAGACAATTTACCTGTATCTCAAGTTGGAAAAGTTCTCCTGTGAAAACTGCCCCTTAGAATAATTTTATATCATGTGATGAAACAGTTCCCTATACCGTACAGGTGAAACACTCTGATGGTTTCAAAGAAACATTTTGAATGATGTTATTTTATTCCTGCCTTTTTTTGCCTTTCATTTTGTGCTTACCTCTTAGGGCAGGGCTATGAAACTTGCAGCCTGTGGGCCAGATGTGTCACATGCTGACCACGCTCACGTCTGTGAGCAAAGGGGGGGAGTCGCAATATGTCACGTGATGACCAGAGATGGGTTGCTCCCAGGGTGAACCAGTAGTAGCAGTGGCAGGAGGCTCCACCCACCTACCCAGATGCTTCTGCGCATGCACAGAAATGTTGTGCATGCCCAAACCAGTAGTAAAAAAAATTGGCAACCACTGGTGATGATGCAAGTTTGATACACCTGTCTTAGGGTGTATGTCTTCTGTCATAACATGGATAGAAAGTAAAATATATGGGAAGTACATTTTGATTCACAACAGACTATATTTGCAAATAAAATATTATGTCAGTTTACAAACTGGATTCTACATTAAAGAAAATAGAATTCAAGCTAAGTCTGCTATTCCCTCAATTTTCTTTTTTCAGCCCTTCTGATGGATTTTGATTTATCACCAAAAATTGTCATACAGATAACTGAAACTGAAGTGTTCTAGCTGCTATAAATTTATATACATACATACACACACACACACACACACACACACATTTAATATTATTGTTGTTTTATATTATTAGGGTATGAAAGGAAGAAAAGGAATGATGGGACGACCTGGATTCCCAGTAAGTCCACAAGAAACACATTTATTTCTGTTCTGTGCAACACCTACACTATTTTAATAGAAAAGAGTAATATCTGGATTCATTGTTATTTCAATAATAGTGATGCTTGGTTGATAATATGATAATGCAATATTTTAGCTATAACATTTAAAGTAGTTATTTGAATTCAATATTTTTCTTTCAGAATTTAACATATATTTATAACTCAGACTATATAAAATGTTTTATTTCAGAATTTAGGCTATTTATAATTCATAACCTGTATAACTCTCTTTTTATTATTTCCTAATAGAAAGTCCCATCCCATGATTTTTTAGCATATTTAAAGATGCATAACATCTCTACAGAGATCAGTGCTTCCCAAATAAAATACATTGGATACAAACTCTTTTTGAAATTGGAGAGCATGTCCTGGATGATGCTACAAAATGGCTTTATGGGAGAGATAATAGATTTATGAAATGGCTGTCATCATCAGTCAAAAAACACAGATGCACCGATCTTGATAACCATTAGTTGCTAACAAAGTAATACAGATGTTCATCACCTTCTAGTGGTCATAGGGATTTGTGCAGCCCCAAACTGCTCATCTACAAGCAAATAAATTGGGTGAGATTGCTGTCTGACCTCTTTAGGATATGTGAGCAGATTTTTAAGCACATCACCATTATTTTCACATGTTATTTTCTTTGTATACATCAGTGAGGTTCAGCAGCAATTCTTGTAAATACAGATTGTGGTAGGGACTGGTGTTTTCTTAGTTGAATGACAAATTCATATTTAATGGAATCATCATAAAGAAGGAACTTTAGATCTAATACAGCCTACTCAGTACAGGAGCATCTGGATCCATTGGAGCATCTTTCACAGACGGTCATTCAGTCTCTGTCTGACAGCGGGGTACTGAGTTTGAAATGAACAACCCCTCAGATTTACTTAAGACAGTGATGGGCAACCTTTTTGGCGTGGTGTGTCAAAAATCGGCAAAAAATCGAGCATAACTTGCGTTGTGTGTCACTTCGACAAAAACATAATTTTGCGCAATTTATAGTTTAAACTACAAAAATGTATAATTGCAATATATAATTGTATTTAATAAACCAAAAACAAATTATTTAACATACCTGCTTAGTAACTTCTTTGTTCATCAGTCGATTTTGTATGTTGCCCTTGATATTATTGAACTTGTTTGGGGTGCTGTGAACAAGGGCTGTGGAGTCGGCTGCTTCCAGCTCCACGTCCTCATCAACATGCCGCTCCAGCCCACCCCTGCTATGAATATTCCTAGTGACGCGAGGGCGAAGAATATGAATATTCATAGCAGGGGCAGGCCGGAGCGGCATGTTGATGAGGACGTGGAGCTGGAAGCAGCAGACTCCACAGCCCTGCCGTGAACTGAGATAAGTGTGGTGCGGTCGTAACCGACAGTCCCAGGAGTAGACTCTCTGTGCCGGCCTGACTGGAGAGAGGCGCGCACTGTTCCCGCGCTCCTCTCCTGCGGGTCCGCCCTCGCCGCGCTGATGACGTGTGTGCGCACGGCACGCACGCCTTACCAGCAGCCCCTGCGCTCAGAAAGGGGCGGCGGCGATACAGTAAGTGAGTGTGGGTGGGGGAGATCACATGTCCCGCCCCCCCCGTTCCTCCAGCACAGATTCTTTCATCCTCGGCGGCCGTGCAGGAGCCGAGGATGAATCGCATGAAATCCTGTGCGTGTCACCCCAAATGGCTACGCGTGTCAGCACTGACACGCGTGTCATAGGTTCGCCATCACTGACTTAAGATAATGGCAGGTGTTAGGAGTGATGTCTGTGGCATTTTAGCTCCTCTTGATATCAGCATGCCTTCGTTTGGAGTAGACATTGCAAAAGATCTATTGCATATTCAGGATAGACCTGAATGGGTAAAGATATATTCCTTTATAGATATTTAAATGAATTCAGCGTAAAATAGGGCAGTATCATTAAGGAAATGGTACAGTCTAACCTAAAAATATTGTTTTAAATAACTCAATATTCTTTCACCCTAGATATTTTTTCTGAAAGTATCATCATTTCTTTGAAAAGTTGATGGAGCAGTGAAATGACATCACTGTCAACCTATTACAATCTAACGATTTCTATATTGTACATTCAACCTATTTTACATCTATTTGTGGTGATTTTTTTAAAATAATAAAATATTGTAGCATCAATTTATTTAATTCTATTGTTTTTTAAAAAAGGTTTTTAAGCAACCATGGCTTCTGTTACTCTCTTCAAAGCCATGGCATCTTCCATTGAGTAGCAACAATTACATTATAATTGATGGTGAACGATGATATAATTAGAAGTGTCTTACCTTCTCTGCACCATTGTGGAACTCAATTACCATGACTCCTTTCTCCCTCTCAACAACTAAATGGACAGGATCTACTTTCATTCAATAGTTCCTTTTTGCTGATTGAGTCAAATGTGATACTTTTTCATAACTAACCTATCAGTTCTCTTAATTTTCCAAAATTTAGTTTCTGCTGATATGGGGAAAAGCTTTAATTTATGGGGTTTTTTTCTGCAGCAGGTAGGTGTTAGGTAACTGGGGAACTCAAAATTCAGTTCTACTCTCAGTCAGGACACACATTGGATCAAACTACCTGACAGATAAAACCATGTCAGCTGTCTTTGTGAAAAGGAAAAAAAGAAGAAAGGAGAAGAAAAAAAACCCTTCAATCTTGGAACACAATATGAAAAATCAAGACATTTTATTTATTCATCTGTATTTTTATTATTTTAATTTATTTTATTTTATAAATAAATTCATTTTTTATTTTTAATTATTTTAAAATTACTTTTTTATTTTTATTTTATGTTTATATTTCACATTTAATTATTATATTTTAAAATAAAATAATTTTATTCAAATTTATAATTTAAAATAATATTCTAAAAATAGTGATACATATTTACTATTAAATATTAATTACTAATAATTTAACTTGATAGTTTAATTTAATAATAATATTTTAATAATTTTAATTAAATATATTTTATTTTAATTATGTTAGCATTATTTTATTTTTAATTATTAATTACATTAATTCAAAAATTAAATACATTAGTAATTAAAATCAATAGACTTTATTGTTAATCCTGCTCCTGTAGTAATCAAAAACAATAATTTGGGGTGAGCATGCAGAGAAGAAATCTTTGCTGAACAGAAATGACAAGCAAATACAAATGATAGAAGAATGGGGGGCTGGCAGAAAATTGCTAATAATATACTGTACTACCTGTTACAGTAAGAGCCGAGGTGGCACAGTGGTTAGGGTGCAGTACTGCAGGCCACTTCAGCTGACTGTCATCTGCAGTTCAGCGGTTCTAATCTCACCGGGTCAAGGTTGACTCAGCCTTCCATCCTTCCGAGGTGGATGAAATGAGGACCCAGACTGTGGGGGCGATATGCTGACTCTGTAAACTGCTTAGAGAGGGCTGAAAGCCCTATGAAGCGGTATATAAGTCTAACTGCTGTTGCTATTGCTATTTAATTTTATTAACCACAGAGGAGTGCATCAAAGAAACTAAAGAATTCTGAGTTGCTTCTCAGAAGTGAAAATAAAATGTGTTCATTTTCTGAGATCTGGAATTATTTTACTAACGATACAGAAAGTTTAATCTCACTGTAAATTCTTCTGATTTGCATTTCTTAAGGCAAAAGTAATTGTGAGGGACAAACATGTACTCCAAGCAGATTTTTGCATATAAAACATAAAATGTGGAAGAGAAGGGAATGGTGCTTGTGTTTCTTTTGCCTCTCCATAACTATGGCAAGATGGACACATTGTGTTCTCTGGTCTATTTGCAGCCTGTTTGGCCTTAAGGTTCAACTTCCCTTTTCTCTACCCCACTGACAATTTTATTTCCTACCTGTTCTTCACAATCTTCCTCTCCCTTGTTTTGCTTCCTCTCTTGCCTTTCCCATCCCTTTCTCTCTTTCTTCCACTTTCTCCCCCCATCCTTCCCATCCCTTCTCCTCCAACTTTCTTCCCAAAGAAACCAGGAAGCATCTTTTTTCTTTAAGAGACGTGGTTATGGTACTGATGCTCCCTCTATTAAACAACAAAATATTGCAATTTTGTCCATTTTTTGAATA
The DNA here is from genome assembly GCF_009769535.1 of Thamnophis elegans. NCBI lineage: Eukaryota > Metazoa > Chordata > Lepidosauria > Squamata > Natricidae > Thamnophis > Thamnophis elegans. The sequence goes on along the minus strand of NC_045543.1, from coordinate 32,652,414 downwards.
GTAAATAATCCCCTTTCTTGACTTGTTTGTTCCAAAAAGATGTGATACTTTTGTGTAGAAGTCTCCCTTCCCCTCGGTACTATTTTTCTTCTCCCTCCTTAGTTGTCTTCTGTTCTTTTTCCTGCAATTATAACTGGAATTGGATGATTATCTCTGAAAATATCTATCCAGGCTGTTAAAGCACCACCTACTGGAGATCAAATATATGGCTGTGTCTTTTTCTTGCAGCTATAAGCGGGAGCATCTGTAGGTTGGAGGGAAGTAAACTACAGCAGCTTTGAGTGTATTCATTCAATTTGATGTGATGTTTGCATGTATTATAAAGTTATAAAGTGTTAAATACATGAAAACATAAAGATAAATTGTCTCATAATACTTTTATAGAGGATAGCACAAAGATGCACACCTCTTAAACTGATGGAAAGTCTGCACCTTTGTTTTATCTATATCAACCTGTACTTAGAAAAGAATACAACTCATTTCCTTCATGTACTTGAGTATACATAAAATCAGAATCCCTCAGCTCAAGGTTGCATTTTATTAATTGCATCCATTCAGTTGCCTTGACAGTATTAGTTTTAGTTTTTGTCCAGAAACAATAGGTGGAAACTAATCAAAGAGAGAAGCAATCTGGAACTAAGGAGAAACTTCCTAACTGTGACGACAAATAACTAGTGGAATAGCTTGCCTTCAGAAGTTGTAGGTGCTTCATCACTGGAGGCTTTTAAGAAGAGACTGGGCAGTCACTTGTCTGAAATTGTATAGGTTGTCATGCTTGAGCAGGGGGCTGGACTAGAAGACCGCCAAAGTCCCTTCCTGCTGTATTCTGCTTGATTGATATTACAGAAGCATTTGCCATTAACTTCTTATGGATGTTTTTCAAGAGCCCCTTCATGCCTAAAGCTCTAGGTGATTCCTTGACCAAATAATAGTCAGGGCTGTTCCTTCTTAGCTTCTGAGGTTGTCTATAAGCTGCCACTTGATGAGACCTTTGTAGAAGCAATATACCTACATTATAGATGCATGTGAATGGGAAAACACATGCGTAGAGAGTTAGAACAGAAGGAGCTTCTTGGATGAGAATCTGAATGTTTTCAAGGTTCAATTGCCTTTTGAAAAAAGCACCTATGAGGTATTTATTGCTGTCCTGCAAAGTGACTATTACTACTAGTTTGTGGCTGTACCCACTGTATTATTATAATGATCCTCTCCATGAAGTGTTAGTATTGCATGATAAATTACATATTATTATGCTACAATTGTGCAAATATTTTTCCCCACAGGGTTTTCCTGCACAAGAAGCAGAAAAGGGAGAAGAAGGAATAACTGGCTTTCCAGGACAAAGAGTAAATATATAACAAAACCAAGCATTAATTATGTTCTACCTAATTATTTCCTTCTATACTAAGAAAATGAAACCGTTTTCGGTTGTGTTTCTGGTACAGGTGGTCCTTTTCTTACTATCATAATTGGGACTGGCAACTTGGTTGTTAAGTGAAACAGTCACTATGTCTGCGCTTATGATTTTACATTGGACAGTGCCTACTAACTGATTGTAGTGGCAAATACATGATGAGAGACTGGGGGAGATATGCCATTTTGGCATTGGTCACAAAAGTATTTTTTCAGCATCATTAACCAGAGAGGGTTGCAGTCTGAGGCAAGCAATAAGTAAGGACTATTTACCTACCCTATTCATATTTGGGGTGGATTTTCTTGTTGTTTTGCGCATGTTTTGAGAGTCTGTTCTGAGAGTTCTGAGAATCGTCAGAAAAGAATATCCTCAAGTGAAACTGATAAGGAGCTTTGAATATTTCTCCTTTTCTAGTACTAAGCATCTCATTCAAGCCACTTAATGTCCTGGGTCAAGGAAGCATTTGTGGTCCAGACTTTTGTTGGAGGCACACAGTAGTCTTCATCATGTGAAACAGTATTTAGTTGCTTTAGCCAAGATGTACAGTATTTTAGTGAGTGTTTAAACTTCTGGTAGATGAAAGTGTGAGAGCTAGACACTGGAAAGTTGAGCAGACAGTAGCCTGGAAAATCAAGAGAGTCTTTCTTGGATTCTTTGTGACTAAATGGAAATATTTGTCAGGTTTTCTTGGAAACCATAGAATGACTTGCCATTGTGTGTTATGGTTTTGTTTATTTATTTGTGGGTATAAACTCTATAATCAGTGTCAGATGTTTGGTGGTAAAAGGTGGAATTCACATTCAAAGCTAAGACATCTGTAATTTCAGTCTCCTTTGTTCATTATCCTGGTCATCAAAAATATCAGGCTGATGGTCACTTTTAACTTTTGGGGGTTTATAGATATTTGAAATATATCCCAGTATTCCCCCATAATGTAGTTAGAATAAAATAAGCAGGTATCATTCCTATTTAATGTTCTTTTCTTTTAAAATCTAGTTGGGATAATTTAGCTTAATTCACAATAGAATAAAATTGGATCTCCAATATTGTATATTCATGTAGGCATAAATGGGCATAGGATGTATGTAAAAAATTCTGTCAAACACCCATTGAATTTCAATATTTTTACTTGATAGTGATGGACCATATTGATATGTTTTTGGTGAATTTAGTCTGTTCACAGATAATGTAGCCCCCACAGCTAGGTGATAGCCAAGAAGTATTGGAAAGTTTCATTTCATTCTTCATATTGCATATGAAATTGGGCCTTTTAAATCTTATTCTTCATGAAGTTTAATTTCAATAAAAGCTATTTTAAAGAAACTGATAATACGTATTTAATAACCTGGTTCTGTTTGTTAAATGTTTATAGGGTTTGCCAGGAATCAATGGCCTAAAAGGAGCTGAAGGAGATGTGGTAAGTATGAAGTCCCAGAATCAGGTTGCTTTTTAGAAAGAAAGATAACGTAAGGACATTTTAAAAGGAAAATCGCCTCTTTCTCCTTATATAGCCACCATGCACTGAGAAATGTCTCTTACAAAGCAAGAGAACTGATGGGAAAAAAGGAAGACCAGCCCTAAATGAGCAGCAGATAAGATCAGTAAAAAGATTAGTATCAGATGCCCAAAGAAGATGACAAAAGCAGCTAACAAATAGAAGGAGGGGGGATCACATAGTAAATAGTAGGTCTCACCCAACAAAAGAATGAAGTTTGATAAAACGTTGAGCTTACTTTCCAATTTCAGTAATTATTTTAAAGTAGGGATAGGGGTAATATATTTCCCTGGACCAACTACGTCCTCATCTCACCAAGTCCACCTACCTGGCCCTACTCAGTTTTGGCTCTGAGCACTCTCACTGCAGTAATGCAAAATAAGGAACTGAAGCAGGCATGGGGAGTTCAGTTAAAAGAAATCTTGCTATTCTTTTTGGTCTTCATTTCAGGGTATACCTGGAAATTATGGAATCCAGGGCATTCCTGGCCAGAAAGGGATGAAGGTAATTATTCTTCATTGTATGTTAAACCCTCAAATAACTACATTGTAGGCAGGTTACAAAAATATATCTAAACCAATATTGGTTTCCATATGCAGCAAGCTTACTGACTGAGATACATTATTTATACAGACTGAGCCATTTCAAGTTGAAGTTTGTTTGTTTTTAATATCATCCCAAGCATCATTTTCACAAAATCTAAGCTTGCTGTTTTATAATTTCCCCTTGGATGGTCGCCCCACTCCATGCTTCCTTCCTTGTAATATGCCAGCCATTGTCCTCACACAAGAAAGGATTATCCACATTTCTGCTACTTTTCTTTGTCCTTACTGACAATGGTGGCCTTCAATGATGTGGATGTTTGTCCGCTGAGAGTTACTAAGCAATTATCATTCAAGGCCAGATCAACTGAACAGCATCAGATATGACAAAATGCCAAATGTCCTGGTTCTCCATCCTTGAAACAAATCTTAACAGACCCTGTATAAGTGTGTTAGGTATGTAGGCTCATTAAATATAAACATGGATAGGCTAGAATATCTGGTGTAAGAGTTACCCGGTGGCAAGATGTGTGGCCGATACATTTAATAAATAAAATATTATTTGCTTAATATTATGTATTCCCCTTTTTTTCTCACTATCATTTTTAGCCTTTCTTCAAGCATTTTTGCTTAATTTGATTATGGTTTCTATTTCCTCCGTTATGGCCTTGCTTGCAAAACGTAGATATTTATTATTAAGGAAAGAACATGGTATGACTTAAACAATGACCAGTTGTAGCTGGTGTCTCTCTACTTATTTTCTGCCAAAAATTAGTTGGGAACAGTTGTCATTGTGATGATGGGTGAAGATAAGAAACTGGTAAATGTATCATAGTACCTATATAAATAAAAATGTAAATGTTCGTTTGTTCAAAATCTTAAATCTCCGAAAGTTCTTCACCGATTGCTTTGAAATTTTGACACAACGTTGCATTCGAATATGCACATGTTTTTATATACCTATATTATATAGATGTCACACCTGTGACAGGTAAAAACATGCTTTTTTGAAAACCAGCGCCATCTATTGGACGTAAAAGCAACACACACTATACTAAATATTTCACGATTCCATTTCAATGTTTCTAATTGCATTGTTATATTGAATTTTCATAGATTTAGATTTATTTTCATTTTGATTTAATTATTTCGTGTGACATTGAGTTGGAATTGAGCTGTGTCGTTTACCATAGCGTTCATTTCGTGAGTATAGTATATTCGAAACTGTTTGGCCTCTCTCCAGCTTCGTCCCGATGGGCCCTTTATATGTGTGGCTGGGCTGCGGCCGCACTCTTTCCCCTTTCCGCCCGTCTGACGAGCTTCGGCTATTTCTGCCAAGGGGAGCCAAAGCTCTTCAGCCTCCCCCTCCCCTCTCTCCCCTCCTGCTGGGCCTTTGCTTTCTGTGGTGGGGCGGCACCTGCGCCATCCCTCGGCTGCCTCCCCCCGCCCTTAAGCCAGCCTCCACCACCCAGCCCAGTGGAGCTCCAGAGGAGGCGGAGCGTCTCCTCAGCCCAGCTGGCCGTGCATGCTCTTCACCCCCCTCACAGCAAGCCAGCTACGGCCTCGCCAAGGCGGCTCCAATGGGGCGGCAGTGGCGGTGCCAGCCTGAGGTGCAGTGGGGCTGGGGCAGCCACTAGGTACCCCGTGAGGCGGCAGCTGCAGTGGTGGTGGCATCTGTGGATGGGGCCGCAGCTGGCGGGGGCTGCCTCACGTCCGCATCACCAGGGATGGCTCCTTCCTCCTCCTCCTCCTCCTGCTCCTTAAGGGACGCCGGCCACCTCCTCTCTCCACCGCCTTCTCCTCTTCTCCTCCTCAGCCTGGTTGGGCTGACGCCTGAGGGAAGCGTTGTCATCGTTAGTGGTGGCGTCGGGCCTTCCTCCTGCCAGCCCCATTGGAGCAGCAGCTACAGCAGCAGCAGCCTAACTCAGCAGCAGAGGCGTGGGAGAGGAAGAAGATGGCGCAGCCTGCGATGCTGCCTTGGCGGGCTGACAGCAGCAACAGCAGCGGCGCTGGCTTGGAGGACTTCCCGCCCGGCCTGCTGGACCAGCCAACGCCACCTCCCCCAGCCACTGATGGTGCCTCCGTCTCGGTTTCCTCCTGCCCTCCCGGGGCACCTCCACCGCAGAGCCTGGCACTGCTCTCACTGGGAGAAGGAGGCGTCGGGGGTCTGGTGGGAGCCCAGTTGAAGAAGAGTGGTTTCCAGATCACCAGCGTGACCCAGCGCAGATCTCGGTCAGCCTCGGCTCCAACAACAGCATCATCAAAGACACGGAGAGCTACGACGACCTGGACGAGTCACACACCGAGGACTTCTCCTCCTCCGAGATCCTGGACATCTCGCTCTCCCAGGCCACCGACTTGGGGGAGCCCAAGTGCAGCTCCTCCAAGCAGACACTCAACAACTTCCATGAGGCCAACAGCCCCGGTGCTGTCTCCCCCAACCAGCCTTGCCCGGCCCAGCAGCCCCAAGGCCTGACCAATGGCAGCACCCACCCGCTGCCTCACTATGCCCATGGGAGACACCCCCAGCCTCCCTCCCACCTGGGGTCCCCCCACCCATGTCCAGAGGGGCCCCATCCAGCCCGTCGTTTCAGAGGCTGCCTGTCACAGGGAGCTTGGAGGGTGCCAGGTCAGGGCCTGTGGAGCATCCTCCATGGTGGCTCTTGCAGGGGCCACCGTGGCTCACTTCCATGTGGGGGCCACCTCTGCTGGGGGAACTGTGGCTGGTGCAGCGAGTGGCAGGGCTCGTCAGATGGGCAAGACCCTCACGAACCTTGCCGCTGCTGGCAACAGCATGACCCTGCCCAGAGGGAACCACCCTGGGAATGTTTCTTTCTTCGCATGCTGTTGGTAAATGTGCCCGGTCCAATGTCTTTCCAACAATTGAAATTTTTTTCTCACATGGACAATTATATGTTGCGTGTTCTAGAGTCGGCAAACCAGACAATCTCTATATCTGCACAGTCAATGGAACAATAAAAAAGATTGTATACCCACAAGCATTGTGAAATTAAACATATCAGAAACTTGCACTTTCTCTTTTCTTTCTTTTTCATTTAACTAGACTGGGCCACAGCAACACATGGCCAGGTACAGCTAGTTATTGTAATATAAGTAGTGTTCACTCACTATGGAAATATTTTAGCCTATGTGTGAAGAGTAAAAATTGAAGAAATATTACAGTAACTAATATGAATAAAATCCAGTCTTACAGAAATTATTGGGTCTGTGGCAAAGGGAAGGTTCTTCATGCCTTATTTTCTCATTTGTAATGAAATTAGTTGATTTTCAAATGTGTACTAAACTGGCTTAACTAAATTTGTATTTCTATAGGGAGAACCTGGAGATAAAGGAATTCGAGGGCCACCAGGTCACGCACAACAACCCACACTTATAAAAGGTGCTGCTTTTATAGCTTTTGAATATTGCTATGTGGCTTAGCAATTTTTTGGGAAAGTGTTAAATATATTAATGTGAGATAATCTGGAGTTATCCTTATGTAGCTGAAATTTAAGCTATAACTTTGGGGGTTTTCCAGGTGTACCTGGTGACCGGGGAATGGATGGCATTCAAGGCCCTGAGGGAGAGAGAGGAACCAAAGGCAGTCCTGGCCCACCTGGTGCAGAAGGATCATTTGATGGTAACTTTCTACCCCTTTGATATAGCGCATTGATTCTGGAGAAATATATTCACTTTTCTCCAGTCTGTGATAATTGATGTCATTATAACTGCTAAAGTGGCTTGGCTGATTTCCTTGGATCTCTGCAGCTGTTTATGCAATCCAGGCACATTTTCATAACAAATGCTTCTTTTTCATTGCTTTGAATAGAATGTATGTAGACTGTGTTGTTTTGAAGATAAAGATTAATTAGAGACATCAGTGTCTTGGCAATAACCCAGTAAGCATGCAATTGTAGCTCTTTTCAGCACTGCGGCTCTACCGTTATCATATTCACCATCCATAATGTTTGAAATCTGTGACGGAGGGGCTTCAACATGTTGGGGATGGGAAAATAATGGAATCCAACTTGAACAATTATTAGTTATATAACTATAATGAAAGAAGATTTATTTACAAGAAATATTTTAAAAAGATAGTTGAGGCTTAATGTTTAGCTAGCAATATCCTGTAAGAAAGCGAGTCAGCAACCGTGTGCTTTCCGGCACCTCAGTGTCTATCATTCTGTCCATTGCTCTGTCCATCAGCCCTCTCTGCTCACTCACACGTGTGCCTCTACCCACCCAGCTCAGTTTAAGTTCACTATTGTGTGGCACATCTGCCCCCCACCCATGATCACTGGCTCACTCACTTGCCTGGATCAGCTCGCCTCCGCCATCACTGGCTCATCTGGTGCTCTCCTTTGGTCACTGGGTCACCTCTGTGCCTGGCGTGATCAGACTCTGCCACCTCCTGGTCATCTGATCCCTCTGGCCTCTGGCTTGTTCCCTTGACTGATATGGTCAGCTTATGCTACCTCTTGGGTTGTTTGGAAACAAAAGTGGAAGGAAATGGCCTCAGATTAGCAATCTCATAGACAAAAAGCAGACAGGTGAAGAAGGGGAATAAATCCCTTATCTCCTACTACCCTTTGTGTTCTAAAATTCATGAGGTACTAATGCCAAATGCCAAAAAAGTTGTTGGCATTGAATTTGCACTTCTAACACAACTCAGTTATAATGATATCTGTAAAGGATATCTTTAAGTAGTTCAGTTCAAATATTTAAAGACTTTTATGTGTATATGATTTTTTAAACAACTTTTAGCAACACTAACAGAATAACAGAGTTGGAGGGATCTTGGAGGTCTTCTAGTCCAACTGCCTGCTCAAGCAGAAGATCCTATACCATTTCAGATAAATGACTGTCCAGTCTTTTTTTTTTTTTAAAAGGCTCCAGTGATGGAGCACCCACAGTTTGTGAACAGTGATAACACTGAGTGGTGAGGAGACATTGTTTGGTCGACTGGTGTATCTAAGCTTTAGACACTGTAGAAATATCTCTGGTATCACTGGACAACAAAATTTTGCTTCCTGAAGACTTTTGGGTGTATCTTATAGAATTTTGACCGCTAAACCTTAATCTACCATGTACTGTTTTATACAAAATTTCTGTTTTTGTGATTTTGTATGTATATTTTAAGTTACTCGTTTTTGCTTGCATTATAAGATGCTTTGTGTAGCTCATGCATGTCCAGGCATGCACTCAGGACATATTGCATAATATTAGTGAAACTGGTATAGTCATGCTAGGCTGGCTGGATGCTGCACCTCCCTAGGCATGCTAGGCAGGCTGGATGCTGCCTGGAAAGGCTATTAAAGCAGCTCGCATGAACAGATGCTATTCATTTTGTTGGTATCAGTTTCCATGAATTTTGATGTAATTGTTTCAAGGCATAGCACTATGCCTTGAAACAATTACATCAAATTATATGTCTATGTACATGTAATTTACATAACAAGTAAACCAGTTATAAACTTGTTATAAGATGATTGGTGACAGCAGAAATATCTCACTAATGTCATGATGACAGCCATGATACATTCTGCTATAAGCCTCAAAGACATGCCCTGACTAGGCTTGTTAAGAAATTGTAGGAACCGTACTTTGGTTGTAAGATTGTGACCAGGATAAAGCCTGGGTTCCTCAAATTTGTTGTACAAAATTATCTTAGAATTTGGCTCGGGGGAACTCAGAAGTCAATGCTGTTTGCTGTTCCAATCATATGGTGAGAACAGAATGATCCTGTGACAACTGTCTGACTAATGTTGCTGGTTTCTCTGCTAAAAATATCAAATCAATTAAATATTCCAATCTGCCTTCACATGACAACGATCTTTCAGTATCGAAGCCACCAGAGAAATGGAACTTAGATGAAGCAGACAAAGATGCTGCAGTGCACCAGCCAGGCATGGACAGTGACAATGATCCAGATTTTGAACTGTGTATGTCTGGTGAATCACATCTCATAACAGAGTCAGAATTAAACGACCTGATCAGGGACTTAGGTTTATCAAAATCAAAAGCAGAACTACTGAGTTCAAGACTGCAAGGATGGTGTTTGATATCAACAGGTAAGAAAAATTATGTCATTTAAAGCCACCAAGATTATTTAACAAAAATTTTAGCATAGGTTGACAGCCTCGCTTTCTATACTGACATTGACAGTTTGTTCCCAACTTTGGGTTGCAAGGATGGCCCACTAGAGTGGTGTCTCTTTATTGATTCTTCAGTGTTAAGCCTCAAGGCTATCTTGTTACACAATGGCAATTTATATCTTTCAGTGCCTGTTTGCTATGCTGCGTGCATGCATACAAAAACATGAACTGTTAATGAAACACATCCAGTACACAACTGGAATATCTACGGAGATCCAAAACTAGTGGTTCTAGTGCTTCAAATGCATCTCGGATATACCAAGTACCATTGTTACATATACAAATGGGACAGCTGTACAAGAGTCACATTACTTTAAAAATAAATGGGCATTCTAAAAGAATTTGGTTCCACGACAGAAAAATGTGATACATGATTCACTTGTTGACCTGACAAATATATTTTTGTCTCCGTTTTACATAACCATTTTACAGATGATGAAAAATTTTGTGAAAGTAATAACAAGGAAGATGAGGGTTTTTGTTATTGGAGATATATGTTTTCAAGTATACCTGATGCCAAAATTAAGGAAATCATTTTTGTAGGGTTAGGATACTTCATAAATGACAAGGGGTTCACAGATCTGTTAGTGGGGCCAGAGAAAATAATCTGTAAAGCATTCAAGAATATCAGAGAGAATTTTCTTGGCATCTACAGAATACCAAATGACATTCATCTGATTGACAAACTTCTTATAGCATATAAGACCATGAAGTTAAAAAAAAGGATCATGAAGAAAAAAGGCATGTGTTGGTGATAGGAGACTCACTTCTTAAAGGAACAAAATTGATAATTTGTGAAAGAGTTTAACCTTTGAGGATCATATGTTGTCTCCTAGATGCAAAGGTCAAAGATGTGACAAGCTGAGAGACCACCTCCTGCCGATCACCTCCCATAGACCGATTCGATCACACAGGTTAGGTCTCCTCCGGATTCCATCTGTCAGCCAATGTTGGCTGGCGACTCCCCGGGGGAGAGCCTTCTCTGTTGCAGGAACGATCTCCTCGTGGAGATCCGGACCCTTACTACCCTCCCGGCCTTCCGCAAAGCTGTTAAGTCCTGGCTGCTCCAGCAGGCCGGGGGGCTCTCGAAATATCCAGCCCCCCGGAAATTGTGACTGTTGTATATTTTAATATGTTGTTTGTGTATTATCCCCCCTCCCTTGTTTTATTGTAAGCGACCCGGAGTCCTTCGGGAGTGGGCGGCATACAAATCAATAAAACTATAAACTATAAACTAAGCTTACCAAAATAATCAAACACATTGATTATTATCCTTTTTTTTGGAGGAATGATACAACAAAAACTTGAAAATAATATCAAAGAACTATGAGCAATTAGGCTGGAAAGCCGAAGTGGTAGGAACACAGGAGGTGCTCTTCTGTACTGACAATGAGGAATGTAGGCAATATAAACCATCATCTAGGAATCATGGCTCATGATTCAGCTACTAGAAGTAGCTGAAGTAAATCACAGCTCAAGGGATGGTGCTTTTGAGAGAACTTGCTATTCCTAGATCATGGTTTATGTTACCTACAGGAAGGGCTTTTGACAGGGGATCGACTAAAGCTCACAAGAACTGGGACGCATGTGTAGAAAACAATTGACTCCATTTATCTGAAATGCTTTAAACTAAAATTGGAAGTAAAGGGAGACCATCTTTAGGACCTAACCCCAAGCATAAACTTTAAGTCAGTCAATCAGACAATGAGGAAGGGAGTGATGAGAAGAAAGGGGAACTCGGATATAAAGATACCTAAGAAAAGGGAAGCAAATGCAAGGTCAGTCAAAAATGAATGAGATGCCTATATACTACTGGTCAAAATATGAGGAACAAACAATATGAACTTTTGAAGGCAGGTACAATATTGTTGCCATTATTGAAAGTTGGTGGAATGGAACACATCTTAATATCAACTGAGAGACAAACTCTGCTACTAGTGGGAGATTAAATAGGTTCCTGATGTGAGTAGCTGACAGCTTTGTAGAAGAAAGTAGAGGAGGAACTAGAAGGTAATCTATACTGGTCTTAATTCTTACTAGTAGGGATGAAATGAATAGAAGGGTAGAAGGGGAAGAGTGACCATCTCACACTAGAAGTCAACATTATGCAGACACAAGTAATCAAACAAAGTCAAACTGGGGTTTTACACTTTAAGAAAGTTGATTTCAACAAGCTTAAAACAAAGATTAGGAAAGATTCCATGAATAGACCCTAAAAGGAAAAACAAGTCAAAATGCTTGGGAAATTCTGAAAAATGAAATTAAAAAAGCACAATCAAACACAATAATCCAGAGAATAAGAGACCTCAGATGAAACCATCATGGTGTAGAAATAACTCTCTGACAAACTGAGGGACAAAAAGGATAAATATGAAAAATGAAAGAAAGGACACATAATTAGAACAGAATTCCAGCAAATATCCCAAACCTCCAAGGATAGAGTCAGGGAGCTAAGGCCCAGAATGAACTAAAATTTGTGACAAATGAAAAAAAATATCCCAAAAGATTTATTTCAATATCTAAGGAATAAGAAGAAAGTCAAGGAAATGATTGGGCCACTAATGAGAAATGATGGCAAGAAGGTGACAGGCAACAGGGAGAAAGTGGAACTGCTTAATTTCTTCTTTGCAACTGTCTTCATAGAAAAGGGAAAAAATAGTGCAACATATGGAAAGCAACAAGTGGGGACAAAACAGGAATGCAAATCAAACTAAGCAAGAAATGGTAAGAAAACATATATCCACTCTAGATGAGTTCATATCGCCAGGACCAGATGGTTTATATACCACATTTCTGAAGGAGCTAGTAGATACAATCTTGGAAACATTTAACAATATTTCAGAGCTCTGGAACACATGGGAACTATCAGAGCACTGGAAAAGAGCTGATGTGGTTGCAATCTTCCAAAAGGGGAAAACAGTAGATCCAAAAAACTATAGAATAGGCCAACCAGCCTGACATCAATACATGAAAAAATCCTGGAAAAGACCATCAAGAGGTAGATTTATGAGCAGCTAGAAGTGAACAAAGCAATTACTAGAAGCCAGCATGGGTTTGTAAAAATCAGATTATGGCAGACAAACCTTATTTCCTTTTTTGATAAAGTGACTAAATTAGTGGACCAGGGAAATGCTGTAGACATAGATTATTTAGACTTCAGTAAACCATTTGACAAAGTAAGCTACAACCTACAGTACATCTTGGCAAGATTTTAACAATATGGGATAGACAATACCACCCCCAGATGGATTTTCAATTGGCTGACCCAGTGCACCCAGTATGTAGTCCTCAACTGAACTGCATCTACATGGAGGGAAGCAAGCTGTGGGGTACCTCAAGATTTTGTCTCAGGCTCAACATTTTTACAAATGATCTAGATGAGAAAATAAAAGGAGAATTCAGCAGATTTGCAGATGACACCAAGCTGGAGAAAACTGCTGTCAGTTTGGAAGATAAAGTCAAGATTCAGAAGGATCTTGGGCCCTTCAGAAGATGTAGTTTAGTAGTGAGAAAAGCAAGGTCCTGCACTTAGCCTGGAAAAATCAAACAAACAGGTATACAGTAGGTGATACCTGGCTCAACAGCAGTAAGTACGAAGAGGATCTAGGTATCCTTGTGGGCCAATCTTAACATATGAGCCAGTAGTATGCTGCAATTGCCAAAAAAGCCAATGCAGGCATAGGCTGCATCAACAGAGGGATAGCATCAAGAGGATAAGAAGTAATAGTACTGTTTATATAGTACTGCCACACTTGAAATATTACCTCCAATTCTGGTTAGCATGGTACAAAAATTATGCTAGAAATAGTACAGAGAGGAGCAGTAAAGATGATAAGGGGTCTGGAGGCTAAATCGTACAATGAACCATTAAGGAAGCTAGATACGTCTGGCCTAACAAAGAGAAGAATAATGGGTGACATGATATTTTTGGTATTTGGTATTTTATTAAGATTTATAGGCCGCCCTTTTCCCTGAGGGGACTCAGGGCGGCTCACAATCATTAGGGAGGGGGTGCAATACAAAATAAACAATATGTAAACAAAATAAAGTAATAAAAAACACAACTTGCATTCAACATTCAACACTCGGGTGGGGCAAATTAAAGACTTATCCCCAGGCCTGTTGGGAGAGCCAGGTCTTGAGGGCTGCGCGGAAGGCCTGGACGGTGGTGAGGGTGCGTATCTCGACGGGGAGATCGTTCCACAGGGTCGGAGCTGCAACAGAAAAGGCTCTCCTCCATGTAGTCGCCAGTCGACATTGACTGGCGGATGGGATTCGGAGGAGGCCCAGTCTGTGCGATCTTATCGGTCGGAGGGAGGTAATCGGCAGAAGGCGGTCTCTCAAGTACTCAGATCCACTACCATGAAGGGCTTTAAAGATGGTCAACAGCACCCTGAAGCGCACCCGGAGAGCAACAGGTAGCCAGTGCAGCTCGCGGAGGATGGGTGTTATGTGGGCGAACCGCGGTACGCCCACTATCACTCGCGCGGCCGCATGATAGCTGTCTTCTGGTACTTCAGGACCTGCAACAGAGAAGAGGATGTGACAAACATAGCCACAGTGGAAAAACAGTATCGGGGAAAAACAGTATCGGGGCAACTGGAATCTATCAGTGCTGCTGACTATTTTTGGACATTGCAGCGAAATGCATTGGACACTGAGTGCAAAGGAAAATCACTTTTAGCTCTGTTGAACTCATGTAGCATGTCGGAAACATTATGCAATTAAATACATTAGAGTCAGTCAAAGTTAATTTCCTATTTCTCCTAGTTCCTATTCCTATATCATTGTGAAATTATATTTGTGTTTGGTTTGAAAGGGTCTATCATAATCACCAAAAGCTTTTCAGGAAGCAAAATCTTTGAAAAATTTGTTGTCCAATATATATTTGTTGTCCAGAATATATTGGTGGCTGAACGGGGTGAAAAAAAATTCAGATTAAATTCCAGATTAAGCTCCTATACATTTGTTAAATCTGATGGCATCAGATAACATCAGCCACAGTAGTGACACTTGATGGGGTCATCTACCTCTGAAGGAGTTGGTCTGCAGCTTGAGGATCTTCCTGGGCCTGTGGCTCCTGCTTCAGCAGCAGATGGAAGCTGTAGCCAGTGGAGCCCATGCCCAGCTTCAGAAGGAGTGACAGTTGCTGCTTTACCTGCATCATGAAGGTGCTTCTACTTTTATTACCTCAGAACCTCACCACTGGACTACAGTACTCAAATGAACTTCATTTGAGGCTATCTTTAGAATGATTCAGCTAGTTTAAAATGTGGTAGAAAACTACTTGTCAGGGAGACCCACTATTGTAGAATAATGTTTGCTTTGCAGTCATTGTTTTGGTTGTCAATAAGTCTCTAAAGCCAAGTCAAATTGTTAAACTCTTACATAGCATTGCACTGAGATCAGATCACTTTGTCTGGAACAATACAGTCCATCATGTCCAGGCATCAAGGGAGGGCCAGATTCCAACCTACACAAGAACTCAAGGGTTGGAAAGATCAGGAAAGAAGTATTTTGGGTTGTGCCCTCACATGATCAAATACTGCATTAGCAAATATGTTGCCATCAGAAAGTGTATTTGGAAACATCAGAATTTTTCTGTTTCAGCAGGGCTTAACAGTGATCTGGGACTGTGTTTTTATTTTATTTTGTTTTCTTTTTTTATTATTGTAAATATGATAATTGGTTTATTGTTTTGTTCATTTTAATAGTGAGAAATTCTCTACTGGTTTGCTTTTCATTTATATATTTTTTTCATCTATGGCCGCCTGAGAGTCATACAGAGCCACTTTCTTCCCCATTCCAGATGTTTATGAGGGAAGAGGTTTTCCTGGAGAAATGGGCCCCAAAGGTTTTATTGGCGATCCTGGCTTCCCAGCTACTCATCCTGGTCCTCCCGGTTTAGATGGTGAACCAGGAAAACCTGGCTTTCCTGGCCCCCCCGGCCCTCCAGGAAGTCCAGGTAAATGGAATAGATATTTATATACTGATTTTTAAATATTTAGAAAAAATACTTTGAGAAGTTTTCTTAATCAGGCATTTTGAAATTGAACAACCAAGGGAAAAATGAAAATTCAGGTAAATAAAAACAAATACTAAAGCAGCTGTTTATTTGTGAAATAATGCCATGCTATATATTTTAGTCTTGTTTAATTAAGACCACAATAACCTAGTATTATCAATAATTTTATTCTGTCAAATCTGCCTCCCTTTATCTTTTCTATCATTCTCTTCTACTACTACTCCTTCACTGGGATAATTTTTATTTAAAATCTATTGTCATACAGACACACACACACACACACACACACAGAGGGGGAGGGAGGGAGGGGGAGAGAGGGAGGGAGAGAGAGAGATTTGCCATGTCTGCATGTATTGTGTATAAGATAGCCTTTGTTTGGCTCCTGATGATAAGCCGTATCTTAAGTTAAAATAAGCTTAAGTTTCAACAGTGGTAACAATTTGTAGTTAACCTGTTTCTCTTTCATCACAATCTGATTCAAAATGCAGGTTTGATAACAGTGTTAACAGCTTGGCTTAATATGCCATGCAAATGAAAGTCATAAAAAGCTTCCTTCCTATTGTACTAATATAACATTTGTTTAATAAGGGTGTATTGAATAACCAATGCTAGACTACTTTCACACAATTGTGCATACTATCAACCATGGTTTAAATATTATAGTAGTGAGTTCACATAATATACTAAGTCAAACCAAACAAACAACATTACAATTTAACAGCATGTTATAAAGACTCAGTCTTCACCTGTTTAATTAAATGAAGCAAATACTATTTTAAAATATACTATTAATTTTATTTTAATTTTATTTTAATTTTATTTTAATTTAATTTTATTTATTTATTTATTTATTTTATTTATTTTATTTATTTTATTTATTTTATTTATTTTATTTATTTTATTTATTTTATTTATTTTATTTATTTTATTTTATTTATTTTATTTATTTATTTTATTTATTTTATTTATTTTATTTATTTTATTTTATTTTATTTTATTTATTTTAAAAATACTATTTTAAAAAACTTCTGCTGCTGCCTGGTGTCTGAAAGAAGGGGGAGAAAACAACAGTGTACTATACTCATACAGTATATGAATATTTTGAGCTGATCAAAAGAAAGAAGGATGTAAATCTCCCAATAACTAAGATCAATGTTATCTCATACATCTTGATTTCAGACTTTTTCTTAAGTCTCAGCACAGACAAGCTAACCTATTACTCATGGTGCAGAACTGCATAACCATGCCAGTCTCCCTCAATCATTCCAGTCTTCCCATTTTATAGGTTATTCCATTGGGCTGAAAGGATATCCAGGAGTTAAAGGTTCTGCAGGCAAGCAAGGTTATCCAGGTCTAGAAGGACAAAAAGGACTGAAAGGTAAAGTTTAAAATACTGAAGTATATTGATCTATTGTCACCATAGATTTTCATGCAAAGAACATACTTCATGTGCATTGTATAATGGGATATAGTCTAAAATGCTTTTCTTCCTGTTTAGTTCTCTATTTTCACAATTTCTCTTACAAGAAAGCTTAACTTGCAAGTGTTTTTTTAATCTCAGTCTTATCTATTAACTCTTTTAACTATATAGTCATTTTTATTCTTTCCTTTCCTTTTGGGATAGGTGGGTTAATTTATTATTTATGCAAAATGTTGCTAATCCATCCAAGAAGCCATCTCAACTCCAATTGCTCCAAGATAACATAAAATAAGAAGGTTGAAAGGGATCTTGCAAGTCTTCTAGGCAATCCACTGCTTGAGCAGGAGACATTACACCATTCCAGACAAATGGTTGTTCAATCTCTTCTTGAAAACCATATCCACAAATTCTGAATGCAAGCCATTCCACTGATTAACTATTTTTATTGCCAGGAAATTTTTCCTTAGTTCTAGATTGGATCTCTATTAAATGATCTCCCACTTGTTACTTCTTGTCTTGCCATAAGGTACTTTAGAGAATACATTAGCCTCTTCTTTTCTGTGACAGCCCCTCAAATATATGAGGATTGCTACCACCCTCAGTCCTTCTCTGTATTAGGTTAGACCAGGGGTGGGTTGCTGCCGGTCCCCGGTGGTTCTCGCGAACCAGTTGGTCACCAGACCTGGAAGTAAGCCTGCCCCGCCCCCGGCCCTTTATACCCGTCCGGACGGTATTTTGTCCCTTCTGTCTCCCCGTTGCTCAGAAAAGCAACTTCGGGAAGGTCCTTTGCTAGCAGGCAGGTTCTAGGACGCCTGCCGCCACCAAAGGACCTTCCTGGAGTTGCTTTTCTGAGCAACAGGGAGACAAAATACCGTCCATTTTCCCCGTGCTCAGAAAAGCAACTTCGGGAATGTCCTTTGGTGGCGGCAGGCATCCTAGAACCTGCCTGCTAGCAAAGGACCTTCCTGAAGTTGCTTTTCTGAGCATATAGCCCCCCACCACTTCTGGACATCTATTGTAGTCAAGAGGAGCTGAGGAGAGCACGGAGAAGAGCGTGAAGGTTCTTGGCACTCTGGGAAGCCGTGAAAGCGGCAGGGAGAGGCGCACGGCTTGGTTTAGACTCCCTAGATGTCACAGCAGCAGTCTCAAGTGCGCCGATCTCGGCATTTTTTGCATCGGTGCGTGCTGCAAGTGGGAGTGAGTGAAGACCTCTTCTGGATTGCTGATGGTGGAGGTGTAGGCCTATCGCCCTGGATTGCTGATGGTGGAGGTATAGAAGTTTAATAAATAGACAAACTCAGTTATGGACATGGAGAATAAATTGGAAGTCTCTAAATGATGGTGATTCTCAAACAAGCCATTCTTCTTTACACTTTCAAAAATATTTATTTAAAAAAAAAACTTTAGTGGGGATGTTGTCTTTGCATATAATCTGGCTTTTATTTTACTTGCAAGTACATATAGGTTCCTTCTGATAAAGACCCTTTTAACATTCTGAATTTATTTAATGAATAATTATTAATTATTTACCTACTTGAATTTATTAGCCGGCCAACTCCAATGGACTTTCCTGTCCAGTATCCCTCCCCCCCTCACTCCTTTCGCCCACTGCTTGTACACTACAGGCCCTGATCAAGGCAAGGAGCGAACTGGTGAACCCATCCAGATATAGAACGTGGGAACACAGTGGAGCCTTAAGGGGAAACTCCCTGTTTTGCAAAATGCTGTTGGTCTTCCCTCCAGGGAGGGGAACATTGAGGGAATCCCGTCCAGTTCTCCTCCAATTCCCTGTCACCCCGTCCACACGTACCTCTTCAAGGTGCTGGGCATCTGGGATCCCTTTCTTCCTTGTCCCCCAACATCTGCTCTGATGGCAATTATGGCTAAAAGCAAAAGGTCTTTGGAAGCTGTCTCCTCCCCCTCCCTTTTGCAGAAACTCCTCTTGCTGGACAATTGCTCCGTCTTTCCTGACTTTCAACTTCTCTTGTCCGACTATCTTCTCCTGCCCCCCTCCCACCTGCATGGTCTCAGTTGCTGCTTGGAGTGGGGAAGATTTCTGGATTTGCAGGACTGAGAGGAAAAGGGGAAGAAGGAACAGGCCCTCCAAGTCTGCCCCCTCCTCCTTGGGGTTTTTGCAACCAAATTCTCTCCCCCTCCCCAAACAGAGGACCCTGTCACCCAAATGCTGCGGGGCAGAGCAGGCTGGCCCCATTACTGGGCAACGTGTGTGGGTGGGTGAGGAGGGAGGCTGGAGCAGTTCCACTCTGAATGGAGGGAGAGGAAAAAAGTTGGGATTCTCCCTACTGTAGCCTTTAAATGGGAGAGAGAAGCCAAACCTTTTCCTCTCAATTCACAGAGGAGCTGCGGTTCCCTTTATGCCCCCCCTGACCCCCTCCCTCCTGGGGGTCGAAGTACCTGAAAGGGACAGGCAGGCTGCCACAGCTCCACTGAGAAGACATTTCTGAGAAGAGAAAGTTCTCCAGTCCGGCTGCACCCACCATTTCTGGACATCTATTGCAGTCGCGAGGAGCCAAGGAGAGTACGGAGAAGAGCATGAAGGTTCTTGGCACTCTGGGAAGCTGCGAAAGTGTCTGGGAGAGGCGCGTGGCTTGGTTTAGCCTCCCTGGATATCGCAGCAGCAGCCCCAAGCGTGCCAATCTTGGTGTTTTTCGCATCATGGTGTGCTGCAAGAGGGTGTGAGCAAAGATCTTTTCTGTCCGGTGCAAAGGACTTCCCAGGAGATGGAGGACGATGCTGCTGCTCATGGAAGCATGGAGAAAAAGTTTGCAGGAAGCAGTTTTTTCTGCATCCAACTTCTGCCTTGACAGATCTCTGAAGAGAAGAAAGGAGTGGCAGAGGAGTATTTCTGCAGGGGGGGGGGGAATCCACCCAGCTTTTCCCTTCCCTTCTCTTTCAAACTTTACAGTAACTTTCTCCTCATAAAGGAGAAAGAAAAATTGAGGGTTTCTGCAAGTGTATGTGGGGTGCGGGGAGGATCTACAGCCTTGCCTTTCAAATTTTGCCATTTCTCCACTTCCCATTTGCCAGCACAACTCCAAGTGATTTTTCGTCTACTGGGGTGCTGAGTCCAATTGGCTCTACGTCCAATTGCCCAAGATGACTTGTTCTGCACCTACCTGACCACACCTACCTGGTGGCACCCCCCAGCCACATCCATGTGGCTGCATCCACCTGGCCATGCCCCTCCAGCTATGCCGAGTCATCTGTGCTAAGCCAGGTGCACCTAATCCTCCACAGATAGATGTTTTCTTACCATTTTCTTAGCTAGTTTGACTTGCATTCTTGTTCTGTCTCCTACAGGTACTGTTTTTGATAGGTTGGGCTATTTTTCACTGTCCCCCAAGAGCCTGCAACTTCCACCCCTGCTATCTTTTTCTCCCTGTTAGTCAGAATTAGGTATAGCTGACCCTCTAGTTCTCTCTCCTATGTTTTGGATGACAAAGGTGTCAGCTAGGCACAATAGGAATCGGTTTGATCTCCCACCAGTTACAAAGTTTGTCTCTCAGTTGTTATCAGGATAGTTGAAATCCCCCATTGCTATTGTGGGTGTGTTTCCTGCATATCTTAGCTCAGTAAATGCTGTAAATAAATAATAAGGCTGTAATAAGCTTCAGAAATGAATGCAGCCACTTTAAACTTCTGATTAACTTCATTAAAAGAATTTGTTAAAGCAGCATCTCTTTTCAGGCTCATACAGAAGTTGTTAAGACAAATGTCAGATCACTGTTTGTACAAGCTGTAAATCTTTGAAGTGCTTTCTAAACATACTAAATCATTTCAATTTATAGTGGGAGGCAGCAACAATTTATCTGGATGAATTTAAGCAAGAAGTGTGCCGTGTATAAATAAATGACTGGACTCTGCACATTACAGATAAATATATATACGGAAAGCTCACATCCAATTCCAGCAAATTTTTTGGAGGGGACCCTATGGATTTGAAAAGGAAACCTCTTGGCTGAAGAAACATTTTTCCCATTTAGTCTCTGCTCACATAGACAGGATTAAGTTGCCATGAGATTCTAGATGCATGTTGGTAAAATCCCAAGTGTGTAAAAGTGGACGTTTCAATACTACTCAGAGTTAAAAGTCAACCCCAAGGAATTCTGTATGAGACCTTTAGATAAAAATACATGGTGCTATGAGATTGTTGTGAATAAGACTACTATGGAGGCAAAGAAAAGGGATTTCAGTCAGCAGGCTGAATGTGACATCGAGGCACTCCATTTGGCTCTTCTCTGGCATTTGTAATAATATTTAGATTACCAAATCAAGTCTGCACAATTTTCAGTATCTCTATACTTCCATCTAGTAGTTCTATGAGTTTTTAAACTTAGATATAGTAGCCTTGCTTTATTGCCACAATATTGGTTGTGTTCTTTGCAATATCTGTATCTATGAAGGGATGTATTGAGCTGATACGGAAAGCTGTAATTTTATATGAATTTTGCTAAAACCCATGGTTGCAAGTAAATGTTTCAATGTGATGCACACACAAACACACGTGTGTGTGTGTATGTATGTATGTATGTATGTATCAGGGGTGGGTTTCTCGCCCCGTTCCAACCGGTTCGGTTGGAACGAGGCCGGTGGCGTCCTCGCGCATGAGCGCGGCGTGCGCGTGCACGCGCGTGCCGCGCGCATGCGTACTAGCATCTGTGCGATGCTCCAGCTGCTCCTGGAGGTTCAAATCCCAGTAAGGGTATGGCTAGCTGATGAGAGCTAAATAGCTTGAAATAGATCTACCGTATTTTCACCCATATAACCCGCGGGTTATATGCGTTTTTTACATGCACAGCGCCCCCTGCGGGGTATAAAAGTGGGCGGGGTATACGTAAAATATTTTGCACAGATTAACTAAAGGGAGAGCTTGGGACCACCACTTTCCTCGTGGCAGTAGGCTGGCTCGGCGGCTCGGGCTCCTTTTCTCCCTTTTCCTGCTTGGGTTTCGGGACGCCTTTGTGAAAACCCCGCCCCTGGCTATGGGCGAAGCGACCAGGAAGAAGCAGGAGGTGAGAGGAAGCCCGGATTTTGCAGCTCCTCGCCTTCTCTGGGCTTCGAAGTCCGGCAGGAAAGGAAGGGGAGGAGGCGGCGGCGCGGCTATGGCTCAGTTTTCACACACACACACCCTCCCTTCTTCTGCTTTGCTCTGTGAAAGGGCTTCACTGCCGAAGCATTTTGGTTTAAAAAAAAAAAAAAACACCGTCCCTTTCTCTCTCCAGTTAACAGGGCCAACCCAAGTGGTGCATTTTATCTGGGGGACGACACACACACACACACACACACACACACATGACACGTGCGGCAGGAGGAGCGGCGTCCCCCGCGCTCTCGGCTGCCACAAACGCCACGCAACGAGGGAATCTCCTTTTGGGGGGGGTGTGAGACGCTGACAGAAAAAGGGCAAGCAGTGGCCGCGTGAGGCGGCCTTGAGAGCTCCAAACGACCTACCGTACTGGCTGGCGAGGTTAGTTCTCTAAAGGCCGTTGAAAGCTCCGGGGAAACCCCTTTTTCCGCCCTCGGAGCCCCCGGTGCTTCCTCAACCCCCCACACACTTTTTCCTCTTTGGTTCACCCCACCCCCACCCTCAAGGGCCCGGGACTCTGGGAAAGTGTGCAGCTGGGGGGCTGGGGAGGAGAGAGCGTCTACCGTTCCTCACGGGAGGCACTTCGAGCCCCGCCGTATCTGAGAGGCTCTTAGTCGTCAGTGTGGGAGAGGAGAGAAAGGTTAAAATGTTTTTGAAACATAAAAAGAATCCTTTGTGGGCAAACTTAAAGCTGCTGGGCTGCACGGGCTTGCTGTAAATTGAGGGCATGTTTTGCCTTTATTTATTTTGCCGCCTCCCCTTCCCTTCCTCGGAGGGGAACGCTCAGAGCAAAAGGGACCCCCGCCTTGTTAAAGCCGCATCCGACGCTTCACCTACAAACGATCCCGATTCTCCCGTGTCCTTCCTTCCCTCCCTTCAATGTACTCTTCCTATAAAGGGAAGGGAAGCGTGACAAGCTCCGGGCAGGAGATGGGCTCGCGTAGAGGTACCAGAAGTTTAACGGTTTCACCGAAGCCACAGCTCGTCCTCTCTTGGGACAGCCTTCCGCCGACATTAAAACAATGCGTGAACTTGCGAAAAACTGTGGCAGGCACGGAGGGGAGGGAGGGAGCGAAAAAAGAAGCCAGAAACGGATATTTTTTCCCTCTCGTGAAGGGGGGAGGATCTGGTGCTTTCCGGCTCGGGCTCCTTTTCTCCCTTTTCCTGCTTGGGTTTCGGGACGCCTTCGTGAAAACTCCACCCCTGGCTATGGGCGAAGCGACCAGGAAGAAGCAGGCGGTGCTCGGCAGCCCGGATTCTGCAGCTCCTCGCCACTGAGCCAAGGTGGCGCAGTGGTTAAATGCAGCACTGCAGGCTGACTGCTAGATCAGCAGTTCAGCGGTTCAAATCTCACCGGCTCAGGGTTGACTCAGCCTTCCATCCTTCCGAGGTGGGTGAAATGAGGACCCAGATTGTTGGGGGCAATATGCTGACTCTCTGTAAACCGCTTAGAGAGGCCTGAAAAGGCCTATGAAGCGATATATAAGTCTACTGCTATTCTCTGGGCTTGGAAGTCCGGCAGGAAGGGAAGGGGAGGAGGCGGCGGCGCGGCTGTGGCTCCGTTTTCACACACACACACCCTCCCTTCTTCTGCTTTGCTCTGTGAAAGGGCTTCACTGCCGAAGCATTTTGGTTTAAAAAAAAAAAAAACACCGTCCCTTTCTCTCTCCAGTTAACAGGGCCAACCCAAGTGGTGCATTTTATCTGGGGGACGACACACATACACACACACACACGACACGTGCGGCAGGAGGAGCGGCGTCCCCCGCGCTCTCGGCTGCCACAAATGCCACGCAACGAGGGAATCTCCTTTTGGGGGGGGTGTGAGACGCTGACAGAAAAAGGGCAAGCAGTGGCCGCGTGAGGCGGCCTTGAGAGCTCCAAACGACCTACCGTACTCCGTTTTCACACACACAGACACCCCTTCTTCTGCTTTGCTCTGTGAAAGGGCTTCACCGTCGAAGCATTTTGGTTTTTTTTAAAAAAAAAAAAACACCGTCCCTTTCTCTCTCCAGTTAACAGGGCCAACCCAAGCGGTGCATTTTATCTGGGGGACCACACACACACACACACACACACGACACGACACGTGCGGCAGGAGGAGCGGTGTCCTCCGCGCTCTCGGCTGCCACAAATGCCACGCAACGAGGGAATCTCCTTTTGGGGGGGGTGAGACGCTGACAGAAAAAGGGCAAGCAGTGGCTGCCTGAGGCGGCCTTGAGAGCTCCAAACGACCTACCGTACTCTGTTTTCACACACACACACACCCTTCTTCTGCTTTGCTCTGTTGGTTTTTTTTTTTAAAAAAAAACACCGTCCCTTTCTCTCTCCAGTTAACAGGGCCAACTCAAGCGGTGCATTTTATCTGGGAGATGACACACACACAGGAAAGTGTGCAGCTGGGGAGGAGAGAGCATCTACCGTTCCTCACGGGAGGCACTTCGAGCCCCGCCGTATCTGAGAGGCTCTTAGTCGCCGAGCGGTTTTGTTTTTTAAAGCCGAAAGGCTCGGGGCTGAGGGCAGAAGAAGGGCGACGGTCGTTAACGCCGTCCGCCTGAACCTCGCCGCATCCGGCTCTTTAACGAGGCGGGGGTCCCTTTTGCTCCGAGCGTTTGCGAAACTGTGGCTCTGGGAACTATAAAAGGGGATAAACAAGTTTGGAGGCTCCGTCGTCGCCTCTGCCGCTTCCTCGCTCTGCCAACTGGCTGGGTGTCGAGAAGGTGCCAAAGAGGAAGAGATCAAATGAATCACCCGAACAATAACAAAGGAGCGGAGAAAGCACCAGATCCTCCCCCCTTCACGAGAGGGAGAAAATATCCGTTTCTGGCTTCTTTTTTCGCTCCCTCCCTCCCCTCCGTGCCTGCCACAGGATGACGGCGCCTCCAAATTTGTTTATCCCCTTTTATATTTCCCAGAGCCACAGTTTCGCAAACGCTCGGAGCCCTTTCACAGAGCAAAGCAGAAGAAGGGTGTGTGTGTGTGAAAACGGAGTACGGTAGGTCGTTTGGAGCTCTCAAGGCCGCCTCACGCGGCCACTGCTTGCCCTTTTTCTGTCAGCGTCTCACACCCCCCCCAAAAGGAGATTCCCTCGTTGCGTGGCGTTTGTGGCAGCCGAGAGCGCGGAGGACGCCGCTCCTCCTGCCGCACGTGTCGTGTGTGTGTGTGTGTGTGTGTCGTCCCCCAGATAAAATGCACCACTTGGGTTGGCCCTGTTAACTGGAGAGAGAAAGGGACGGTGTTGGTTTTTTTTTTTTTAAACCAAAATGCTTCGGCAGTGAAGCCCTTTCACAGAGCAAAGCAGAAGAAGGGAGGGTGTGTGTGTGTGAAAACGGAGCCACAGCCGCGCCGCCGCCTCCTCCCCTTCCCTTCCTGCCGGACTTCGAAGCCCAGAGAAGGCGAGGAGCTGCAGAATCCGGGCTGCCGAGCACCGCCTGCTTCTTCCTGGTCGCTTCGCCCATAGCCAGGGGTGGGGTTTTCACGAAGGCGTCCCGAAACCCAAGCAGGAAAAGGGAGAAAAGGAGCCCGAGCCGGAAAGCATCAGATCCTCCCCCCTTCACGAGAGGGAGAAAATATCCATTTCTGGCTTCTTTTTTCCCTCCCTCCCTCCCCTCCATGCCTGCCACAGTTTTTCGCAAGTTCACGCATCGTTTTAATGTCGGCGGAAGGCTGTCCCAAGAGAGGATGAGCTGTGGCTTAGGTGAAACTGTTAAACTTCTGGTACCTCTACGCGAGCCCATCTCCTGCCTGGAGCTTGTCACGCTTCCCTTCTCTTTATAGGAAGAGTACATTGAAGGGAGGGAAGGAAGGACGCGGGAGAATCGGGATCGTTTGTAGGTGAAGTGTCGGATGCGGCTTTAACAAGGCGGGGGTCCCTTTTGCTCTGAGCGTTCCCCTCCGAGGAAGGGAAGGGGAGGCGGCAAAATAAATAAAGGCAAAACATGCCCTCAATTTACAGCAAGCCCGTGCAGCCCAGCAGCTTTAAGTTTGCCCACAAAGGATTCTTTTTATGTTTCAAAAACATTTTAACCTTTCTCTCCTCTCCCACACCGACGACTAAGAGCCTCTCAGATACGGCGGGGCTCGAAGTGCCTCCCGTGAGGAACGGTAGACGCTCTCTCCTCCCCAGCCCCCCAGCTGCACACTTTCCCAGAGTCCCGGGCCCTTGAGGGTGGGGGTGGGGTGAACCAAAGAGGAAAAAGTGTGTGGGGGGTTGAGGAAGCACCGGGGGCTCCGAGGGCGGAAAAAGGGGTTTCCCCGGAGCTTTCAACGGCCTTTAGAGAACTAACCTCACCAGCCAGTACGGTAGGTCGTTTGGAGCTCTCAAGGCCGCCTCACGCGGCCACTGCTTGCCCTTTTTCTGTCAGCGTCTCACACACCCCCAAAAGGAGATTCCCTCGTTGCGTGGCGTTTGTGGCAGCCGAGAGCGCGGGGGACGCCGCTCCTCCTGCCGCACGTGTCGTGTGTGTGTGTGTGTGTGTGTGTGTGTGTCATCCCCCAGATAAAATGCACCACTTGGGTTGGCCCTGTTAACTGGAGAGAGAAAGGGACGGTGTTTTCTTTTTTTTTTTTAAACCAAAATGCTTCGGCAGTGAAGCCCTTTCACAGAGCAAAGCAGAAGAAGGGAGGGGGTGTGTGTGTGAAAATGGAGCCATAGCCGCGCCGCTGCCTCCTCCCCTTCCCTTCCTGCCGGACTTCCAAGCCCAGAGAAGGCGAGGAGCTGCAGAATCCGGGCTGCCGAGCACCGCCTGCTTCTTCCTGGTCGCTTCGCCCATAGCCAGGGGTGGGGTTTTCATGAAGGCGTCCCGAAACCCAAGCATTTTTTTTTCCTATTGAATTTCAAGATCTCTCCCTTGAGTTGAGTTCCTCCAACCCCTCCCCAGCTCGCCCAGGCTTTCTCCTCCGATTGGTTTTAATGGGTAGGTCCGATGGAATAGCGCTAATGTAATGTTTGCCGATGGCTTACTCGTTGCGGGTTATATAAGTGGGCGGGGTATACGGGAAACATTTTACACGATCTTGAAAACCTGCAGGTTATTCGCGTGGGCGGGTTATATGGGTGAAAATACGGTATACTAGTCTCCCTTTATTTATTTATCAGCACAAATAAAAAACACAAATATAACAAAGGCAACAGTAAAAATATTGGGTTTCTGTCGTGATGGACTCTTGTGACGAGCCGAAGGACAGATGATGGAAGCAGTTAGCTTCCTCCCATAATTGGGGCTTACCAGGGGTTGTAAAAAATCTAATATATATATATATATATATATATATATATATATATATATATATATATATATATATATATATATATATATATATATATACACACACACACACACACACACACACACACACACACACACACATATACATACGTACATATACATATACGTATACATATACATATACATATACATATACATATACATATACATATACATATACATATACATATACATATACATATACATATACATATATATATATATATATATATATATATACATACATATATATATATATATTTGTAGGTGACAGAGGAGATTGCATATGTGATGAACATATCGAAGGAAGAAGAGGTCCTGCAGGACAACCTGGTCCTCCAGGATTTCAAGGTCCAATAGGATATCCTGGGGAGAAAGGAGAAGCAGGAGATCAAGGCTACCATGGACTTCCGGGCTTTCCTGGTGGAAAGGTATGATATTTTTGTAATGGAATATTGTATATTTTAGAGAACAAAATATTAGATAATATTTCCCCAATTTATTATGTACATTTATGCCATAAATATTTTGAAAAGTGAGGTTCTTTATTTATGGACTTACATTCTTTGCAGCAATGGGGTTCCATATGTAGATCTTTCATTTGAAAGCACTGTTTTCCCTGTTGAAGTTCCATTAATTCTTTGGTTTTATAAAAAATGTGCTATGCATCTTTTATGAGAAAAAATCAGAAATACCAGATCCAGTTGTGAAACTAGTCTAATTCATCATCTTTTCAGTGTTCAGCCAATTATAAACTTTGCACAAATGTAGTACTTTCTTGAAATCCTCTCCTTACAACAGAGGACTACACCAGTGGTGGGTTCCGGATCCTGTTGCAACCGGTACGGTGCAACAGGACCCAGCATCCACCACATGAATGCATGCAGCATACGTGCATGCATGCAGCACATGCATACTTACCGCCTGCGATGCTCCACGACACCTCCGTGACACTCCAGCTACTCAGCGGAGCATCGCACAAGCGCTGTATGGTCCATGTGTGGAAGCGCCGGAGAGCTCAAATACTGGTAAGGAACATGGGCGGATGGGTGGGTCCTCCAGAGCACAGTACCAGAACGGTACCCAGTGCTCCCAGCAGGCATTAGTATGCCCATACCGGGGTGTACCAGTCATAACCCACCACAGGACTGTACATATGCATGCAAGCCTGCATTAATTGTGAGAAATTATATGACTTCTTCAGTGCATTTTGTTCTCATGAAAGGTAACACAATTTTTTCTTACACTTTTGCAGTATGTTTTTAGAGTGATTAATTAAATTTTCTTAATATCCATCAATAGGGATTGCCTGGTGGACCTGGACCATCTGGACCAAAGGGGATAAAAGGGAATTCCCAACATGTTACCACAAAAGGTAACAAACAGATGTTTTTAAAATATAAACTAAACCACTGTATGTTTATATTGACTTCTTTTGCTACATCTTCATAAAACCATGTTTTCAAGGTGCCAAAGGAGACCTAGGAACTCCAGGATTTCCTGGAAGTCAAGGAGAAGATGGTTTACCAGGCAGGAATGGCATAGATGGTTTACCAGGGTTTCCTGGTCTTCGGGTAAGTCAGCCGTTCAGCCTCAACCCTCAAGATCCTAATGGGAGACTTACCACTTTGATGGCCTTCCCTCCACTTGACTTCTCCTAATGGCTGAAGTTGTTCTGTCCCAGCCTTAGCAGAACCAAGAAGCAGACTCCTTGTCCCGAAAAAACCCTCTTTATTTAATTACTGTGAATTCATGGCATTCACAGACAGAAATGTCTAGGCAATAATACTTCCAAGGGTTAACTGAAGCACAGACATTATCAGTTCTTGGATAATTACTATGCCTGGAGTTTCCAGTCCCAAAGCTGTAAATCAAACTCTCTCAAGCAGTCTGTCAGTGTTCCAAATATCATGCAGAATTAAATCAGAGTCCAAGGTAGAGCTATCCTTAAAGTTTCAATTTAATAAGACAGACACGTTGGCACATCTGTGGAAATCCCAAATCTGAAAACTTCCTGGGATTTCACCCAATTGAAAGTTTATGCTCTTATCCACACACCCATAAATCCATCACATGGTCCAATTGTCTTCAGCCATGCTGGCATTTCCACCCATCTAGTTCCAGTCAGGTGCAGAGGTGCGGAGACAAAAGATGAGCTTGGGCTCATCTTTCTAGAAGCCCAAGCTGAAAAGATGAGTTTGGGCTTCTAGAAAAAAATGACAACAACACATTCCACAATTCTACTCCTTTCTATTCCCCCCTCCTAACTACTACACTAATGAAGCAGCATAATGAAATAATAGAGAGTGTGGCAGGCCAAAGATCCTCAAAAGTTTAGTTTAGTTTAATTTATTTGGATTTATAGGCCGCCCTTTTCCCTGAGGGGACTCAGGGCGGCTTACAATCATTAGGGGGGGAGGTGAAATTCAAAACAAACAATATGTGCACAAAATAAATAAGGTAATAAAAAACACAACTTGCATTCAACATTCACACTCGGGTGGGGCAAATCGAAGACTTATCCCCAGGCCTGTTGGGATAGCCAGGTCTTAAGGGCTGCGCGGAAGGCCTGGACGGTGGTGAGGGTGCGTATCTCGACGGGGAGATCGTTCCACAGGGTCGGAGCTGCATCAGAAAAGGCTCTCCTCCGTGTAGTCGCCAGTCGGCATTGACTGGCAGATGGGATTCGGAGGAGGCCCAGTCTGTGCGATCTTATCGGTTGGAGGGAGGTAATCGGCAGAAGGCGGTCTCTCAAGTACTCAGATCCACTACCATGAAGGGCTTTAAAGGTGGTCAACAGGACCCTGAAGCGCACCCGGAGATCAACAGGTAGCCAGTGCAGCTCGCGGAGGATGGGTGTTATGTGGGCGAACCGCGGTGCGCCCACTATCACTCGCGCGGCCGCATTCTGGACTAACTGCAGCCGCCGGATGCACTTCAAGGGCAGCCCCATGTAGAGCACATTGCAGTATTCCAGCCTAGAGATCACAAGGGCTCGAGTGACTGTTGTGAGAGCCTCCCGATTCAGGTAGGGTCGTAACTGGCGGACCAGGCGAACCTGGGCAAATGCCCCCCTGGTCACAGCCGCCAGATGATGGTCGAAGGTCAGCTGTGGATCCAGGAGGACTCCTAAGTTACGAACCCTATCTGAGGGGTATAGAATTTGACCCCCCAGCCTGATAGATGGAACATTAGCCAAATTGTTGGGAGGGAAACACAACAGCCACTCGGTCTTGTCCGGGTTGAGTACCAGTTTGTTAGCACTCATCCAGTTCTTAACGGCCTCAAGACCCTGGTTCATCACATCCACCACTTCATTGAGTTGGCACGGGGCGGACAGATACAATTGCGTATCCTCCGCATATTGATGGTATTTTATCCCGTGCCTCCGGATGATCTCGCCCAGCGGTTTCATGTATATGTTAAATAGTAGGGGGGATAAGACCGGGCCCTGCGGCACCCCATATTTTAGGGGCCTCAGGGACGATCTCTGCCCCCCGACCAACACTGACTGCGACCTGTCCGAGAGGTAGGAGGAGAACCACTGCAAAACAGTGCCTCCCACCCCCACCTCCCGCAGTCGTCGCAGAAGGATACCATGGTCGATGGTATCGAAAGCCGCCGAGAGGTCAAGGAGAACCAGGATGGACGCATGGCCTCCATCTCTGGCCCTCCAGATATCATCGGTCAATGCGACCAAAGCGGTTTTGTGCTGTAACCGGGTCTGAAGCCGGACTGGAAGGGGTCAAGGTAACTAGCTTCCTCCAAGGCCCGTTGAAGCTGGAAGGCCACCACCTTCTCAACAACCTTCCCAACAAAGGGAAGGTTGGAGACAGGACGGTAGTTATTTAAAACGGCTGGATCCAAGGATGGTCTCTTCAGGAGGGGTCTCACCACTGCCGTTTTAAGTGCGGCGGGGAAGTGCCCCTCCCGAAGGGAGGTGGTTACAACCGCCTGGATCCAGCCACGTGTCACCTCCCTGCTGTTGGCAACCAGCCAGGAGGGACACGGGTCCAGAGTACAGGTGGAGGCACTCACAGCTCGAATGGCCTTGTCCACATCCCCAGAGGCAACATCCTGAAACTCAACCCAGAGATGGTTTGCCAAGTAATCCTCTTGTGTCCCGGCTGGATCTGCAGCGGTGGAGTCCAAGTCCGACCGAAACCGAGCAACTTTGTCCGCTAAGAATTGGGCATAATCCTCAGCTCTACCCTGCAAGGGTTCCCCCATATCCCTCCCATTTAGGAGGGAACGGGTTATCCTAAACAGGGCGGCTGGGCGGGACTCAGCGGACGCAACCAAGGTGGCAATATGAGATCTTTTTGCTGCCCTAAGTGCCCTGATGTAATCCTTGGTGCAGGTTGTTAGGAGTACTCGGTTCGACTCGGACTTATCGGACCTCCACAAGTGCTCTAGGCGTCTCCTCCGGCGCTTCTTCTCCCGGAGCTCCTCGGTGAACCAAGGAGGCCTCCGGGATCCGCTGACCCGGAGGGGCCGTAGTGGCGGAATCCGGTCAAGAGACTCCGATGCCGCCGAGTACCAGGCAGCAGCCAGAGTCTCCGCCGAACTGTGGGCGAGGGTATCAGGAATAACCCCAAGCTCCGTCTGGAACCTCATAGGGTCCATCAGTCGCCTGGGGCGGAACCACCTGGTCGGTTCCTCCTCCCTACGGTGGGGGTTTGGCCTCCGGAAGTCGAGCCTCAGTAGGCAGTGGTCTGACCACGACAGGGGTATGGTCTCACTACCCCCAGACCAAGATCACACATCCACTGCTCCGAGAGAAATACGAGGTCGAGCATATGACCCGCTGAGTGGGTTGGGCCCCGAATTACCTGGGTCAAGCCCATGGCTGTCATGGAAGCCATGAACTCCTGCGCTCCATCAGAGTGTTCACCGAGCGATGGCAAATTAAAGTCCCCCAGAACCATAAGCCTGGGGAACTCAATTGCCAGCTCGGCTACTGACTCGAGGAGCGAGGGGAGGGCTGCTGCAACATAGTTGGGAGGCAGGTACGTTAGCAGCAGACCCACTTGACCCTTGAGGTCCAACTTCACTAGCAGAGTCTCACACCCGACAAGCTCCGGAGCAGGGACCCTACGAGGTACTAGAGACTCCCAGATAACAACAGCCACACCGCCACCCCTTCCCTGGGCTCTCGGCTGATGAAGCACCTGAAATCCTTCTGGGCACATCTCTACAAGGGGGACTCCTCCTTCTGTGCCCAGCCAGGTTTCAGTAATACATGCCAGGTCTGCCCTCTCGTTTAAAATTAAGTCCCGGACGAGGGGAGCCTTGTGAACAACAGACCTGGCATTTAGCGACAACAGCCTGAGACCAGGGTCCTGATTACCCGCGCCATCTGACCTTGGAGTGGGACTCATAGGGCCGGAAGGAGGGATCTCTGTGACGTAGCGAACCCTCCTTCCCCGGTAATGGCCAGCCCTAAAGTCCCCGCCATATCTGCCCCTCCCTGTTATGACCGTAATGCCCCGACCCACTCCCGTGGCCGTGGTTCCCTCAGCCACCCCTATGGCTCCCGCATTCCCCGGCAGGCCCTCCGAATCAGTCACACTCATGTATTCACTCAGTCAGTCCCCACGTGGTAATTAAAACACAAAAATACAGCAAAATGGAATAATAAAAGTGGGATCATTCATTCTATCACTAGCAATCCCATGCACTCACCATACCAGTGAAAAATTAAAATTAAAGATTAAAAATTACGGAGCACTGCAACAGTGCGCTATCAGGCGGTGATGTAACAAATGAGGAGGGAGCTGCTCCGTTCTTCTCCCTCTTCTATGTCCCAAAGGAAAGTCCACAGCTGGAAGGCCAGAAATTAATGATATACAAGGCAGTCGCATGTAGGGGGGGGGAAGGCAAAAATGCCTGATGTTTGTAAGCAGAGTCTGTCCAGTCTTGTCCCTCTTAAGGTCCCAGAGGAGGTCAGCAGTCCACATTGAAGACAGTCTCTTTCCTGAGGTTATATAAGGTCCATAGTCCAATGGGCCAAAAGGAATATGACTGCAGGCCTGACACAGTCTCTGAGACACAAAGGACACCACTCCCCTTTAGCTTCTATTTATTCCCCAGCCAGAGAGGGGCCATTCTTTCTTTCTGAGTCGGCTCCTAGTACTCAACTGCTCTCCCCCCCCTCACAGCTAGGTGCATACGCTCATTTGTGACAGGCCCCAGCTGTTCTTCTTCCCTACTTATCTCCGTCTCTGAAGGCAGCTGGGAAATGTCTGATGGCTCTGGCTCTATCTCTGCTTCCAACACAAAGCATCCATCAGAGCCTTCCCCAGACTTCAGGACTGGCCCAAGTTCCTCCCCAACTCTTAATCATCCAAGTCTGCCACCAGCTGTGCTGGCAGCTGGCGGGCCACAACAGAAATCAGGTCAAGTCCTGAAGGTGCTGAGATGCTGCCTGGACTCATTAATGGACAAGAGAGGCCAGTAATCTGAAACTGAACCCTGGCAAGGCTAACACAGTGATTCTTGGGGATTTAATATTCATCCTAAGCTGGTCTGGTCTACTATTGATTGATTGCCTTTACTGTTTTCACAGTTTTTAGACTGCTTTAGAACCTGTACCATTCCTGGATGGGAATAGTTTGAAATCAGGCATGAATTTTTAGTTATTCTTGAGGACAACTAGGAAGCTTCAATTGGAATATTATTTTATTCCAGAAATTTGGTTGGAACAGCCTGTCTTATTCAAAACATGTAAATGTTAAAAATTATCTAACAGTGACTAGTAGACTCACACAGTGTAAATGTGACAATTTGAATATTTTATAGATTCAATATAGTTGAAAAATGCTGCAAGTTACTTGCACTACACAGACAGGGAGATTTCATAGATCAAGTTACTTGCAATAAATATTCTGCTAACAATTTTACAATTGCTTTCTAAGCGATTTTGATTCTAAGTTATTCATCCATCAATCAACTTTAGCAGTTCTTACTACTTGGAGTTTTTCCTTTGTTATCTACATTTCCTCATTAAAGCCATTCATCTGGAGCTATGAAAATATATAGTCTGTTAGTAATTGTCGGGTACAAAAGTTACCTCTTCTGTTAGTAATTGTCGGGTACAAGAGTTATAGAAATTGGGTAACTCAGTAAAAAAGGTAGCTGAGAAAGTTAAGAAGTGATTTAGTGCTGAAACAGCTTAGCTGGTGGAAGCTTATAATATTTTAAATTTCTTTGCAGGGTGATGGCATAAGAGGAGAACAAGGGGATCCTGGTGGTGCAGGCCAGCCAGGTCCAAAAGGTTTTCCTGGTGAAATTGGTCTGCCTGGTGTGAGTTTGTTCAGTCCAAAGGGATATCGTGGTCCTCCGGGTGACCCTGGAACATATGGAAATCCTGGCTTTCAAGGCCCTCCTGGCCCCCCGGGCCCTCCTGCTCAGATAGGTACTTTTTTGTAATCTCCAACTAGTTTGAGCACATTTGGAAATCTGAGATGACTATGATCACAAAATGTCTGCTAGCGGGAAGGGAGCTAGTTACAAAAAACATAAGACATGACAATCACAAAATGATGGTACAAAGTTAGATCTAATAAATGAAAATGGACTGTCATACTTTTCATATCACTTTTAGCTGGGACTTCACAGATTCATCTTGAAGTTTATATCAATATACACGAACCCAGTAAAAATCTATCTGCAGAGTTTAAAAAAACCCTTTTCTTTCAAGTGCATGCCATAGCCTTGTTTCGTTTTAGCAGACAGCCCATCACGATATGCCGGGGGGGAAAACGCCTATATTCCAGCCATTGTATTGTTTTCCTGGTTCCTCAAACCAAAAGCAGTAGAAAGAAAATCAGCAGAAAACTACTGTTTATATTTTATACAACATAATAACAGAATAAAAAATTGGAACATCCCAAGCTTCAACTGGCTTCAGTGTTTCCAGAGTCTGGTGGTAGTAGACTACCAGGACAGAGCATTTTTAATTGTTCTTTTCTTATTGGAAAAATCAAGTTATGTACTGTGCTGTCCCAGTGTGCTGTCCCAACAGTATATAGCTAATTTAGGAATTAAGAGCTGTCTCCTTTAAGAAACTACCTCATGGGAAATGTAACTACCTTATGGGAAAGGTAGTCCCATAACATGTGACCACATCTGTGCTCCCCGATTGGGCAGTGGGTACTCTGCCCAGGAAATTGATTTATTACTGGGCACTCACTGAATCGCCATCGGCACGACCAGAAGCAGCTTTGCACCAGCAGCATGGGTTAGAGGAATTAATGTCTTTTTACACTACGTGATGGGACAGATCATGGAAAGTCAGAAGAATCTTAACACTGAACTGTAAGTTTTGCTATTAAGGATGCCTGATAATAAACGTGATCTGAAAGATATTCCTAAGCGTGGAGTTAACTGGCTGCCCGAGCAGAAACTCATTGCCCGGAGCAGAACAGTAAAAAGACATTAAAACTCCTTTAGCTTCCTTTGTTTTCCTCTCTGAGCTCCGAAGCAGAAGACAGTAGAAATTCTTTAACCTCCTCAGAGTGAAAAGGCTTTGAAGTTTATCCCCCTCAAGAAAAAGATGATGAATGATTTGCCCCCATCCAGAAGCTCTTGAGTAAATAAGACGTTGAGGTGGAATCCCAAGCTCCGTTTGCATTTTAACTGAGAAAAGCTGCCAGGATTTTCCCACCCCCCCTTTGGAGCAAAGAGAAACATCCCATTTCAGCGAGAAAGGCTGATTATCTCTCCTGAGATGAAGGATCTTGTTGTGATTAAGAAAGTGTGTTAAAAGGAAATCAGGATTTGCATGATAAAGCAACCCCCCTTTCGTTCCCAAAACTAACAAGAAGAGAAGTTCTTTGTGTAGTAAATGCCTCATGGAAAAATCTCCATGCAAACGAAATTTGAGTAAGGAAGAGGTCATCAGCTCAGAGCAGACCTCCCAACTCCTTTGAACTTTATTGATGAGTTGTCCTGGCAACGAGATGCAATAAAGAGGCCAACTGATGCAAGCCTGCAGACAGCCAAAAGAGACATAAGACAGAGGCAGACCAGCTGAATGAATCAAAAGAGAGTGCATGTTACGTTCTTGCTGATTTGTTATTGTTTGTGAAGTGGGAAAAGGTGCAAGCCCTTAGGAGGTATCAAGCCAGCCAGGTCCAAGAGGGGTTCCGAGTTCGGGTCCAGTCCCTTAGGAATCCCAAGATTGGAGAGGCAGCTGAGCCGAAAACCTCAAACAGGAAACGCAATTGCCACCAATCCAAACAATAGACACAACAAACACCATTTAGTGGCCACTCTAGAACCGCAGTACCTTAAGCCAACACTAGCAACACACTCGAGAGGCTGGCAGGTCAACTGAGCCTGCATCTTCAAAGCTTCTCAACGCACCCTAGTGGCTGGCAGGTGAACTGTGCCTGCATCTTCAAAGCTTCTCAACGCACCCTAGTGGCTGGCAGGTGAACTGCACCTGCAACTCCAAAGCTTCTCAACGCACTCGAGAGGCTGGCAGGTGAACTGTGCCTGCATCTTCAAAGCTTCTCAACGCACCCTAGTGGCTGGCAGGTGAACTGCACCTGCAACTCCAAAGCTTCTCTACGCACCCTAGTGGCTGGCAGGTGAACTGCACCTGCATCTCCAAAGCTTCTCAATGCACCCTAGTGGCTGGCAGGTGAACTGCGCCTGCAACTCCAAAGCTTCTCAACGCACTCGAGAGGCTGGCAGGTGAACTGTGCCTGCATCTTCAAAGCTTCTCAACGCACCCTAGTGGCTGGCAGGTGAACTGCGCCTGCAACTCCAAAGCTTCTCAACGCACTCGAGAGGCTGGCAGGTGAACTGCGCCTGCATCTTCAAAGCTTCTCAACGCACCCTAGTGGCTGGCAGGTGAACTGCACCTGCATCTTCAAAGCTTCTCAACGCACTCTAGTGGCTGGCAGGTGAACTGCGCCTGCATCTCCAAAGCTTCCCTACGCACCCTAGTGGCTGGCAGGTGAACTGCGCCTGCATCTCCAAAGCTTCTCTACGCACGCTAGTGGCTGGCAGGAGAACTACGCCTGCATCTCCAAAGTTTCTCAACGCACCTCAGTGGGCAACAAGTGTACTGCACCCACTTCTCCGAGTGTAGCAACGCACCCTAGTGGCCAACGAGTGCACTGCGCCCACATCTCCAAGTGTAGCAACACACCTCAGTGGCCAACAAGTGTACTGCACCCACATCTCCGAGTGTAGCAACGCACCATAGTGGCCGACAAGTGACCTGCACCCACATTTCCAAGTCTAACAACGCACCCTAGGGGCCGACAAGTGAACTGCAGCTACATCTTCAAGTCTTGCAACGCAACCTAGTGGCCAAAAAAGGGAGTTGGACTCAAAAATTGATAACGGATTCTAGACATTTTCTGAATTAATCCTCGTTATAGAACCTTTCTAACCATGGCAGAAACACGTCAAATAGACTATGACCTAAGACAGCTCAACAAGCACATTACACAGATTATGCGGCCAGACCTCTTGGAGGAATGGGACAGAGTTTATCGAAGGCAGGAAAGTAGCTGGAAGCAGTTGCAGCATCTCTGCAATAAACTCGAAGACGATATACCCCTAAAACGCCTCCATTCTTTATGTAAAGATATGGACGATATCTACAAGCTATGGAGATTTTATGGAAACTGCCTCACTGATATCCAATTAGAACTAAACGATGATGAAGAACTCCAGAAGAAAATGCTGCACATTCATATGTTAAACAAAGAACGTAAAAAACAGTTCCGACGCAGCAAAGACCTTATACAATCCAATCTGAAGAGGGAGACAGCCCCAGATGAGAAGGCTGAGTCTAAAACATCTCGACAGTCATATGTAGCTCCCTCTCATGCTTCCAAGAAAGCATCCTCATCCAATCCCAAGGACAAGAAGGCTGCGTCTGAAGCATCTCGACAGTCATATATAGCTCACTCTCATGCTTCCAGGAAAGCATCCCCATCCCATCCCAAGGACACATCAGAAACAAACGCCAGATCTGAAGTGTCTCGTCGTTCGCGAGCACCATCTCAGGGGTCACATGCAGCCCCCTCTCACGCTTCTAAGAGGACATCCTCATCTAGTCCAAAAGTTACACAGGGAGAAAAGTCCGCATCAGTGAAGTCTCATCGTTCACACACGACATCTCAACAGTCACACGCAGCTTCCTCCCATGCCTCCAGAAAGGCCTCATCTTCCCAATCAAAGGCAGGTAGCAGCTTCTCACAGCAATCTTCCCATTACAGCCAAAGGCCACGGATACCTGCAGCTGCAGAAGCACAAATAGAAGTTGAGGCGGCTGAGTTGGATCTAGAGTTTATACGAGAAGAGCAGCTGCTGAAGGAAAAGTCGGCAACCACGGCAGCAGAGAGGGCAGCTGCAGCAGCCAAAGCTCGGGCAGAGCTGGCAATCATGGAAGCAGAGAACGCAACCGTAGCAACCAAAGCTCAAGCAAGGAAGGTGGCTGCAGAAGCCAAAGCTCAGGCAGAGTTGGCAACCATGGAGGCAGAGAACGCAACTACAATAGCCAAACTTAAGGTTCGACTGGAATACCTTCCGCACAAGCGGGAAGCGAAAAAAAGACTAATGCGGGCCAAAGTTCTACAGATGAAGGCTAACTGTTCCTCCCTCAGCCACAGTCCTAGGAAGCTGGAAAAAGATAACCAGCACAAGCATGTTAAGGCCTACATGGAAGACCCAAGCCCACCACAACAGTGGAAAATCTCGATCTGGATCACGAGACTCAATACTCGACAATCTCATCAATGTCCAAAATGAAGAAACACACGTCATGCCATCAACATGCACCGGGTCCCTGAGAGGAGAAATCGAGCTCTGGAACTGAGCCGAGAGAGGCTAAGGTAGAGTGAACCTTTTGCGGTCCTGGAGCTGGCAGTGGACTGGCGAGTTTTTACTCCCCAAGGCTTCCGCTTCTGAAAGACGCCGACACCGCTGACGCCGCTCAGCGCCACGGCCCAGCTGGCTTGAGAAACCCGACCCCCCCGTGTCTGCTGCCTGACCGCCGCGGCCGCAACCGACGCTGTGCCGCTGGCTTGCCGACGCCGGCTCGAGAACGCCGCGGCTTGAGAACGCCGCGGTTCAGCTGTTATAAGACTCTGCGGCCGAGCTGCTAGGGGAGTCCTGATCTTCCCCCGATTATTGCTGGCTGCCGCTTGAGAACGCCGCGGCTCAGCTGTTACAAGACTCTGCGGCCGAGCTGCTAGGGGAGTCCTGATCTTCCCCTGATTATTGCTGGCTGCCGCGACCACTGTTGTCTGTTGGCTCGCTGGCCCGCTGGCTGTGAGACCGCCGCGGCTTAGCGGCTTAGCGGCTTGGAAGACTGTACGGCCCAGCTGCTTTTGGGGGGAGCCTGACTTAACTACGATTACCGCCCCGACTACCATAACCATCATTATGTCGCTGTTGGCCCGATAACTCTCTGGTTTGCTGAGGCCCCTTTGAGAATGCCAGGGCCCAGCTGCTGAATGGGGCACCCCCCCCCTCCTTCCACCTTGGATGAAGCTTTTTTCAACCTTGGGCTTAGACTACTAAGGGGGCTGGTACGATTGGTACGACTCTTGTTGTGAACTGACTTCTGCATATTGGGCCTTTGACCATCATGATTGGCCTTCCGGCTCTCGCTGCTGCTGCTGATATTTAGACCTACTCTGCCTTCACGCTGTAACCAAAAGAAGAGAACTGGTGAGGGAGGAAACTGCTCGAGGGGACGGAATTGAAGGAGAGTGTGATTGGTGATTAGAACATCTCCCCCCTGTCTTTTTCCATCAGAGACAGATATTCTTTCCCCACCCTAGGACTTAACCTGGAAATAACATCAAGGGGATGGCTGGAATTGAACTTAACCATCAGACTTTCTCCACTATGGTTAGCCCCTTGACTCCCCCTGTTACAGCTGCTGCCCAGATCCACCTTGTCCCCCATCCTCCCCTCCCTTGGACGATATTGGTCTCCTTAGCGGAGCTCCCATTAAGGTGCTACCCTCCTCAGGAGAGGTGGAAGGCACCTTTGGACTATTACGAACTGCGCAACTTTTTCCTATATTTCTTTT
The DNA here is from genome assembly GCF_009769535.1 of Thamnophis elegans. NCBI lineage: Eukaryota > Metazoa > Chordata > Lepidosauria > Squamata > Natricidae > Thamnophis > Thamnophis elegans. The sequence continues at coordinate 32,611,923 of NC_045543.1, read as the reverse complement.
AATCGGTATGTTGAGTGCATGGGATTGTTTGAGATGATATGAATGATCTCACTTTTTATTATTATATAGTTGTATTGGTGTTTTTAACTTTTTTAGTGAGGACTGTTTGTGTGAGAGCTTGGGTATGAGTGATTCGGAGGACCTGGCGGGGTATGCGGGGGCCACTGGGGTGGTTGGGGGGGCTATATCCACGGGAGAGGGTCGGAGCATTGCGGTCATAACAGGGAGAGGCAGATATGGCGGGGACTTTAGGGCAGGCCATCATCGGGGAAGGAGGGCTCGCTGTGTTATAGAGATCCCTCCTTCCGGCCCTAGGAGTCCCACTCCAAGGTCAGATGGCGCGAGTACTCAGGACCCTGGTCTCAGGCTGCTGTCGCTAAATGCCAGGTCTGTCGTTCATAAGGCCCCCCTCATCCGGGACTTGATAACTGATGAGGGCGCAGACCTGGCATGTATTACTGAGACATGGCTGGGCATGGAGGGAGGAGTCCCCCTCGTTGAGATGTGCCCAGCCGGATTTCAGGTGCTACACCAGCCGAGAGCCCAGGGAAGGGGTGGCGGTGTGGCTATTGTAGTCCGGGAGTCTCTAGTACCTCATAGGATCCCTGCTCCGGAGCTTGTCGGGTGTGAGTCCCTGCTGGTGAAGCTGGACCTCAAGGGTCAAGTGGGTCTGCTGCTTACGTACCTGCCTCCCAACTGCGTTGCAGCAGCCCTCCCCTCGCTCCTCGAGTCAGTAGCCGAGCTAGCAGTTGAGTTCCCTAGACTTATAGTTCTGGGGGACTTCAACTTGCCTTCGCTCAGTGAACACTCTGATGGAGCGCAGGAGTTCATGGCTTCCATGACAGCCATGGGCTTGACTCAAGTAATCCGAGGCCCAACTCACTCAGCGGGTCACACGCTCGACCTCGTATTCCTCTCGGAGCAGTGGAGTTACGATCTTGGTCTGAGGGGTAATGAGATCATACCCCTGTCGTGGTCAGACCACTACCTACTGAGGCTAGACTTCCAGAGGCCAAACCCCCACCGTAGGGAGGAGGAACCGATCAGCTGGTTCCGCCCCAAGCGACTGATGGATCCTGTTAGGTTCCAGACGGAGCTTGGGGTTATTCCTGATACCCTCGCCCACAGTTCGGCGGAGACCCTCGTCGCTGCCTGGCACTCGGCAGCTTCGGAGTCTCTAGACCGGATTGCGCCGCTACGGCCCCTCCGGGTCAGCGGCCCCCGGAGGCCTCCTTGGTTTACTGAGGAGCTCCGGGAGGTAAAGCGCCAGAGGAGACGCCTAGAACACTCGTGGAGGTCCGATAGGTCCGAGTCGAAACGGGCACTTTTAACAGCATGCACCAAGGAGTATATTCGGACTTTAAGAACAGCAAAAAGAACATATATTGCCTCCTTGGTAGCGTCCGCCGAGTCCCGCCCAGCCACCCTGTTTAGGATAACCCGCTCCCTCCTAAATAGGAGGGAGACGGGGGACTCCCTACAGGGTAAGGCTGAGGAGTATGTCCAGTTCTTGGCGGACAAAGTTGCCCGGTTTCGAGCGGACCTGGACTCCACCCCAGTAGATCCAGCCGAGACACAAGGAGAAGACTTGGCAAACCATCTCTGGGTTGAGTTTCAGGAAGTTGCCTCTGGGGATGTGGACAAGGCTATGCGAGCTGTGAGTGCCTCCACCTGCATACTGGACCCGTGTCCCTCCTGGCTGGTTGCCAACAGCAGTGAGGTGACACGAGGCTGGATCCAGGCGGTTGTGACTGCCTCTCTTCGGGAGGGGTACTTTCCCACCGCGCTCAAGACAGCGGTGGTAAGACCCCTCCAGAAGAAACCGTCCTTGGATCCAGCTGTTCTTAATAACTATTGTCCAGTCTCCAACCTCCCCTTTGTAGGGAAGGTTGTTGAGAAGGTGGTGGCTCTCCAGCTTCAGCGTACCTTGGAGGAAGCTAACTATCTTGACCCCTTCCAGTCTGGCTTCAGACCCGGTTACAGCACAGAAACCGCTTTGGTCGCATTGACCGATGATCTCTGGAGAGCTAGGGATGGAGGCCATGCTTCCATCCTAGTTCTCCTGGACCTCTCAGCGGCTTTCGATACCATCGACCATGGTATCCTTCTGCGACGACTGCGGGAGATAGGGGTGGGCGGCACTGTTTTGCAGTGGTTCTCCTCCTATCTCTCGGACAGGTCGCAGTCGGTGTTGGTGGGGGGGCAGAGATCGTCCCTGAGGCCCCTAACTTATGGGGTGCTGCAGGGGTCGGTCCTATCCCCCCTACTATTTAACATTTACATGAAACTGCTAGGCGAGATCATCCGAAGGCACGGGATAAAATACCACCAATATGCGGACGATACACAGTTGTATCTGTCCGCCCCGTGCCAACTCAATGAAGCGGTGGACGTGATGAACCGGGGTCTAGAAGCCGTTAAAGACTGGATGAGAGCAAACAAGCTGATACTCAACCCAGACAAGACCGAGTGGCTGTTGTGTTTCCCTCCCAAAAATTTGACCAACATACCATCACTCAGGCTGGGGGGACAAAACTTACACCCCTCAGAAAGGGCCCGCAACTTGGGAGTCCTCCTGGACCCACAGCTGACTTTTGACCACCATCTCTCAGCTGTGACCAGGGGGGCATTTGCCCAGGTTCGCCTGGTGCGCCAGTTGCGGCCCTACCTGAATCGGGAGGCCCTCACAACAGTCACTCGAGCCCTTGTGATCTCCAGGCTGGAATACTGTAATGTGCTCTACATGGGGCTGCCCTTGAAGAGCATCCGGAGACTTCAGCTAGTCCAGAATGCGGCCGCGCGAGTGATTGTGGGAGCACCACGGTTCGCCCACATAACACCGATCCTCCGTGAGCTGCACTGGCTACCTGTCGATCTCCGGGTGCACTTCAAGGTTCTACTCACCACCTATAAAGCGCTCCATGGTAGTGGATCTGGCTATTTGAGAGACCGCCTTCTGCCAATTACCTCCCTGCGTCCCATCAGATCGCATAGAGTTGGCCTCCTCCGTATTCCATCCGCCAGTCAGTGCCGACTGGCGACTACTCGGAGGAGAGCCTTCTCTGTTGCGGCTCCGACACTATGGAACAATCTCCCCGTGGAGATTCGTACCCTCACCACCGTCCAGGCCTTCCGCACAGCCCTCAAGAACTGGCTAGCCCGTCAGGCCTGGGGATAAGGTTACTTTTGCCCCTCCCGAATGTTGAGTGAATGTTGAGTTTTACTATTTAATTTACTTTTGTGCACATTTCTTTTTGTATTGTCCTACACTCCCTTTCCTTTTTGACTGTAAGCCGCCCTGAGTCCCCTCAGGGAAAAGGGCGGCCTATAAATGTCTAATAAATACAAAAAAATACAAAATGGTGGGGAGGGAAGTCAATGGATTCTGCAGAGAAGAGTTAGATGGGAGTGCACAGCTCCCACTGCCACCATTACTAGAATGGGAGAACCCACCAGATGATCACAGTCAGATTGCGACACCAGAGGTAGCAAGCATCCCACCTCACCTGAAGCACATGAGTAATCACTCTCCTGTTCTAGATCCCAAAGCCAAAATCCTGCCTTTGCCAGGAACAGACACCTCCAACACTTTCACCCCTCATGAAGTGGACAAAGGTCCAAAGGACTCCCCATCCGCCCTCGAGACAGAATTTGGAAGAGGCATCTTTGGGATGGTGTATGTCGATCGACCTCAGGTCCCAACCCAGACAAATGTCTTCACAACTTCCACTCTCAGTAATGGGAGAACATCCCACTTGAAACCATGCCAAGAACATTTCACGACCTCGACACCCAAACCAGTTTTAGGAGCAACAGTGTTCCAGACCAGCAAAGAAGACAATGGCTTGGCCTTGTCAATAGAGAACAAAGAGTTTCTGAGGTTCATGGTCAAGGAATTCCTACAAGAGGCCACCAAGATTTGGATGGCTCCAATACCTCTTTGCATACCAAGGCAACAGTTGCCAAAAAACTATGAGCAACCCCTCTCTCACCTCTTCAATCTGAGACAAATCATGAACAAGACAGTCCAGAACAGACACGCAGAACTTGCTCCACCTTTCAAAATTGATGAAGAATACTGGCACCCACCATCCTTTAGAAAGTGCCAGCCACAAGAGCCAGACCAGATTCGAGCACTTTTCGATACCAGCGTGCAATCCCAAGGCCCCTCTCTGAATAAAGTGTTCTTCAAAAGTCCCGACCTCACAAACAGTCTACTCAGCATGCTCATTCAGCCCAGAAAGGAAGCCATAGCCATCATGGACAACATCCAGCAGATGTTCTACTTATTCCTTGTCAGAGAAAACCATCAAAGTTATCTATGTTTCATGTGGTCCAGCAATGGACAGCACAACCAACAGAAGCAAGAACGGCCAATATGGCGAGAATCCCTGAGTTGTCTCCAAGGCGTTCCTGTCCAGCGCAAGTACGTTCCCACCTTGCCTATCGCCACAATGAAGGCGGTAACAGCTGTAGGATACTTCAAGATCTACGGTGGGGAGAACAACGTTCACATCATCTATGGTGGGGAGAACAACGTTCACATCGTCTACGGTGGGGAGAACAACGTCCACATCAGTCTCATCTTGGGAAAGGTGAAACTAGCACCACAACTACCCGTCAACCAGTCCCAAGAACCAACTCGCTTCAAACAACTCTCCAGACGGAAGCCTCTCATGTTGGGCTTAGCAGTAATCATCTTCACCACCCTCGTGGTAGAAGGTGCAGCCATCATCAACTCTCAAGCCTTGGTTCCAGAGTTTTTGGATGCTGAAATACCAACTGCCCTTACTCCTCATTGCCCGGAGCAGAACATGTACACTAACCTAATGGCTGGTGTATGGGGAGATTGGGTTAAATTCTTAGTGGTGCTTCTTGAAGCTTTGTAATCACATTAAAACCTTTATTATGGTCTTTAGGCCAGAAAACACTACAACAAAATTACATAAACCTATAATTAATAATTAGGGACACGATGACTCAGTGCCTAGAACACTGAACTTGTCGATCAGAAGGTCGGCAGTTCTGCAGTTCACATCCCTAGTGCTGCATAATGGAGTGAGCTCCTGTTACCTGTCCCAGCTTCTGCCAACCTAACAGTTCAAAAGCACATAAAAATGCAAATAGAAAAATAGGAACCACCTTTGGTGGGAAGGTAGCAGCGTTCCATGAGCCTTCAACATTTAGTCATGCCGGCCACATGATCACGGAGAAATCTTCGGACAGCACTGGTTCTTCGGCTTTGAAACAGAGATGAGCACCACCCCCTAGAGTCAGGAACGAGTAGCATATATGTGCAAGAGAACCTTTACCTTTACCTTTATAATTAATAAAACTAAAAAATACACATAAAATACAACAAAATTTCATAACATAAACAACCAGTAATACAGATTATAGTTGCAGTTCATCTACATTTATACTACAATAGGATGGATCACACAAATGGTGGCACAAAATCAGGCAATTTGGAAAGGTACCATATATCAGGGTCTTGATCAGCTAGAAAGATCAGATAAACTTTGAAAGTATGGAAGATACTTGACCTGACAAAGATCTTACTTTGATGGCCAAAGCAGCTGGTCTTTCAATGCCAACAACCAAGACCAATATCTCAGGAATAAAACTGCAGTATCTATTGTTCTTATAACTTGGTTCTAAGTGTTACCAAATGTCTATTAATTTCATATTTAATAATAAAGTCTTGACTCAACTCATGCCAGACAAATTCAGGAAACAAAATACGCAAGTATTTTAATTTCAACATATAAGCTTTTGTCTAAAGTTAAAATTCTTTTTCTCTCGCTTTCCCTCCCTCTCTCTCTCTCTCTCTCTCTCACACACACACACACAAACCGTAGGTAGGTAGGTAGGTAGGTAGGTAGGTAGGTAGGTAGGTAGGTAGGTAGGTAGGTAAGTAGGCAGGCAGGCAGGCAGGCAGGCAGACAGACAGACAGACAGACAGACAGACAGACAGACAGATAGATGATAGATAATATTTGCATTCCACTTTTTAGTTCAAAACAGCACATATTGTTTAGATCTTTCATTTGTTCTGCTTGTAGAAACATAATTGATCCACTGAATTCTTATAGATGGATTCACATGTGTAGTCTAATTGAATATTATAGTCTGATACTGGCTTAAACAAATCAGATATTCTTGTTTGTTTGCTTCTTTTGTTTTATAGAATGTGGGCAAACAGAGGACAGCTTTCTTAGAGATAACAGAACAGAATCAATTCATTCAGGTAAAATGAACCAAACATGATTATTGAAAAGTGAACTATATACTTTTAATACTGTTTATTTTATTATCTCCTATAAGACAAGAAATCTAAGCGACAAGAAAACTGTGAGACAAGAATATTATTTTAAAACTCTTTTTATACATTTTAATTTCACAAATTTCATTTAACAAAATATGCTGTGCTCAATTATTAAAAATTCAGAAGCAACTCTAAAGTAATTGTATTAAGAGTAAAATTCTTTTGCCCACTCAAATGACATTGCGGACTCTAACAAATCCTTTGCCATAACTCATTTGTTAGGCTTTAAGGAACCATAAGCATTTTTTGTTCTTTCAGTTCATATTTTTGTCTTTAGGGACCAGCTGTGTTATGGCCCCAAAAGGAGCTCCGGGATACCCAGGACTGCCTGGACTACCAGGTATGCTTTTTAAAAAGAATCAAATAGTACCATATTCACATAGCGAGAATAATTTCATCCAATTTTTCTTATCTATAATAATTATTCCAAAACAATAATGTACAAGTAGTCTTCAATTAAAACTGCAGTTGTGAGCTGAGGAATTCGTCCAATTTCTCGCGGATAAAGTTGCTCGGCTTTGGACAGACCTGGACTCCAATTGCTCAGAGCCAGCCGAGGTACTGGGGAAGGGTCTTGAGCAGAATTTATGGATTGATTTTCAACTTGTCACACCTGAAGAAGTGGACAAGGCCATGGGAGTAGTGAGTGCCTCCACTTGTGTGCTGGACCATGCCCCTCCTGGCTGGTCGTGAACAGCAGGGAGGTGACACGGGGCTGGATCCAGACGATAGTTACCGCCTCTCTTCAGGAGGGGTCCTTCCTGCCCCTCCTAAAGGCAGCGGTGGTGAGACCTCTCCTGAAGAAGCCGTCTCTGGATCCAGCCATCCTAAGTAACTATCATCCAGTCTCCAACCTCCCCTTCGTTGGGAAGGTTGTTGAGAAAGTGGTGGCCTCTCAGCTCTGGCGGTCCTTGGATGAAACCGATTATCTAGACGCCTTTCAGTCTGGATTCAGGCCTGGCTACAGCATGGAAACTGCCTTGGTTGCGCTGATCGATGATCTCTGGAGAGCCAGGGACGGGGGTCATGCCTCCGTCTTAGTGCTCCTTGACCTCTCAGCGGCCTTCGATACAATCGACCATGGTATCCTTCTGCGACGGTTGCGGGAGGTGGGAGTGGGAGGCACAGTTCTTCAGTGGTTCTCCTCCTACCTCTCGGGCAGGTCGCAGTCGGTGTTGGTTGGAGGGCAGCAATCAACCCCTAGGCCCCTTAAGTATGGGGTGCCACAGGGTTCCGTCCTGTCCCCCCTCCTGTTTAACATCTACATGAAGCCACTGGGTGAGATCATTCGGTGGCACGGGATAAAATACCACCAATATGCGGACGATACACAGCTGTATCTGTCCGCCCCGTGCCAACTCAGTGAAGCGGTGGACGTGATGTGTCAGTGCCTGGAGGCTGTTAGGGTCTGGATGGGTGTGAACAAGCTTGCACTCAATCCCGACAAAACTGAGTGGCTTGTGTTTTTCCCTCCCAATAATTGGCCTTGTATTCCAACTCTCAGGCTGGGAGGTGAAATTATACGCCCCTCAGACAAGGTTTGCAATTTGGGAGTCCTCCTGGATCCATAGCTGACTTTAGAACACCATTTGTCGGCTGTGACCAGGGGGACATTTGCCCAGGTTCGCCTGGTGCACCAATTGCGGCCCTACCTGAACCGGGAAGCTCTCAGGACAGTCACTCACACCCTTGTGACCTCAAGACTGGACTACTGTAATGCGCTCTACATGGGGCAGCCCTTGAAGAGCATTCGGAGACTTCAGCTTGTCCAGAATGCAGCCGCACGAGCGATTGTGGGTGCACCTCGCTACACCCACGTTACACCTATCTCCGCAAGCTGCACTGGCTGCCTATTGGACTCCGGATGCGCTTCAAGGTGCTAATCGTTACTTTTAAAGCCCTACATGGTATCGGACCTGGGTATTTGAGAGACCGCCTCCTGCCAATTACCTCCCTTTGACCAATTAGATCCCACAGTTTAGGCCTCCTCCTGATTCCATCAGCTAGCCTGTGTCGACTGTCAACCACCCGGAGGAGGGCCTTCTCTGTGGCTGCTCCGGCCCTCTGGAACGATCTCCCTGTGGAGATTCGGACCCTTACCACCCTTCAGGCTTTCTGCAAAGCCGTCAAGACCTGGCTGTTCCGGCAAGCCTGTGGCTGATGAGTTCCCAGCCCCACTCGAATTTGTTGTGACTGTTGAGGAGTTTTTTAATCTGTTTTTTGTATTTTGTTGTTTGTCTTGTTTGTTCTCTTTGTATTTCTCCTTTCCCTATCAGTTTGTTAGCCACCCTGAGTCCCTTTGGGAATAGGGCGGCATACAAGTTTAATAAAACTGAAACTGAAACTGATTGAAACTGATACTGTGTTTCCCCGAAAATACGACAGGGTCTTATTTTCTTTTTACCTACAAAATATGGCTTGGGCTTTATAATGGGGGGTTTATTGTTTTGTGATTTCCGGGCAGCTCCCAAAGAGCCGGGCACAGCCTCATGGGCGAATGGCTGTGTTGCACTGTCGCAGCAGCGCAACACAACAGCCATGAAACGACCATGCTCACGAGCAGCCACCCGGCAAACCCCCTTTGCAGCCGGGCACAGCGCCATTCACTGACCTAGGTGTAATGGCAAGCTGCATGAGTGCCTGTTTGTCGCCGCCCAGCTCCCACGGCTTGGCGCCTTCCAAATGCCAGTGAATGGCACTCTGCATGGCTGGAGAGGGGGGTTGCACGAGCAGCTATTCTTCTCTTGCTCACCCGCCTCCCAGCCTCACGATGCATGGCCCAGCTCTCATTACAGAGCCAGGGCACCTCCACCGCTGCCACCATCCCAGCTTGGCATTTTCCGCAGCTTCCAACCTGAGTCTTTCGGCAGTGGCCACTCTGGGTGCACGCTCTATGGTTGTGGGCCAGCTGCGGAAGCTGGGATGGTGGTGGGGACGGTGGAGGTGCCCTGGCTCCATAATGAGAACTGGGCCATGCATTGGGAGGTAGGTGAGCGAGAGCTGAACAGCCACTTGCACAAACCCCCTTTCCAGCCATGCAGAGCGCCATTCATTGGCATTTGGAAGGTGCCAACCCCCAGGAGCCGGGTGGAGGCATTCACACGGCTTGGCAATACCCCAGGTCAGTGAATGGCGCTGTGTCCTGCTGCAAAGGGGGCTTGCCGGGTGGCTGCTTGTGAGTGTGGTCGCTTCATGGCTGTTGTGTTGCGCTGCTGTGACAGTGCAACACAGCCATTCGCCCATGAGGCTGTGCCCAGCTCTTTGGGAGCCCGCTCACAAGAGAGAAGCTGCCTGGCCACCCCTTTCTTCAGCTGGGCACAGCGCTGCTCACCAACCTAGCAGTATCCCGAAGGCACCAAGCAACGCGATCACCTTTGCCTCCCCCCAGGTTCCCGCAGCTTGGCACCTTCGGGATACTGCTAGGTTGGTGAGTGGTGCTCTGTCCTGGCCAGAGGTAGGGGGTTGTCCAGGGGGCTTATATGCAGGGGGGGCTTATACTTTTGCCCACCAGAAAAATGTGGCATGGCTGTATTATGAGGGCATGTTGCATTTTTGGGGAAACACGGTATCACTAACCAATGTACTCATAAAATGCATGACTCTCCTTGTTAGAAGATATCAAAGAAGGTCACAGATGGGCACAAACTAAGCACCCAGATTATACTCACATGATGATGGGAATGCTGTGGCAGCTGGAACTCCAAGTAACCATTGTTCAGCATTGTTTCAGATGCTAAATGAATGGTTATTAATCAAAGACCATCTGTAAAGGGAGATCAAATATAGCTTACTTAATTAAAAAAAATTAACTTCCATATTCATCTGTCAATTATTATTTTGTAATTTTGTGTATTTGTATGAACTCAAGAATTTTCAGTTGACAAATGACAAGTAATCCTTGTTGATGTTTTCTTGATAATAATATAGTACTTCCTGTTTTTATTTCAAGTAGACAAACCTGTTCTTAACTTACTGAACATGTCAAATGCTTTATGTCCATAATATTTCAAGGGAACTGAAAGTCTTTTGTATTGGTTTGAAAGTAACCTTTTTTTTTACAAAGGATAATATTTTTCATTTTAAATCTCTTTAAACTCTCTTTCTTCCACACATACTATCTAAACCTTGCTGTATCTTGCTCTTCTGGAACACACTCTGTCTCACTTGGAACTCAGGACTACATTCAACCACAATTGGGTTTTTTTTCACTAATTATTTTTTTAAATAAAAAATATACATATTACATCTTCAAATCATAGGTGCAAAGGGTGCAAAAGGGATTCCTGGTGAATTTGGTTTGAATGGATCTCAAGGACTGAAAGGATTTCAAGGGGATCAAGGTCGTGGAGGTGAAGCAGGTCCAGCAGGTACTGTAAAACTAACAATTACTTGCAGACATTTGAAATATTTGGATAGGATTTATATTTCATCCTTTAGCTAGTTTGTTAGTTTGTGTTGGAGGCATCACAATTAAAATAAGGCATACTATATGGTATAACATTTAAAATATAAAATACAAGATGAAAATATATACAAATTAAACAGATCTTGCCCAGAAACTAGCAACATTAATTGTGTTCTGTCATGCTGCCATGAGGTCCTTAAGTGTGTATTGATTGGGACACAAAGAGCAGGTATACGTATGTGTTCTGACCCCCCCCCCACTCCGTACGGTGAGTCACGCTAACACAAGATTACTGCTGGACAATTTATTCACAGTAAATTAACACACCGACAAGGCTTTGGCAGCAACCCAGACTTCCCAGATAAGAAATACATACCAGAGCTTCTCCAGCTTTAGTATAATAGTTGAATCCTGCAAACAGCCGCCTCCCAAAGTCTCTTCTTATATACTCTCTGGTAAGGAGCCTAATCACAACCACCTGGGTCCAATTATCTCTTTTATCTCCGTAATTGCTGCCGGCACTTATCCGCCCGTCTCTGCCGGGCGTCCGGGACAAATTCCCTCTGCACCTCATCACTGCTCAAGGGCCTGACGTCTTCACCACTGCTCCAGGGCCTGACGTCAGGGACACATTCCCTTTGGCTTTCACCGCTGCTCCATGCCTCAGGCGCCTCCTGGTGGCCAACCAGCCTCTCTGGTCCCTGCTCAGAGTCTGAACCCTGTCCAGGGTCCTCCACATCTTCCAGAGCCAACTCATAGGGTCCCTCGCTATCGGAGTCTGTTTGCAGCTCCAATGGCTCCTGCTGGGCCACAACACATATGTGTTGTTGTCTACATGTCACCACAATCGCAAAGGCCAGAAGCCACCAGGTAGCTCCATTCGTTTAGAATCTACCTTGTTGTATCCATCTGCAGTCTACTCAACGATTTCCATACTTCTCAGCTTTCATCAGACCCAGGTGCCAGCTCCTCCATTGGCTCCATCCAGTGTTGGTTCTTTGTAGCTTTCCATAGGCCCACTCTGCTTTCAAATTCTTCAAAGTCTTCCATCGACCTAAGGAAGCTCTTCCTGGATTTTAATCTTTGATAAACTATTCATAGGCCATAGGTGTTGTCTAAATATAGAAGATTTAAGCCTCTCTCTGTATGCTGCTGCTTCTCTGTTGAACAGCAGGCAGGCAGGGCAATGCCAGCTAGGTGGTAGAACTTATCTAGAGGGGTAGGCTTAAGGCATCCAGTAATAATTCTGCTGGCTTCATTCAGAGCAATGTGTACTTTTCCAGCATGTGCTGATCTATACCAGACTGGGCAAATGTATTTGCCTGAGAAGTAGCAAAGAGCTACTCTTTAGCAGACGAATCACAGATTAAACAGGCACACTGGGAAAAGAACTCTAATTCTGATTAGGTGTTTCAAAAATAAGGTTTTTAAAAGGAGATTTTAATTCACCAACAATTCACTGGTTCTCTCCTGAAACAGAAATTGATCATTATTGAGTATTCCTGTTCTTAGAAAATACAGTGATTTCCACTCATCTAAAGATTATGTATTAATAACAGCAACTATATTTTTTCCTTTAGCGTCCATATAATAGCTGATTGACTAGTAGCCATGTTAATTTCTTTTATTTCTTTAGTTTTTCACAAATGTCCTGAAAATTTATTTTGTATGTGATCTGGAGAGAAGGACGTCCCCTGCACTAGGGAGCAATTTTTCCTACTATGAGGGAGAGGAGTCTCCTATCAAAATATTTGGAAGTCCTCCTTGGTCTCCTCTCATAATATTTCGAAAATCCCTCCTTGGATCTAAAACATTGTAATAAAACATTACAATTAATTCATATAGGCTGGTGCATATTTCCCCTTTTCCCAAAAATGTTCAACCTAGAAGAAATGGATATTGCCAACCAGAGATGGTAATAGACATCAGTTTGATTATTTTCAACACTATCTAGAAAAAGTTAAATTAATGTATTAATTATTTTATAGTCAATTATTACTTGCTAAAGTAATTTTTATTATAATACAGTATAAGAAAGTCCAAACTAATCCACTGAATTCATATTTTAAATCTTCTCATATTTTTAAAAACCTATTTACTTAATGTGAGAGTTTTATATAAAATTGTAGAGCTGTATTTGATTTTTCATTATTCGAACATGAACAATATTTTTATTGCATAATCCTATGAATTTAAAAACAAATATGCTTGAAAGGTAGTAGTAACTAGTGAGCAATTCTTCAGAATATTTCTAACAGAAATAGGTTTACCATAAATAAAGACATAAATCTTATGGATTTTATTTTCCAATTCCTTAAATTAAACATGTGTATCCATGTGTTAAAAACCTGGGTGATCAAGGAATGGGAGAATACGCAGTTTCAGGGGCAAAATTTACTTTTTTCAAATTCTAAGAGACAATTCAGATATCTATTGTACTTGTACTAATTATTAATTTCTTAATATAATGCAAGATTATGCAGCTATAACAGAGTCTGACTAATATAAACTCCATTCATATCCATTAAACACGATATGTATCTTTTATTTTTAGCTAATTAATTTAAGTATAAGGCTATTTTATAGAACCAACAGATTACAGTTCATATGTTCAGGAAACAAAAGGAGAGCAGCACTGAGAAAATTTAAATCTGATGGACCAATTAAAATGAAAAAAATGCTCTGTTATTGGACTGCATTTGATCATACCTTTATAGCAAAACTTTTTCTAAATCATTTCCATGAAATATTCATATAAAAATTATTAATATTTAGGTTGTACTGATAAGAAAATTGAGATATTTTAGTAATTACTATATTCCTATAGAAACTAATGGGAATAAATGTTCATTTAATTAATAATAATCATGATGCTAATTATTTTAATATTTCCCCATACTTTATTTAATTAACTGTTAATTGATCAACATTTGATTTTTATTACCATTATCATTTTATACCACTTAGGATTCACTGGACCCAGAGGAAGCAGAGGTGCTCCAGGAATACCTGGAGAAAAGGGCCTTGTAGGAAATCCCGGTTTGCCAGGTTTGCCAGGGCTCCTTGGGGAAAAGGGGCTTGCAGGTGATGTTCTAGGAGCACCATCAGGCTTTCCTGGGGACCCTGGGCCACCTGGACTCCCAGGAGCAAAAGGCCCGCAAGGAGATCAAGGCTTACCAGGAATTAAAGGTAACTGTGGCTTAGATTACATAAAGTTAATAAGAGAAAGAAATGGTACAGTAGGGCCTTATACATTAGAATAAAGAGTGTGGCAGAAAGCTAAAAAGACAGAGTTGGGTGTTGGAGGAGCCACTGGGGTGCTAAGGTTCTAGAGGATCTGGAGCAAGATAAAATAGGCAAGGAGCCATGTGGTATAGTTCCAATGACAAGATAGTCTCGCATAATGCACAGGGTGCATCATCAGCACTTATCTGTGGTTTCTGGGGAGAACTCCAGTAATCATGACTGGATTGGCACCAGCGCAAACAAATTTTCAGAATGACTTTCCCAGATTTTTTTTAATGGTGTTGTCTCAGGCCAAGTACTCTTCAGCATCTTCATAAATGATCTAGATGAGAGGATAGAAGGGAACTCATCACATTTGCAGATGACATCAAGCAGAGGGGATTAGCTAATTCTTTAGAAGATAGACTTAAGATCTAGAAGGATCTTGACAGACTTGAGCATTGGGCCCTAGCTGACAAGGTGCAGTTCAATGGTGAGAAAAGTAAGATCCAACACTTAGGCAGGGAAAACCAAATGCATAGAATAGGTAGGTACCTGGCTCAATAGTAGTACCAGTAACTGTGAAAGGGCTCTAGGTGTTGAGTGGATAACCACTTAAATATAGCCAGCAGTGTGCTGCAGCTGTCAAAAAAGCCAATGCAGTCCTAGGCTGAATCAACAGAGGGATAGTGTCAAGACAAGAAGTGATAGTACTGCTTTACATCACAATTGTGAGACCATGATTGGAATATGCATCTAGTTCTGGTCACCATGATATAAAAAAAGATGTTGAGACCCTAGAAAGGGTGCAGAGAAGAGCAACAAAGATGATAAAAGGTCAGACGTACAAATAGTTGTGGGACCTAGGTTTGCTTAGCCTATCAAAGAGAATGATCAGGGGCACAAGATAACTGTTTTCCACTACTTGAGGGGTTGCCAAAAAGAAGAGGGGATTGAGGCCTTCAGAGGGCAGAACAAGAAGTGATGGGTGGAAGCTTGTCAAAGAGAGATACAACTTAAAAGTAAGGAGACATTTTCTGACAACAAGAGCAATTAATCATTGGAACTGTTTGCCATGTGAGGGTGTGGGTGCTTGATCACTGGAGATTTTCAAGTTAGATGGGACAACCATTTGACTGGGATAGTATAAGGCTTGAGCACAGGGTTGGACTAGAAGACGTACGAGGTGCCTTCCAGCCTTATGATTCTATGAGTAAGCCATAGTGATGCAGTGGTTAGAATGCAGTACTGCAGGCTAATTCACTGCTCCCTCCAGGAGTTCAATTCTGAGTGATTCAAGGTTGACTCAAATTTCCATCCTTCCAAGATCGGTAAAATGAAGACCCAGATTATTGGGACAATATGCTGACTATGTAAACTGCTTAGAGAGAGCTGTAAAAGCACTATGGAGCAGTATATAAGTCTAAGTACTATTGCTATTGCTATCCTTTTGAACGATATAAGGCAATATAATGATTTCTGCATATTCCACATGCAGTATTCTGAAATGTAGCTTCAAAAAACAATTCCACTTATTTATTTTTTTACTCTGGTTTTAAATATTAGTAGAGTTTAATTCAGTTCATGGTTTAATATGTAAGTTTCAGTTTAAAATAGTATGGGAGTCACAAAGTATTCTCCCAAACTCTATATATCAACTGGACTCTGTTAATAGTTTTCCTGTAAATGAACAGTTTCACAATGCTGTTTAAAATCTAGGCTGTAATTTCATGGCTTTTCTCTAGAGGCATTTTTGGCACTGGATTTAGAGAGCACCAGGACCCCAATTTAATAATGGCTGCAGAATATCAACTGGATTTGTCACTGTTTCCAAGTTATTTTAACCTGGATAGAACTCTTTCCAGAAGCCATCTGATTATCTTTGAATATAACAATATCCAATATTCAGAAAAGCCTTTTCTTTGCTTGCCATCTAAGTATGAATATAAATTATGTGTGCATTCATAACTTTAGTATTTATATTATGTGCTATCAAGATTAGATTAGGGTACATGGATGGATGTATAGTGCGGGAGACGGAGAGAGATGATAGACAACAGACATGTCTTTTGACTGGTATAAGTCTAGATTAATTGGTTTTGTGATTATTTGTTTTAGGTTATTTTATATTTATTTATTTATATTATCTTGTATATGTAAATGCATTCAGTCATTAACTGGAATGAGTTTGTATTTGAATATGAATTTGAAAAGACTTACTGCAGCAAAAGAAACAATAATCATCAGCAGAGAAAAAAAATGCCCCTACCTAGAGGTGCTCAAGCAAATGTAGCTTGCAAGTGATGAGATGACATAACAGAACAGAACAGAACAAAACAGAACAGAACATAAAAGCTTATGGCCAAGCGATTTTTTTTCTACTGGTTTCATCATCCTTGCTTATTAGTATTTGTAGGTCTTTGGCTGGATTCAGTTCTTACAAACAAGATAGTCATTGCTTAAGCTCCACTAGGAAAAAGTTCGATTGATCTAGTAAGAATTCAGTGCTGTGCCTGTACATATAAGTTCTCTAAATCATGACTGTTTACTTATTATCTCCTTCTGTTAGGAAAAGATGGCTTCCCTGGTTCACCTGGATCCAAAGGGAATCCTGGGTTTCCTGGGCCCACTGGTCTGACGGGTACCCGAGGATCACCAGCATCATTTGGATTCCCTGGACTTCCAGGCCAGCAAGGGTCCCTGGGTAGAAAAGGCTCACAAGGATTTGTTGGTGAGAAATTATCCCCTCATCACTTTCTTTTTTTGCTGTAGGCAGCAATCTAGCAGCTTCTGCATCCCCCCCCTTCGTATCACACATATGCAGACATACCAAGCCTTTCCCCATTCAGTTTTTCTTCCTCTCCCACACATCCCAACATACCAAAATAGCCTCTATGTCTGCCTGCCACAAATGCACTTGTGATGTCTACCCTATTTCAAAATTCAGTGACAAAAAAGATTTAAACTATCTCCCGGTTTATTCAGGTTCTTGCAGACCTTTTCAGCACCTATCGGCCAACCAAATGGCTAGCCAAATAACCCTCCTCTTGTTCCCAGATAAATGTTGTGGGCACGCTGCTCAGATCATACCTCAGCTGTTGTCAGTGTCATTCCATTGGAGAGTAAGAAAGGTCTTTTTAGACACTTAAAAGCCACAGCTCAAATATCTCTGTGGGTTTCCCCTTCAAGATCTATGATTCTACATTCTGTTTATTTCACTCACCATCAATTGGCAGAACGGAACTAAATTTCCTGAATTTAATTACATAATTATTTAAATTAAAAACTTAAATAGATTATTAAGAGATCTGTGAGAAATCTGATGTATATCTTTGTAGAAAATAATAACTGGTACTTCCTATTCTTTTTATAGAACAGAATCTAACTATCATATATAATTAAATAAAATCCTATAAATAAATAAAGCTCCAATTTGTGCAAGTTTATGGTTTATACTAGAGCATTATTTTTCAACCTTGCAACTTAAAGTTATGTGAACCTCAATTCCCAAAGTTGGAGTTGCTGGCTGGGAATCACTGGCTAGCTGAGGAATTCCAGGAGTTGATCCACACATCTTAAAGTTGTGTTTGAAAAAAAAATGCTTTAGAGTGAGACATCTGCTCATTAAACAGTACCAATCCCTAATAAAAACGTTTAATTTGTAGTGTCAGTTGTTGGAAGACATTTCCTTTGCTTATTTTTCAGATAGGTGAGTTCTTCCTGTTGCCTTTTGTGCACCTATAAAATTGATGTATAATAACTGCTCTCTGCTGCCTATATTTTAATCAAACACCTCTCTCTGGTTTTTTTTATAGGATCCCCTGGTGTCAGAGGAGAACCAGGGGAGTCAGGGAAAGTTGGTCCTGCAGGGATGAAAGGTCTGCCAGGGGACAAAGGTGAACTGGGCTTTATTGGACCTAAAGGAAAGGCTGGGGAAACTGGTTTCCCTGGGATTGTTGGAATGCCTGGTTTCCCAGGTCTTAAAGGTAAAAACAACTTCTGCATAAAATCTCTACTCAGAGTTGCAACCCATTCCTTTCTCAGCCACTACCAGCTTTTGTAAGGCTCTAATGAATTATTTTCACTTATTGTAAAGCCCTTTTGTGAAAGCTAAATTTGTACTTTAGATTTCCATTGAAGGATGTAGCCAATGGTAGAATTCAAATAATTTAACAACTGCTTCTCTGCCCTAACGATTTCTTCCAACAACCAGTTCACCAAACTGCTCAGAAAGTTAACAACCGTTTCTCCTGAAGTGGTGTGAACTGGCTGAATCCCACCACTGGCTGTAGCCCTAAACATGTTTTGCAATTTTCATTCAAGGTTCTAAAGGATCTCCCGGCATTGGAGGTTTCAGCGGTCCTATGGGGTTCAAAGGATGGCCAGGACAGAAGGGAATCCATGGAGAGAAAGGCCTCTCTGGGAAGCCAGGTGTTAAAGGCCCATCAGGGGAATTCGGATTTAAAGGTATTATCTTCAGTGTTATGAGACCCTCACATTATTCAGTATGCACAGATATGTTCATGTAAAATTGTAAATAGGCTTTAAGAAAGTTTTTGTTTAACCCAATATTCCTTTTATAAAAAAAAACATTACAGTGTAATCCTATGTATATTGATTTAGAATCAAATTCTATAAATTCAGTTGTGTTTATTCTGAGTAAATGTCTTTAAGAATGTTAGCTTTAATCTTACCACATACAAATTTCAACAGTATCTTTTTGCTTTGCCTTTGTCTTCTATATAAGGCAAATGAAGAACAGTTGCCAAGTTAAAAAGCACTACAGTTTGCCCTTCTTTTAACAGAAGAATCAGAAAGAGGGTTTTAATATGTATTTTGATTTTAAATTTTAAAAAGCCTCTTCCATGACCCCAGTTGAAAAAGAACAATGGGTGCATTATTACTAATAGTAATTTTATTTTGGTCATTCACTAGCAAAACAAAAGAGTCACAATTGATTACAGTACATTTTAGCTCATCATACTTGTTATTAGCTGTCATGAATTGAAATTACAATCCGAGCTGTTAACAAACACGTCTTACATAGCAGTTCAACATAAGTTTCTGTGGAGGAGATTCAATATACTTTTCCCTTCCTTGTCTCAGATTGCCCTCTTTCCTCAAAGAATATAAATTCCTTGCTTTCCCAATCTAACAAGGTGCTGGATGACCAAACATTAGAATTTGACTCAGAGGCATTCCAGGGTGGATTGACTGGGGTCAGTGTTCTTTCTTAGCTCAGAGTATTTTCATTGATGGGATTTTTTATGAGTTTTGATGTACCAGCATTCTTTTTATCTCTGTTACTGCTTTTTCAAAGATATCTGTCTTTAGATCCATTCCCTGTCTGGTCTGATAGCTGCTGGCAGGGAAGTTTGGATTTGAACAGTAATCAGCAAATGCTTATCTTCTGCAGTGAGTTAAATAGAAATATATGAAGGAATTACCAGAGCTCTTTAGAGTACCGTATATATTGCCACTTTGCCATCTTCCTATCACTAATAAAACTAGAGATGCAGAATGTAATCTCTGTAATCACATTTTTACATTATTTTCAGTTTTTAAATCCTAATTTTCCTGGAAGAAAAAAAGGGGTCTCCTACTTACTGTTCAAATTGAATAGAATTTACGGTATTCTCAAACAAAATAACTCAATGGGACAATTTGGAAGAGTATTAAAAATCTGCAAGAAGAGGGACAAAGCATTTTTTTTATTTCTGCCATTTCCTCTTAAACATGTTGCTTTATATGGTAAGAATATTATCACAGCATGCATTTTTCTTTCTAGATAGCTAGAAGTCTAGGTTTAGAGGAAAAGATAGAGCATATGTTTTGCATGAGAAAGATGACAGGTTTGAATGTTTGACTTTTCCAGATAGGGCTGGAAAAACCTTTGGCAGTGAAATTGTTAAAAATGAAAATAGAGAAAGGCACAATTCAATTTAATATAAGGCAACTTGTATGCTTCTAATACATCCTTGATAAGGATTCTTATCTTGAAAGGTGATCGTGGAATTCGTGGTCTACCAGGAGCACCTCCTAAAATCATGCTACATGTAATGCTGGAAGTAAAAGGTGAAAAGGGAAATCAAGGAGTATTTGGTGTTAAAGGGGATATCGGTTTAAAAGGTAAAGAGACACTATGTATCATAAATACAATATATTAACAATTTTGTTGTACCCTTCAGTATGCACCAAATTCTGATTTTTCTACAATGAGGGCAAGCTTCCTTCTCATCAGATTGTACATTCCTCCTTGTATGAAAGCATTCCCCACCCCTAGTTTACCAATCTTTCCTAACTGAAATAATTCATTGCCTCTTACTATTCTTCAGTTTTTCTCTTCCCTGAATTATGGATGACTTCAAATACGTAAATAACAAAAGGAAGAGATTCCTAGTGAATTGTGGATAATACAGCTGTAATGGTCTCAGACTAATGGAAAAGGAGGGTTGCAGCCAATTGCATATTACTCTCAGAGAGTAGAAGACACATATAGTAGTGTTTCTTATGTTAACAGTCTTTGGACCTTTTTGAAACCTCAGACATCTGCATGTCTGGGAAACTGGAGAAGTTATAGAACTATCCTATTAGTCTGAACTCTACATATTCAAGCTGTCAAGACAGGGAAAAATGGCTTTTCCTGAATTGAGGTGGCTTGGGTTTCATTATACTCTGAATCCTCTTCACAGCCTTGTTAGATTCCTGACATAAGATTGTGGCCATCACAGTTTATCTTGGAGGAATTTTATGAGAGCGCTTAAGGAAGTAGGCAAGAGTAGCACTGTTCTTTAGAGATCCAAATGCTCAAGAAAATGCCCAGCTATGGTCCACCATATCCCCATTATTTTGGGCTGATTTCAAGTGATAAAGCCAGAGAATGCTGTGCTTTAGTAAATTAGGATAGCATTCACAGCCAGGCACCAATTGATCCCATTCAAGGAAAAGCAGTGCATTCTAATCAATATTAATTAATTACTTTTTAATCAAAGGTTCTAATGTGCAATTCATAGCAGCATAAAAGACATCCAAGAATATAATAACAATATTGTATTACAATAGCAAAATGTAACTAAAAACAAAAAAATCATATTTGAAATGTTCACCATAAAGTCAATACTAGGCATCAAATGTCTAAAAAGAAAGGTTTCAATGCTTGTCTGAATGCCAGAAGTGAAAGACCAGATGTAGCATATTTCTCATTGGGTCAATCATTGAGAATGTCTGCTTTCTGATCCTCTTATCTTTCACCATAGAAGGATCTTAGGCAAGCCCTTTTGGTTGTCCTCACAGGATAGGCAGAATGATGTTGGATATAGTGGTCTGTGCCCCTATTGAACATGCCAATTTAAAAGCAAGAACTTTTGGATAGAGCTCCTACTGCTGCCAAGCATACCTGAGACATAAAGTTTTGCAGAGATGAGAATAAATTAATATTTTCAATTGTATGTTTGTAGGACATGAAGGATTGCTCGGATTACCTGGTCAGACAGGAATATCAGGTTTACCTGGATTTCCTAGTTTTGAAAAAGGTCAGAAAGGTGAAACTGGAATTAAAGGAATAAGAGGTGTTCCAGGATATGCTGGTATCCCAGGTCCTCGTGGTATTCCTGGCTTCCCTGGAATCGTTGGATGGAGGGTGAGCAAAACTGAGTGTGTTGATGATTGTCTGCATGCATGAATCAAACTAACTCTGTGTTTTAACTCTTACTTTATGGGAGCTCATAAAGTAGAGCACCAAAAGCTCCAAATTCTGTAAATCTAACCTACAACACATTAAATTATCATAAGAGATTTTACTCTTTTTTTCAAAGGTGACTCTAAAGCATAGGGCCTGGTTACTAGAGAGACCGACAATTTCTTCTGGCAGGATGGGCCTGTTCCAGGTCCCTTCAATTATAGAACATTATCTAGAGGAACCTGGAGCATTTTGAAGACCTGGCTTTTTCTGCAGGCCTCTGTTGAGGGATAGTGAAGCTCCTTGGTTTTGTTTTTATCCTATCAGTAGTTCACACTATATTTTATTTTATTTTATTGTAATAAAATTTAATTGTACTTTCCTGGTTTAGTTGTTATGAGTTGCCCAGAGTAATTGAGAATCAGGAAGTATACAAATTTGATAAATTTAAAAAAAACATAACATGCTACACATTCTATAATTTCTGCTTATCAAGACTCATGACAGCATTCTGATAAAACCAACTTTCTGGTTAATATTAATTCTAATTGATAAAATTGTGTCCATTCTCAATGTGATAGGGAGAAAAGGGTGTTCCAGGAGTTCCAGGTGTGATTGGTGAAAGTGGCCAACTGGGGGAAATTGGTGAGTCCAATTATTTTTAGGAATCTAAGTTTGTTTGAATTTTTAATTCATATATGTAGTTATACAGTGACATTGAACTTGGTTTCTTGCATAATTTTATTCTTCATATACTTTCATATTTACTTGTTGCCTTTTTGTATTGTACTAAAAGTAATGCAGAGTTCTCAACAAAGAACATTTTATAAGTGCTAGGGGCAGCTCATAGCTATTCAATTTGTTAAGCGTTCCCAGTCTCTCCATATAAGGTTTTGTTGATGGTGTTATCTGAGCAAAGATGGATATCTTGGTTATGTGTGTTGTCTTCTAATTCAATTTTTTTGAATTTGTATGCTTTGTTTTTTAAAAAAATGTGATTTTCTACTTTCCTTATTGCAGGAACTTCTGTTTTTTATATACCTTGGAATTTCCTCATTGTCCCCTAACATTGTAGAATACATGCACAGAAAAAAGCATGATACAGATTAGACATAAGGGAGCCATAGAAACAAAGGCCTTACACCTTTCACTTAAGAGATTTCTTGAAATCAACCCTTTTATCTATGGCCTAACTTAAAGCAATGCATTTGTATATCTTACAAAAACTTTGGCACAGCAGGAGTAAAACAGGTAATCCTATAAACAGGTAATATCTGGTATCTAAGACTCCTAAAGAAAGTCTTCTAAAGAAAGTCTCCTAGAAAAGGTTGGGAGACTGCTAACTTAGATGTCTATTCATCAGTGGTGGGTTGCAGGCAATACGCCCCAATACGGGCGTATCGGTGCCTGCCCGGAGCACCGGGTACCATTCCAGTACGGTGCTCCAGAAGGCCCAACCAGCTCGAGCTCCTTACCTGTATTTGAGCTCTTCAGCGCTTCCGTACACGCACATGGAGCGCACGGCTCCTGCGTGACACTCCAGCTACGGAGCGGAGCGGAGGCTTCACAAGAGGTAAGGACGCATGCGTGCATTGCGCATGTGTGCATGCATGCTGTGCACCTTTATGTGGTGGACACCAGGCCTCATTGCAACCGTACCGGTTGCATTGGGATCTGGAACCCACCACTGCTCTTCATATATAGTGTTATAAGTTCGCATTCATTGGCAGATGCAGATTATTACACAAGTATCCTGCAGGAATGTCACTATCATGTATGGTTATTCTATAACTTGAGTGTTCTTTTTCTTAGTTTTAAGTTCTGTAAAGAATATGAAAACATTGGGAGAGTTTTTATCATCATGTCCGCTTGGACACAAGGAAAGAAATAGCTAAGGGGAAAGGATTCTTTAATTGTTTTACCCGGTGTTCAGTCATGCTTGCATTTCAGAATATTGGCGTAATTTCTTTCCTGGAATATGTTCCAGTACTTCTCATTTCAGTCTGGGAAATCAGATGATCTTCCCCAATCAAAGAGTCAAAATGTCTCCATCTGTTGGGGAAAAAAATCTTGTAGAATGTCTCTCTAAATCTGGATGTGTATAGTAAGAAATTCTCTAACAAGTTTTTACATTAAAATATATTCAAAAGATGGATACTGGTAAAATTAAACATATCTCTTGCTTAATAGGTGACAGAGGTGATACGATGAATTTGCCAGGAAGTAAAGGTTCTAAAGGAATTCCTGGAATAGCTGGACAAGCAGGTATTTATGTATGTGTAATGTGTACATGTCAGGAGTGGGTTCCTGCACCGGTTGGTACTGGTTTCGCTTTGTGTGCGTTTCACGTTGCTTGCACATGTGCATATGCAGAAACATGCCAGCAATGGCAGAAGAGACCGGGGAACCAGTTCGGGGGCTGGCTGGCCTGGGTCACTGCTGGTTCTGCGACCCAGGTCAAATCACCACTACCGGTTTGGCCAAACCGGGAGCAACCCGCCTCTGATACATGAGTTTATTTATAATACACATTTATAATACAGAATAATTCATTATCAGATGAAATAGCTAACTAGAGAACAGATTCATTAACAGTTTTATGCAGTTAGGAATGACTACAATATATTTGATGCATTTCAATATCATTACAGAAGATGACTGAACTTTCTATTTAATTAAGATAGAGCAATTCATTAATTTCAAGTGCTTTGTAGGTTCGTCGTCTTTAACTTAATCAGGATCTTTATTATGAAACCATGATAATGATTCCCATTTCGAGATGGAAAACTAACATTGCGATGTTCAGACCACTCAGAATGCAGCCTGTTCCCTCTGCATTCTCTCTCCATATAGACACACTTATAACTGAGCTCCAATGTAACTCAACATTCTTACTAGACATCTGTTCTTCTTTGTAACTAAACAGAATGTTGGAAATAAATTACGTAAAGGGAATCAGGACTGTCTCTGTCCAAAACTGAACAGAGCAGAACCAAATTTGGTGTGGAGAGGAGGAGCTAGCAAAGGAAAGGTTGGATTTGAAAATAGACTGGGTCTGGCTTTGGTCTGTGGAGAAAACCATTGCTGAAGGGAACCTCTATGAGAGAAGCAATTGGACAACATCTTAGAACATTGCTGACTGCCTCATTCTCTTCTTTCCTTTCTCCTGGCCATGTAACCCAGGATGAAGCATGTGTGGTCTGCTGCCCCTGCTTTCCAATGCACCCAGGACCTACAGACAAAGATACAATATAGGGGAAGTGCAGAAATATTTACACAGATGCAATATTTTACTTCGCTCTACAGAA
Organism: Thamnophis elegans; assembly: GCF_009769535.1. Taxonomy (NCBI): domain Eukaryota; kingdom Metazoa; phylum Chordata; class Lepidosauria; order Squamata; family Natricidae; genus Thamnophis; species Thamnophis elegans. The sequence continues at coordinate 32,586,979 of NC_045543.1, read as the reverse complement.
GAAAATATAGACAACTCCTATCATTCCTGTTAGTTGGAAAGAATTCCAGAGCCACAATCTAAAAGCTCTCCCTACCTTATTCCATTTTGAAATAACATACTGTAACGATGGCATGCATTGATTGAGTTCACTGGTTACAGTAAGATCTTATATGTCTGTGTTTTAATCTGGTTTTGGCTTTGCCATGTTAAGTGAACCTAACCAGTTATGGACTTAACTCAGGAAGAGAATTAAATAAATAAGCTAGCTAACCTGTCAAAATTATGCATCATCAACATTACCAAATTAAATGAAATCTGCAGTAATAAGTTTCAATGTGGCAGATGTGTAGCCTTCTAATGCCTATAATTTCTAATGGAATTAATTGTGGGAACTTTAGTCATAAGAACTCTAGTTTAAAACATCTGGAGGGATCCCTGGTGTCTCTCCCTCAACTCATTTAGAGCATTCACAGGCTTCTCAATAAAAGTCTCAGCAGGTGACAGTATTAGGAGGACCAGGCCTGGGAAGTACTTAGAAAGGATCCTAATTTCTCAGGTACCTATTCCAGAAATCTGAAGTTAACAAGTTTTTGAATCTCTAGGAAGTAAAATGATGAAGATTTACAATTTTCTAGACAAGGAAGGGTGACAGCTAAACAGCACCTCTGTCCCATAGTTGCTTTGGTCCCTTGTTAACTTGTCCTACATGGATCTCAAATATCAAGCAGATAAAAATTGTAGGAAAACATACAAAGAAACTATACGTAAGGAAACAATGAGAATTACAACATTTATTGCAATGACCTGATTACGATCTGTAGCGTGGATATGCAGAATTTGTTTTATAAAGCAATTAAAAGGTTTTTCATGCTATAAGTAAAAATTCTGTTAATATATAAATGGTTGATCAGCATTGAGCTATAGGTTGAACTTAGGATAGTACCTATCTGCCAACTTCCAATTGCCATGACTTGAGCAATTTATTAATGGTTTAGACCTAGGTTGCTTTCTAAGGATTTAGGCCAGGGGTGTCAAACTGGCAGACAATGAACCGGATGCATCACACCAAGCCACACCCAACCAAGCTCTATGAAGGGGGGGGGGTCACAAAATGTCACATGATGGCAACAATACACCACATGTTTGACACACCTGATTTAGGCCCATGCTGCATTGCCTTCCTGCCCTAGTTAACTATGGGTTTCCTGTGTTTCCTCTATGTTTGTCTAAGGTTTAAGCTTTTGAGCAACTAAAAGTCTATGGAAACAAATAAACCCTACAGCCTCTGGTGCAGGCTCTACCCTGGGGATTCCTCCCAGTTTGGCTCACTGCCTCATATCATCGTACCCCCAAAAAATTCCAGTCAGCCTTAATTGAAAGCCATTTCCTTAAGGGCACACTTGGCCTGTAGACATCAGTTGTCCATATTTATTTTACATTTCTATGTTCACAATTTGATTCTTAATATTTGAAAAAATATTAAAAAATCATCTTGTTGATCCTTTTAGGAATCCATACTACACATCTAAAATATTTAGGAATGAGCATCAAATGGAGACTTCATGGGGCCCAGCATGTCAGAAATAACGCTATACAAAAAAGTATTATTTTTTTCTATTTTACAGGGTTGAAAGGCGACAAAGGAAAGAAGGGCGAAACTGGGGATCAAGGATATGCTGGTGTGAAAGGCATGGAAGGCCCTCGAGGCTCTCAGGGGTTAATAGGGCAAAGAGGTAAAGTTTTTATATCTTAGATATTACAAATAGCAAAGTTTATAACAAACAAGGTAAATACTATGAGTAAACAATGTGATACTTAAGCATTGAGAAGTTGCATACATACTCATGCTATTCCCTTTACAGTAAGCCATTTTATACTTAGTGCAGAAAAGACAAACAATGTCGAAGCATGAGATAAGAAAAACAAAAAATGGTTTAAACTAAAACAATTCAGTCTCCCTCTCTGTGGTTTTTAGCAATAGCAATAGCAGTTAGACTTATATACCGCTTCATAGGGCTTTCAGCCCTCTCTAAGCAGTTTACAGAGTCAGCATATTGCTCCCAACAATCTGGGTCCTCATTTTACCCACCTCGGAAGGATGGAAGGCTGAGTCAACCTTGAGCCGGTGAGATTTGAACAGCCGAACTGCAGAACTGCAGTCAGCTGAAGTAGCCTGCAGTGCTGCATTTAACCACTGCGCCACCTCGGCTCTGTTTATCCTTGCTTACCATCCTTGATTTTTCCTCATCCATACACGTGTGTTCTTCAAACTGTCTTTTCTTCTCTCCCTCTCTCTATGTCTCTCTTCCATCCATCCAGGTTTCCATCCCCCTTCCTGTTGGATGATCCATCTTCAGTAATATAATTATTTTAATTTGATTCTCAAGCATTATCTCTTTGACTGGACCACACCAATGTGCTGTTTCTAAACTCTTTTATTCAAACCATATTCATTCATGACTCCATCACTTTTACCACCATTACACCCTTCACCAATTTTCTCAAACTTACCATCATGCCTTTTAGATTTATACAGTAATAATTTTTCCACCATTATATGCAAGGTCTTATACCACATATTAAAAACAGATCTTTGTAAATAGATGCTCACCAGTGTGGTTCTGAATTGACCTCTCACTCCAAGTCACTTAACAAAAGAACTTGCTTAGATCACATTGTTTTATAATGTTGCACAATATTTTTCTGAAAAATTTATCCCAAGTTCTTTCATTTTTCACTGTGCATTACAGCATACATTGCAACTATAAAAACAAACTACACATTTCTACTTTTATGCATACCCACAACATCCAGCTAATACTAATTCATACTACCTGGGAAACATTTTGTTCCATCATTCAAACCTACACTTTCACTTTCATGAATACATTCATTTTTACCATTTATACTTCTTATATTCTAAACCACAATATGTCATAATTATCACCAGATAATAACAGCAATAGCACTTAGACTTTTATGCAGCCCCACAGAGCTTTGCAGCCCTCTCTGAGTGGTTTGCATATACAGCATATTGCCCCCAACAATCTGGGTTCTCATTTTATCAACTTCAGAATGATGGAAGGCTGAGTCAACCTTGAGCCCCATCAGGATTGAAATCCTATCTGTGGGCAGAGTCAGCCTGCAATACTGCAGTCTAATCAATGCGCCACCATGGCTCCTTAAATCCATAGTTGTCACCAGATAAATCTGCATATATAGAGTTATTCTGTCCATCAAGAATTCCACATGATGTTTTTTAGTCAGATAATGTCATCTAGATGACCTAGTTCGCTGAATGATCTATTGCCTGAATAACTGTTTGTATATATTTGCTTCCATGTTAAAACAGGCCAGAGAACCTGGCGGTTTTCTCTTACTGTTATAATACCAGAAACAGAAAGCAGCTGGCCCTCTACCCTTGCAAATCCCTTCACCAATTTAGCTTCGCAGTAAGAGAGGAGCAAACTCACCTATCCCCAATCCAGACTATCTCAAACTCCACACTGGCTCTATTTTAATATAAAGTAATAAGTGGCATAATACAATACATTTTGTACACAATCAGTTCTTAATTCTTAATGGTAATCTTGACTATGAAGAATTTCCAAGATATTGGAATTTGCCAGGAAATTGATGCAAAAATTATTTATTAAAGGCTTTTTATTCCAACCAAAATATTAAGTGTTGTAATTAATATTATATATAACATGTGAGATGTATCTCCCCAAAGTAATATTTATTGTGAGAAATTAAAACAACGGTTTGTTAATGAAAAACGCTAGGTTTTGTCTCATCAAACTTGCTTTTTTATTTCTTCTTTTCAATAAAATCACAGTGCATTTGAAAAAATCTAACAAGTTGTTGCCCAAACAAGAAAATTAAGTTAAAATAAAACAAGAGATCCAAATCCAGAGAATATATAATCAGATTTTTAGAGAGTGTCTGATTGTCCCATATAATATAGCAAAAGTTTTCTTTGCCTAAATTTAAAGGATATGGCTTGAATTTTAACAGAAGCCTTGCTTAGTTCAAGATGTTGTTTTGTTCTGTTATTTTCAATTATAATTCTCCTTTCAATTATAATCAAGAGCACCTTGCAGGCCCATAATCTAAATATAACAAATGTGGCATAACCTATTTCCCATTATATTGGTTTTCAGTATTAAAATAATAATCAATTTATTCTTGCAAAAATTGATACATTTTACCATTATTGGAGGAATACACTACTGCTTTAATGGATACATATTTATTTGTTCTGTAGGATTCCCAGGAAAGTTTGGGGAACAAGGTGAACCTGGAAATTCAGGTGTTCCTGGCTCTTCTGGTGAAAAAGGAAATGTTGGAAACATTGGTTTTCCAGGAAGAAAAGGTAAATTAAATTCTACCAATAGAATTGATATTAATATGCCGTAGGCTACATTCAGTGGCAGCTCTTTCTGTATTTCATCTGTTTAAAAAATACATCCAACCCTGTGGAATTGTTTTGGGAAGTCTATGAAAGGATGAGCTAGGTTTTAAGAATTGATTCCTTTGGTGAATTCCACAGCTTTATGTAAGGACCAGAACAGGAAATGTCAGAAGCAAAGAACCTGAAGTCTAGTAATAAGCGTCATCTTGACTGAAGTGCCAAACTGTCAGCGTTCCAAGTATCATGCAGAATTAAATCAGAGTCCAAGGCAAAACGATCCTTAAAGTTCCAATTTAATAAGTCATACATGTTAGCACATCTGTGGAAATCCCAATTCTGAAAATTTCCTGGGATTCCACCCAGTTGAAAGTTCATGCTCTTATCCCCACACCCATAAACCCATCACATGGTCCAATCTTCTTCGGCCATGCTGGCATCTCCACCCAGCTGGTTCCAGTCAGGTGCAGAGGTGCGGAGACAAAAGATGACCTTGGCTTCCAGAAAGGAATGACAACAACACATTCCACAAATCTACTCCTTTCTATTCCCCCCCTGCCAATTACTACACTAATGAAACAGCATAGTGAAATAATAGAAAGTATGGCAGGCCAAAGATCCTAAAAGGAACATAACTACAGTCCTTCTATTGAGATACCAGTAGCTCTCAGTCCATTAGGATACATGGGCAAGAGAAAGAGGTTTGAGAGTTGAATCTGGGCCTGCTGTAGCTGCTTTTCTTTGTTGTTAAGGGCTTTTTAAATATCTGTGATAATTTGCCTGTGAGTGTTCTTGTCAGACTTCTCCATATACAAAATTAAATTTATGCAACTAGCTTTTTCTTGCATTTTCCTGCACTTGGCTCAATAATGCGTGCTTCAGCTTCTGTTAACAATGGCATTTTAATAGCATAATGGCTATAACATTTGCCTAACCTACAAAATTTTATCAGTTTGAAACTCAGCAGCAATTTTAAAAGAAATCTGTATTATATTTTTCTTAAGTCTGTGAATAATATTGATTTTGCTGTACTTTTGGAAGGACTGCCTGGGATCAGAGGACTTCCTGGATTAGATGGTTTGCCAGGTTCTAAAGGCTTGTCGGGATCACCAGGTACGTTCCAGTTTTGAGATGGTCTGACATATATTATGAAACCTCACTTTTCTTATGAATAAGTGATATCCAACTTGAAATAAAAGGAACAACACTGCCCCCCCCCCAAAAAAGTATCAGGCTTCTAGCTATAGATCCAGCTTTCAAGGTGGCAAATTTGGATCTATAGACACTTGCGAAGTTTTATAGTTGTCATTAGCTTCATTAGTTTTCTCGGTAGCAAGGGGTGATTTTTACCAGCAGAAGCTATTGTTATAGTTTATATCAATAATCTTAGTGACTGATGTCCTAAAAATATTTCATTTTGATTACTGCAATGTGGGAAGCAGTCCAGAAGCTTCCAAGTACAAAGTGTGACAGCTGGAACACTCTGTAATGAGTGTTATGATTATATTGTACTGTTGGTACATCATTTTAATTATTTTCCATTTAATTTCTGAATTCAATTTAAAGTGCTAGTGTTAACCTGGAAAACTCTTTATTATTGGGGCCATAATATCTGAGAAAGCACTTCTAATTCAGCTCATATCTGAGAGTGCCATTCTAAGGTATTTGAACGTAAGCCTCTTTAGCAATAGAAACCTAGAAAGGTTAAATTACAAACTGGCTCTAGTGTTAGGCCAAAATTTTCTCCTTGAATCTTAGAATACTGTGTTTTCCCGAAAATACAACCTGTCCTGAAACTAAAGCCTTACCACATTTTTTGTATGGGCAAAAATATAAACCCACCCTGAAAATAAGCCCCTGGACAATTCCCCCCTCTGGCCAGAGCACCGCTCGCCGACCTAGCAATATCCCGAAGGCACCAATGAGGTGGGGGCAAAGGCGCTCGCATTGCTTGGTGCTTTCGGTGTACCGCTAGGTCGGTCAACGGCGCTGTGCCCAGCTGAAGAGGGGGGGTTGCCGGGCAGCTGCTTTCTTGCGAGCGGGCTCCCGAAGAGCCGGGCACAGCCTCAGGGTCGAATGGCTGTGTTGTGCTGTCACAGCAGCAACACAACAGCCATAAGGTGACAATGCTCGTGAGCAACCGCCCGGCAACCCCCCTTTCCAGTCGGGCACAGCACCGCTGACCGATCTAATGGTACCCGGAAGGCACCAAGCAATGTGAGCGCCTGTTTGCCGCCCTCCACCTCCCACGGCTCGGCGCCTTCAGAATGCCCCTAAGTGAGTGAATGGGGCTCTGCATGGCTGGAGAGGGAGGTTGCGCAAGCAGCTTTTCCACTTCCCGCTCGCGCAACTCGCATGCTCACGATGCCCTTGGCTAACTCTACAGTACCTGCAGACCCAGGGCATCTCTGCTGCTGGCACCACCCACCGCTTGGGGTTGTTTTCGTCTTTCAAAGCCGAAAGCATACTCTGGGAGTATGCTCTATGGTTGTGGGCTGCAGAGCGTACAACCATAGAGCGTATTCCCAGAGCAGCATCCGTCCTCCATTGCAGCTTCCAAAGCACAGAGGTAGGATACTGCTCTGGGAGTACGCTTTATGGTTGTACGCTACCATAGAGCATACTTCCAGAGTGGCACCCATCCTCCATGCTTTGAAAGCCGCAAAAAAAAAAAACCAAGCGGCGGGCGGCGCCAGCAGCGGAGATGCCCTGGCTCTGCAGGTACTGTAGAGTTAGCCAAGGGCATCGTGAGGCTGCAAGTCGCGCGAGTGGGGAGCGGAAAAGCCACTTGCTCAACCCCCCTCTTCAGCCATGCAGAGCCCCATTCACTCACCTAGGGGCATTCCAAAGGCGCCGAGCCACGGGAGGTAGAGGGCGGCGAACAGGCGCTCACGTTGCTTGGTGCCTTCCGGGTACCGCTAGATCGGTCAGCGGCATTGTGTCTGGCTGGAAAGGGGGGTTGCTGGGCAGCTGCTTGCGAGTGTGGTCACCTCTTGGCTGCTGTGTTGCTGCTGCGACAGCGCAACACAGCCATTCGACCCTGAGGTTGTGCCCGGCTCTTCGAGAGCCCGGTCGCAATGGAGCAGCCGTCCAGTAACCCAAAAACAACAAGCCTTCCCCTTTAATAAGCCCAAGGCCATATTTCGTGGGTCAAAAAAATATAAGACTGTCGTATTTTCGGGGAAACATGGTAGAATAGAACTGGAAGGGACCTTGGAAATCTTCTAGTCCAGCCCCATGCTCAAGCAGGAGACCTATACCATTTCAGACAAGTGGTTGTCCAATCTCTTTTTAAAAACCTCCAGTGATGGAGTGCCCATGATTTCTGAAGGCAAGCTGTTCCACCGGTTAATTGTCCTCAGTGTTAGGAAGTTTCTACTTAATTTCAGATTGCTTCTCTCTTTGATTAGTTTCCATCCATTGTTTCATGTCCTGCCCTCTGGTGCTTTGGAGAATAAATTGACCCCCTCCTCTTTGTGGCAATCTCTGAAATACTAGAATACTGCTATAATGTCCCCCCCTAGTCCTTCTTTTCTCTAAACTAACTAAACCCAAATCCTGCAACCATTCTTCACATGTTTTAGTCTCCAGGCCTTTAATCATCTTAGTTATTTTTAATGCAATATGTTTTTAATATGGGTTTTATTTGTGTTCCAGTGGATACTTTTGAGACTTTTTTGCTCTATATTGACTCACAAATTTCAAAATATGAAAACTCTCCATATTATTATGTCTCACATTTCTGTGGTTAGTATTTAAGACTTCTTCATTTAGAATCTGGATAATTAATATTGCCATATTTAGAAAAGTATTATGCTGAATATAGAAATTTCCATTTTTTTTCCACAACAGGTCCAGATGGGTATGGCTTATCAGGTTTTCCAGGTGTTTTGGGTGAGAAGGGTACAGCAGGAGACCCAAGCCCCATTGAAGGCAGCAGAGGACCTCCTGGTCAGAAGGGGCAAAGAGGGGATCCAGGTTAGTTTATTAGCCTCACAATTAATAAAATACTTTTGTTTTTTAAAGAAACAAAACATTTATCCTAAATTTCATGTCATAAAGTACAGTTGTACTAACATGGAAATCTGAACTTTTTTAATGAATATATTGCAAGTTTTACAGCTGCAAGAATCGTTTAGCTCATATTATATCCAGTTGTGCTCATATAAAGACTGCCCAGTTTATTTTTCTTTTCTTTTCTAAAACATCTGTGCATCTCACACAAGATTGAAATGGTTTGATTTTAATGACTCAAATTTGTATTTTCTAGAATTGAATATTGTACTTGCTCTTACTTCCCAGCAAACCTCATCTCACCTAAGAGTGTCAGACTGTATTCTTAAAGGCTTTTTGTTACAACATACAGCCATTTATTTTGGTATAGTAGGAAGGAATAATTCTTTTTTCACTTTATGCCTGACTGCTTGTCTTTCTGGCATAGCTGACTTTATCCATTTTCAGATGAAATATTTCAAAATGGCAAGGTTTTTTTCTTTAGTTATAATACATCTCCTAAACTTTTGACAATGTGTTTATTTTATTAACTAGTACAAGTAGTCCTCGCTTATAGCCATTTATTTAGGGATTATTTGAAGTTAATGACACCACTGAAAAAAAATGACTTCCTATTCCAGTTCTTGCACTTACATCTGTTGCAGCATCCCTGCAGTCACATTACAATTTGGGCCCTGGGCAAACAGCATGGATTTATGATGATTGCAACATCCTGGGATCACTTTCCTAAATAGCTTCCAGCAAGCAAACTCAATGGGGAAAGCTGGATTCACTTAACTGCATGTTTCACTTAACAGCTGTGGTGATTCGCTTAATCGTAGCAAAATCAGGTGCAACTCACTTAACAGCTGTCTTGCCTAGTAATGGAAATTCTAGTCTCAATTGTGCTTTTAAGTTGAGGATTACCGTGTTTTCCTGAAAATACGACCTGTCCTGAAACTAAAGCCTTGCCACATTTCGCGTGGGCAAAAATATAAGCGCACCCCCGAAAATAAACCCCCTGGACAACCCCCCCTCCGGCCAGGCAGAGCACCGCTCAGCGACATAGCAATATCCTGAAGATGCCAAGCCACAGGAGCTGGGGGGGAGAAAGGTGCTCACATTGCTTGCCGCCAGTGACGTGCGGTGAGGTTTATGGCTGGTGAGGCACTGACACAGTGGTGGGTTTCAAATTTTTTTAGACTTCTGGACTTCAACTCCCAGAATTCCACAGCCAGGCATGCTCAGTTCCGATTTAAAGAGACAACATTTGTTTTTCTCCTTTGCAAAAAAGTTTCCTTCATTATTTTTCTTCTCTCTCCCCCTCCTTCCTACCTCTCTCCCTCCCTCCCCCCTCTCTCAAATAGACACACGCACACAGAGAAGTTGGATTGGACTATCTCTCCTACCCCCTTCCCTCTCTCACTCACTCTCTCTCAAACAAACACAAACACAGAAGTTAGATTGAATATATTTTCCAATGGCTTGAAAGAAGCTCCTCTGCCATACCCCACCCCATTCCCCTGCTGCCTTCCCTGCTGTCTGGGTGGGAAATGCCTGAAATGCAATAAAGCCCACCCACCCACTCACCTCCTGCTTGCAGGCTGGGGTGAGAGAAGAGGCAGAGAAGCCGGATTGGAACTGATTCGAGCCTTTGATTGCAGGCGGAGCCACGTTGCCTTTTCAAACTTGTAATTAGTGAAGCTGGGCTTATATAGTTTTATCCAGGGGTGTGTCTGTGTGTGTATGTGTGTGTTTGAAAAGGCAACGTGGCTCTGCCTGCAATCAAACTACACTTGGGGAGGGATCTACACTTGAGGATGAAGTTTGAATTCCTCTCCCTCCCTCTGACCCACACGTACCTTTTCCAGCTGTTTCAGAGAGGATTTCAACTCTGCTCTTGCCTGCCATCATGAAAAGAAAAAAAAATGTAAAAGGAAAAAAGCAAGAGCTGAGGTCAGGCTGAGCTAGTTGCTGCCAGAGTCACCCTGGATGACTCTGCTTAACTGTTTAAAAAAGCCTCTAAAAATGTGTCCTCTACAGTAGGAGGCAGGAGAATGACATGGAGAGAGAGGAATTTTTCAGCTTTTAACCCTTGCTTAACTCTGCTTGAGTGATCATAAAACGCCTAAAGTCAGACTAGATGAGGCACATCGTTCTGCCTCCTCCTATAGAGGGCACTTTTTAGAGGCTTTTTTAAACAGTTAAGCAGAGTCATCCATGGTAACTCTGGCAGCAACTAGCTCAGCCTGACCTTAGCTCTTGCCTTTTTCCTTTTACATTTTCTTTTCTTTTCATGATGACAGTGGTGAGGCTCTGCCTCCCTTGCCTCCCCTGACTGCACGTCCCTGCTTGCCGCCTTCGGGATACTGCAAGTTGGGGAGTAGCGTTCTGCCTGGCCAGAGGGGGGAGCGTGGCAGCAGCAGCGGCTGTTGCAGGGAGAGCTGGGCCCGGATATGTTGAGGCTAGGAGGCATGCCTGCTGGGGGCAGAACAGGCGCTCGCGCAACCACCTTCTCCAGCTGGGCAGAGCTCCATGCACTGACCTAGCAGGTATCCCTAATGTGCCAAGCCATGGGAGCTGGGGAGCTGGCAGAGCGCCACATGGCTTGGCGCCTTAGGTCAGTGAATGGCGCTCCGCCCGGCTGGAGAGGGGGTTTGCCGGGTGGTTGCTTGTGAGCTTGGTCACCTCATGGCTGCTTCACCCCTGAGGTTGTGCCCGGCTCTTCGGGAGCCAGTTCACAAGGGAGCAGCTGCCCGGCAACCCCAAAACAATAAGTTCTCCCCTATAATAAGCCCAAGGCCATATTTTGTAAGTAAAATTATTCCTGGTGTATTTAAAGCTACCATTTTTTAAAAAAATATTGCTTTGTTTGACTGTTAACCATTAGAAATCTAATAATATTTCTTGTCTCTTCATGATCTATTCTCAAAATTCAGAAACTAAAAAAAAAATTTACAAGAGAAAATTCCCATCTGAAGTGCTACTTGGATGGGAAGGCACCTTCTGCCACTCTGAAGGCAGACTAAACAACCACCATGCCATTCCTGCCCTTCAGTCTCAACTTGCTGTAACAAAGACTAGTCTGGTAGAAGAGGGAATAATTCTCTTTGTATCATAAACCAGGTCTCCATGATAATATGCCAGGTTAGTTCTTCCATCCAGGAAAAAAAATGGATAAGTTCAGGTTGGGGATTTGCCTGCAATAAAGATTCTAATCTGGCCTATCTTGCTAATTCATTTACTGGTGTCTTCTGAAAATGAAAGCTGAACAAAAGTTTAAGGATGGTTTTTTCTCTGGCTTTGGTGTGAAGTATGATAGCAAGGAAAAGCGGCTGGAAATGGCCCTTCCCTCTTTCCCGTACAATAGCCAGATTGCAGCCTCCTTGAGATCTTGGGATAGGAAGAACTACTTGCCCTTCCTACTGTATTTACTAATCATTCTCCCAAATCTATCCTCAGAATGAATTTCCATTTCAGTTTAGATATCCAGTTCTTCTACCTTCTCTCTGGCATCATCCAGCTGTCTTTCAGTCCTTTATCCTCCCCCTTTTTTCAAAGCCTGCATCTACATTGTATCCAGGGGTTGGTTGCTGCCAGCTTTACTACTGGTTTGCAACTCGTGCATGTGCTGTTCAATGTAAATTGTTCTTCACGCATGCACAGAACAATTTACAGTGAACTGCAGACGTGCAGTCACTAAAAAGGGAACCAGTTTGGGGGCGTAGCAGGCCTTGGTTGCTGCCGGTTCTGCGATCCAGGCCTGAATTCCTCTACCGGTTTGGCCGAACTGATTGTATCTGATATTTGTTCCTTCATTTCTGACTGGCAGGATGGCGAGGTTCACCTGGTGCTCCTGGACCAGATGGAAGACCAGGATTTCCTGGAGTCTCCAATATAACTGGTATACCTGGCGATATGGGTTCACCTGGTTTTGATGGAGTACCAGGTAATGCAACACTACCATATATACAGTGGTGATGTATGAACTACAGTCCTATTCAAACACAACATGAAAATAGTTACAAAGTTCAGAAGATGAGATCATCCATTTTAAAAATTACTGGATATTACTTTGAGTCATTGTAACTATTTGGATTTGTTGCAAGTTTATTTAGCCTTTCTTCATCACAAAAACTAAATAGGCAAAATGGTAATCAATAATAATTAAATATAAATTCTGTAACTAAGGTTTAATCTATAAGTCATGGCAGGCCCTCTTTTCAGGTTAATTCACATAGGATTAGCAGTGTAATTATAGTTATAATCTATAGCTGATAAACTAGTATACTATCAATTAAAAAGCCTGATTAAAAAAACTTCTTAGAAAATGTTTTGTAGAGTGAGAAAATGTGGGAAGGTTACTTTAATAACATTCCAGGATTGAGGCAAGGCAACTGAACTCCAAAATGCATGCAAAATAGCAATTCAGAATTATGGCATGTAATTACAAAATTAATTAGAGACACTCAAATAGAACTTATTATACTAAGCCAAAAGTTTGGGTTTGGTTAGCAAGTTCAGTGAATGTAGCCTTCATAAACTATAAACTATGGTTTATGTTTTAGTATTATTTGTTAACCAGGCTGTTAGGGTTAGGGTCATCCAGTCATAATTTTTAAAATGTCTAATGAAATGATAAAAAGTAAACAAAATGACCTAGGAAATTAGTTAATCCGAGCTGTAGGGAAGGTAATTAATCTGAAGTGTTTCTTTCTGACCACTACCATAGTTACTTTTCCATACATACATAGGTTATGTTTAAATGATGCAATTGAAGCAGACCCCCATTAACCCATTACAGTAACTTAGCTTGGGTTACTGTGAGTGGGATATGATCAGGGCTGCTCCAAACAAGCAGCCCTCTTTGTCTGAATGCAAACTACTGGAAAGGTGGTTAGGAAGTTGTGGAAATAGTATAACCACCACCACCCCACCACCACCCTCCCCGCAACCCAATAGCTCATTATCATTGGGTATGAAATTAGAAACATTTTAACCATCCCTGTCCACCAATATAAAACAGTCAAGGGTAGTCAGGTTTGGTGTCACAAACTTTGCCCTTCAATGACCATTCTGAATTCTACTTAAATTTTGAAGGTTACCCTGGGCCTCCAGGGACTCCAGGCACAGCTGGCTCATCTGCCTTCAAAGGAGAACAGGGGCCAACAGGTGTGGCTGGAGAAGATGGTCTAAAAGGAATAAAAGGAGACCAGGGCCCAGATGGAAGACCTGGAATATCAGGCTTGCCTGGAGCAAAAGGTATGTGTCAGCATTCCAATTATCATGCAGAATTAAATCAGAGCTCAAGACATAACTTTCATCAAAGTTCCAATTTAATAAGACAGACACTTTGGCACATCTGTGGAATCCCAAATCTAAAAGCTTCCTGGAATTCCACCCAGTTGAAAGTTCATGTTCTTATCCCCACACCCATAAATCCATCACATGGTCCAATCTTCTTCGCCCATGCTGGTATTCCCACCCATCTAGTTCCGGTCAGATGCAGAGATGCAGAGACAAAAGATGACCTTGGGCTTCTAGAAAGGAATGACAACAACACATTCCACAATTCTACTCCTTTCTATTCCCCCTCCCAATTACTACACTAATGAAACAGCATAATGAAATAAAAGAGAGTGTGGCAGGCTAAAAAGGAATATAACTGCCGGCCTGACAGTATGATGGAGAAACTCATTGTGGAGACTATAAATTAGGTTATTTAGTCAGATGTTTAATAACCTATGCCTACAATTGTTTTGCCTTGAAGGATATAAAGGTGAACAAGGAGTCATGGGCTTCATTGGCCAAACAGGAATTTCTGGTGACTTTGGTCCCATAGGACCTAAAGGAGATAGAGGCCCCCCTGGTAAGTAGATTGATTCAGTATTCTAACTTCCACAAGAGCCGAGATGGCGCAGTAGTTAATTGCAGCACTGCAGGCTACTTCAGCTGACTGCAGTTCTGCAGTTCGGCTGTTCAAATCTCACCGGCTCAGGGTTGACTCAGCCTTCCATCCTTCCGAGGTGGGTAAAATGAGGACCCGGATTGTTGTTGGGGGCAATATGCTGACTCTGTAAACCGCTTAGAGAGGGCTGAAAGCCCTATGAAGTGGTATATAAGTCTAACTGCTATTGCTATTGCTATTGCTACATTTAAACTGACATTGATTCCACAGAGTTTTATCACAGCTTAATCCTTAATGTTTACAGTTTTAACAGCATTTTCAGTAATAATTTACATACCGTATATACTCGAGTATAAGCCGAGTTTTTCAGCCCACTTTTTGGGCTGAAAAAAGCCGCCTCGGCTTATACTCGAGTCTACAACTGGATCCGGCAGTGCTGTTGCCTGTTGGAGGAGGAGGAGGCGAACCAGCCTGCCATCGCCGGCCACCGCTAGCCCCGCCGCTCTTCCCGACCCCTTCCAAGCCCCACAGTCCAGCGGACGGAGCAGAAGCAGCCCCGGGGCTTCGCTGCCGCTCCCCGCATTTTCTGCACGGGGATCCCTTGGAGAGGGGATTCCAGCCTGCCATCGCCGGCCACTGCCAGCCCCGCCGCTCTTCCCACCCCCTTCCAAGCCCCACAGTCCAGCGGATGGAGCAGAAGCAGCCCCGGGGCTTCGCTGCTGCTCCCCGCATTTTCTGCACGGGGATCCCTTGGAGAGGGGATTCCAGCCTGCCATCGCCGGCCACTGCCAGCCCCGCTGCTCTTCCCACCCCCTTCCAAGCCCCACAGTCCAGCGGACGGAGCAGAAGCAGCCCCGGGGCTTCGCTGCCGCTCCCCGCATTTTCTGCACGGGGATCCCTTGGAGAGGGGATTCCAGCCTGCCATCGCCAGCCACCGCTAGCCCTGCCGCTCTTCCCACCCCCTTCCAAGCCCCACAGTCCAGCGGATGGAGCAGAAGCAGCCCCGGGGCTTCGCTGCCGCTCCCTGCATTTTCTGGACGGAATAAAATGAGGTGAAAAGAACCAAAAATGTGCCGTTTTCTCCCAAGGAATCCCTGTAACTCTGCTTCTCAGCCACCATTCCTTCCAGTTGGCAAAGGCATTCAGGATTTGGGGATGGAGGGGGGAGTGTCTTCCCATTCATTGGGGGGGAGTTGAAGACCACTGAACCAGATTAGGGAGTGTGCTAAAACAGGAGCCAGGGAACCTGAGAAAGGATCCGAAGTGGCATCTGTGAATAGGCCCAGGTGGGAAAAAGGTGCCCAGAACATCCAAGGAGTTTGGATTATTCTTTATACTATTGATGTTGTTTGTATATTTTTCTCATGGATTGCATCAGTGAGGTTTCTTCTTGGCGGGGCTGGTGGTGGCCGGCGATGGCAGGCTGGAATCCCCTCTCCAAGGGATCCCCGTGCAGAAAATGCGGGGAGCAGCAGCGAAGCCCCGGAGCTGCTTCTGCTCCATCCGCTGGACTGTGGGGCTTGGAAGGGGGTGGGAAGAGCGGCGGGGCTGGCAGTGGCCGGCGATGGCAGGCTGGAATCCCCTCTCCAAGGGATCCCCGTGCAGAAAATGCGGGGAGCAGCAGCGAAGCCCCGGAGCTGCTTCTGCTCCGTCCGCTGGACTGTGGGGCTTGGAAGGGGGTGGGAAGAGCGGCGGGGCTGGCGGTGGCCGGCGATGGCAGGCTGGTTCGCCTCCTCCTCCTCCAACAGCACTGCCGGATATCCGCCCAACGCTGCGGGGGCGCCAGCGGGAGCTTTGGCGGCTTCACCTCAGCCGCAGCGCTGGGCAGCAAATGTGCTGGTGCTGTTGGAGGAGGAGGAGGCGGCGGCAGCAATAGCACCTGAGGACAGGACAAGAAGCAATGGAAACTTGTCAGAAGGAGACTCAAGCTGGAAATAACAAGAAATCTGACAGTAAGAACAATTAAAATCCTAGGAAAATGTCCTTTCATGAAAAATTACTTTTTCAGTTAACTCTGCCTGACATTAGTTGGGCGAACAGAAATATTAGTTGGCCAATTCTAAAAGGGAGCACCAGAAAGAACTTAAAATATTTTTTAAGAGAGCTGGGTTTTTCATTTATATTATATGTATGAACAGAATTAACACAAATTGCAGATACCAATCAAACATAAAGAAAAAAAGGATGAAATAATGCTCATTTTTAAAAACTCAGTGAAAATAAAAACAATATACCAAGAAGGTGGCATACTGGTTGTGATTTGATCTCTTCGGGGGATCCCGGGGATCCCCTATACAAGTATTTTAATATTGCAGACTTGCAGTATTATAAGTCATACTGATATTATAGAACACTTTAATTAAGCGGGTCCCTTGAATAAACGTAACTTTGAGTTTCAAATAACACTGATTTTTTATTTTTGAAATTTACCGTAGCTGCTGCATTTCCCACCCTAGGCTTATACTCGAGTCAATAACTTTTCCAGCTTTTTGGGGTAAAATTGGGTGCCTCGGCTTATATTCGGGTCGGCTTATACTCGAGTATATACGGTACTCCTAAAATTGCACTGATCTGATGCCTCCTTCTCTTTGTTATAAGAGAGCACCTATTAGTAATATTTATAGTTGTAAGATATATAGAACATATTGGATCCTCTGTAGCTCATCAGACCTATTTATAGGACTGGCTTCCCATGAGTCAAGAGGCATTCTTTTCTCTCAGGCGATAGATTCATTAGAGTAGATGGGTGGTAAAACAAGGTAATTTGAATAAAAATGGAGCAGTTTGTGTATATAAACAACTGCTAACAACATAGGATGAATATTTAGTATCATTTGAGTTGGGCAGCTGTACGAATTTCTTAAATTGATTCATGTATTTATTTTAAAAATTACATGGGTGTTCAACTGGTGCAAGTAAAAAGATCTATCTGCAAAATCAATGATTTGTTTGGATTGTTAACTTCTAGGTTTTCAGGGGCCTCCAGGTTCCCCCGGATTGCCACCTTTACTTCCTAAACTGGTTGCTGAGCAAGGGACACCAGGCGCCCATGGAAAAATAGGCCCCCTGGGCACTGCAGGTGAAATGGGTCCTCATGGTCCCCCAGGAGATCCAGGTAGGAGGTTACTACCAAAAATAATGGTGTTTGTGGGTTATTTATTTCTGAAATAAAGACCGAATAATACTTATTTCAAAGCGATATTTGAGGCACCTGAAAATATTGAGGCTGATTAAATTGTTTTTTTTTATTTAAAAATTTTATTTTTGAATAAACACAGACAAAACACAGAAAGAAAACCCACAAAACCATCTTCCATTACAAATTGCAGAAAG
Organism: Thamnophis elegans; assembly: GCF_009769535.1. Lineage (NCBI taxonomy): Eukaryota > Metazoa > Chordata > Lepidosauria > Squamata > Natricidae > Thamnophis > Thamnophis elegans. The sequence goes on along the minus strand of NC_045543.1, from coordinate 32,569,353 downwards.
TGTGTCGATTGGTTACAAAAGCTTCCGTACATCCCTTCCACAGTTGTCATCTACAATTCATGTCAAATCATATATTTTACATCAAATATATTTATATATATTACTGTGATCATACTTCAACCTTCATTTGACTGTAATCGTTTTTACGTCCTTTTATCTAAAATATTCCATTTAAAGCAAAACCACATAATGGCATTCCATTAGCTCTTCCCAATATCATCCAGTAACATTACATCTTTATAACATGTTCTAAATAAAAATTGGTTATATTTAATAACAGAGTTTCTAAACCTCCTTTCGTAGTTACCATTTGCAATTTATATCAAATTTCCTCTTATCAAACCAATGCATATATATACATTATTATCATTATCAATCATTTATTTAACTATATCCATTATCACTTCATTTTTTTTATCTAATGTTCTAAATTTATCTAAATTTGACTTAATTTTTTATTATAAGCTTTTATACATAACAGAGTTTCTAAACCTCCTTTCATAGTCACCATTTGCAATTTATATCAAATTTCCTTTTATCAAACCAATACATATGTATACATTATTATCATTATCAATCATTTATTTAACTATATCCATTCTCACTTCATTTTTTACATAATGCTCTAAATTTAACTAAGTTTAGCTTAATTTTTATAATAAGCTTTCATATATCAACCTGTGTCTTTCCAGTAATAGTGCAATCTTATGTCTCTTGACATTTGTGGCATTAGTATTCTGGTTAATTCCTTAGTAAATTTTGTATAGACTTCTCACGATTTATTGCTTGTTGCATATCTTGTATAAACTCGAAACCCTCCATCTGCTTCTTCAATCACCTTATCTTTGGTTATCACTAGTGCTTCTACCAAGATTTTCTCGTTCCATAAATTCTTCTCTCCTCTCTTCTTCTATGCCTTGAAATCTGGGGTAAAGCTCCAGTCCATCTTTCTCCCCTTTCCCTATTCCACTCTTTCCATTTCCAACTACGCTCAGTTCACTGTCGTTATCAACAATTTTTTATCTCTTTGTTTATTTTTTCCTTCAGTTTTTAGAGCTCTGACCTCCACTTTCTTCATTTGATGAACATCCTAAATTTTTCCATAATATTTTACTGTTCCATAATCTATGATCTCCAAACTCCTCTCAATTTTCTCTGTTACTTCTAATAATTTTTGAATTTCAAACATAATCTTTTGCAATGTTAAGGTTTCTTTTTCATGTTGCGCCATTCTTCCAACTTGTAAACACTGCCTCTCTGGCATTCAAAACTTTTTATTATGTTTAAAGCAAGTTCATTTATAATATTTCAAGACAAGGCTTTGTTTTCATTCCACTCCAGCTGCCAATGATGTTCCCGAAGAGCACCTGTATAAACAACCCATGCTCTTCTCACTATCACTCTCTGTAAACAAGCTGAAGAACCTTGAAATACAAAGTCAAATGATCAAAAAGACAAAAAAGGACAATATTTCCAAGATGCAAGCCTCCAGCCTCCAAGTGGTAGTGTTACTTCCTTTCCCTCTGTTCTTACAACCCTCTTTGTATTCCTTTTATATCTTCTTTATATTCCGGGCTTAAAGAAAACAAAAATTCTAAGTGGAGCAAAAAAAGAAAGAAAAAAGACCATGCAATCCAGCATTATAAAAATAAAGAAAAAGATTTTAATCCATAGGTAAAAGAAAGAATATAAAAAGTAGAAGAAGAAAAACTAATCCATTCAATTTAAGGAATAGGAAAGATTTGCGGAAGTTCCATCCATAAAGGAGAAAAAAAAGGATAACAAACTGTCTAAAGCGGCTTAATTTCACCGCTTATTCTCTTCTGTTTTCAAATTTAATTTAGCTTTCATTTTTTTTGAGTAGACTCTTTTATAACAAAAGGATTTCTTCACCACATGGACACACTTTCTCTTTCCGTTTTCCTCCCATTCCGGAGCTATCCCAACTTCAGGAGCTTCAATGGCTGCGCTTCTGTTGCTGGCAAACAGATATTCTCCTGGATCAATCAGGGACTTTCCGGTGTCCCTGAGATCAGTAGGACGTACTCTTCCCTATCACCATCTCTCCGGGACAGTTTAGGTCCAAAAGGACCGTCCAGCAGCAAAAGTATCGACTGCGATCTTGGAGCTCCAAGATCGCACATCGTGTCGTCGCGACGTCAGCATCCCCTCCAAGGCTGATTAAATTGTTATGTATCAGTTTGTCAGCACACAAACAAACATTGGTACTTTCTTGGTCAGTGGCTTTGGCAGATTTATCTGAAAATGCTACAGGGATTTAATGCTTTACTAGTACATTTCATATCTATCCCTGCTGCACTGACTTTACAAGCACATCTTATAGAGTAAACAAAAAAGACATTTTTGTTTAAGGCAATATGGGCTCTCACTGTGTTTTCCTTCAGAAAAGGTCCAGTTCTTTTGGTGCAGAAATTTAATGTTATTTGGTAGAAAAATATAAAGCTTCGGCAACACAGCTCCTGTTCTGTCGCAGCCCTCCTGCCCTTCCCTGCTCCTGCCCTATAAATTGTCCTGCTTTAGATGAAATCTCCAGATAATTCTGTTCTCATTCAGAAATGATCATCCACAGTATGCTGGTCATGAAATGTCTCATATATTTAATTTTACTGCTGAGGGACTGCTTTAGTTTTCCCTCATAGGATCTTATTTATTTTTTTAAACAATTTTTATTTGTTTTTAAACAAAGACAAACAAACATAAAAAACCCATCTTCCATTACAAATTGTAGAAAGTGTGTCGGTTACAGTATTTCCATGCATCTCTTCCATAGTCACCATCTGCTTTTCATATCAAATTGCATATTTTAAATTCACCTATATTCATGTATATCACAATTATTATATCTCAACCTTAATTTGACTATAATTGTTTTTACATCCTTTTATATATAATATTCAAAATCTAGACTAGGATTATATAATAACATTCCATTAGATCATCCTAAAATCATCCAATCACAATACATCTTTATAACACATTCTAGATAAAGCTTTTAAACCTCCTTTCATAATCTCCATATATTGTTTATATAAAATTTCATATTAGCAAACTGATATATATATATGTATTGTTATCATTATTAATCATTATTTACCTATAGCTATTGTCACTTCATTTTATACATACTACTAGTAAACTAAATTTAGCTTAATTTTTATTATACATTTTCATTGCATCAACCTGTATCTCTCCAGCAATAGTACGGTCTTATATCTCTTGCCATTTGCAGCATTAATCTTCTAGTTACTTTCTTAATAAATCTTATATAAACCTCCCTTGGCAACATGCTGTTCCTTTCGTATCTCACAAAAGCTTGAAACCCAATATCTGCTCTTTCCATCAGCTTATCTTTGGTTATCACTAGTGCTTCTATCAAGATTTCTCTCCTTATCTCCGTCAATTTTTCTCTCTTTTCTTCTTCTGTGCTTTGAAGTCTGGGGTAGAGTTCCAATCCATCCATCTCCCCTTTCCATATTCCGCTCTTGCCATTACCAACCACGCTCACTTTGTTGTCAGTATCCACAGTTTTCTTATCTCTTTGCTCATTTTTTCCTTCCATCTTTTGAACTGTCCTCTGCTTTCTTCATCTGGTAAACATCCTCAGTTTCTCCATCTGATTTTTCTGTTTTGTATTCCATATTCTCCAAACTCTTTTCAATTCTCTCTGTCACAACTAATAGATTTTGAATTTCAAACATAATCATTTTCAATGTTACAGTTTCTTTTTCCTGCTGAGCCATTCTTTCAATTTTGCAGATACTGACACTATAGAGTTCAAGGTATTTTAATAAACTCCAAACAGGTTCATTTATTATCTTTCAAGTCAAAAAGTTGTCCTCTCTCCAAAAGCTAGTGATAGAACTTCCAAAAGGCACCTGTATAAACAACTTGTGCACTTCCTACTATCACTGTCAGTAAATGAGCTGAAAGAACCTTGAATCTCAAATGATCAAAGAGAAAGAAGAAAAAACAATGCATCCAGCCTCCAGCCTCTAAGTGGCAGCGTAACTGCTTTTCCTCCTGTTGTTACAACCCTCTTTAATCCTTCTTATTTTCTTCTTTATATTCCAAGCTTAAGAAAGAAAAAATCCTCAAATGGAGATCAAAAACAATTGAATCAATCAAATCAAGCATTATATTTTAAAAAGGAGAATTTTAATCCATAGGTACAAGCAAAAGAGAAAAAAGAAGAAGAAAAAATTAATCCATTCAGTTTAAAAAATAGGGAGCCCCTGCAAAAGTTCCATCCATGAAAAAAAAAGAAATTAGAAACTGGATAACACACTAAGTTCAATGCAGATCAATCTTGCCGCCTAAAGTCTTTTGTCTTCAATCTTAACTTAATTTTTTTTCTTGGGTAGTCTCTTCCTCTAATAATAAAATTCAACACAATTTCTCTTTCCGCTTTCTTCCCGTTTCGGAGCTGTCCCAACTTCAGCAGCTTCATTAGCTGCATTTCTGTTGCCAGGAAAAAAAACTATTCCCTTCTCAATCACCATCTCTGCGGGATGGTTTAGGTCCGAATGGACCGTCCAGCAGCAGGAATTCAACTGTGATCTCAGAGCACCAAGATTGCACATTGTGCCGTCGCGACGTCAGCTCTATTCTCCCTCATAGGATCTTATTAATAGCTTTGCTATACAAAGCAGCATGATTTATCTGTGAGCAACATACATCTTCCATTATTTAAAGATCTTGAGTGGATTTAATAATTATTACCATAGCAACTATGTAATAAAATGTCATAGCCAATTATTCTGTTTTATAACCTTACTTTTAAGGTTTTAGAGGCCCCATAGGTAAACCAGGAGCACAAGGAGGAGGAGGTATACCTGCATCTCCAGGCTTCAGAGGTGATCAAGGAGGAGAAGGCCTGCACGGCCCAGCAGGCTTTGAAGGTAAATCCTAAAGTTCTTCTCTTTTTTTGTATCTTAGACAGTTCATCTAATTGAAGGTTTAATTCTGCATCCAATCTATTCATATATATTTTCCCCAGTTAAATAAATGAAGGATAGCAACTGCAGTAGGTCAGTTGAATGTGTGTACATGTAAATGTGAACCAAAATAATCTAAAGAAAAAAATATAGGGTTGTTTTTTTAAGATAAGGCACCTAAGCAGCCATTATTTGAAAGATGCATAAGAGGGCATAAATTTAGAATAGACATCCCATGCCTTTCTCACGCAAGAAGTAATTCAGATGGTGTTTACCTACTTTTTTTAATAATATGTTTATTAAAATTGATTTTTAAATAAATAGTTAAGTATTATTGGAAAAAAATGATATCATAGTCTGATATTTTGCTTCATGTGAGCTTATCAGTTTTTTAAATTACTATTATTAAAAGAGTGTTAAAATAAACCTTTCAGACGGAATAGTGAGCCTGGCAGATCCTACTGAAGTTACCTATAGAAGTTGCCTGCTTTTATATAACAACTTGGTATCTAACCGAACTTTTTGTTGGAATTTTTAACTTTTAAGCATGGTATGCAAATAATATCTAAGGGTTGCAGAAATGAAGAGGATGGTTCATCCCATAGTAGAGCTTCAGCTTTCCCAGATATTCAGGAGTATGTATTTATGAGTACTACTGCATGCCGAATGCTGTCAACCCCAAAGACTGCCTGCACACTATAGTCAGTGCAAAAGGAGCAATGTCAACCTGCAGTTCCTTCCAACAACCACATATTTTTCCCTCCACAGCATCTCTGCGTTTGCTATTATTTTAAGGACCTTCCTTTATCCTTTGGAGACTAGCATAGAGAGATGGATGTATAATGCCCATGGATATAACATGCTTCGGTCACCCTTCTTAGTGCTTAATAACACACCTGGCATGGTCTGATCATTTAAATGTATTATTTGAACAAAATACATGAAACAGATGTTGGAATGCTACAAAGCACATTGCACAATACGAGCCTTTTGGCATTTCTAGGAATGCCATAAAAGTCCCATTGGGTGGGAGGGATCTTCTAGGAAAAGGGCTAACTTCCTTGTACAAATGGGAGCTTTGTAACCTCATGCTCTGAGGACTCCAAATGGATTCGCAGCCAGAAAAAGAGACCTTGTTATTTTCAAATTGCAGAGTATCTTTTGGCATTGGAGAAGTACCTTTTGGTAACTGCTATACAATACCAGAATCAGCGCAAATAAATTCAGTTGAACAGCTCTAGATTCTTTTCTACTTATACTAGAGTTTTCAATAGTAAATAAAGTTGCCATGATTTTCTTAGACTGTGTGTGGCAATACCTTTAAAAGCAACATCCTGCCTTTATATTTATAGGTGCAGCAGGTGTTCCTGGTACTCCTGGACTGCAAGGTATGCCAGGCCGCAGTGTTAACATAGGTTATCTTCTTGTGAAGCACAGCCAATCTGCTGAAGAGCCAATGTGTCCAGAGGGCATGAACCAACTTTGGAGCGGCTACAGTTTATTGTACTTTGAAGGACAAGACAAAGCTCATAACCAGGATCTCGGTATGCATTTTAGCTGCTTAATAAATAATAAAATGTATTTTTTTTAAAAAAATAGCATTTCAATAAACAAACAAACAAACAGAATAGCTATTTATTGTCAGATAACATAATAGAAATGGTGTACCAGATTGGTACCAGGGTTTTACAATGACATAAACTCATTACAGATCATTTCAGCAGATGCATGGATTATTATCTTGAAAGAAGAGTATTTCTACCAGTATTGGCTGGGCCAATATTAAACATCTGACAGGCAAACAGAAAAAGAAAGAAATGTAAAATGCTCCAAAAGTGATAGTGTCCATTTATAACATAGTTCTTGAACATGAGGCAAAAACTCATGCAAGTAATTGAAGAAATCTACATGGGCTTGTTTCAGACTTGCAATCAGGTCTTCTGGAGGATACTGCTGACTGTCTCAAAATAATGTACCAGCAAAATCCATGCAAAGACTGACAACTATTATCAGTGCTATCACTATTATAGCATTACTGTCATCATACTACTTATTGTTACTGTACTTCAACATAGAACATAAAATCATAGGGCTGGAAGGGACGCTGGAGGTTTTGTAGTCCAACCCTTTAATCCCTGATCCTTCTTTTTGATAGGCTAGATATACCTAGCTCTCTCAACTGTTTATCATATGATTTAGCCTCCAGACCCTTTGTCATCTTTGTTGCTCTTCTCTCCACACTTTCTAAGGTCTCAGAATCTGTTATGCATCATGGTGACCAGAACTGCATGCCATAAGTGTAGCCCCACTAGTGCTGTATAAAGCGGCATTATTGCTACTGAGGATCTGGATACTATTCCTCTGTTCATGTAGCGCAGGACTGCATTGGCTTTTTCGGCAATTGCAGCACATTGCTGGCTCATACTTAAGTGGTGATTCACTAGAACTTTAGATCTTTTTCACTTGTTGAGCCAGGTACCATCTATTTTGTACTTATGTGTTTGGTTTTCCCTGCCTAAGTGTAGAACCTTACTGCAAATTAATACTAGAGAAATGAAAGGAAAATATCCTGGGGGTAAAAGCATTCTGGCACTTCACTAAGTTCTCAAATACATTAACATTTCCCCTTTCCAATCTTTCACAGGAAAGTTTCTGAAATATTTCAGAAGTACCTGCTAGTTTGGAAGAGCCTTTATTGTTTTAAACTTCCAGAGCAAACTATACTTGGAGACACATTGGTGATTATTCTCTGTGTTTATTCTTGTAGGCCTGGCTGGGTCATGTTTGGCTCGATTCAGCACTATGCCTTTCCTTTACTGCAATCCAGGGGATGTCTGCTACTATGCAAGTCGTAATGATAAATCCTACTGGCTCTCAACCACAGCCTCTCTTCCAATGATGCCTGTGGTAGAAGAAGAAATCAGACCTTATATCAGTCGCTGTTCTGTCTGTGAAGCTCCTGCTCTTGCCATTGCTATTCACAGTCAAGATATTACTATTCCTCACTGTCCTGAAGGATGGCGCAGTTTATGGATTGGGTATTCTTTCCTTATGGTATGTGCTTCTTTTGCTGATTGGGGTACAAATTCAGAATGCTTTTAAAATTATCTCCTGTTTTATGTAAGGTTATTCATTTATTTATGGTGGTTGCCCAACTCACAAAATTGCAAATCTGTCCGACTAACATGGGATTAAAAGTAAGAACAAAAAGAAACCAACAACAATAGAAACAACCCCCAAGAGGTGGATATTTATGGCTCTGATAAGCAGGCCTGTAGCCATTTGTCATGCCTAAAACCACTTGACGGTTCTTCCAAGCTGACTTTATTGTTTCACCCCTATAGATGAAATGTCACCAGACTGAGGACTCTACTGTCTGCAACTACAATATACTATTATATTAGGGAGAACCCATCTTCATTCCTCTTTCTTTCACATATAGCAGCATCTAAAAGGAGATGCCTCTTACTTCCTTGGAATACACTATCTAGGAGCTGGGAATCCACCTCCTCAGTACATTACATCAATTCATCCTCTTTCATATACAGAGGCTAGATTTACAGTTTTCTTTATCATGGTTTACAGATAGTCCTCAACTTACAACCACAATTGAACCCAAAATGTATGTTGCTAAGTGAGAAATTTGTTAAGTGAGTTTTGCCCCATTTTATAACTTTTCTTGCCACATTTGTTACGTGAATCAGTACAGTTCTTAAATTAGTAAGTTTTTAAGAGAATCTGGTTTCCCCATTGACTTTGTCAGAAGGTTGCAGGTGACCCTGGGACACGGCAACTGTTATAAACATGAGTCAGTTGTCAAGCATCCAAATGTAAACAACATGACCATGGGGATGCTGCAATGGTTGTGTGAAAAATAGTCATAAGTCACTTTTTTCAGGGCTGTTGTAACTTCGCATGATCACTAAGTGAGCTGTTGTAAGTCAAGGACTACCTGTATTGTCTACAGATAACCAGGTTCACACTTAAGTTCTAACTTATGGTTTAGGGCAGTGATGGCGAACCTTTTAGACATCGAGTGCCCAAACTGCGCACATGCACATGCCCAAACTGAAAGGTGTGCATGCGCATGCGCAGCAGAGACCTGAAGACCAGCTGGCCGGTGGGAGGCAGGGCGTCCCAACACCAGCAGCACAGCAGATCAAGATCTTTTTCTTTCATGAGCTTGTTTCATCATTTGCAGGAAACAGAAGCTCACAAAAGAAATGCCACAGAGATCTAACCTGGGGCGATGGCACACGTGCCAGCAGAGGGGGCTCTGTGTGCCACCTCTGGAACACGTGCCATAGGCTCACTATCTAGGGTCAGGGTTAGAATTGCATGTCATGCTAAATCATGAATTGCACAAATCACTTTTCTCTCTTCTTGCTTCCCGTACCATATAGCTTTTTACTATAAATGCCCTTCTGTTTTCTTCCACCTGGAGATTTAACCCTTCCCATCTCAGTGACAAAGCCTCTTTCAAACGTAACAAGTTGATATTTTTCAAAAGCTTTCATTGATACCTAAGGGTTTAAAAATAAAGAGACTATATAGGGCAAGTATGAAGTCCATAAATTTATGATCCTACTTAATTTTCTGTTTATTTTTCTGGTTATTTATTCACCCTTTTAAGAAGTAAAAATATTGGCACAATAACATCAGAGTTCCAAGCATTTAGATTACATTTGAAAAACATACAAGTCCATAATTTTGCCATATTAATTTATTAAAACATATATATATTAAATATTTAAGGTATGAGCATTTCAATTACATTCATTCATTTATTCATTCCTTCAATTTCCATAGCCGCCCATCTCAATGTTGTAGTTGATTATCTTTTTGATCATACAAGGGCTTATTCAGATATAATTTCAGACAGCATAATAAATTACACTCCCTACATTTGACTGCATTAGTTTCAGAAAACAGAAAGTCTGACATGAAGAAAAGAGCTGCCTAGAATGGATCTCTGAACAGATCTCTGTATTTTCCCACAATGACTTTCAGTTCATAAATCTAGTGCATTAAGCTCTTGTTCAACACCAGTCAGATAAACAAGTGAAATTACAATGGCCATTACAGACAATAGCTTCTCTGTGTTTTAACTCTGAAATGATAGATGTTAAAAGAAACAGTATTAGTGGACCAGAGGTGGGTTCCTACCAGTTCGCACCAGTTCGGTAGAACCAGTTCTTCAAATCTACCGAACCAGTTAGAAGAGGTTCCACCAGTGGACCCGGAAAGCAGGCCACACCTACAGAAGAGGTTCCAAAATTTTTTGAAACCCACCACTGACAGACACACACACACACACAGACTCACACAGAGAAAGAGAAAGAAAGGAAGAAAGAAAAAAGGAAGAAAAGAAAAAGTGAGAGATGAAAGAAAAAAAGTAAAAAGGGACAGAGAGACAAAAGGGAGAGAGAGAGAGCGAGCACATGGCCGGCAAGCCACTCCCACCAGGTCACATGGCCGGCAAGCCACTCCCACAAAGGAGGCCATACCCACAGAGTAGGTTTGAAAAAAATTTTGAAACCCACCACTGTAATGGACAATACTGGGCATATGGAACCTTTGTTACCCCACACTTGAAGTATATCCCTCCTTCCCTGAGAGGAAAGCTAGCATATTAAAAGTCTCCTCCTGTTTTTATGATCACCACTACCTGTAATGTGCTTTTTGTATTATATTTGAATTGTTGTCATCTGGTTTCTTCTAGCACACTGCAGCTGGTGCCGAAGGAGGAGGGCAGTCACTGGTTTCTCCAGGTAGCTGCCTAGAAGACTTCAGAGCCACACCATTCATTGAATGCAATGGTGCTCGGGGGACCTGCCACTACTTTGCAAACAAATACAGTTTTTGGCTTACCACCATTGACAATCAATTTCAACATTCACCACCTCCAGATACACTCAAGGCTGGACTCATCCGAACACATATAAGCAGATGCCAAGTGTGTATGAAAAATTTGTAAAACAAACAACCCCCTCCCTTCCAAAAAAGAAATGTCACTTCAAAGTGGCATGGATTAGATTTTGTTGGTGCTTATTTAACTTATTACCTCATCATTTGAACACCATTGTTATCTGGAAGAACAAACACTGCAAGTACATATAACCAAACAATTGTTCAGCCTTTGTTCATGTTATTGTGAGTTTGCTTTTATATGCTGCAAATAATACAGTCTGTTATGGGAATAAAACAATAGACAATGTTTCATTATTAAATACACTTGCTGTCATTTAAATCTGATTTACTGTCAAATGATATTTATCTTTTTTTCAATGTATTACTGAACACTACTAATTCTTAGTCATTGAGTATTAAATAAACATTTAAACACAAATGCAAACTATGTTGGAATTTAGGATTTTAAACTGTATTTGGCAAACTCATATTGTTAAAATGAAAATGACATTTCAACATCCTCAAAACAGTGAAAAATAAGCTGTATGCTTGCTCTAAGCGAGTTCTGTTTTAGCTGAGTTGTTTGGTTACAAATACAACAGAACAGCAATGTTTTATGGCTGCATGGAATATATTTTTGTTATATTTCAAGGCCTTTATTTTTATACAGTTACTTTAGTAAACATCCTGTTGCTATTAGTGCCTAATTTCAAAAGTCTGCAGAGAATGAACAATAAGCTTTATTTATGTGTCACTTGACTTTTTTTGAATGCAATCTACTATTATTCTATGCAATATCCTCAATGGATAGACATAGCCCATTAGACCAGAATTCATTTAATATTACTTTAGTACGGCTTGTAGATAAATAATCTATGGCCTTTTAGATGTTGATATTCTACCTGAGTTGATGAGAAATTGTGGTTTGGAATCCATATCTGAAGGTACTTTGCCTATTTAGGCAAATAGTACTTCGGCTAATTCTCTTCAATCATTACTGGGTATCACAGAATCTGTCATAATAATCTCATAATTTAAGGAATAGCACAAAAGGAAGGTGTTTAGAAAACTGTGCCTTGCAGCAATTGTAATTAAAGCTACAGTCAAGAACCACTCCCCTAGAGAGTACCATTTAGTAAGATTTGTGAGTGCCCATCCATACTTAGGAATGTGACATTTGTCAGTCTTCCCAATATAAGGATGATAAGAGAGACTCAATTAGTATCATATTCTTGGGAGGGAAGTGAGTGACGGAAAAGACATCTCTGCACAGAAGGAATTAGGACTGTGCCTGGGAAAGTGAAAAACACACTTTTCTCATAGCAGTGTAATACCAAAGCTGTGATTATGTGCATACTTAACCGTACAAATGAAGCTTGACTGGCTTCCAAGTAAACATGCATAAAATTGTTGAGTAAATCAGATTCTATCCCCAATTCCTTCACCAGTATGGATAAGCAAATGAAAAGGAGGCAGAATCTCAATGCGACAAGTGGCAACAACCCTCTTTGGGTGGCAGGAATAGGGCAGCTGCCCAGACTAATCTGTAATTGGGCACTTGGGACTTCCCACTGCTCCCCAGAGTGTTTCCTTCCCAAATCAAATCCTGAATAAGAAATGCTCAAATTTCCTTTCATGTGTTTCTCCTTTGTACTAAGGATCACAGTGTTTTATTTTGTGTGACAAATAAAAGTATCGTTTTCTTACTGAATTGGTACAGGTTTTATAAGACATAACTTAAATCCTAAAAAAAGAAAAATAATCCCATGTAAAGAAACAACCCATATATGAAGTGACTTGAAGGGGACAGGACAAGAGAATCCATGGAGCTCTTATTTAAAAAGCCCTGGCATTCCCAATGTCACTGTCTAGTAAACTGTAGCAGCACAGAGGTTGCAATGGAAATGTGCATATCTAAAGCATCACCTTTAGATGCAGAGCATGTAATCACACATTCAAATCAATTTAAATTCTTCATATTTAAGGAAATTCTGTGGATCTATTTCTTACATATCTGACAAAGACTGAAAAAGTTTCAGAATTAGAAGAGCACTATGGGGATTTAGAGGCCCAATGATTTTTTTATGGATTTTTTATGGATTTCCAGGCTCATTTCTCATTTACTATTAAAATCTATTTCCTCCAAGGATGAATTCAGCACTGCTATTTCCTGCCAGAACTCAGTCCTAAAATAAATACCATAATAATGTACCATATTTGGGATTCAGACACAAAATATATAATCCAGGCATACTTTAGTCTATAATCTCTAGTTTTATCAATTATTGTCACAAAAGTAATTAGTAAATTTTATTGCAAATATAAATAGTTTAAAAAATAGACAGAGGTAAAGAGCTGTTTTGTGTCAATAGATTGATCAGCTTCATAGTAACTTCTTTTACATTCAGAAAATGTGGAGATAACTGCAGATCTTTAGAAAAAGTAATCTAACAAGAAAAAAATTAAGTTGATATTTTTATATAATTCCCCAACAACAGCATTGAAAAATCACTACTATCACCAATACATTGTCATCACTGATTACAACCAAAGTATTAAAATAATTTTGATTCTCTAACAATCAAGTTCCTGTTATATTGCAATCATCTCCATAACAAAACACATCTATTTTCTTCCCTGTCCTCACCCACTTTTACAAATTAAATGTTCCCCCTAGCCATGTACTCACATCCACTTTTATGACTGTTAATTATTCATAATTTAACAAAAATATGTTTAAATAATTTCACCAGAATCTGATCTACTAATAACCCAAAGTATCCACTCTTACTGATTTAGAACATAAATAACTCATCAAGCCCCTGGAATTTCAAAGATTGAAGCTAATAGTACAATTATAAACATTATTAGTTCCAATACCACCAATTCACCCTTGAGTTCAGATTAACCTAAAACTGCAGACTACTTTGTGAATTCCTTTGGGTGCATTTTGTTATAGGAGAAATGGGGAATAAATTTTTGCCTAACAAATGTCTGGCCTATATTGATTGAGACTCTATATTGACAGTGATCCAATCCCATTCTATTAATCTGACTTCCTTTTTTGGTCTGGCTCCGGTGGCCCACAACCATGCAATTAATGAGGAGGGAGAAAAGAAAAGAATTAGTTATTATTTTGCTGAAAAAATATGGTGTGAAATGGCTGATCAACAGCTATCTCCTTCCTGAAATCTATTTCTTCATTTATAAATTCCTCTACATAGTGAATGCCTCATATCAAAAGCTTCTTGCCAAAACAAATACTAAAGATTCATGTGTAAAACAGCATATAGTATCATAAATTTAATGCAGGGGGCAAAAAAATCACAGTGGACTTTAAAAGCTTTCAATAATTGACTCCAAGCTCCCCTTCACTGAAGTTTCTTTCTCATTACATCATTTACAGTAATTGTTACAAAAATTCATTTTTATAGAAGATGCAGTTTGTCTGGTTGCCCTTGTTATTTTTGCATTGTCTTCATTCAACATTTCTCTTTGCAGTATTGTAACACTTTTGCATTGTTGTAAAACTTTTTCTGCATTGTCCTTCAATTGGTGTAAAAATGCATTCAGAGTTATCTGCAGCATGCAGTGTGTGTGTTTTTAGCAGTCTTGCAGTTATTTAAGTCTACTGTTTGTGGCAAGCCTTCAGCTTTTTGTTGCAAAATTACCGGTAGTATCATTTCAAATACATTTTCAAAAAGATGGTCCACATTATAACCAGTTTTTGCACTAGTTTCAAAACACATTTTTTCTGCTGCTGGAGCATTTACCTCATCCAACATTTTATACTTGAGGATTTTCCTATAAAATGCGGCAGCATCATTCATATGGACTTGTTTTTTCACCTTTGTAGAAATGGAACTGTTGGAGGGTTTCTCAAACTGATGCTTGTCTTCTGATTCTGGCAAAGAGGCACCTGCATCTGTCAGGTCAACTTTGTTCCCAGCAATAACAAAGAGACAATCTGGGCTGGCGGAATCTGTTAATGCCAAGAATCTATCCTCAAGTTCCACCATGCTCTGTAAGTTAGTTACATCATATGTGAGAATGACAGCTGCTGCTCCTCGGCAGTACATGGACCCAAGGCCGTGGAACTGCTCCCGACCTGGAAGAAAGAACACAATACTGAAAGAGGATTAGGGGACTGGAGTCTGAAGCATATGAAGAACGGTTGCTGGAATTTGGTATGTCTAGTCTATGAAAAGAAGTACTAGGGGTGACATGATAGCAGCGTTCCAATATCTCAGGGGCTGCCACAAAGAAGAGAGGATCAACCTATTTTCCAAAGCATCAGAAGACAAGACAAGCAACAGATGGAAACTAATCAAGGAGAAAAGCAACCTGGAATTAAGGAGAAATTTCTTGACAGTGAGAACAATTGATCAGCCTTGCCTTTAGCAGCTGTGGGTGCTCCATCGCTGGAGGTTTTTAAGAAGACAATGGACAGCCATTTGTCCAGAATGGTAGTGTCTCCTAGTGGTGGCAAAGGGTTGGACTAGAAGCCCCACAAGGTCACTTCCAACTCTGTTTTCTGTTAAGTAAAGAATATTGCCAAGAGCCAAGGTGGCGCAGTGGTTAAATGCAGCACTGCAGGCTGACTGCTAGATCAGCAGTTCAGCGGTTCAAATCTCACCGGCTCAGGGTTGACTCAGCCTTCCATCCTTCCGAGGTGGGTAAAATGAGGACCCGGATTGTTGTTGGGGGCAATATGCTGACTCTGTAAACCGCTTAGAGAGGCCTGAAAGGCCTATGAAGCGGTATATAAGTCTACTGTTATTGCTATTGCTATTATTGCTATT
Organism: Thamnophis elegans; assembly: GCF_009769535.1. NCBI lineage: Eukaryota > Metazoa > Chordata > Lepidosauria > Squamata > Natricidae > Thamnophis > Thamnophis elegans. The sequence goes on along the minus strand of NC_045543.1, from coordinate 32,553,686 downwards.
GCTATTGGCTTGACAATATATGAATTCCTGAATTTTCCCAACAGTTTTGTTGTACTTTTGCAACAACTGAAAACTCCCACAAGCAGACCATGAATTCATCTTTGAATTGGACAAACTTGAGTAATGTAAACCTTTATACTGGCCCGGAAGATAAGGAAACTTTGTCCACCACCCACCCTAATATATAATCCCCAAAAGTGGCTGCTGCAGCCATTCCATAATAAAATTTAAAAATCCTGCATAGAGAACTGTTACTGACGCAGAAGCGTCAAAGCTTCTTTTGGAAAAGCTGCTTAAGTTATGCTAGAAGCCCAAAAAACTCTTGGATGTTCCCAAAAAGCTGAAATGTAGGGCCTAAACGAAAACAGGAGCCAGGCCCTGGAGTGAAAACCCTTCCAGGGAACCGAGCGGCCGCGGTGCCGGAAAACCAGACAACCGGGTCCAGGGGGCCGCTCAGCTCCTCCGACCGCAAGCGCTAACTTCCCACGGCGGAGCGAGTATGCGCGGCTAGTAAGCAGCGGTGGGCGTGTCGGGCTGCTTTCCCGAAGTTGGCAAAGTTAGCCGAGCGCGGCGTGGCGCCTCTTGTCCCGCGTACTGTCTGCTCGGCCTCGGAGGCGCAAGAGGGAGAGCCACCCCCACCCCTCCCTCCGCCGCCGGGAAACAGCCAAACTCGTCGACGTCCCCCTTCACCTGCCGTGTCCCAAACCGAGATGTTGTGGGGGCCCCACTGCTTGAGGTAGAAGGCGCCCCCGACGGTGCTGACGGTGTCCTGGAAGCGCCGCTCCATGTAGCGGTGGAGCAGAGACGTCTTGCCCACGTTCATGTCGCCCAGCAGCACCACCTTTCCGTCGGGCTTCATGTTGTCCCGCCGGGCGTGATGGCGCAGCCTTCCCCGTCCTCCTGGCGCTCCTGGAGTTCTTCGGAGGAGAGAGGCGGAGTTGCGCTTTCGCTCTCCTCCGAGGGCGGAGGTGAAGAAGGGAAAGGGAGGGCGCAGGACGGTCGGCGGCGAAAGCCCTATGGAGAGAGCTGGACGTCCGCAGGCGCTCTGATCGGCGGGGGCCGCTCTGGCCTCCTCGCGGGAACGCGGCTAAGCAATTAACGCTGACGAAGATGACTCGGCCACGGTTTGCTTAATGGTGATTAACTCACCAAACCGGCCACGGTTTGCTTAATGGTGATTAACTCACCAAACCGCAGTACAACTGGATGGCAAAGAACAGGGACTGAGTTCCTAGCACAGCTGTCAAAACAGTACTTGCCCCATTATGATAATACTCTATTTTAGAGTGTACTGCTATATTAAGTTTAAAGATGTGACAGAATATTTCAAAATCGTATTAATGAAGAAATGTGAACTAAAATAAGTAGCTCGCTCTCAGATCCACCCACACACAAAGCTGCAATATAAATTGCTCCATTTCCTTTTATTTCTTTGATCCATTACATTATCTTACGAAACCCATTTATCTTTCACAACACTTTCTCTGATTCTAATGGAACTCAGACCAATTTTTCCCATCGGAGAGCTCTCCTTATTTTCTAACCGAGATTTCTTTAGGGCAACTTGTTTCTGTGGAGTAAGTCACACACCGAATATAAAGGGTTTTACTTTTGAGTAGATATCCATAGGATCGTTATATACCACGAAAGAGCAACAGTATAAGAGAAACTGAAATCAAATGAAAAATGAGATACAGTTAGACCAGTGATGGCGAACCTATGACACGCGTGTCAGTGCTGACACGCGTAGCCATTTGGGGTGACACGCACAGGATTTCATGCGATTCATCCTCGGCTCCTGCATGGCCGCCGAGGATGAAAGAATCTGTGCTGGAGGAACGGGGGGGGGGCAGGACGTGTGATCTCCCCCGCCCACACTCACTTACTGTATCGCCGCCGCCCCTTTCTGAGCGCAGGGGCTGCTGGTAAGGCGTGCGTGCCGTGCGCACACACGTCATCAGCACGGCGATGGAGGACCCGCAGGAGAGGAGCGCGGGAACAGTGCGCGCCTCTCTCCAGTCAGGCCGGCACAGAGAGTCTACTCCTGGGACTGTCGGTTACGACCGCACCACAGCAGGGAACAGCGGAGTGCCAACGGGAACTGTGAGCGCCATTAGCAGCAACTATTGGGGTGCCATGGACTTGTAATTGCCCACAATAACTGAGATAAGTGAGGGGGAGGTTGTGTTAGCTTGTTAGGCTAGTTAACCCCTAATTGGCTATCTATAATTCTATCTGCTGTCACTGGCCCACTGATGGAGCACCCAAAAAATAAAAAACAAAGGTTAAGTAAAGGGAGTGGTAGTGGCAGTGGCCGACCCTTTCAAGAGACATGGAGCGAGATGTATGGCATTATAGAAAAAAATGGCAGATCATTTTGCGTTCTATGTACTGAAACGGTAGTAAGCAGAACGTGGAATATAAATAGACATTTTGAAACTAATCATTCCCAGCTCTTGGAAAAAAGTGAGGATGAAAGAAGTTACTAAGCAGGTATGTTAAATAATTTGTTTTTGGTTTATTAAATACAATTATATATTGCAATTATACATTTTTGTAGTTTAAACTATAAATTGCGCAAAATTATGTTTTTGTCAAAGTGACACACAACGCGAGTTATGCTCGATTTTTTGCCGATTTTTGACACACCACGCCAAAAAGGTTGCCCATCACTGAGTTAGACAGTTAGTATAGTTAGACCTTGATTTATGAGCATAATTGAACCTGCAATTTAGCAGCTCACCATGTGACTGATTTTTCTGATTACCATGTGACTGACTGTATGTTGAACTCTTATGAAGGGACTCATGCAAAATGTTTCTTTTACAAAAGGTTTGTTATATAACAAGATGTCTCTCTTTTCTTCCAATGGAATGTGCTTATTTGGCCTGTACTGGCTGTGGAAAAAAGGCTGAAATAGCTCCAATGGAAGTCAAGCAAACAAAATCAGAATCAATTTGGGTTTATTTAATATTGAGGTCGTGAAGAGTAGACATGACTTAGTGACTGAACAACAATTTATAATGCTGGGAGATCCTTCTGATGTCACTCATGCCCTGGGGATCATATGGTTATCACATTATTGCATGTGTAAGTACATGGGCTGTCCTTGAAGACCACCCAGAAACTAAGCTGGTTCTAAGCAGGAAGCTAAGCATGTATCACCACTGCTGTGCAAAAGCTGCGCTAGCTGCCAGTCAGCTTCTGAGTGCAATTCAAAGTGCTGGTTGTTACCTATAAAGCCCTGTCTGGCAGAGGGCCTGAATATCTGAGGGACAACCTTCTTCCAGTCATTTCTGTCTACCTGCCGTAGTAGTAGTACACTCCGTCAGAATGGGTGTACTCCAAGTCCTCATCATTAAATATAGTCATCTGGTGGAACCAAGCAAGTGCACCTTCTGTACACCAGCCCCTATCCACCCAGATATATAAAAATGCACCTTCTCCAGAAAGCTCTGAAAACTTGGCTCTGGTCCCAGGCCTATTAATCTTTGTCTAGGGCTTTTGTTTTGTTTGATTTTTGTTGTAAGATTATTTCAGGCTGGGCTATCTGTCTATTTGGTTTAATGTTTTTATCTATTTTAATGTTTTTGCTAGCTTTTTTACACTGTCTAGAATAACCAGCTTAGATTATTATTAACCCAGTTATAATTCCATATTGTTGAATCTGGCTTTGCCCAAATATAATAGCTAAGAGTTACTAGTTTAAGAAATTCAAAGCCCCTACCTACTTACTCCAAACTGCCTCTATGAAAATGATAACATCCACCTTCCCTTAACCACTCATTTGAGAGATGTTACTGTTGTGCCCCTGTGCAAGCAGTTTTTACGGTTCACCGACAAAAGGGCGAACGACAAAACCGCGGTGACAAAACCATGTGTTCTAAAGCACTCTGACGAATGAGCGCTGAATCGCGCTGACAACAGCGCGGCGACAGACGCGTGCTGTAAAACTAAACCTAACCCTAACCCTAAACGTAATGCTAAACCTAACCCTAACCCTAACCTTAAGTTAAATCGGCTTTCTGTCAACGCGCTGTTGTAAAGCGCCCTTGTCTCCGTGCTGTTTCGCCGCGCTGTTGTTGGCGCGTTGATGATGTCGCGGTTTTAGCGATGCGGTTTAGTCGGGCTTGGTTTTGTCATTCGCCCTTTTGTCAGGTCAAGAGTTTTTACATGCCCTGGGGGAGGGGGAGGAATTGCTCTATTTTCAGTGTGTAACCTGCCCAGTGCCATGTGAGCCATTTCATTCCACAGTAAGGACTAGGTTTTACAATGTGAATAGCAATAGGCATGGAACTGAATTTATTCAGCTGTATCCTATAAGGTGGCTGGGAGGAGTTTTTCTGGTGACACTGGGAGAAATGAGATTTAATTTTGAAAGTCCAGAAAGAAAAAGAAGGAGGGCAATTGAAAGACTGTAAGAAACTATAAAAGAAAGTAATGCTCTTAGTAATTGTATACCTTTTTTTTTTACTACCTAGGTAGAAAACATACTTCAAGTCAATGCATTTACCACCCAGGATCAGTAGTTGGGGTGCAGGAGGAGGAGGTCACTATTGTCTTCAATTCTTGTTGCAAGTTTCATGCATGTTTTGCTTGATCCAGTGCAACTCATCTTACTTTCTTGTGAACTTCAGTCCTGGTTCACAGTAGTCAGGTACTTTATGTGAAGCCAGTTTCCTTTTGAGGAGAAGAGGGAAGCCAAGTACAGTAGGAATACAGCCGTTCTTGTCTCTCCTTGTCATCTGACCACATCGCACACCCCCATTGCATAGTTATGCTTTCTTCCTTTTTCTTTCAGCATAAAGCAGTGGTTCCCAAACTTGGCAACTTTAAGACTTGTGGACTTCAACTCCCAGAATTCTCCAGCCAGCTCTGGCTGGAGAATTCTGGGAGTTGAAGTTCACAAGTCTTAAAGTTGCCAAGTTTGGGAACCACTGGCATAAAGCAAAATTAGTTGCTACGGGCTACTGACTTCATGTTCTTTGCATATGCTTTTTAAAGGCACTGATTGGCTCTTGTGCTTTTGTGCTGAACTTTTAATCACATATTTTGGGAAGTCCCTGCCCAAGAATGAAATATTTTGGGGAATAATTTGAAAGAAGAATATTATTTCCCAAAAGGGAGAAATGGAGAAACATGCTCAAGCAGCCTCAGTCTTAATAGCCTATAGCAGATGCCCATTATGAAATCGTGGGGCAGCCTATTCACAAAATACCTTCACTTCCAGGTGATGGAATTAAGGACAAGACATGACCTTAACCCCATTCATTGGGAAAAGTGGAAACAGTACCTGTCCACTTAGAAAGGCAGGCAGGCAGGCTGCAATAGATAATAGGATAAAATCAATTACAGGATTAGGACTAAGGAAGTCATAATTAAGACCCATCCAGAGCCTTGGCAAAACAAATAAATCAAATAATGCAATCAAATAATAAAAACAGACAAATTGCATGGTGTGGTTCTGTTGATCAATAAACAGTCTTTCTTTCCAATCAGCCTCCATGTTATTGCCAGCGTCTTTCTCCCAGCTTGGAACTGAACCAGATGGATTTTTCTTCCAACAATATATAATGAGCAGCAATTGTATTTTGTTTTGCTGCAATTATCAGGTGTTATTTGTATCCACTGCATCCCTTGTGTAATTCATATATGGGTAAGTTGTGGTCTGTTTTTGGCTAGGCCAGGTCTGAAAAACTTTAGATACCAAGAGCTTTTATATCTCTTTGCTTTTGCTGTCCATACAGGTTTTTGCAATTCTAGTGTTAAACCTCTACTTTGGTTTCCCCCAAAAAATTCTGCCACCCAATGTTTTTGCATCCTATATCTGATTTGATTCCTAAACAGTTCATAGTCCTGCTACTTCAACAGGAGCTATTATACTGTAATAATAATTAAAAGGGGATGGGGGAACCCTCCTATTTGAAATGCTAAAACATTTCTTAAAGCATTAAAGATTTTAAAGCATTTTGTCTGAAGATGCAGAGCTGGTATTCCTCTCAAACGGCGTCGCTTCACGGGATTGCTTCAAATCGAGTCTTTTCAGCGGCGGCCTCGTGTCCCGCTATATGAAGACTCTGCCCGCTGGCATACGGCCTCGTATTGTAGTTGCTGGGGCATTTATAAAAGAAGCCAATACTTACTTGGAATCGCCTGTTTAACCTGCAATAAAGCGGACACTAATGTAACCTATCGCGGAGCTCTTGAAGAGCTTTCCCGTGGTTTCCGAGACGTGCTCGTCATTTCCGACAAAGGGGTGGTGCCTTGAAAGCTCCTCGCCAGATTTTTGTTGCCCAGTTCTTGCCTTTCAGCCGCCGTTCCCGCGCGTTGTCTCGGACGCTGGTGCGGACGACGGACTTAACGGGAGGAACGCTCCCCTTCCTCTCTCCCGGCTTTTTGTCTTTTGGCCACTGGTGACGTGGAGCTCCGGGTGCTGCAGGTTTTGGTGTTTTGCGCGGCAGAGCACAGCCCTGCTGGGGCGGCGTTTGCGGGCGAGGCCTGGGCCGTTCAAGGAAAAGCCGACGCGATGAAAGGTAGCGAGTGGCGGGAACCGGCACCGAGGGAGGGTTGCTGTAAGGTGAAAGGGCCGCGCTTGAGACGCTGCCTTTGGAACGAAATGTATTTCTTTTTATAAACGCTCCCTTTAATATGATATATACATATTAACTCAATATATTTTGGGCACCGATTAGCAACAGACATAACAACATCCAAGACATGCATGCATTTTAGTCACAGATCTGGAAATGATTGATAGCCTTCTATTTTTAAAGCATGATTTTATGCTATATTTAATGCACGCTGCTTATCTTCTATTAAAACCATCCTACATCATTTCTCTTCCCTCCCCAGATAAATTCCGTAATTTTACATATGCTTTTAAAAAGTATCTATTGTTTTGAATTTTCCACCCTTTTTCACTGTTGGGTAAATTGTAGCATTCAGGGAATCATTTCTTTTCTCTGCACTATACATATTGCATATTGTACCCTCTTCTTTTTAAGCCTATGCCATATTTATGTAGTACACATTCATAGATATTTATGCTAATCCATACTAGGAAGTGAGGTAGGATTAGGATGTCAGTTGTCACCCGAAATGTAAATGTAAACTTTTTTTTTGTTCATAGTTGACGCAGAAAGGCTCTGGAAGCACATGGGAAAAAATAAAGTAGACAATATATTTGAGTGTATGCACAAGGCACTGTTGTCTTTGCAGCAGAAGATCAAAGATGGAACTGCAACAAGTGAAGGTTAGACAACTTTCTAAACTATCACACCTAAATTAAGAAATTAGTGAAACAAAACTCATACTCAGTTTTGCAGGTATAATTTGTGATATTAAGTAATCTGTCCTATGCAGACAACCTTGGCATCGGACCTGGGTACCTGAGAGACCGCCTCCTGCCGATTACCTCCCATAGACCGATTAGATCACACAGGTTAGGCCTTCTCCGGATCCCATCTGCCAGCCAATGTCGGCTGGCGACTCCCCGGGGGAGAGCCTTCTCTGTTGCAGCTCCAGCCCTCTGGAATGATCTCCCCGTGGAGATCCGGACCCTCACTACCCTCCCGGCCTTCCGCAAAGCCGTTAAGTCCTGGCTGCTCCAGCAGGCTGGGGGGGGGGGCTTTCGAAATATCCAGCCCCTCAGAAATTGTGACTGTTGTATATTTTAATATGTTGTCTTGTGTATTATCCCCCTCCCTTGTTTTATTGTAAGCCGCCCGGAGTCCTTCGGGAGTGGGCGGCATACAAGCTCAATAAAAAAAAAAAAACAAAACAAACAAACCTTGCAATAATTTGTAATGGTTAGGTTTAGAACTGGATACAACAGTCATGCAGAGATTGCAGCTGAATTTAGTAAGCAAATCTTATTTCTACTACAGTGGTACCTTTGTACTCGACTGCTTTGAAATTCATCAAATTTGGTACTCAACCCATTTTGACCCAAAAGGTTTTTGGGAAATGGCTTGCTATTGCTGCCTTCATAGGGTGGAGAAATAGTAACTGGCCCAAACTCACCCAGTTGGCTTCATACCGAAGGCACAATCTCTTGATTGTGTCTTGGGCCTTAACAGCTACACCAAACTGGCTCTCTTGGTCTTTAATAGGAATGTTTTACAACCAATTTTGTTGTATTTAAGTACAATGACAAAAAGATTATACTTATACTTATACTTTAATTTAGATTCTGCCTTCAGAATCTGAAGGCAGAATCTAAATTAACAAATTTGTTGATCTTGGTGGCTCCTTGCAATTCTGTGAAAATAAGTAGGAGGAAAAATGTATCTGCACATATGGGGCTTCTTTGTTCCAAAATATGTACCTGTATTTGATACTAAGTATGTAACAGACTATAAGTGGTTGGGAATCACACTTAAGTCTCAAAATGTATGGAGGACTTCAGCTAAGAGATATCAATCAAAAGGACCTGTTTATTAACATCTACATCATTTTAAAATGCTATATCTGAGTGCAGTTTTCTGTTTTTGTTATTTTGAACAGAATGCAATCAAGCTTTGGCACTTGTGAACCAGCTGGGTATGACTGACCTCTTACCCCTGGCACATGGTATGAAAAATCTCATTGCTTTGTTATAACAGATGATGACATTTTTTCCTTTCTATAGGCATTAGCCTCTTACCTAGCCAGAGAAAAAAGCCTGAGGAATTACTTTTCCTCACATATTGGCTCTTGCTTGATTTTTCTATAAGGAAATTGAGCCTGATTCCTATTGTCTACTCTCTATTGCATTTTCCATTCCAGCAGATTCAATACTTGGGTACTTATGTTTTTAATTTTCCACAAAACATAAACGTAAATAGTCATATTTTATGAGGGACCCAAATTCAAATTTCATTGTGACAGATCAAAAGCTTTCTAGTAAACATTTTGAGAAAGCTGAAGCCAGTCCATTTAATATTTCACCATCTCCTGTAGCAAGGCATATGTAATTCCCCTGAATTGGGTCAGAATGATCTGTTGTCTAGTTCATTGTTACCAAGCACTTCCAGAGTTTGGATAGAAGAATTTACCTAGCACACTGCCTGATCTTTTTAGTGGAGATGGCTTTTACATGTGAAGCAGTTGCTTTTCCAATGATACATGTCTGTGGATTTACTAATCGACAGACCTCTGTTAGCAGAATATTATGGAGTCAAATTCTTGCTGGTTTACCTCTTTTAACACTTATTGTTGTTTTACTAAAAGCTATCTTTATCCATTGTTCATCACTTGAACAGGACAAAGAGTGCTCTTACTGGTGCATCAAATATAAGAGGAATGTGTTGCATCTATTTTGTCCCTAAGCTTGACGTCTAAAAGAATTTCAACGCAAACTCTGCCCTTCAGATAGGTAAAACCATCAGACTCCATCCTGTGCAAATGTTTTTATGGAGTTGGAGTGGGGACATCGGTTCCACCACAAAACCGCGATGCCCTTATCCGCGCCGACATAAGTGCGGAGGCAAATCCGCGGCGTCCGAAGCGCTAAGAAAAAAACGACCCTACCGCCGCGACAACAGCGTGGTGACAGAAGGGCATTCTACATGCTTCGTTCTTTGCCTCCAAAGGTAGCCCTCCTCCTCCAGCTGACAGCGGCAGCGGGCACGGGGCAAAGCAGGCTGCCCAGCAGCATCAGCCCATGGGAAGGGTCCAGCACAGCCGCGGGGGGCAGCAGGAAGCCCGCGGGGGGCCCGAGTGAGGCCGCCGACGCTGGCGGTGGCGGAGGACGCCGCAGCGGCGGCGGCTGAGGCTCTCCCGGGACCGGCGAAGCGGGCTTGCCCGGCGGCGGCAGCCACCCGTCCAAGGAGATGTTGTTGAGGAAGAAGAGGGCGGCCTGCCTCCGCCGGGCAAGCCCGCTTCGCCGGCCCTGGGAGAGCCTCAGCCGCTGCCGCGTCCTCCTCCGACGGCGTCGGCGGCCCCACTCGGGGCCCCGCAGGCTTCCTGCTGCCCCCCGCGGCTGTGCTGGACCCTTCCCGCTGGCTGCTGCTGCTGGGCAGCCCGCTTTGCCCCGTGCCCGCTGCCGCTGTCAGCTGGAGGAGGAGGGCTACCTTTGGAGGCAAAGAACGAAGCATGTAGAATGCCCTTCTGTCACCGCGCTGTTGTCGCAGCGGTGATGACGTGCGGTGATGACATCGTGGCTTTAGTGATGCGATTTAATCTCCGCTATTTTGCATAGCGCGGTTTTGTCGTGCCACGGGGACATCATGGTTTGCTCTCTAATCCCCAAGTTTTTACAATAACAGTTTCATTCTGCATGCATCTCCAGCTTTTTGTAAGCGTGATAGTGACAGGTTAATTTATGTGCACTGGAGGTGGGCTGTATAGTGAAATCTGAGATGAGGAAGAAAAAGTGAATTCCTCTTCTGTATTATATTACAATAATAAATTAACATTTTAAATACTTTTTGCTTGACTATTTCTATATTTGCATTAACATTAATCTTAATGATGTAGTTAATAGTTTCTTAATTGCATAATTGTGATAAATCTAAAATGTGATTTTAAATGTATGCTTTTTAATAAAAGTATAAGTTTTTATGTTCTTTTTCTTGTTGTTAAAAGAAAATAAGAATATGCGCAATCTGGATTTACCTCTGTCTGCTCCAGGGAAAATTACAGAAGATGCTGGAGATGATTTTTCTTTGTAAGTAAAACTCTATAAGTACATAAATTGTCTTTTTGCTGTTTTTATATCTTAGAAGTTCAAGTTGAAACTTCATTTGGAAAGTAAAGTACACTAAACAGATTAGAGCACATCAGTCAAGATGACTGTTCTGAATATGAATTTCAGCCTTTCCCATTATTTCTCTATCTTTTTGTCTATTTTGGATCTTATTTTACCTTCTCATTTTAGATTGTTTTCAGTTTCTTCCCTCCTCTCCTGCACTTCTCTCATTCATTTTCCTGGTTACTGCCTGCTCTCCTAAACCTTTTTCTCCCTGCCCTGTCTTTTTCTAGAAATTGAAATGTCCTTTGAATGGCAAATACATACTTCTTTTGGATACTAAGGCTGCATAGCTAAACATTGCTGAACATTTTATGATAATTGGTGGAGGAACTTGCCTTGAATCTGAATGAGAAATTCTGCGTTGCCCAATCAGCATATGTCAGCATAGTTATAGCAATTCTCTGTGTCATTGTCTGGAGATTCTCAGTCATCCTGCCAAAAGTGATGAAGTTTCTTGGATGAGAAGCGAAAAATCCTTTTTTTCCTCAAGGAAAAAACAGTCCCATTGTCTTTCAAAACAGCACCTTTGAGATCCCTGTGGTGTTTCTCAGCGAATGGCTACCTGGGTCACTAATGGCGCACAGGAGTCTATGTGAGGCACATCTTCCTTCCCCAACACAGGAAAAGAGCCCAAAAGAAAGAAAAGTGGGGAGGTGGGCAGAGTTCATGGTCTCCTGTTGAGCATCTGGACACAGTATTGCCTGCAGTCCAGAATTGGAGTAGTTAGGAATTGCACAGGCTTAATTTCCAGAATAAGTTTTTTCACAGTAGTTAACTCTCTCATTATTTGGATGAGTCTTAATCAGTTCCTTTTAGGCAAAATCTGTTCCTACATCAGCAAACAACCTTTGTAGGCATAGTTCTCTGATTTGTGGATAAATGGGCTACTCCCCTATTTAGGCAGGTAGTTGTTCAGCCCAGGTTAGCTTTTGCTCATTAATTTGACAATACCAATAATAATATTGCACTTTTTATGTCCTTAAAACTTACTATCAATGATAATGTGACAAAAGAATCCTTATAAACATATTTGTATCCTTTTTAGAAAAGATTGATGGAATTCGGTTGGGGTTTTTTTCAGTGTTTTGTGTTGGTTTTAGAGAAAACTTAGTAGAACTTAACAATATAAAAGGCAGTTACTTATATAGATTAAGAGAAAATTGTAGAAGTTCAATTTATAAATATTATTGGATTAAGATCATTGTGTTGCTTTCTTAATGCAAATAACTGATGGTGAAAGCTGCCTGAGTAATAAATAACCAGTACCTCTGTCCAGATTTTAGTCTACCTAAAGGTGAATCCAACATAGAATCTCTAAGGCAGGGGTGTCAAACTCGCATCGTCATGGTGGCATCACATGACATATTGGGACTTCCCCCCTTTCACTAAACTGGGCGGGGGCGGGGCCAGCACATGACGCGTCCAGCCTGCAAGCCACAAGTTTGACACTGCTCTAAGGGGTTCAGTTACCATAATACAATAGCTATCTGCCACTCTTTTCTTTCCTGTTGCACTGAGATTATATACCATCCTAGGCAGTTGTCACGCACATTCCCCTTTGCTGTGAGGGTAGGATTTTAAAAAAGCATGCATCAAACATGGAGAGATTGAGTTATCAGATTCACTGAACAATATTATGTATGAGCAAATTGTAACATCTCACTGATTGCTTGACACTTTTTAATTTTTTTTTTACATGTATGGCTATAAACGGCAGACTGGAAATTGATGAGGGAATGGGTTTAAGAACTGAAGGAGAATCTACAGATACATCTTCCAAGTTCTACCAGGATCATGTCTGTTCTAAGAAATGTCTTTCCAAAAGACCATGGGATTCCTACAAAGAAGAAAACCCATTGAAGTTGCCAATGCTGTGTCACTTCCAGAGATGGCATGCCAAAGCTGATTCTGGCTCAAAACCACACGATGTGCTATACAAAGCTCCTTGTGGAAAGAGCTTGAGAAATTTTAAAGACGTGCAGAATTACTTATTTCAAACAGAATGCAGCTTTTTATTTTTAGATCATTTTTCTTTCAATACCTACGTGCAGGTATATAGAAGCAGTTCTAGTCCCCGGGCATTTGTCACTGATCCAGATATCAGCCAAGGGGCAGAGACTGTACCAGTGTCATTCTGTAATGATATCAGTCATGATCGGCTGCCTTGCTTTAAATACCGGAAGACCTCTTGGCCACATGGATACTTCTTGAATAACTTCTCCAGCAGTTTTCTTGACTCCTGCAACTGTACCGATGGCTGCATTGACAAGTGAATAATTATCCATTTTTAAGCAGCATTTTGAATAAAGTTTGTATTTTAAGTGTGGGTGTAGTGATGAAATAATGGAGTAAGAAAGTATATTTCTTTAAAATAATGGCTTGTTAAAGGTATCTGTGGTGTCTACAAGATTTGAGATCAAACAGGGACACGTGATTATTTTGTTTAGAAAATATGCAGAACCTTGAAAGGTCCTATTTAAAGGGGAAAGGTCAGTTTGCATTGTAAAGGAATTATTTGTTGAAAGCCTTAATTTTTAAACTTAAGCAAATATGGCCATCGGTGGAGAAGCCCATCAAAATTCTACATGAAAATACCAGAGAAAGCACTTAATATGTTTGCTTTCTCTGAAAATGTTATCATCACACCAGAATCCAGGGGATAAATGGGTCATGTTGCATTATTTCATATCCTTATTTCCACTAGATCTACTGTGTGCTTTCTAGGACAAAATGTACGTGCCTGCTTCTTACTAAAGGAGCCTTCTTGAAAACTTCTATGTCTCAAAGAAATGGACCATCTCACGGTTATACTTATAAAAGGCTGGAGGAACCTATTTCCAGTGGGTAAGGAATACTATGGTTAAGTTTGTGATACTTGTTAACATTGTATCTAATTTACTCACATGTTTCACTCATATAAACTCTGTTGCATTGCTGTTTTATATTATTATGGTTGGTCGCACAGTCAGGCAGATATTTAGACTGGGTTTGGCATTCTTCTCCATCCATGAGGCCTTCCCAAGGACCCAGGATAGGCATCTATTGCTGTTTAATGATATTAAAGGCATAAAGATATAAGGCTATAAGCTGTTCCAAGTAAATTGGAATTGCAATTTACGATTGACTAATGATTTTGTCAATGCTGATTTTGTCAATGTTGATGACATTCAAATTGTGCTCCAATTGACTCTACTGTATATATAGGCGGTATTGAGTAGCGAATTTCTGATTGTTTTTCCATACAGCTGCAGATATTACTATCAGTACTACTACTATTATTCTGGTGCATTTGAGTCAGGGTTGATACCAGACTGCAGATTTTTTGGGAAAGGTTTTTAAGAAGTGGTTTGTGCTTCCTGCTAGGGCTGAGAGAGTGAGACTGGCCAATGTCACCCAGGTAGCTTCATATCCAAGGCGGGACTGGAATTCATAGTCTCCTGGTTCCTAGTTTGGTGCTTCATCATTATACCAAACTGTCTCTCCCTTTTAAATAATAGTTTATAATTATTAGAAAGTTTGTTTCTCATTTCACCAAGGAACTAAAGGGGGAAGGAAATGCAACTTGTGTTGAAAAATCTAGGTTGGAGCCTGGATATCCTAGTGCTCTCAGATGGTTATAGCTTAATGTGTTTGCAACCCAGGTTTGCACCTGAAGGCAGTTTTTATAGCATTTTAATTGTCCCAAATTGACCTATTTGCATTATATGTAAACCTATCCTTTATTACTTACATGAGGAGCATTCTAAAATAAAAGGTTGTAAAGATATGGGTTTTTTTGGTCAGTGTTTGTTTTGAGCATGCCTGATATCCTTGACTTACCATTCATTTAACAATGGTTTGAAGTTACGACAGCCTTGGGGAAAGTGCTTTATGACCTATCCTCAAAGTTACAGCCGTTGCACCATCCCCATAGTTAGTGATCATCATCCAGTTGCTTGGCACCTAGTTTGCATTTACACATGGTAAAGGTAGTCATGTGATTACAATTTTCAACTTTTCCAACCAGCTTCTAACAAACAAAGTCAATTGGGGAAGTCAGATTTGTCAAATGACCGCAATGATTCCCTTAATATCTGTGGTAAAAATAGTTGTAAAATCAGGTCTAGCCATGTGATGACTGCATTGACTTATAGAATCATAAGATTTGAAGGGACCTTGGTGGTGTTCTAACACAACCCACTACAGTGTTCATTGCAGGAATTTTTATTGCATCCCAGACAAATGGTTGTCCAGTCTTTTCTTGAGAACCTCCAGCGATGGAGCACTCTACAACAGAAATTCTCAGTTGTGGTCATAAGTCAAGAACTACCTGCACTACATTGTGTCTCTGTATTGAAACTAAGTATCAGTAAATACATTCTCTGCTAAGGAATTGCAATAGTTGTTAAAACAAAAGACACAATAAATAAATGCATTACCCAGGAATGCCAATTGTTATCTTTTTCTGTTCAAGCAAGCAGCATTCATATTGGAAGACCCAAAGGAGTGAATATGTGTGTGTGTTTGTTTATCTGTCTGTGCTCACACACACTTAGATGCTTTCCCCCATAATCCTCCTTTATCTTTTTTTTGTGTATCAGAGTGTATGAATGTAGCTTCCTCTGCAGCTGTGACAAGAACATGTGCCAGAACAGATTGGTACAGCATGGCCTTCAAGTTCGCTTACAAGTCTTCAGCACTGAAAAGAAGGGCTGGGGAGTTCGCTGCCTTGATGACATTGACAAGGGAACATTTGTTTGTATCTATGCAGGTAGAGCAAAAGTATTTTAAGTACAGATGATTTTATTTTATATGTCTATGTCCACATGCGCATATTATCCATACACACACATAAACACAAAGGATTGAGTAATCACTGAACGTTTCAGTACTGAGTATTATGATTCCGCTGTAGAATTAATATTTGCATAAGTATTCGTTGAGGTTAATTTGTTTCCGTGGGAATAATTTTACCATTTCCTCTGTTTTCAGGCTATGTAGTTTATTAGGTATTTCAAATAGATGCTTTACCTCTAAAAAGTGTTTAAAGAAATCAGTATTCCAGTTGTGATTTTATTTTACTTAAAAGAATCTTGTCTAGCATCTTGTCCTGACTAGGCAATGTTTTCTCTGTGAAGCTGTCTAGAGAACTAAAATTTTTATTTTATTTTATTATTTATTTTATTTGTTTTTATTTCATTTTATTTTGTATTTTTATTTTATTTTATTTTGCATTTAATTTAATTATTTTATTTATAATTTATTTCCCACATTTATTGCTTGATAAGTAACTCAAGACTGTGAGTATACATAATATTCCTTCTTTCTCCTATTTTCCCAACAACAATAACCCTGAAAGGTGAGTTGAGCTGAGTAACTAAGCCAAAGTCACTCATCTGGTTTTCATGCCTAAGGCAGGACTAGAACTCACTGTCTCCAGGTTTCTAGCTTGGTGCCTTAACCATCAACAGGTTTAACCCAGCATTTTAAACAGCTTTATTTCAGTCATTGTTATGTCCCCTTTTATAGCTATCAGTGATATTATAATTTCATTAATTGTATATTATATTAGAATTCTTAAATATATAAAATTCCCTTCTCTCCACCCCCAAAGAAATGCCCAAGACATGGTGAATACTACACTGAAACTTTTGGGAGCTGTTTCATTAGCAAATTATATTTTAGAGCTTTGAAATTAATGAAATTCTCCAGTTGGTTTGGAACATTTTTTGTTAGGAAAATCACAAATAGAATTAATAAAATATTTCAGTACATTCTCATCTGTTAAAAGGGAGGCTCTACTAATCACTCCCTGTAGGGCTATTTTAGTCCCTTAAAGTTTTCCGTTTACCCACACCTGACATTAGCATCCTGGACACTCAGAAGTTCTTCTAAAGTTATGCATATATTTTTGAAATTTTAGTTTGCAGACATATTTACACCTATTAATCTTGAATGTAGAAGTAGAACTGTATTTCCGGAGTAGAAATCACTTCTTTATTTTTGGATGATCTGGTTTCACTTCCAGGTCATCCAAATGTCACTTAAGCAAGTAGCTAAGCACTCAACCACTTAAGATTGCTGTCTGAGGGAGAAAAATATTCAAGTATATCCTCACTAATCTGTCTTGTTCAAGCTGTTTTGTTTCGGTGGGAGAAGGTTTCAATTTGCTTGCTGCCCCAATATGTTAATGGGGTTTCTTGTTTCTCAGTTATCCCAAATAGACTTGAGTTCTATCAGTTTTTACTGTCAGCGATTACAATTGAAGGGAATGGTACAAAATAATGTAATTTGAAATTAACATTAAATGTTGTTTTCCTATCCTGAATTTAGATTTACACTGTCTAATATATAAAATCAGTAGGGCAAGGGGAGATTCACTTTAGGCATATCTGAGATATTCTTTTTACCCTCCTTAAGTAAATTTTTTACTGCCATACTTGGGGCATAAATGTCATAAATACAGTATTTTATTCTAGGGAAATTGATGTCCAGAGATGAACATTACCAGGGTAAAAATAGTGGTGAAATTGAAGAAGTTACCAAGAATACCAACCAGAGTTTATTTTCAAGAAAGAGAAAACTGGATACAGTCTGTTCTGATTCAGAGAATGAACCTACTCAGGACACTGGAAGAAAACAATCTTTACATCTGAATGCTGAAGGTCAACCAAATCAGTAAGTTAACAATAGTTACGTGTTTAAATAGTCAGTCTCCCTTCACTGTTTGAATCTGGATAGAGCCACTTTTATGGTCCATCTAGTAGTGACTCATTAACACCATAAACATGTAATGTATACCTCTAACAATACAAGCATTTAAAAATTCATGTTAAATCAGAATATATACACAATTGCTCTGAGTAAGCATGCCTCCTCTCCCCTTGAGATTAAGTAATGAGGAAGGAGTTTGTTGGAGTGTCTGGTTCTTTGGTGGTAGTAAAGAAAGAGAAAGAAATTAAGCCCACCTGTTGGACCCAGAGAAGATACAATCCAACTCAGAATTATGTGTTCAGAATACTAAGTGAGAGTAGTATTAGGAAGTTGATATTATTTTACATGTGCTTGAGGCAAATGGCTGATTTCTTTCAAGACAAATTTTAGTCTTAAATCCCACTGTGGATGAATCTACTCTCTACCCAAACTATTCCTTTGTTCATTTTACCCTAACCCTAATCTCTCCAGATGTTTAATCCTCACCTCAGCCTTATAACATAAAAATGCAAATCATAATATTAAACAGTGTGGTGATGCCCCTTATTACAGCAGTTCCAAAACCTTCTCAAATTAAGTAGAAGCTGGGCTTTCAACATAGTTCAATTGACAAAAATTAATATTATACAAATTCTTTTATTTCAGTAGAATATGCTAAATTTTCCAAGTGAAGAAACTCCCAAGTGGATCTGCGAGTCTGTTTACATAAAAAAAAAAGTTTCAGTAAATTTGTAATCTTTGTAGCATTTACCACTACAAAATTTTCCCAAGATGACAAGGGATTTGCTGTAAACAATTATTTGGACAATTATTACAATTAATAATTAAAAAAATAGTTTAAAGAATTCTGCTTTAACGTATGCTATATAAAACCATGTTTCTGTTAGCAGAATTCAAAACTACACTTCATGCAAGAATTGGAATGTACATACCATTGCAAGACCTAAAAGTAAAGCATCCCTTCTTCAAAGACGCCGGCAAGAACTAGTAAATATTCTGCATTTATTTTTGGACTGCCTTGTTGGCTTTTTACTTTATTTTCATCTATACTTCAAATGTTTCAAATCTCTTCTGTTTCTAAATTTGGTAGCCATGTAATTAGGGAAGATCTTACTTTGCTCAGTGAGTAATAATACAGTACCACAGTATTTCTCGACCTCAACAACTTTAAGATATGTAGACTTCAGCATGCCGGTTGGGGAATTTTGGGAACTGAAGTCCATGTATCTTAAAGTTACTAGAATTAATGAACTATCCTGCACTGTTTCTTCCTTCTCTTGCCCCCAGAATATATATACATATTTTGATGAGATTATAAAGATAATAAATTACCACAATTGGGACCAGAATGTCTGTTGCTAATCAAGATGGTTGTTAAATGAGTCATGACCTCTTCTGCCACAGTTGTTAAGCAAATCCCTGCAGTTTTTAAGTGAATCTCATGGTTAAGTGAATTCAGCTTCCTCCATTGATTTTATTTGTCGAAAGCCAGCCGAGAAGGTAACAAATGGCGATCATGTGAACCCAGGAGGTTGCAACCATCATATACACATGCATGGTTGCCAAGTGTCCAACCATGGGGATGGTGCAACAGTCATAAAAGTAAGTAACAGTTAAATGACTTTTTCCAGTGCTGTTGTAAGTTGGATAGGTCACTGAACTAATGGTAACAAGTCAAGGGCTACCTGTATTGTGTAGATATGTGTCAATTATTCTGAGCTTGAAATAACTGTCTTGAGATTAAATCAAGCTGTTTTCACCTTAATGAATGTGCTCCAACATTTCATTGAACTGGCAAATGAAATTGTAGTAGTCCAGTTCAAATTTGAAAAGGCTGTTTTGCATTTGAGCATTTCTGACGTTGAAACATTTCATGCACCTTTGTAGTTAGGAGAAATAAGAGTGTCTGAGAAAGATTATTATAGGATAGCACTGTTTGCTGAAGCTACTTTTAAATTTGTCCTTCCAACAAATTTAACAACCAGCGCTTTGAATTGCACTCAGAAGCTGGACGTACTGGAATTCTCAGTTTCCAATCTGGAATTCTCTAAGTAGAATATTTGGGTTTGATTGGCAATCAGGAGAGTCTCCTACAGTTAATTTTTTATTTACCTTACTTCACCCTTGCTCATCGTGTCCTGTGGCGCTGTATGAAAATCAGAAAATGTATTTGTTGTATCCAAGACCCAAGAAAGCCAGATGGCTTCTAGAAAAAGATCAAAACCTGACAAACCAACAAAAGAAATCCAGGATTAAAATTCCTAGTTTGTCTACTCTTACTAGATTCTTTCTTCAAAGGGAATTACTGATGCCAGCTCTGATGAAGATGAGAGTTCTTTATGTCAGGTGTCAGGAACAAGAAGAATAACTCCAGCAACCGAAAAAGGAGATAAACGTAATGTTGCACCTTTTTTTTTCATTTACAACAAATTTGACAATAAAATTGCATATCCCAAAATCACTATTAAGGAGTTAAAAGTACTACAATTAATAAAGTCAAAAGAAAACTGCATAAAAATAATGCTGAAATGTAAAAGCGTGAAAAATTCTTACCAGCACAGAAAAAACTATAATATTCTATTAATGTAATATTCAGCCTTTGCCATGGTTTCTTACCTTTGGTAGGCAGATAGCCTCAAATATTACCTCCCTGATACTCTGACTTGAAGAGTTTTTGAGCAGTGATGATCTAGTTATTTCGGACAGTTCAGTATAGCTGCCTAGAACACAAAACTAACTTCTTGCTATGGGGGTAGTATACGTATATTTAGCAGGCATATGTGGGATCTGCTATGTAATACGTGACATGAGACTTAAAATGCAGGGTTTTTTTCTGAACATAAGCCATTATCAGAGATACACAGTTTTTAATCCAGAGAAAATAAGGTATTTCACACCCCACATTTTCTATATTTGTTAGCAGTTCCTTGTAGGACTTGTGCCTTTTCCTAGATTTGTATATGTGAACTCAGGAAGCAGAGATAGCACAATGACATTACCCTGTCATTATTTCTGGGAAAAGTGAATCTCCTGTAAGCAGCTGCCAACAGATAAAGCACAGTATTCACAGCAGATGCAAAGTGGCTTTGCCCTTTGATCCAAATACTGAAAACTTAGGTATCGCCATGATCGCGCTCTGAATCTGATAGAGCTTCGGATTCAAAAATAATATTTTAATCAATTGGTCTAGCAAATCTAAATCAGAGCATCTATATTAGATACTGGAAGGTGTGACTGTGAGATGTTCCTAAATCATTCTAATTTTGAAATGCTTCTTTACAGAATCAAGCCTGGAAGGAGAATTTGAGACATTGGTAAACACCCTAAGTTCTGAAGCTAATTCTGATTGCCATAAAGAGAATCTCCTTTCTGATGCTGTATTGAAAAGTAAACTACCTATGGAAGATGACAAAGAAGTGAAAAAACAACGTAAAGACCTACTTGAATCAGACAGCACAATAAAGGGAAAAACTCAGAGAAACAGACAGGAACTGTCTTGTATGCAGGAGGCAGCAAAAATTGAGACATGCCCAAAGAATGAAGAAAATCCTTGTTTGCTGGATGCCACAAGGGAAGGCAATGTAGGCAGGTTTCTTAATGTAAGTTGTATTTTTTTACTTCTTTTGTTTCAGTTTATATAGCCACCTATCTGAGCCAATAGCTTTGGCCAGCGAGCAATATTTAAAATCAAAGCTCAAAAATATACAATCACAACTATAAAAATTAAAATACATAGCAGCCAAGAAAAATGCAGCTATCACTAACACAACCAGGAGATGTGTCCCTTCACAGACTCAGGGTCCTGGGACTTCAGAACTTTATGAAAGGGCCAGTAAAGATGGGGACATCCTGATCTCCAGAGGGAGAATATTCAATACTATGGGCACTACAGGAATACCTTCTGGGTCCTGACAACCAACATTCCTTAGCTGACAGGACCCAGAATATGCCCATCCTGCTTGGCCAGTCAGGTAGAAACAACAGGAAAACGTTCCCTTAAGTAGCCAGGTCCTAAACCCTGTAGGGGTTTAAAGAAGCTAACCAGCACTTTGAATTGTATCTGAACGCACACTAGCAACCAGTACAGCTCACATGCACTAGTTTACTATACATGCAGCCACATTCTGCAACTATTAAAGCTTTCAAATGCTCTTCAGGGGCAACCCCATGTAATGAGTATTGTGGTAGTCCAGACAGGTCATTGTGGAATGAATAACATTGAGCAAGGCCTCCCAATCCAGGAACAGGCACAACTGATGCACAACCTGAAAGTGAGAAAAGGTTCTCCCAGCTCTTTTAAGAAGTTGTGAACTCAGAAGGACCTCCATATTGCTCATGATATCTATTTGAGGCAGTGCCACCTCATCCAGAATAAAAAATGGAAGACCCTTAGCCTGAGAATGTTCAAAACCTTAAAGCCACTAAGTCTTACTTGGGTTGAACCATAACTTCTTTCCTAAGAAAAAGGGGTCACCCAAATATACCTAAGACAAGACCAGAAAAATAGTTTCTTGGTTTCTGAGTTCCTTAACCATCACACCAATCTGGCTCTCGCAGGATACCTCACTCTAAACATCAGATGACCTCACTCAGTGGCTTCATGTAGATATTAAACACTGTGCTACTCACCCCCATCTCCCAGAGGGGGTCCAGAACGATTCTGTGATTGATAGCATCAAAATAACACTAAGGTCAAGAATAGCAAGGATGGGTGTACTATCCCCATTCTAATCCTACAAGAGATTATACAAAAGTGCATTCATCAAGGTCTCCTACTCAGGCCTGAATCCCAATTGAAATGGATCAAGTTATTTTCCTATGAAAAAGATATCAGGTATCTTTTCATAATATTACTCTAATTTTGAAAAATGTTAACAGTTTTGCTTGCTATGTGTTGAAATAGTAATAACAATAGCACTTAGACTTAGATTCATATACCACTTCACAGTGATTTCCAGCCCTCTCTAAGCTGTTAACAGAGGCAGCCTATTGCCCCCAACAATCTGGGTCCTCATTTTGCTGATCTTGGAAGAATGGCAGGCTGAGTCAATCTTGAGCCAGTGACGATCCTGGCGGTCAGCAGAATTAGCCTGCGGTACTGCAGTCTAACCACTGCGCCACCACGGCTCTTATACTGAGAACCTTCAGCATCTGTCTGCAGTCTTCAGGAGCAGTGTAACAGCTTTACAACTTTCAATCTGTTTTTGTATTTAACAAATATGATATAAACAGTTAAAGTCTGTAGCTCTTATTTATCCACCAATTTATAAAAGTAAACCAGTTATTTTTTAGTTTTATATTCTACAATTCACTTGTAAATATTGGAAAATCTTTTCAGCCTTATATTTAGAAGCCAGTGATAAGAATAACCAAATGCAAAAGTGGATGATAATTATAAATGAGTGGGTAAATAAATAAATACTTTCAGTATGTAATTAATGATATTTTGCTAAGCCATTATGTCCACCGTAAGGAAATAGGGCTGAAGAGTGGAGCCAGGAAAAAGGTTAGGATTTGAAATGGAGGAAGGGACTTGATGTGAAGAGGTCCTAAGATGAGGTTTATGGTCTCTTCCCCTCCTTTTATTCTTCATCGTGTTGTTACTATTGGAATAGAAGTAGCTGCCTTTGGCCTTTGAAGTTTATTCTACTTGTTGGCTTCTCTGGGAACAATTTTGCTTTTATTGGTCTGGTTGAACTCGGTGGTAGAAAAGTCACCCAAGAAGTGTGGATAGTGGGAGAGTCATTAATCTCTTAACCCAGTAAGCCCAGGACCAGGTACAAAATTATAAAGTTCTTGTATAATTTAACAATTAAAAAGAAATAGGAAATTCATCCAACAGAGACTACTAAAAATTATTCTATGGCTGATAAGAGAAGAATATAAGCAAAATGAATTCAGAGAAGAATCTTAAGTGTAACCATTCACTGTGAAAGGCAGGGCTGTCTGCTTTTGATAGGGCAGGATATCAGGTCCCTAACTGGTGTTCTAACAGTTCGATCCCTGATCCTATTAAGGCTGAGGAGTTGATAAGAATGCTAACGATCAGGATCCTTAAAAGACTGTTGCCATACAGTTTCTTGAAACACAAAGCTTGAAAAAGTCCAACAAAAGTGTTAGAGCTAACAACAACTTTTAACCAACTAAAACAAAGCAAGATATGTTAACAAAATAAATAAAAAAATAACATGTAAAATATATAAAAAGCCAGCACTATGGTTTTATTATTTATTGATAATAAATTCACAGATTTTGTCCTTTATAAAACCATTTCCTCTTTTGCTTTTTTTTTTTTTTTGCATTAATGATGTTAAACATTACAGAAAAGAATAGTTTGCTCAGGCATTCATACCTGACTCAAGTAAAGTATGTTTGCCAAAAGAAATAATCCAAATGTGCACAAAAAGTATATTAAAAGAAAACAAGTGCTTCTATTTTAACTGTTATTTATTTTGTTTATAGCACAGCTGCTCTCCTAATCTCTTCGTACAAAGTGTATTTGTAGAGACTCACAACAGAAATTTCCCCTGGGTGGCGTTCTTCACAAAGAGGTTTGACATATTTTTCTTTGTTAACAAATCCTAAGCATAATTCTGTGAGCAAAAATAAGATTCCTACTAAGAAAAAAATGTATAAAACTGAATACTTGTTCTGTGGTTATCTTCTACTGAACAATACAGAAGGCAGAAAATGGAATGGTGTTATTGCTGATCCATATTAAAAAGAAAAACATAATAGCAAGTGTTTTATCCCATTTATATGCAAATACGACACATCTCTAAGATTGTGTCTGGTTTTTATAGCGTAAATCAGTGGTTCCCAAACTTGGCAACTTTAAGACTTGTGGACTTCAACTCCCAGAGCTGGCTGGAGAATTCTGGGAGTTGAAGTCCACAAGTCTTAAAGATGCCAAGTTTGGGAACCACTGGCGTAAGTGATTGAGTTTGAAGTAATATATTTTTATGTCTGCACAATAAACAAATCTTGATATTTCAAGCAACTGATGAAGTTATTTTGGGATTTGAGCGTGCAGCAGTATATGTTTGTATTGATTAATAGCTACTTGATCTTAGAATGTTTATCTTTGCAACATTAAACACTTCTGCTTTTACCTTGAGTAAATGCTCTGAGTCTTTTAGATGTTATTAAATGTTAATCATATTAATTAGAAACCAGAGACAAAAAGCATGTTTTAAAGTGGGTTTGCAAACAATTATTAAAGACCAATAACGGTGTTAGTTGTTGCTGAAGAAATAATTTCCTTGGCTTTTCATTCTTTCTGCTAATGTTCTCCTGCATGATCTCCAGGGACAGAGCATACTTAAGTGAAGTAAACCATGATTTCATTTGTTTGTTTAACTTTGTTAAGAACAAAAATCTTGATTAGTGCTACTTAAGCACTATCTGCTAGATATTCAAATTTAGTAATCTTAAAATTAAAATTCAGTAATCTAGTACTATCACAGGCTAGGGGTAATTGCTAACACTTTGGAGGACAGAGGGATCTTGACAGATTTGAACATTGGGCCATAGCAAACAAAATGCAGTTCAGTGATAAGGAAGGTAAGATTCTGCACTTAGGGAGAATGGATGTCCTAGTGGACCACCACTTGAGTATGAGCCAGCAGTGTGCTGCAGCTGCCAAAAAGGACCATGTAATCCTAAACCGCTTCAACAAGAGGGATAGCATCAGGATCTTGGGAAGTACCATTTTATACTGCACTAGTGAGATCACATTTGGAATACTGTGTACAGTTCTTATCACCAAGATAGCTGTAAATTATGTGAAGAACAGACATTGTTGCTGCCTTGTTGGCAGTCTTAAACCCCATCCCATATTTGTACACTCATAAAAGTAAGTGTAAGTCCTCATGGATTTTTGCTATTATTCTAATTGTATGGCATATTTGCTTTGCAGACATGTAAAAGCTGGAACTGAACTTACATGGGATTATGGTTATAAAGCTGGAAGTATGCCTGAGACAGAGACTACCTGCCAGTGTGGGAGTCTGAAATGTCGGAAAAAAATCTTGTAGAGTTTTTGTATGTATTAATCTAGAACCTGGTGAAATGGTTAGCGTACAAATAATGTACTTTTTTTAAAAAAAGGATTGATACGCACAACCTTTTTGGATCAAGGCATCTCTGTACCATCTACATTTATTAATGGAAGCATCTCATTCCAGTCTAGGGCTGATTTCTGTCACTGCTCTGAGTTTTGAACAGCTTCATTGGATTTCAGTTTTTAGTGATTTGAGATAATTGCAAAGATATTTTTTTGGATCTCAAAAAGGAATTGGTAAAACCAGATACAGTAGTTCCTCAGGGACAGGTCTAAGATATGCTGCTGAGAATTTCCAGTATATTATATACACAGTAGTGAGTCTTAAATGTATGAAGTACTGAGTCACATGGACTAACATACTAATATAGTAACAGGCAGCTAGCTTCCTATAGTCGTATTTGTAAAGATGGAATTTTTTTTAGCAAGCCATTGGCTATTGCGTGAAAAGATGGTGGTAATAAAAATATCTAGTAGAATAACAAAGGTTTGACAGACATGTAATAGCAGCACACATGTGACTTATAATCATATCCTACAATACACATTGCAGAGGTGGGATTGAAAAACTTTTACCACCAGTTCTGGGGGCGTGGCAGGGGAAAATCCTCATTCCCTCCCCATTCTCAAAATTTCTGCTGCTGGTTCTCCAGAACCTGTCAGAACTAGCTGAATACCACCTCTGCAGCTTTGCCCCTTCTACTCAAATTCCTATGAATACTCATAATCAAGAAGACCAGACTTGGCTTGGAGTGGCATACTGAAAATTGAGGAAAGGTTAGGACAGAGAACTGGTCCTAAAAGACAATAGCTGAAATGTACTCATTGTATTTAATTAACTATATGTATACTATTTTAATATGATATATTGGTCTGTATTTAATCATCTACTTTGTTGTATAATAAAACTTTATTCAGTACCAATTTTTTCAGGCAGTTTTTGCAGGATTCCTTTCACTTTCTTAGTTGTAAGTCAATTCTTGTGTACACAATTTTGTGTGCTGTAACCTTTTATTTAATTACTTGATTACTGTGATAAAGATGACAAATTTTGTCATTCTTACTTTATACTTTACTTGTATGCCAAAGTCTCAAAAGCTCTGCCCAGCTAACAAAGAAACAATCTCTTAATTATGTTATATCAGAAGCGTATTCTGATGGCTTTTTGATAGTATACTATATAGCCATGATGGTGAACCTATGGCATGCATGCCACAGGTGGCACGCAGAGTGCTCTCTGCTGGCACACACATTGTCGCCCCAGGTCTGTTTACTGTTTATCACTTTGTCTCTCTGCTCTCTCTTGGATTTTGGCTCCCTCTTGTTTCTAGGTGCTGGCTGAAATGCTGTGGGCATAATGTATTTATATTTCAGTAAGGCATTTGACAAAGTAGGCCACAACTTACTTCTTGGCAAGCTAGAAAAATGTGGAATAGACAGCACCATCACCAGATGGATTTGTAACTGGCTGACAAAACATATTCAACATGAAGTCTACATCCACATGGAAGGAAGGAAGCAGTGGGATACTGCAAGATTCTTTATTAGGCCCAGTACTCTTCAGTATCTTCATAAATGATTTAGATGAGGGAATAGAAGAGGAACTCATCAAATTTGCAGATGACAATAAGCCGGTAAGAAGCACCAACACCTCAGAAGATAGGCTCAAGATTCAGATGGATCTTGGCAGATTGAAAATGGTGCTATCTCACAAAATGAAATTCAATGTAGAGAAAAATAAGATTTTACTCTTAGGCAAGAAAAAATACCTCTACAGGTACAAACCAGAGGGGGGTTGCTCCCGGTTCAGCCCGGTTTGGCTGAACTGGTAGCAGTGGTGGTGGAGGATCTACCCACCCGCCCAGACGCTTCTGTGCATGTGCAAAAGCTTCTGTGCATGCACAGAAGTGTTGCACGCAAGCACAAGCTAACTGCTAGTAAACCGGTTAGCAACCCACCCCTAGTACAAACTAACTGAAACTTGATTCAATACCAGTAACGGTGAGAGGGATCTTAGAGTCTTAGTGGACAATCACTTAAATATGAGCCAATTGTGTGTGGCAGCAGCCAAAAAAGCCAATGCAATCCTAGGCTGCATTAATAGAGAATCAAGATCATATGAAATATGACTTAGTAAGACCACACGTGAAATATTGCATCCAGTTTTGGTCACAACAATATAAAAATGTTGAGATACTGGAAAGAATGCAGAGAAGAGCAACAAGAATGATTTAGGGGGCTGGAGGCTAAAATTTATGAAGAACAGGAATTAATCTAGTGAAAAGAAAGATTAGGGGAGACATGGTTGCAGTGTTCCAATATTTGAGGGGGTACTACAAAGATAAGGAGTCAACCTATTTTCAAAAGCACAGAAGGCAAGAGAAGAAACGTGGAAACTAATCAAGAAGAGGACCAACCTAGAACTAAGGAGAAATTTCCTAATGGTGAGAACAAATAACCAATGGAATGCCTTGCCTTCAGAAGTTGTGTTCAGAAGTTTTTAAGAAGAGACTGGGCAGCCACTTGTCTGAAATGGTATAGGGTCTCCTGCTTGAGCAGGAGTGGTGGACTGGAACACCTCTGAGGTCCCTTTCAACCCTGTTATTCTCTGTTCTTTTTGCATTTTGCAATCTTGGCCTTTAATTTGTTCCAGTGGTGTTGCAGGATTTGGTCTCTCTCTCTCTCTCTCTCTCTCTCTCTCTCTCTCTCTCTCTCTCTCTCTCTCTCTCCCTCTCCCTCTCCCTCTCCCTCTCCCTCTCTCCCTCTCCCTCTCTCCCTCTCCCTCTCTCTCTCTCTCTCTCCCCCCTCCCTCTCCCCCCCTCCCTCCCTCCCTCTCTCTCTCTCTCTCTCTCTCCCCCGCCCCCCAAGTTATACCTGGGTTGATAATTTTAACACCTTAGCTTGAATGCTGAAATAAATTCTTTTTCCTTTTGTCTGGTTCTTTAGTCTCTTGTGGTGTCACTCAAAGAATCTCAGTTCTTGATATGGATTTAATTCCATCTTGATCATTTCCAGTGGATGTATTATTTAATTTTATACTTGTTTTTGAGAACTTACAGCAAAAGTACAAATTCTGCAGACCCCTCATGTCCTGGACATAAACTGTTTTAACTCTCCTTGGGATTGCATGCCAAAACAACTAGACACAGAGACAGTTTTTCCCCCCTCATGCAGTCACTCTGCTGAACAGCTAATTCTCACTGTGCTACCTAATGTCTATTAACCCATATAGTATTGTTGCAGAAAATGAGACAAGACCAGCTCTTTGTCAAAGGGAAAGGTTTATTTGCGCAAAGGTTCAGGAGCAAAACCTGAACCCCGAATGGCAGTTGTGTACAGTCTTTTATACTCTTTGACAACTTATCGATCATCCCCAAATACCTGGCCTTCCTGTGTCACGTAGACCCCTTTCCTGTGTCATGTAGACCTCTACACAATCTCCCAAAACAGACATGACATTCATTACTCATTTACCTCCCCACAGGGGGTATTGGTGCAAATATCCTGTTTCATTTGTTTTAGTTAGGGGAAGCAAACAGAACAACTAATCTTAAGGGTAATCATTCCTTTTTCCCATTCCACATGGTAAAGAAACTTAATACCCAAAGAATCTGTCTAGTTGTCAAATTCTCTTTTAGTATGGCTGTAATATTATGTTCTATTCAAGAAGCTGAAGACCCACCCGCTCCTAGGAAAATGAAATATTCTAGGAAATATGAAAAAGGCAGAATATCCTCCCTGGATGAGAAATGGTGAAACATGTTTTTATAGGCAGGAAGCAGATTCACTCTTAATAGCTCCCACTCTCCTCAATTGCTCACAGCATGCATGCACACATGCACCCACACATATATATCCCTCAATGGACATTTCTTCCAACACTATTATTTATCATTCTTATTTCCTTTACTTCCCCTTGTATTGGATTATTTATTACTACCACTATTATTATTTTCTGTTCATGTACACTGAGTGCTTTTGCACCAGAGATCAATTGCAGCCTGAAAGATCTTGCCTCTCCAAATCTTCGCAAGAAAGCAGGACTCTTGAAACTGAAGTTATTCCAAAAGGAGCTTTTATTGAAAGGCTTGCGATAGGAAGAGGTCTAGGCAGGAACTAAACCTTCTCACTTAGAACAGCAATTTAAAGCAGTGCAAACAAAATCCCTCCCACAGTACAGCAATGCAGGAAACAGAAGCTTAACTTAGAGATCCCTCCAATCCTCCCCCCTCCCACCAGAATGCCAGCGTCCCAATAGAAATATATGGGACCTGACACAGACCCTCTCCTTCTGTGAAAAACATCCTAGCTAACTTAACTATAACGACCCAAGGAGACGTAGAAGATTCTAACTAATTTATTTGCAACAGGAAGATTGCTTGTGGGCAATCGCTCTCTCTCTACTTCTCCGGAGGGCTTCAGCAGCACCGGTTAACTTGCCGGCCGTCTTGTCTCTTGCACACAATGCACTGCCCCCGCCTTTGATGCCAGCTGTTCTCACTCCGCCAGCAGACTTTGGAAATCTAGCTCTTCTTCCACAATCATCTTTTGCCTTGTCTCGCATTTTGCCGCTGCCGCCGCTCTTAGCAGATGCAACGCATCCGCCCCCGTGCCCGAGCTATTAGAAGTGAAAGCGTTTGCTCTGTTCTCGGCTTCTCCAACTAAGAAACGAAACCTTTCGATTACAGGTAGCTGTCAGGAAGCCTCTGGGCTCCTCCCAAAATACCGGCCGCTTCCTGGAAGGCTCAGTGCCGCTCAAGCCGCCCTGTGGGCTGTCCGGTCTCTCTTCCAGGCGCTCCAAGGCTTGTCACGTAGAAGCGAGAGAAAGCAGGGCGTTTCCCCTCGGAAGCTGCTCTTCTCCGGAGACAAGTTGCGGACCCTCCTGCTGGGGTCGCCGGGCAAGCGGAAAAGCCTCCCCAAGAGCTGCTCCTTCCCGGGAGCCTGCGCGATCGTCGCTCCTCTTGTTTCGGGTCTCGGCTAACGGTAAGGATCGGGGAATGAGGGTGGCAGTCTGGCCGTCCCTTCGCGGAGCATTGGCTTGTACCCCTGGCGCTGGGAAAAGGCTTCGGTCTCCCGCCTCCTGGCTTTGTGCGGGTCTTTGGGAAGGTCCGTTCAACCGTTCCGCTCCTGGCTTTGTGCAGCCGCTGCCGCCTTCGTCCGTGGGTTGGCAGCGGCTCCGACCGCTTAGCTCCTCACCCGGGCAAAACCTCCCGAGAAGAAGGTATTCGGGCTTACCTTTTCCTCCTTCCCAGCCTTCGCCGCAACTTGTATTCGCAGCCCGCAGCCTCGTCACTTGAAGAATTGACACTGTCGAGATGAGGTTTGCTTCACGTGAATAACTTTCGTGAGAATCGTGCTGACTACTACCAGTCCCGGCATTGTGTTCAAGTTGGTTACAGACGTCCTGCTTTAATACATCTCCTCTGATATTTCTCTCGGTATTGGCTCCCCAGGTAATAATTCCGGGGTCTTTTTGTCCTTTCTTGACGAGTGGGAAGGAAGGGGGGGCACCTTTGCATCTCTCCAATCCTGCAGTTCCCCAGAGAAGTCCTGAGTGCTCTTCAGCCAGTTTATTCAGTATTCTGGGGATTATTTCATCAGAGCCTGGAGATTGAAAGCATTCAAATTAGCTTGAAGATCCCTTTAGCACAGTGTTTCTCAACCTTGGCTACTTGAAGATGTCTGGACTTCAACTCCCAGAATTCCCCAGCCAGCATTCGCTGGCTGGGGAATTCTGGGAGTTGAAGTCCAGACATCTTCAAGTGGCCAAGGTTGAGAAACACTGCAAGTTTAGCATGTCCTTACTGATCTGCACCCTCTACTGTCTGTACTCCCAAATGAACACATTTGTGGCACAAGGTGGGTATTGGGAGTAGTTGTATCATCCGCTTCTCATAAAGCAAGAAATAGCATCCTTTAATTTTTCATTCCTCACTTAATTAGCATCCTGTGCCACCTCTGCTTTTTTTAAGATGCCACTTCTAACATCAAAGCTTTATTGCTGCTCCCCCAAACCAGCAATGTGTACATTGTTTGTAGCTACCCCCTCTCAAATGTTTTTAAAAACAAATAATGATAAAGCACTACACAGAAATAATCCTCAGCTAGAACCTGCATCACAGCATGAGGAAGAGCAGCATCGGCATCGGGAGGAGCAGCGTAGTTCACCAACATGGAAGTTCACAGGGCCCTTGTCTGTTCCTCCATCACTACTTTTCTATTCAGGCATTCTGGACTTCTTCATGCAGGATAATTGGTTCCAACACAAAACTGCGGAGGACAAAATCGCGCTCGACGAAAGCGCGCATTTGACGTCATCACAGCGCGACGAAAACATCGCGCTGTGATCGAAAAATGTAAAAATAAAGCGAAAACCTTACCCTAACCCCCCCAAACCTAACCCTAAATCTAACCCTAAACGTAACCCTTAACCTAACGCTAAACCTAACGCTAACCCTTAACCTAACGCTAAACGTAACCCTAACGCTCTAAACCTAACCCTAACCCTTAACCTAACCCTAACCCTAACCCTAAACCTAACCCTTACCTTTATGTGAATCGGCTTGCTTTAATTTTAATTTTATTTCAATTTTTAATTTTTTTCGTCGCGCTGTGATGACGTCAAATGCGCGCTTTCGTCGAGCGCGATTTTGTCCTCCGCGGTTTTGACGGGTCACGGGATAATTAGTGATCAGAGGAATTGCCAACAAAGGCAGACAAGCTGCTGAAAAGTGGAGGCACCTCTTGGCTGGCCTTCGTGCTGGCTTCTTGCTAGTTGCCCACCTCAACAAGTGACTTTGGATGGTCTACATCATCTAGTTGTGTTAGCCCTAGACATTTGCTTGATTGTATTGTTAACATAGTATTGCTGGGAAAGAGAGGGATGAGACCTTTGAGAAAGAGCAAGCTCACCACCTGGAGTGAGCAGATATTTCATCCCTCCTGGGATCCAGAGTTTTGGTGCTACCTGGGAAGGAAGTTTAAGACAGCCCCACCCTCTCCTTAGTTGGAGAGTTTGTTTTATAGAAAGGAAACTGAAAGCAAGTAGGTCTCTGGGTGCTGCAAGAAAGAAGTTAAACCTGTTGGCCAGCAGTGATTTGGAAAAAGAAACTTCCACTCAAAGAAAACACCTCAGCAGTATAGTAAAAAGTAGCAGCAAGAGAAAATTTCTCTTGGAGCTGATGGCACCTATTTCTACATCTTTACTTCAGGCCATAGAGAATAGGCAGTGGAAGGCTTGAATTGGTGCCTGAAGGCTATGAGAAAGTGGTTGGTATGAAACCAGCTTAGACTGAATCTTTAAAAACTGGAGGTGCTGTTTCTGCAGAAATCATCAGATCTCAAGATAACACCATCTTTAGATTTGGGTAGGATGCTACTGTTTCTTTTAGTGCATACAACCAATTTTGTTGTATTTAAGTACAATGACAATAAAAGATCATACTTATATGCTAGTTCAACAGGCACAGGCCAGGTCAGGAGAGCAATTATCCAACTAAAGCTGTGTCATCAGGTGTGATTCTTTTCCAGGATCAAGAGGCACTATCAATTATAACTCAGATCACCTGTTGTCTGATTAACTGAGTTTGCTTCAAAGCTACCTTGAAGATATTTTGGAAGCTCAGTTGGTATAAACTGCTGGATGCTGACAGGTGAAAGCTGGGACAAGAAAAAGCAGCCTTACAGAAGCTGCATTGGTTGCCAGAGCTTCTAGTGCTGGAAGTCACCTGTAAAGTCCCATATAGTTTGAGTCCTCATTGCTTCAAGGCCCATATTTTCTTTGTATATTTCCTTGTATATTGTACCTGTCCAATATATGCTATAGAGTCCTTCTTTCCAGATGTGAACGAGGTGGGCTTCCAGAAGGAGATCTTTTCAATTGTACTTGTTTGCTGTGGAACAGTTTATCCATAAGGACACAATAGTTACTTATCTGTTCTGACCCCCCTCTTCGCTATTACACACACGACAGTCAGACAAGGCTTGTAAAAGAATGTCTTTATCAGTCCTGGCTCAAGTTGGCTGCAAACTCAAAAATAAATGT
This sequence comes from Thamnophis elegans, assembly GCF_009769535.1. Classification (NCBI taxonomy): domain Eukaryota; kingdom Metazoa; phylum Chordata; class Lepidosauria; order Squamata; family Natricidae; genus Thamnophis; species Thamnophis elegans. Next base: position 32,520,155 of record NC_045543.1, on the reverse strand, counting down.
AGATAAAGTCTCTGGCAAAACGTTACACAGCAAAAGCAAAACAAAAAGCTCTTACAGCAAACCAGGTTGACAGAAAGCAAATCACTTATCCAAGTGCCTCTTTGAATCAGGTTTTACAGAAAGCAAATCACTTATCTAAGTGCCTCTTTAAATCACAAAACTGAACTCACGAACAAACCACGATGAACCACGAACCACAAACATTGACTTCTGCCACTAAGGCATGGCACCATCCGTCTTTTATCTGCAGAAGATGACCCTAACGAGCAACAGCTGCTCATTATTCCTGCATCCCGACGCAACTCACAGCAAGCTGCTGCTGAGTCACAACACTTATCTATAGGTAGTCCTTGCTTAATTACAATTCTGGAGATTAGAATTTCTGTCCCTAAGTGATACAATACAAATTCTATCCCTATGTGATGCGTGTTGCATAAAGTGCAACATCAAGCAATCACATCACTTAGCAACAGCAGTTCCAGCAGTCTCAGTTGCTATTGTTAAATGAAGATTGTGGATTGTTAAGTGAGGACCTCACATGACATTACTTGTGGCTTACCACCTGTTTCCAAGCAAAGTCAATAGGGAAGCCAGCAGAAAGTTGTAAGTCCCAGAAGCAGGCAGGCAAATGAGTGCTATGGATATAACTGGGTGGAGTGTGGGTGCTGCAGCACCAGAAGACTGGGTAGTGGAAAGAGACAACACAGGGCAAATGCAGGAAAGGGCATTGCACGACTGCATGAATGCAGTTGTGTATGCATGCAGACTATGGAGGGTGGGTAGGGGGCTGCTGTGGGCATGTGCTTCTATAGAATATGAGGTCCTACATAGTGGGTTCCTTGGAGTAAAATTGGCAGGAGTGACTTGTGACCTTCTCTGCCAGCTTGACTTTGCTTGTGGGAAATTAGAAGAGAAGGTTGCAAAGAGCAATCATGTAACCATAGAATGCTGCAACCATTGTAAGTATGAGACAGTTGCCAAGCACCCAGATCATGATCACATGACAACAGGGGTGTTAGGACAGCTTCACCTGCTGGTTAAGTCTCTGCAGGCCTTCCAAACTCTCTGCACACTCCTTTTTTTGCAAAAACTGGGCCCGTTTCCACAAAAAAACAGGCCATTTTTTGCCCTCCCCAGCCCCCAGGAGCACTCTACAGGCCTCCCACACCCTCGCATGCTCCGGTTTTGTGAAAAACGGGCATGGTTTTCACCTCCCAAACCCCCCATGCATCGCATTTTTGCCTTCCCCGGCCCCCAGGAGCACTTTACAGGCCTCTCAAACTCTCTGCATGCCCCCTTTTCCTGAAGCTCAGCGGGAGGGGCTACAGCTGGGTTTAGTCACAGCCTGATTGGTCCAGAGACTGAGGGAATTTTCTTAAAGACACCATCCTTCCCTACTGGCTCCCAGTTTCCTCTCAGTCTCTGGTCCAAGCACTAGTTTTGGTTCCTTGGGGTACTGATAGTTATTATATTTAATTTGATTAATTGGGTATTCTAAATTCTTAAATTATTGGACTGCTGGCCATCGAGTCTGATAGTCAGTCTCATAAGGAAGCAGGGCTTCCCGGTCCTTGCCTCTGGGCCTGAGGGGGCTTTGCCCAACTCCTGGATGTGCAGGGGTGACGGGCTCCCATTGCAGCCGAGAATCCTAGAGGCTCCAGGGCGAACTATTTGGCATCAGGTAGGATCACAGGGGCTGCAACTGCAGTTGCAAAACCATGCCGCTGGGATTGCCTCGCCGCTACTTAAAGCCCCACCATGGTCTTAACAGCCTTGCCGCAGCTGAGAAAGTTTGTCATGTCGCCCTAGCCTCGCCGTGTTTTTTTTAAGCAACCGCGGCTTCAAAGATTTGCCAGCATCTCCTGAGACTCTGAAGCCTTCGCAGCGACATAGACAAGGCAATCAAGGAGGGGAGCAGAGCGAATAGCCTCAGCTCGCCGGGAGGCCATTGCCTCAGAGCCATTTCACCGGGTGGCCACCATTTATGTTCGCCATGTGGCCATTTTGGAGTGACCTCGTAGCGGTGGCAAATGTCTACAGCTAAAGCCTGCATTGTGGCCACACATTGAGGCCGGCAGGACTCTATTCATCCCACATCGCACCCAGATATCGAGGCCGGGAGGCTCCGATTTAACTCCCCATGAGAATCCAGACATGTGAGTGGGGCATGGCCTCTACAAGTACCGGGTCACTGCAGGCCCCTGAAGAGAGCATTGACAATGGGAGAGAGGAAGGCCAGGGCAGGCTATGAACCAGGGCAGCGGCTTCTAGGCTGTCTGCGCCCTTCTAGACTACAGTGAGGGATGAACTTCGAAGACAAAAGGCCTTGGAGAAGCGAGCAGCCAGAGCTGAGAAACAATCTCACCCTGTTAGGCCGCATCTCCAGACAGATCCAGGTCACCTATGAGGGCCATTCCACCGCCCTCTCCCTCCCCATGTAGGGGCTTCAGTCCTTCCTCTTCCTCCATTTCCCTGGTTAGACTTTGCAGGCAGGTGACCCCACCTTCCCCCCCTATCTCCCCTTCAGAAAGGGGATCTGGGGATTATCTATCATCCTCTCACCTAGCTTCCCAGGGTCCAGCTCCCATGCGACCCTCAGACGGCCCATTCTCCTTCGGTGGTCAGCAAGGCCTCAACACTGGAGGAGCATACTCATCCAGAATTAGGCTTCTCAGACGACGACGAGACTATTCCTCCAGACTCCCAGGTCTTTCCAGGCCTCTTTATACCACCGGCCTTCAAGCCTCTCTTACATAAGGCCAAGAAAACTACTCAGATTGGCACAGGGGCCCTGCCAGTGTCTCAACACAGGGACCCCTATCTAACTATGTTTATCAATCCCAATACAAATAAGGAGGAGGTTCCAGCCCCTCCTCTCTTCCTTGAGGTGGTTCAGAACCAGTGGGCCCGACCATCCTCTTTGCCCAACCCTGGGAGTAATGACCGCCGCTTCTACAATATGGAGCAGGCTTTTTCCAAGGTCCTTCAATTGCCAACTGTAGATCCCCCCATTGCGCTCATGGTCAACGCCTCCATCGTAGTTTCCAGTGATGTGGCAGATAAATTGAAGCTTGAGGATAAATGAGCGGAGCTCACCTTACGCAAAAGTTTTACTGCTTCCGCCTGGGCGATCAAATCAGTGGCCGCAGCTTCCTATTTTAACTGAACAACAGTCATGTGGCTTCGCCAGCTACAGGATCGCATTCCAATCCAGGATGAACGCGTCCATCAAGACCTGGCTAAAATTATTGCGGCCACACAATTTTCTGCAGATCCATCAAGTTTGCATCCAGGGCACTGTCCACTTCAGTCACATCTAGACATCTCTTGTGGCTTCGCAATTGGAAAATGGACAACAAGTCCAAATGGGAGTTGGCTGCAGTTCCTTTCACTGGTCCAAATCTTTTCGGGGAATCTCTTGACCCAATCCTTGTGGAGAACAAGGATAAGAAAAAGGTTCTCCCTTCTAATTCCAAGAAGCAGGACTCTCATCCCTCTTCTTACAGGAGACCTTCTTCGTGCCGGCCTCCCGAACTCGACTTCCGGCAGCAGCATTATGCCCCCTGTAAATATGACAGGCAGAGTCATCAATCCTTCTACCAGGATAGGAGTAGATTTCAGGGACAATCCAAGTATCCCTTTCGAGGGTGGGGTGGCCATCCTTTCCACAGAGGGAAATGATTCCAACCCGAGTCAACCCATAGGTGGCTACCTGGCATCCTTCGCGAATCAGTGGGATCAGATAACATCAGACGCTTTGGTCAGGTCCACGATCAGGTATAATTCCATGTGGTCGGCGTTCGCCTCCTGGTGCGAGAGAGTCAGTCTCTCTCTGGCTCATGCCTCAGTGGCTCAGGTCCTTGAATTCCTTCAACATGGCCTAGACCACGGCCTTTCCCATAACACCCTACATAGGCAGGCAGCTGCCCTCTCCTCCATTCTGGCAGGGGATGGTCGCTTTTCTTTGTTCCAGGTTCCCTTAATTAAACGGTTCCTCAGAGGGGCGGCGAACTTACATCCCCCTCCTATCCATCATTTTCCGACATGAGACCTCTCTACCATGCTCAGGGCCCTCAGGGGCGCTCCCTTCGAACCGCTGAGGACAGTTTACCTCAGATTCCTCACTTGAAGGTAGCCTTTCTCGTTGCCGTTACCTTGGCTCGGTGCATATCTGAATTGGTAGCATTGTCGTCCAAGGACGACCTTTGCCAATTCTGCTAAGACAGGGTCATCCTTAGATTAGATCCAACCTTCATCCCGAACATCAACTTCCTTTTTCATAGGTTGCAGGAAATCATACTCCCTAACTTCTGCCCCTCACTTTCACATGAGAGGGAGCACCGGCTGGATGTACGCCGCACTTTGCGCATCTACCTTAAATGCACATCCTCCTTCCGCCGGTCAGAAGCACTCTTTCTATCCTTTCAGCCCAGCACAACGGGTGCTAGAGTTTCGTCTACCACCATTGGTAGATGGTTGAGACAGGCCATTAGTGAGGCGTATTTAGCCTCAGGGAATACTCCTCCCCAGGGGATCATGGCCCATTCCACTTGAAGTGCTGCTACCATGGCCATGTGGGCCACTAGGGCACCCATGGAGGACCTTTTCAGGGCGGCCACCTGGGCCTCCGCAACACCCTTTATCTGACAGTATCGTTTGGACTGTTTTGCCTCGGTGGACGCGTCTTTTGGGCGTCAAGTTCTTCAAAAGGTGGCGGCCTCCCCTCTTCCAGGATCTTCATCCCACCCTGGGACTTAGCTTGGGTATATCCCAGCTGTAGCCCCTCCCACCGAGCTGCAGGAAAAAGAACGTTGGTCCTTACCTGAACGTTTCTTTTCTGCAGTGAAGACAGGAGGGGCTACATCCCACCCTAGTAAGTTCAGTTAGGCCCAGCGAGGGGTGGTCGTGGTGTGTCTCCAGTTGTTTTGCCTTACATAAGATTTACAGCTGCTCCATTCAACCTTGAGGAAACTGGGAGCCAGTAGGGAAGGATGGTGTCTTTAAGAAAATTCCCTCAGTCTCTGGACCAATCAGCTGTGACTAAACACAGCTGTAGCCCCTCCCGCCTTCACTGCAGAAAAGAAACTTTCAGGTAAGGACCAACATTTTTTTCCCACAAAAAATGGGCTGTGCAGAACGTTTGGGAGGCCTGCAGAGTGCTCCTGAGGGCTGGGGCGGGCAAAAACTTTTTTTAAAACTTACCTCTTCAAAATCTTGGTGCCTCTTCCGTGTGTCTTATAGTCCAAAAAATATGGTAAGTTTAGTAAATTTAATATATTTTCTAAGGTATTCCTTATTTTTCAAGATGTGTTTTATCCAGCTACCAGATGTTTATGAGGGTCCAAACCAGTGGTGGGATTCAAATTTTTTTACTAACCAGTTCTGTGGTGTGGCTTGGTGGGCGTGGTTTGGTGGGCATAGCAGGGGAAGGATACTGCAAAATCTCAATTCCCGCTCCACTCCAGGGGAAGGTTAGTGCAAAATCCTCATTTTCTCCCAATCAGCTGGGACTCGGGAGGCAGAGAATAGATGGGGGCGAGATCAGTCAGAGAAGGTATTTACCAGTTCTCCAAACTATTCAAAATTTCTGCTACCGGTTCTCCAGAACTGATCAGAACTTGCAGAATACCACCTCTGGTCCAAACTCAAGGACACTTTCTAAATTAAAAAAAAGAAGTGTAGGCTTGGGAAAGTCAGAATTGAATAATAAAAAGAAATCAATAGTTTGTCTGTAGAAAATGTGCCGAGCAATGTGTAAAGCCCAACAAAGGATAAATCCATTGTATATATTTATGTATTTACATGTTTACCACTCCCACTGATTGTATAGATTTTCCAATCCCTACAAGTGCATTTGGAGGGATCTCAAGCTAGCTGACTGATTATTGCAAAAACTATGCATTTAGGAGTATAAAGTAGAAATATACAGAATTGAAAACAGCATTGCAATAGGTGTCCAGGTGCTTCTTAAAAAGCTTATCTAAATTGGCTGGAAGCAGTTTAGAATTGGACATTGTTTCCCACCAGTTTTATATTGCCAAATTTAAAACAGGATTGTCTGGTTATACTGAGGATATGAAAAGTTATTATCTTACAATAATAATCCCTTGAAAGAACTCTGTGTATTTGGCCGGTAATGAATAACACAGAAATTGATCTTCTTTATTTTCAATATTAGTATTATTACCATTATGAAATTGTGTGTGTGTGTGTGTGTGTGTGTGTGTGAAATTTGAATTAATCCTGAGAAGCAGATTACTCATTTTAATTTCTAGCTTTGTTCTCATTGTTTTTATATTTGTATTTTAACTCATGTACAGTATCTGTTTCACAAACAGAACTGAGAACAACCTTATGAGGTATTAGACCAAAAATGCTATCTAGGATTTTACAACTGAAAATGCTAGAAAGCGCATCTTGAATATGCAAGGAATATTTTTTTCTTATAATGTAATAGTCTCTCATCTTATGAAACCACACATATTTCGGATTCTTCTTAAAGAATATCTTCTTAAACTTTTTTAGAGGGCTGATTGGAGTTCAGAGACAGATTTAAACATTTTTCTAATTAAATGTTTTTGAGCCCCATGTCAAGACATTAAAAGCAAAATATCAGTAGTGCTAGAGGATACTAGCTTGTGAAATAGTGCATTTTTTAAAAATGTACTGTTTAGAGCCATTTAGGATGATGGGTTAATAGTGTTTTAATCTCTAAAATATTTTTCTAGGGTGTTGCAAATGGCAAAGATGATAAAAAGAAAGTGTGCGTTTTGTCCAGATGATGAACCGACTGCGATTATGTACATTGCTGAAGAACGGAATCTTGCAGTTCACCAGGAATGTTTGGTGAGGTTTGCTAATGACATTCAAAATGTGTCCCATAACTGATTGGAAAATGAAAAAAGATCTGAAGCACTTGTGAGGCAATTCATAATTGATAAACATTTCTTTTATGGCACATGTACTATACTTTTATAGGTATGCACTACAGTTTCAAGAGTTAAAATTTAAATATGTTCCTGGCTTAAAGTAGACTGGAGTACAAGAAGGCCATAATAGGACTTCCTGGGGGCGTGGCCTGTTGCCGAGGAGGGCTCCACCGAGCTCCTCAGAGATCTGGTCTGTATATCTAAATAACATCATAGATAGCACCCCTTTTTGGCTAAGAAAGGGGCAGGGAGGGTAGCTCCGTAGACTAGGGTCTATTCGTAAGCCACAGCCTTTTTCTTTTTTTGGCTGTGGAAGAGATTAGATCCAGCCGAAGCGGAGCTTTTATCTCCGGCCAGTTCTTCTCAGCTGCCTTTTTTTTTTTTGGCAGCCCCAGACAGGCTAGCCCCCCCCAGGACAAAACAAAGTTTTTTTCAAGCTAGATTTGATACGGGAGGGTACCACCCCTGTGAGATTTATGCTTTTATTACTATCTTAAATACCAGCACCATTCGTCTTAAAGACTTCTTTGTTTAAATAGACTTCAAAATGGCGATTTCTCTCCGTGGATGATTACTGGATGTACTTAGCCGGGCTTATCTTCCTGCAGACCGCTCCTTAACAAAATAAACTCTTTTTCTTTGGAAATAGAGGGGAGCGAAGCGCTGCTTACTTGTTTATTTATTATGGCACCCAGATCAAAGAAGCGTCTTGCTACAAATGTGTCTAAAGAATTTAAAGAATCTTTTTTGGAAATACAGCCTTTGTCTCCTACGCCCTCTACTGGAGAAGTTTTAACACAGGAATATCTCTTTAAAATTTTTGATGCCTTTAAGCAAGAACTTAAGGAATTTGTATTGCAACTTTATGATGATCTAAAATCTAAAGTTAATCAAATGAAGGCGAATACGTTTGCAGCCGTGTCTGCCCTGTCGGATTACTCTGCTGAAATAGAGAACAAATTGGAAAGTCTGGAGAAGGCTAATTTTGATTTGACTACCAATATTCAAATTTTACAAGAAAAAATTAGAAATAACGAAGAACAGCTTATGATGCTAAATTTTGATAGGAAGGCATTTTCAATAAGAGTCAGAGGATTCCGTGAAAAGGAGCAAGAGAATTTGAAACAGACCTTTGCTGAAGCCTTCAGCCATGCGCTGGGAAGCCCGGGACTTAACTTTGATTGGCAGATTCGGAAAATCTATCGCCAGAACTCATTGACAGCGGAACAGCGACAGCTCCCGAGGGATATAATTATACATTTCTCTACCAAAGAATCTAGAAACGCGATTGTGCAAAAGTTTCATAATAACAGTCTCCGAGTTGATGACCAGGACGTGATTGTCTTCAAAAATATACCTTCCCAGATGTTGAAAGCAAGAAGGGACTACACCTTTTTAACTAAAGAGCTTAGGAGTCAACAGATTCGATACAGATGGGAGGCCCCTGCCGGCATCACGGTTACATTTGAGAATCAAAGATTTCGTCTTAATTCTGTTTCAGAGGCTCAAGATTTCTATTGTAGGATTCTGAAGGCGGGACTTCCTGATGCGCTTGGAAGAGAGGAGAGACAAGCGGAAGGAGAAAGCAAACGGCTGGCCATGCGGCTGCAAGATGGAGGGGGTAGCCCCTCCTCCCTCGGAGAAGCAGAAGAACGCAGATCGAGAATTTAGATACTTCAAAAGACTTCCTAAAGTTGAGGACTGAATGGGGGTTTGAGACCTCTCTCCGGTAGAAAAAGTGGACTAATTTTTATCAGAAGGGAAAGCTGGGTGAAACTACTTTGAGCTAGATTCTAAAGTAACGTTAGCATAAATTTGATAGTGGTTAAAAGAATGCGGAATGATTTATGTTGTTTAAACTTTGTTAGATGGGACTATTTTAAAATAGAAGGTTAACTGACTCCTGCTGAAAGTATTATTTGAATATGATCCATGCTATTTAACTTTTATTTGAAGGGAAAGTTGGTTGTAATAGTTTTGAGTTACATTTCAAATAAACGCTAGTATAAATTTGATAGTGGTAAATATTAGACAAGCAAGAGATGAGGGTAAAATGCATGTGGAATGAACTACGTTATTTGAGGTAAATACCAGACAAGCAAGGGAAGAGGGCAAAATTTATGTTGTTTAAAGCTTATTAGAATAAGAAGCCGCTTGGGATTATTTTAAGATAACTGTAAAAAGAATGCGGAATGATTTATGTTGTTTAAACTTTGTTAGAAGCGACTACCTTAAAATAGAAGGTTAACTGATTCTTGCTGAAAGTATTATTGGAATATGTGGAATGATTTATGCTACAAATCGCTCTGAGTTATATTTTAAACAAATGGTAGTATAAATTTGATAGTGGTAAATATCAGACAAGTGGGGGATGAGGGTAAAATACATGTGGAATGAACTAAGTTATTTAAATTCTATTAGAAGGGGAAGTCGGTTGGAATTATCTTAAGATAGAAATTGATTCCTGTGTAAAGTAATATCTGATCTACGCTGCTTAACTTTACTAAGAAGGGGAAATCTGGTTAGATTATTTTGAATTACTGTTTGAAAAAGGGGTAAAGAAAGATCACTTACGTTGTTTAAATTTTACTAGAAGGGAAAGTTTGATTACTTGTCTGTAAAGTTATATTTGAATATATGGCATGAACCACGTTGCTTAAATCTTATTGGAAGGGATCATAAGGTTTAGGAAGGGAACGGGAGAGCCTACAGAAGGTCGGGGTAAATAGCAAAGAAGTAAGAGATGAGAATAAAATATAGATAGAATGATTTATACTATTTAAGCATAGATAAAGATGGGGGGCTGAGATCAACACAAAGAGTGGTCTCTTTTTTTCTTTTTTCTCTTTTCTTTTTTTCCTTTTTTTTTTCTTTCTCTGCTTTTCTTTTTTTTTTTTTTTTTTTTTTGATATATTACTTTTATTTTTTAATCCATATGTATACAAGATATTTTAGATAGAAGGTAGTGCCAGGTGTGGGCCCTGGGAAGTCGGGAGGATTAGGGATGGGGATTGTGGGGGGTGGGGTGGGGGGTGTTAATATAGTTTTAATAAGAACAAGAATGTATTTATATACGGTGGTTCTTTTTTTTTATTATTATTATTATTATTTTCCTTGGTTCACTTTACTTTTATCAGATCAAACAACATTCGAATAAAGGCATACACCAAGGAGGGAGGTAGAGGGAAGGAAGAGGGAGGAGTAAGGAAGGAGTAAGGGGAATGTAAGGAGTATGTAAGGAGGGTGTCTGGGGAGTAAGGGGAGAAGGAAGGTTTGAGGGGAAAGGGAAGTAGGAGGGGAGTGTTAGAGGGAGAAAGGAAAGTTGGAGGGGGTAGATGGGGTGTATGGAGGATGCAAGGGTTAGGTGGGGTTGTGAATGATGAGTTGTGTTTCCTTTTTATTTGTTCGTTTTATTCCCCTTTTCTTTTTTTTTCTTTTCTTATAGTAAATACCCTGTATATAAATGATTGCAAATGGAATGTGAAAATTGAATAAAATATTTTATACAAGAAGGCCATAATAGGACTAATTTTTTTTGGAAGAAGCACTATAATTCTGATAATTCTATAAAAATAACATTTTTATAGTGGTATGTTAATATACAGCAGAGATTGTTTAGGAGCATAAATGACCATTCCAGGCAATTGCTATAATAAATTGTGAGTCCATTCCTCTATTTCTCTGACCTTTTGCTTATGCCTTTCTTTATGTTCATGTAATCCATATTTTGCAGACTTTGATGGCACTATACTTTAAATAATTAATTAATATCCTGCCTTTATTATTTCTGTAAATAACATAAGGTGTCTAACTTATCTAATATTCCTCCCTCCTCCTATTGTCCCCACAACAACAACCCTGTTAGGTGTGTTGAGCTGAGAAAGAGTGACTGGCTCAAAGTCACCCAACTGGCTTTCATGTCTAAAATAGGACTAAGAACTCAGGATCTCCCAGTTTATAGCCTGGGGCCTTGTGCATACACAGCCTTTTATTTATAGCGTGACCCGACAAATGCGCGCCTGACAACAGCGCACCGACAAAATCTCAGCGCTAAAACTGCGACGTCGACAGCACGCTCACAAAGGCGCATCGACAAAAGAGCGCCGACAGAAGTGTGATTACGGTTAAGGTTAGGGTAAGAGTAAGGGTAAGGGTTAGGTTTAGGGTTAGGGTTAGGTTCAGGATTAGGTGTAGGGTTTGGTTTAGGGTTAGGTTTAGAGCGCGCTTCTGTCGGCGCGCTGTTGTTGGTGTGCTTCTGCGCTCATTCATCAGCGCGATTTCGAACTCTTGGTTTTCTCGCTGCGGTTTCGTCGGCGTATTTTTGTCGAGCGCGCATTTGTCGGTGTACCTATTTATAGACAATGAGAGGCAGAGAGCCTTTTTTCCTCATTTTTCTCCCTGAGGATCAAGGTCCGGAGAACAGAATTTTCAAGGCATCCCACTTACCCTGCTGCTATTTTTAATATTTAATTTCATCATGTCCTCTTGTTTTAAATCTTACTTTTTTATTTATTTCTAGTTATTCTCTTCAGGATTTGTGGAATCGGAAGAACAGAACCCTGAGGATCTTAATAAAAGGTTTGATGTGGCTTCAGTAGTGGATGAAATAAAGAGAGGAAGGAAGCTGGTAAGACATTTTTCATTTTTTAAAATTCTATATCAGAATTACTTAAAATAATTTATTTTCACATTAAGCATTTGGAATGTCCAAATATGAAATGATATTAAATATTATAATATGAACCAATAATCTACTAAGTCCCCCATCTCATTGATAGAAAGACTTTTGATCCTACTGCTGTTTTCTCCCCCATTTTAAAATACTGGGAGAGTAAAAAGGGTTTTGGGGGGGAATTGACAGAGAAAAATGAATAAAAATAATTCAGTTAACCTCCCTGCAGAGGAGCAGTGTTATTTAATTGAACTAGAAAGCACAAATCTTTAGGGAGCCCCAGTTACACAGTCTGTCATCATGAGTAGCAATTAAACAAAATAAGTTTAACAGCCCCGTTCCAATAACAACTATTTGCTGTCTGAAAGCATTGAGGCAAATACTTTCTCTTATTTAATCCATTTCAGGTCAGGATATTAGTAAATACAATTCCCATGTGGTTTCATATTCTTGTTACAAAGCAGAGATTACACTTTACTCTAAGTGGTTTAGTTTAAACAGAATCACAGCACAGAAGCCAGCATGTGATGGGTGATGGAGAAGTAAATGGGTCTAATGACACTTCCTAGCTTTATAAACTGTAGTTTAAAAAGTGGTTTCGATTTGTTTCCATACAGATGTGCAGTTGGTGTCACCAGAGGGGAGCAACCATTGGCTGTGAGATCAAAAGCTGCCGCAGAACCTACCATTATGTTTGTGCCGTGTGTGATGATGCTTCAACAGAAACAGATGAAACGCGAGGCCTCTACCGGTATATAATCAGATGTTTTCTAAAACCTATTTTAAGATACTTTTCAACATAACTTATTTATATTTTAAAATTATCTGAATGGCAAAAAAAAGAAAGAAAAAAGGATTTATCTAATGGGTGTATATTACCCATGAACCCAAATGTCTCAGAATATCTTAGCGAAAACCAGTAAAAAAAATTGTTCTCTGTAAACTCAGAAGCTGACCCACTATAATCTTCCATTTTTTATAAAAGTGATTTGTTCCAGCTATTGAATTTAGAAACAAGATGGCAAAAATCAAGACGTTTTATTATCTACAATGCTTAGAAATACAGAAAGGACTATAGGTCTGTGTTGTGGCCTAGCAGGAGCCTTGGAGCTGCCACCAGACTCCGACAGCGAGGGGCCCTATGAGTCGGCCTGGAGGATGTGGAGGACCCTGGACAGGCTTCCGACTCTGAGCAGGGCGCAGAGAGACTGGTTGGCCACTAGGTGGCGCCTGAGCCTTGGACCAGTGGGGAGGAGACAAGGGAGAGTGATCCAGAAACCAGCAGTGAGTTGTTCCTGGATGCACGCCATCGAGAATCTACTCGGCGTCAGGAACAATTACGCAATTACAGGAGGTAATTGCGCTCAGCTGGTGGTCATTAGGCTCCTCTCCAGACTATAAAAGCTACTTGTGCACACGGCCCTCTTTGTAGAAGTCAACGCAGGATTGAATGTCGGAGGAAAGGACTATGAGCTTGGCAGGCTGGATTGCTGCCAAGCCTTATCTGTGTTTATTGCTGCCTGAGTTTGTCTGAGTTGCTGCCAAGGTCCTTATCTGTTTGTTATGCTTGGCTTTCAGCCACCAAGGTTTTGGTGTTTTGCTAATTAAAGTACATTCCAGTTAAGCTTGTCTCGGCATTCGTTACTGCCGAGGAGAGGGTCAGAACAGGTCTGTGTGCTATAGAAGAATAAATACTCAATAATCAGTTGAGTGGGAAAGTATTGCTATATCATTCATGTTTTCCCTTAAGCTTGGGATTGCTAGGATTGTGGCAGGAAAAGATAGAGACTATTGAATTATCAAGATGCCTTCTGAAACATTTTGAAAGCTATCTTAGTTCTGAATATATATTCTTTAGGTTAGGATGAAGCTGACTTTTTGTAGCAATTACTCACTTTACTCACTACAGAAAAATGAATCCAGAGTGTGAGAACTTCTAAGCTAGCCTGGTATGAGAAGCCGGGATTGCTTATTGAATTCCAGTACAGTTAATGCAGGTGGGCTTCCACAACAGAGGTCTATTCCCAAAGACTTGAGGAAGGCCCATAGTGAGTCATAGAAAAAAGGAAATACTTGATAAGTAGAATTGCATTTATCTAATTAAAATAATTGAGAGGTAACTAAATTTTATTTTTACCCAAAGACCAATTCAAAAGATTGAACAGATTACTATGAAAACATAATGAAAAGATACGAGTGGTGAAGGATAAAGAAATACAAAACTGCTCAAACAATGTACTACATTAAATGATCCAGTCTATAAATCAGCAATGCGTAGCTATTTTCAAAGCCCACATTCAGCAATATCCGTAGAACAGAATTTAACCATCCATCTGCAGATTTCCAGGGAATAAATCAACCGGTAGAAAAGTACATTCTCTCATCTGACCTACAAGGATCTCAAAAGAATTATTAAATCAGCCCAGTGAAATGGGGAGTACTGTGAAATGTGCATGGCTCAGATTCTTTTGAACTGGAGATTTATTATATCTTGCCTCAATAATCATTGGTGAGAAGGCATCAAATCTGGCTAAAGAGAGGTTTCCTGGCATGATACACATATATTAATAAAGCTAGAATAAATGTATTCTGGTCAGACCTTCATTATAACAATGGGGAATGGAGATGAGCATTAAAAATACATTGATTTATGGTAACTTCAGATAAGTATTCTGTCAGAGTTCCAAGTATCATGCAGAATTAAATCAGAGTCCAAGGCAAAACTATCCTTAAAGTTCCAATTTAATAAGTCAGACATCTTGGTACATCTGTGGATAGTTTTGCCTTGGACTCTGATTTAATTCTGTATGATACTTGGAACGCTGACATTATATCAAATCTCCTTTTAAAATAAATCACCAGCACCCCGGCAACGGGGGCTGGTGAAGGGGTGCTGGTTCCCAACACTGACCGGGCAGCATAAAATATCTGTGAACAATTATGAGAAAGCCTTTTGAGATAAGAAGCTGAGATGAGATGCTTCTCTGCAAATCTTCAAAGGTGAAGGAATTTCTGTTTCAAGATTTATTGCATCTGGGAAGAGGCACAGCCTGAGGGAGATGGAATGGAGGGGGCTGGAGAGGCTTATTCTCCACACAACTAGAGGATGGCCAGAAGGTCTGATGAATGGAGATCCCAGCCACCCTCATGCAGTCATCTCTGATTGGCTTCCCGTGCATGCTCCCCCTCTTTCCCCCCAGCCAAGGCTTGGAAAAAAAAACTAGTGGAGATTTTAACTCCTTCCAAACAGCGATAAATGAAATGAACCAATATCCTGCAACTGAGTTGAAGACAGATTCCCTATCAAAATGGGAAATGCAACCCAGCCAGCAAGAAGGGATTTGGCCAGCATCTTTCACTTGCCAGCCACCGGAAATTGGGCTGCAGCTTGTGAATGAAGCACCACCAAATTGGGCTTTCTTCCCAGAATATGGATGGAAAAGATGCCAGTGGGCACCTCCTTGGCCATCAACATGGGAAAATCCTCCAAGCCAGAAGAGGGGGCCTTGGCACATAAACCCCCCTAGCCAGCCATCATTGGGTCAACTACAACCTGTGAATCAGGCAACCCCGGGATGGGTCTTAACCCCAGGTCATGGATGGAAGGGATGCCAGTGGGCACCTGCCCTCCCTCAGCAGATGGCACCATGGCAGATAACTGGGCAGTGGCCAACCGAGGGATTGACCTCCTCACCAGTTCCAGTCTCCCCTGCAATGCCCCAATTGGTTCTTACCCCACCTTCCTATAGAGAAAGGTTCTCAACAATGGAAGAAGGGATTACCAAGGGGGAAGCTACAGGATTGATAGCAGAACAATGTGCTGAGGCAGTTCCTAAGTTTAGAGATGTAACTAGGTTCCTCCCCTTGTGGGGGCCAATAAAATGCCACCATTGCTGTCAATTTGGCCACAGAGCGTCAAGAGTGCTTGGCTCCAGCCCCAATGCCACAACCTTGCGCACCAACTGCCACGGTGGTAAACAGAAGGCCCCAGATGCCACCAGAAAAGAGTCATCTGAGCCAACAACCTCTGGAAGAGGATCTCCAACTTAATGTGACAGAGTCCTACCCAGGGGGAGGCCTCGAAGGAGGGAAAGAGCAAACAACCTCTGGAAGAGGATCCCCAACCTAAGGTGAGGAAGAGTCCTACCAATGGAGAGGCCTCGTAGGAAGAAAATGCTGAAGATGACCCAATGGTGAATGCACCCATCCACCCTTTTGCCTTCCAAGTCAACCTCCAAGTACCTGAGACGGGGGTGGAAGGGGAAGTTGAAGCAGTTGTGGACACTGGTTGTACTCGATGCTTAATCAGCATGTCGATTGTCAAGCAACTAGGCATAAGCACAAGACCTCTAGCCTGTCCCATTCGGGTTGAGCAGGTAGATGAAATGCTAATTGGAAGGGCCCAAGCCACGCTAGTAACTGAACTGGTGAAGTTACAAGTGGGCCGATACTATGCGCTTCTCAGATTCATTGTGGCTCCAGAGATGCTGGGAAAAATAATCTTGGGCTTGCATGGCTTGACAAGTGGAAGCCTACGATAAAGTGGGAAGATGGTGGTAGGAAATTGATGATTGCGTTTGAGCTGCTACCACCGGTGGAGGAAAAGGGCCAGCCAGGGATGGTTGAATCCAAGAGCCCAAAACCTGCAGCACCTGCAGCAGAGACAAAAACCCCAGGGGTCTAACAAGTACCAAAAAACTTGTTGGGGGATGCTTTGTCGAAAAAACCGCAGTACGACAGTAACCGAAGCCAGGATAAGCTGATGACAGCTATGAAATTGGCGCTCCCAACAGACCAGTGGCTCAACAATAACCAGGAATTCCTAACGATGGAAAATGGATTAGCTTGGAAGGGGTCCAAACTGTATGTCCCCGTGGGGTTGAGGCTGGAAGTTCTACAGCGAAGCCATGAGGCGGAACTAGGAGGCCACTTTGGATTCCTAAAAACACTCCACCTCACCAGGCATCAATTTTGGTGGCCAAAGATGAAAGCAGAGGTGGAAGATTACATAAAAAGCTGTGCTACTTGCACAACGATGAAACCACTGCCGGAGAAGTCCCCTGGACTGCTACAACAAGTGGCCAGCCCTAACTGTATTATTCTTCTGGTGTGAACACTGATTGTCATCTGCTTATTTATCTATCATCTATCTATCTATCTATCTATCTATCTATCTATCTATCTATCTATCTATCTATCTATCTATCTATCTACCTACCTATCTATCTATCTATCTATCTATGAAAAAAATCCTGATTACTCATTGATCTTTGCTAAATCTTTATAAAAATGAAAATATTTGCTTCTATAAGTTTATTTCTTTTTATGTTCCTCTATTAGCCTGTTCTGCCGAAATCACATTCCAGCCAAGAGATCCAGTGTTTATGGTATGTACTTAGGGAATGTGTTCAAATCTGCTTCTGCCTTAGCAAGGCTTCTGAAGTACATTTTAGAAAAATATACCCATTGTTGCAACACTCCTTGCCATTCTTCCATGAAAACGACCAGGGCACTGAGGTGGTGGTGGTTTGAATATGAGCTTAATTTCTTTATTTGTTCAATCACATTTGTACGGCTGCCAATCTTACACAGTGAGTCTGGGCAATGTACATAGTTATAATCAAGTATCTAAAACAGTGTTTCTCAACCTTGGCAACTTGAAGATGTCTGGACTTCAACTCCCAGAATTCCCCAGCCAGCGATGCTGGCTGGGGAATTCTGGGAGTTGAAGTCCAGACATCTTCAAGTTGCCAAGGTTGAGAAACACTGATCTAAAACCATTAAAACAATGAAGTTGAATTAACATAAAGTTGAATTAACATAAAAACAAAAAATAAAATGGCAGGAAAATATATGGAGCGTGTTACTCTCATACAACCATCTTAACAGTCTGGCATAATTAATACTAATAATATTAATAATTAATAACAGTCTTATTCCCCAATCTGCTTTAAATGACTCCATATATTATTTATTGTTCACATATGTACGAAGCTCTGGAGACTATCCCTAATTCTGTAGAGCAGGGCCTGGACATCTAAGTACTGACTGAAACCATTATTGAAAGCAGTTGCTGCTTCTAACTTTTGGTAATATCTACCATTTACATGCCCGTTTACATATATTTGTGTCCCAATATTTTAGATTTTCATTCTGTTTACACACATGGAAAGCCACCTTTTGCCTGGTTTCTTACATATTATAAGTTGCGGGTACTCTCCTTGCTTCTTGATTCAGTCTCTTTTTCCATGCCTCAAGCAGTCACTTTTGGGAAGATGTTTGTCAAAGGGAGCTACAGGATGACAACCTTAACAAACATAATTCAATGTGTTTACATCAGTTAGAACTTAATTTAGGAGTTAAATTCCTTAGATCTCATGAATCTGCTAGGATTTCTTTCTGGTTTTTGTCTTGAAGTATTATAAGAGATATCTCGTTACTTTATTTTCTAGATGAAAACAATGAGACGGCAATGCCCCTGGTCCTAACAGAATCTTCCTCCACTACTACCACGATGGTAATGAAGTTGCCTTTTCAGTGTCTCAGTGAGACATTTCTAAAACTTTTAAGAAGCCACACTTCGTCACCATCTTCCGTTGTGACTCAGGCACACATGGCCCCCACCCTGTAGGGGCAGAATTTCAGGTTCTTAGAGCATCTCAAATACATTTTGTTTTTATTTTGACATGTGTCATTTTCTGACTGATAACTGCCGCTACTGCTACATCGCTAGAGATTGATATGCTTGTTGAAAATAGAGCTGTTAAGCATAGTACTAGACCCACCCCCATTAAATGCTATTTCGGCATGCTGCTCCTGGGCTTATTGGCCTACGGATGTACGTCAGATTCCCACCACCCAGCACCAGTTCAGGGGATCCTCCCCCCCCCCGGGGGGGAGGGAGAGAGAGGGAAAGTGAGGGAAAGAGAGATAGGCAGAGAATGGGGGAGAAGACAAAGAGGGTGGGAAAGAATGGGGAAGAGAGAGGAAGGGAAAGAAAGAAAGGCAGACAGAGAGAGGGGGAGAGGGAGAGGGAAAAGAGAGAGACAGAGAGAAAGAGGGAGAGGGGTAAAGAGGGAAAGACAGGAAAGAGGGAAAGAGACAGACAAGAGACAGAGAGGGGTGAGAGAAAGGGAGAGAAGGAGGGAATGAGAAACACAGGGAGGGGGGGAAGTGAAAGAGAGGGAAAGAGAAACAGGCAGAGAGAGGGAGATAAAGGGGGAGGAGAAAGGGAGGGAGGGAAAGAGAGGGAGGGAAAGAGAGGGAGGGAAAGAGAGGGAGGGAAAGAGGGAAGAGAAAGACAGAAAGAATGGGAGGGAGGGAAAGAGAGAAAGGGAGGGAGAGAAAGGGGGAAAGAAATGATATTACAAAAGTTATTTTCTTTTTTAATGTTGCTAAACGTAATATTTCAAAAGCAGAAAAAAATGAAGGGGCATAAAATGTATTTATCCCATTTTTCTTAGAACAATTAGCTGAACTCTGCCTTGTTTTTCATTATTTTAGATAGTAAAACCTCAATATTCAGGTTAAATTGCCATGTTGGCACTTTGCAATAAATGTGTTTTGGGTTGCAGTTTAGGCACTTGGTCTCTAAAAGGTTCGCCATCACTGCCCTATTCTTAGTCTAAGAAAAGCTGATAATCTGAGCTGTCACATTCTGAAAATTTAACAATTTATTTCTCTACTTTTTTTACTTGGAAGTAATTCTTACAGTATCTTTTTGTTTTAATTTTGGTAGTATGTATGCTGGTACTGCCATCCTGTGTTGTAAGTTTTAAAACTTTTTGTTTTACTATGTGAGCACTTCTGGGGGATTTTTAGTATAAAAGTTTTATTATTAAAACAATTTAGGACCAAAACATTTTTAAAAACTTGTAAAAGTCATTATAAACAATATTTACTGTAAGAAATCTGTAATGATTTTACTAATAAATGAGATATGAGTAGGTATAATTTTATAGTATAGATACTTGGGAAGAATTTAGTTTGAGACTTGACTTTGTTAAAAATGAATATATAGCGATAGGAGTTATATCAGTAATCCGGGCCATTTATAACGGTGCTATTTTAAATCAAATATTGGCAGAATGGTGAGACAATTGGGGAAGAGAACATGGAAGTCATCAGTGAAAAACATGACCAAACCAAAGGTAAAAACATGGGCTATATTTGTCATTTGTTAGAATTCCTAATATAGGGGTGATGGTTGTTATTTATTTCTGTCCTAAGGCAGTTTATGCAACTTTCTCACCTTTCCAATCACAAGTATAGTTATAGATAGCATCTCCTTACTTAGAGGTGATTCTTCAATTGTCCATTAATGGAGAATTATGGAGATGATGTTCTTCATTTCTGCATAGAAATCTGTAATATGAAAGAGTTGAGCTATTTGGCTCAAACAAGATGAAGCTGAGATGTTTGGATGGGGATGGTGGTGTTTCCCTTGAAGAAGCATGTCTAAACAACACTGGGTTGGTCCAGCTTTTTTGGCATGTGGGTTAATGGCTCAAAAGCCTCCTGCTAATGGGAGGAGAATTTCCATCTGGGAAGATTTTGCTGGATTCAGTCAATAGTTTCAACTTAATTATTTCTATTCCTAATTGCCTCCTTGTAATAAAAGCCTAAACCTCTAAAACCTTAAAAGGCATGCTTCAGGTCTGTCTACAAGGGAGGGTGATCTGGGGTTCCTTGGAGGGTGTTATGGTGTCATTCCCCAGAGATTTGTCCTGCCCCAACCTTTCTTGCTTTCTACAAGATCTTAAAAACCTGGGTTGGTTGGCTAGCTTGGAGACTGGGTTATACAGTTGAGCTTGTATCTTGTTTAAGTTGATGGTTTTGCTTGATTTGTTTTTAATCTCAGCATCTATATTTGTTACCTATTTAATAATCTTTTGTCTTTTTTAATTTCTGCTAGTTACCTAGAGTCCTATGTTTTATTTTGTTTATACATTCATTCATTCATTCATTGAATGAGAAAAAGAAAACAAAATAATGAAATAAAATCAGAAGTTCAGGCGTTGCCTTTTGGCTGTTTCATTTAGAAACCATCCTGTTGATCTCTTTGAGAGGAATATTCCTGATGCTTCTTCAACACCACACCACCACCCTTTTCCTCATGCTTTCTGCCTTGGAAATAATTGTTACTGGACAGTGCTTCACTGTGCCAGATGAACCTGAAATTAAAAATATAAAGTGCACATCATTGTATTTCTCTTTCCACAGAAAGGATAGAATTTTTAAAGAAGTGTAAGCAGGCTGGGCTTCTGAATGAAATATTTGAGGAAATGTTGAATATTGTTCGCCTGGCACAGGAAAAGCTGATGGACGACAATACTTCAGAAGCAGGTATTGTAAAGAATGTGGAATTCTCAATTGTCTGAGATCTCATATCCGACAGGTTTGATCCTAAGACTACTGTTGGATCACCTCCCAGTCTTCACTTCTCAGAGGTAAAAGTTTCTGGTTCCTTTGCAGTTTCCAATCCTCTGTCATCTTTCTCCTATGAATGCTTCCCAGTTTGGTCTAAATAATTCTTACGGCGTTTATCTGCTAATCATGCGTATGAGAAAGATCTTAGAACAGTGGTTGACTGCAAACTAAATATAATTCAATGGAGTGAGATGGATTAAAAATGCAAATGCAATGTTAATTTGCATCAAAATAATTGTTTTCCAAATCACAGGAGTAAATAGTTCTGCTTTATTTTTCATTGGTCAGTTTCCCTTAATACCCACAACAAGGATTGCTGGAACTATCATCACACTAAGTAGAATGGCCACATGGATGTTTCACTTAACAACCACTTGACTTAGTAATACTTACTGATCCTTGTTATGGCTGTTAAGTGAGAACCTGTGGTTCTCCTATGCCTTCTTTCCTTTTGAAGATTGCTTCACCAATTTTGTGGAAGGCCTTTGCCTCAGTGGTGGGTTTCAAATTTTTTAACTACTGGTTCTGTGGATGTGGCTAGGTGGGGGGCATGTGACTGAGTGGGCGTGGCCTACTTGACATCATTCACATGCCCCCCACCTAGCCACGCCCACAGAACCATGAAAATTTGTTTTGCCAGCTGGGAGGCTAGCAAAGAAGCCTCCGTTTCCCACTGCCCCAGCTCTCGGTGGGAGGAGGCAAGGATGCTGGCCGGTGCTCGCTTCCCTTACCGCTCAACGCCGCTCACACCTTCACTGCTTTCCCAGCCAGCCGCCAGCCACCAGGCTAAGCAGCGCAGGTGGGGCCCGGGCTGCAGATGGCAGGGAGGGGGAGGTAATGCTCCATCTCACGGGGGCGAGTGGTGGTGAGCAGTAAGGGAAGCACCGGCCAGCATCCCTGCCTCCTTCCTTTGAAAGCTGCAGCAGTGGGGAAACTGAGGCTTCTTTGCCAGCCTCCCAGCTGATCTATCCCATCCAGCTTCCCTACACAGACACACACACACACACAACATGCTTGCTGTGGCACGAGGTGAGTGCAGCCGGGGAGAAATCAGGGGGAGGGGGAGGAGAAAGCCAAGCTTCTGCTAGGGACAGCCTCCTTCCCCTCCCCGATTTCTCCCTGGCCCGTGCTCACCTCACATCAGACTGAGGCAAGCAAGGCGACTCTCAAAGAGAATGAAGCGGGGCCCAATGCTTCTTCCAACAGCTGAGGAAGGAAGAGGACCCGAGGAGACCTCGGCTGTTGGAAGAAGAGCCTGCTTTGTTCTCTCTGAGAGCTGCCTTGCAAAATGTCAGAAAATTCCCCAATTGTTTGAGTTGCCTTAAAGTAAAAACAATTTTTTAATGAATTTAATGAATTGTCATTCTACTTTCCTCAATTGTTCACAATGTAAATTCTCTCTCTCTCTCTCTCTATATATATATATATATATATATATGTATGTATGTATGTATGTATGTATGTGTGTGTTTTATTTGTGCTGATAAATAAATAAATAGAGACTAGTATAGATCTATTTCAAGCTATTTAGCTCTCATCAGCTAGCCATACCCTTACTGGGATTCGAACCTGTGCTGTATAAGGGTATTGCTAGCTGATGAGAGCTAAATAGCTTGAAATAGATCTATACTAGTCTCCCCTTATTTATTTATCAGCACAAATAAAACACAAATATAACAAAGGCAACAGTAAAAATATTGGGTTTCTGTCGTGATGGACTCTTGTGACGAGCTGATTGACAGATGATGGAAGCAGTTAGCTTCCTCCCATAATTGGGGCTTACCAGGGGTTGTATGTATGTATATATAAATATATATATATATATATATATATATATATCTGCTAGTTAATGTTTGGAATTTAGATGCAACTTCGGATATGGTATTGATAAAAAGGTGATTTTAAAAAATACTTCTGATTGTTATCGTCATGCATATTTTTAAAGAAATTTGTATATTTGAAGAAATATCAACATTGTTCTTTCTATCCTTAGAGTATGAAAAAACAGTCATATCACTTTTTGATTGTGGTCTCTTTGAAAATATTCTTAGAGCAGCTCATTCAGGTATGTATGAAACAAAATGTAATAACTCTTATAGTTTGTTGAATCAAGGCTATTCCTTTTAAACTAGTTAAGAATACAAATAAGTAGATAAGAATGCCCTATTTTTAAGTACTGTGTTCCTTTGGTCATGTCAGTCATTTGATCTGGAAAAAAACTCAGCAAATAATATTTTCAGGCAACACAGTGAAACCTCCATTTAGCAGACTTCAGATGCTACAGTAAAAACCAATTTTTCTACCCAACTCTCTCCACAAAACAACAAAGCATTACTTTCACTGTATGGCTTCAGTGGCAATTTGGACCATTTTTATGATATTATATAGATGATACATTATATTATTATTTAATGTCATTTGTATAATTATAATACAAATAATGTAAATTGGCACTCTGACACAACTTGTATAGATGTTTGGAGCTAATGGATACTTTATCCATGTAAATGATCCAGTAAAATGAAATGTAATGATATTGCTTTGTAGGCAGACAAAGGATGGGGACTATTTTATTGCAAATCAATACTGGTGCTTTGTGCCAATTCTGCCTCGTTTACTTCAGTTGCACTCTTAAACTGACTTGTATGTGACTTTGTGGAACAATACTTTCGGATTGCTGTGCCTGGCTCTGCCATTCTGGAGTAGGGAGAAAGCTCTTGGTACGCTGCTTCTCTGCTTAAGAGTGCCTCCGGTTGTTATTCTTGGAGAGATACATAGAATATCTCTTTTACATACCAGTTATACTTTGACAATTTTTCACCAACAAGTTTGTGGGTTTTGTTGTTTCTATTTTGGGGGCAGATGAAAAAGGGAAAGAAAAGAAAGAGAGGAAAAGAAAGGGGAGGGGAAATTATAGAAGAGAAGAGTTGGCAAAAATAATGGATGGTCCCCATCACTGCTCACCCTAAGATAGCAATAGCAATAGCATTTAGACTTATATACCGCTTCATGGGGCTTTCAGCCCTCTCTAAGCGGTTTACAGAGTCAGCATATTGCCCCCAACAACAATCCGGGTTCTTATTTTACCCACCTTGGAAGGATGGAAGGCTGAGTCAACCCTGAGCCGGTGAGATTTGAACAGCCGAACTACAGAACTGCAGTCAGCTGAAGTAGCCCTCAGTGCTGCATTTAACCACTGTGCCACCTCGCCACCTAAGTTCCCGTATTTGACATTCTTCCTGAAGGTCTATGGCCCTTATGTTTCCCCAACCTTGTTACCCTCCTGGCATTGCTCTTCTAAATCTGTATATTTTAATAGTAGCGTGTTTGGCATAAATAATATGTTAGATATATCTCTGCATATATTGCTAATCTTAAGCACTGATTTTAATTTATACAGGAACTGAGGAAAAAATTCAGAAACTAATGAATAACCGGAAAGGATTGGATGCTCAGATTGAATTTTTAAGAGATTTAAAAGAAACAATATTTCCTGCCTCAGAAGACACAGATAATACCTTAAGTAGTATCTCTCAATAACTTGCCATCTTTAAAATGTTCACTGATTTTTTTCCAGGTTACTTTGGTAGAAGACATTTTACACATGGGTAACTGCTATTTTTCCATTTTTACAGTTGAAACCTTTTTGATTTAGCCAATGTTTTACCATTAGTTTTAAATTAGAATGTATAGTTCCAAGATTATAGCTTCAAATACCTTCTATTAGATGAAAATTGATGGAAGAAAATGAGTGAATTCACCATATACATTTTATCTGCTGATGGCATTATTAACATAGTACTGTAAATCACTCTGGTTTTGGTTTACGTTTATCTTAGAGCTACCAGATATGGGTTACGATACGACGATCACTAGAGGATAAAAAGACAAATACCCAATACTTACCTGCCACTTAATGATCATTCAGGTTTTTGCAATTCCGACTCGGTATCTCTTATCATATACACTTACTTAATTTCCCAAAGAAACTGTCCTTCCTGCTTCAGGTTTTATGAGAAAGATTGTGCATATATACTTATACATATATTTAGATAGTGGTTCACTGTGCTAATGAGGCCAATTTATATAAATCTCAATTGGTTCACATCAAGTAAAACATTTCAGCAAACCTGCTACTTAAAAACTTTATGTCTTAAAGAATATTCCAAATTGCTTAATTGCAAGTAATAATTTAGTAAAAAGTATTTTCTAATAATGTATAGTTATTTAAATTTATACATTTGTACTCCTACATTTACATACCCTTTGCAGAATTTTTAAGATTGGACCATTTTGAAAATAAACATGAATTATGAGCCAAAACACTTTTTAAAAATGTGTATGTGATTCAAATTAAACCATTAAAAATACTTGAGAGACCGCCTACTACCAATTACCTCCACTAGACCGATAAGATCGCATAGATTAGGCCTCCTCCGAATTCCATCAGCCAGCCAGTGTAGACTGGCAACTACCCGGAGGAGAGCCTTCTTGGTGGCTGCTCCGACCCTCTGGAACGAACTCCCCGTGGAGATCCGGACCCTCACCACCCTCCAGACCTTCCGCGCCGCCCTTAAAATCTGGCTATCCCAGCTGGCCTGGGGTTAAAGACTCTAACCCCTACTCGAATTGTATGACTGTTGAGTTCTTAAATGATGTAGTGCCTTTATGTTGTAAATTGTTTGTCCTTCCCCCCCCCCCTTTTGAACTGTGAGCCACCCTGAGTCCCCCCAGGGAACAGGGCGGCATACAAATAAAGTGAAACTAAACTAAACTATTATTAGGTATCAGATAACAGCACAATCATTAAACCATGGCAATAAAAGAAATAATAAATTACTCCTGTCCAAAAATTTGCACTTTCAACATCATGAACCTCAAGTGATTGCCTATCATGCAAGGTATTTAATCTTTTCTCAATCCTTTGGGAGAGCCTCCTAGAAACTGAGATTTAGATAAATTTGCAACAAGGACTAAAGTGTTGTATCTTATGATTCTTGATGAATGTATTTTATTTTTCTCTTTGTACACTGAGAGCATATATACCAAAGACAAATTCCTTGTGTGTCCAATCACACTTGGCCAATAAAGAATTCTTTTCTATTCTAAAGTAGGAAGTAACATACCTCCTTTCCTTCCCGTTACACTTCTGTCTAGCTCTGAGCAGACTTGCTTTCTCAACCTTTACTTTTCTGGTATCATTTTTATCAATGACAGAGGAGAAAATTGCTTTTGAGAAACTCTCCAGATAGCAACTTTGCTATGGTTCAGCTTCCAAGTCACTGACACATTTAGGTGATATAACCATCCAGAGGCAGATTTCAGTGGACTGAGCAACAGGTAGCTCAAAGCCCAACACCAGTATGCAGCCCATTCCTCCATCATCCATTTCTTTTCAGGTTTTATTAAACAATTTTAAGAGCAGTGCAGTGGTTTAAGAACTAAACTACTGAATATTGGACTGCTTCAATAGAGAAAGCAGTAACCATTTGACTTTAATTCAACTTCTGAAGTATGAGCTAGTTCTGCATACTGTAAGTTTAACATAGACAAATCAGGATACGTTCAGTGAAGGACAATAGTATCAGAAGTAATACAAGAAATACTTGTATTTCTTCCTACAAACAAGGAAGCATTAAATCTCATGTAAACAAGAGATTAAGAGGCTGAGTGACATCATATTAGATATTTCAGATTAACAGTTGGAAGGGACCTTGTAGGTCATCTATTCCAACCCCCACATCCAAGCAGGGGACCCTATACTAGGTGTGTCAAATTGGCGGCCTGTGGGTTGAATGTGTCACATGCAGGCCATGCCCACTCTAGCTCCGCGAAGGGAAAAAACATCATGAAACATCAAGTGACAGCAATGTGACACTGAGTTTGACACTCATGCCCTACACCATTTCTGACAGATGGCAGTCCAATCTCTTCTTGAAAGCCTCCAGTGATGAAGCTCCCACAACTTCTGAAGGGAAGCTGTTCCATAGGTTGATTGTTCTGTCAGAAAATTTCTCCTTCTCTATTGAACCTCGATCAATTTCCATTCATTATGGAAATTGATCAATTTCCATTCATTATTCCTTGATTGGCCTTCAGGTGCTTTGGAAAACAGGTTGACCCCCTCCTGTTTGTGACAGCCCCTCAAGTATTGGAACACTGCTATCATGTCCTCCCTGATCCTCTTCACTAGACTAGCCATACCCAGTTCCTGCAACTGTTCATCATATGTTCTAGTCTCCAGTCCCCTAATCATCTTTGTTGCTCATCTCTGCACTCTTTCTAGAGTCTCAACATCTTGTGACCAAAACTGATACAGCATTCTAGGTGTGGTCTGTGGTCTTACTAAGGCTTTATAGAGTGGTATAAATCCTTCATGTAATCTTGATTGAATCCCTCTGTATTAAGGTATTGGTCAATTTGTTCTCCTCTGCACAAAAGCATTAGTAGTAACAGCTTCAGATTTTTAAAAAAGACAAAAAATGGCCTTAGAAACAGATGAGCTAATTCCATTTTAATAGAGATTTTTAAACAAGATGATTATTAGAAATCCATGGCAACAGATGCTGAAGCAGCACAGGATAGGTTTTACATATAAGGGTCTTTTAAGCTCACCTGATTCTGGCAAGGTAAGAGGACTATGAGGGGAAACCTTAGTCATCCAAGAAGTGATTTCAGTAAACCACCAATAAATGAACAGCACCAAGTCAGAGTCAAACATCAGTCACTCCAAGAAGAAAGAAGCATAACTCTTCAGATCAGAGAATTGAAAGATCAAACTTTTCTATAGCAAATAACTTAATAGCTTTTCTCATGTATTCACATTTCAGAAATGCTGCGCAAATAATTAAGTTCCTAAATTCATTCCGACTTTTTTGGTGAAAAAAGGAGTCCATCCAGAATATCACAGTTCTCATATAAAGATTATTTAATGTATAATTTTAATAAAGTTTAGAACTCACATTAGGCAGGCATCCATTTTATTATATAGATTATACATAATCACAATGCAAAACAGCTTTCCGACAGTCATTTACTTTGAATGATTTAAGTTCCCAAAACAGAACATTATGCAATTATTTTCCAAACATAATACACTTCAAAGGAAATACAAAAACAATAATTCCAATTTGTTTAGGAAAAACAATCTGGTCCTTCAACATTTCAAGTTATTGTATACCTCAATGTACTTACAGTGCAAATCTATTACATCCCACTGAATTCAGTGAGACTTATTCCTAGGAAGATGTATAGAGAAAGGGAGTATTTTTCACAAATTCTTCTCAAATGACTGAGTGCAAGTTTCCTTCATATATATACAGAGAGGATTATTCCTTTCTCAAAACTCCCTTTATTCCATGTAAGATATTTTCCAGTTGCCATTAGAGTGCTTCAAAAGAACAAGAGGTACCACAATGTGATTATAAAAATTAATAAGTCATCTCTGCAAAGAATCTCTGACATTATTTTGGCTACTTCTACCAACGCCACCTGTTCTGATTTTTTCAAGAGTTACTTATAACAGTAAATAGATCCAACTCTTTGGAGTAACAAAACCCAAGTAAAGTGCTTGCTACTTAATTTGGAATCCCTTTAAGAGTACAGCTGTTGGGCATTGTGGTTTTATATTGCAGGTGATATAATTAATTGGATCTATGAGAAAAAGGCCTGAAAGCTGTGGAGATAATAGTCCAAAACAAACACATCTCTCAGTTCTTAAATGCTCCATGTTTACTGGCTTTAGCAATGAATTCCTTTAACAGAGAACCATCCATTTGCCAGAAGGCAGATGTCTGGGTGACTTCAGTCAAATGATTGATACAAAACTTAAAGCAGAATTCTTCTAAATCCTGGATAGAAAACAAAAAAAAATTAAACTCATTCAAAACAAGTTTTAAATTAAAACATTCAATACTACCAATGCCGAAGAAAGTATTAACAGCATACACAGCATTTGTTATGTTCAACTAGGTCATTCTGCCACTTGTTTTAACCACAATAGAAAAAGGAAATATTTTAATTTTACCTGCCTTCAAATCTTTTTCCATGTATGTGAAAATACAATTTGAAGTAGATATAAACAGATATAGTAGCATTAAGATAGCACTTTTAAGTATTTTATTTCCAGATTATATTAGATTAATTTTGAATTAAACTACTTCAAGGTGGACTACCTCAATTGAACAAAAACCTATCAATAAGTAATGTATTTGGTATTAAAAACAGAATAAAAGTATTATGATGGGACAAATTGTTTCGCATTCTTATTGCAGCAGAAAAACCACTCTCTTAATAGATAAATCATCCCTAAAACTTCACAAATGTTCTCTCATAATAAACTTGGATCAATTTGCCATAACACTGCAAATAATTATTTGGGCAGATGTGTCTATTCTGACTCTTCTCTCTTCATTTTTACCACTAAAATGCTTATTATTTGATAATTCATGAAGAGAACTGTGATAGCCTCCAATCATGTTTTACTATGTATAATGCAAAGGTAAAAAGCCTGTACTTTGGCAATGAGATACATACGCATCTCCAAGGTGTTGTGGCGTAAGCCTGCAAAAGAGTTTTGACTCTCGGGGGGTGGTGGTGGTGCCTAGCATGACTCCAAGGAGCTGAACTGAATTAGATCTCAGGCTCTTACAATATTGTTGTAAACACAGGACTGCATTCTGCAGAGCCCAAGGCTCAATTCCTTAGTCCCAAATAATGTTATGGCAGCTGAGATAAGGTCCAACTGAGGGGTGGGTTCCTGCCAGTTCTAACTTCTTCTATAGAAGAGGTTCCACAAATCTACCGTGCTATTTAGAACCGGTTCCAGTTCCCTCCCCCCACCGTCCGCACCACGCTTGCCCCGCCCACCACTCACTGATTAGCTGGCTCACCAATCGTCCCGCCCACCTCTAAGAGTCCTATCTAAAACCTAAAGTCTTAAAGCTGTCAAGTTTGAATACCCCTGGGTTTTTTTTTTCCTAAAGGGTTAGGGGTGCAAGGATCTTGTAACTTGACAGCTTTAAGACTGGCACACTTCAATGCCAGAGTTCCTGAGCCAACATTTTGGTTGCTAAGCAAGAGCGTTGTTAAGTGAGTTTCACCACATTTTATAAGTTGGTCACGCCCACCCGGTCACATGGCTGGCAAGCCACTCCCGCAAAGCAGGCCACACCTACAGAAGAGGTTCTAAAAAAATTTGAAACCCATCACTGGTCCAACTGGTCAGAAAGCTCTAGTAATCTGATCAGACCCTAAGTTGAGTATGAGTCTCAAATGCTAAATCATGCATCTGGCTTCATATCACCTGGAAATTCACAGAATGCAAACTGATGAAGATATAAATTGCCAACAAACACATCTTTGTCATTCTAAAACATTTTGTTGCTCATTTCTATCACCCAAGATGACTCTCCAACTATGTCTTCACATAGCTCATCCCAAGACATATCACTCAAACACTCCCAGGACAGTACTCCAATTTCCCACCAGTATTCATCCAGTGTATATGCATACACACACACACACAGACCTCCTTCTGACTTCTACCTCCCCTCTTAAATTCATGTTGTGCCCAGCTGCTTCACTGTTTCCCTAGCAATTCCCCAACGTGCACTAGAGAGGGCAGACTAAAGGGGACAGCTGATTTACCTCTGCATCATAGCGCACTGCTGCAGTGAGCAGCGAGAAAGCATTCTCCACTGTGATTCCTCTTTTGATGAGATGCTGGCACAGCTTTTTCAATCGGTTTTCACAGTATGATGTAGCCAAATCCAGTAGCCCTGAAATTAAGAGTTCTTTAATCTTATGCAGAATCTCCTGCACATGGATCATAAAGTATAAAAAGTTGCACTGAAAGTGTAAAATCTTTACACATCTTAGGAGGCAGAGTTCACCAGAGAAAGGCATATTCAGTCCATTGTCCCTTCTCAATCGGCTCTGGCAGCTTAAGAGAAAGTAGACTGAAGAGGCCTGAGTGACACGTTCTTTTGATCCCTTCCTGTAACTGCTGCATGCCAGGATGTGGACAGCTTCTATAACTAATACACTATGTACAGTTATCTAATGTGCAAAAGGTCTTTGAGTTTAATTCCCAATGGGTGGTCTGAATCCAGAGAAGAAATCAGTCTTGCTGTCATTCCTGGGGTACAATGGAACCTAATATCTAATCAGCAAGGTATAAACACAAATTCAGCAATATAATGGCACTTTGGTATAATATATGCAGTGTGAGATTTGTTAGATATATATTCTAACTACAATGGTTTCCACCAAGGTCCTCTGTTCCGGCGGGAACAGAGGTTTAATCCTATTGGTCAAAGGGTCTGACAGCTCCCTATAAAAGGGCTGCTGTCAGACTCAACCTAGCCTAAAGTAGCAGCACCTTCACACCCTGGCATCAGCCTACGAGACTACCAGGACAACCGGGTCCCCATCGTGGGCCAAGGAAACGTGTACGAACAGCTTTGGCTCGAATTAGAGACAAAGGCCTCCATCTCAAAAAAGAGAAATGCCAAATTAATGTGCCAAGGGTTGAATTCTTAGGGTAACTAATCAACAGCTCTGGGAGTCACCCGACCTCACAAAAAATCAAAGCTATTCAGGACACCCCACACCTCGCAATCAAACCGAGCTGCAGGCGTTTCTCGGGCTCCTTAATTTCTACAGCATCTTTCTTAAATAGAAAGCCACCATTACTGAGCCATTACACAGTCTCCTGGCTAAGAACGCAAAGTGGTCCTGGGGCAGGACTGAGGCTGCCGCTTTTGCCGTGGTAAAACGTCTCCTGTCAGCAGACTCCTTCCTAGTCCAATACAACCAGACCCTGCCGTTGATGCTGACCTGTGATGCTTCCCCATTCGGCGTCAGCACTGTCCTCAGCAACTGCATGCCCAACAGAACCGAAGCCCCTATTGCATTTTACTCCAGGACCTTGTCTGCCACAGAGCGGAACTACAGCCAGATGGACAATGAGACTTTGGCTGCAGTGGCTGGAGTAAAGAAATTCCACGAATACCTATATGGCCGGGATTTCGAACTGGTTACTGACCACAAGCCGTTGTTGGGCTTACTGGCTGGGGACCGACCTACCCCAGTGTCATTATCACCACAGATGACCAGATGGACCATCTTCCTAGTTGCCTACTCCTACTGCCTCATTTACTGACCAGGCTCCACTTTGGGGCACGCTGACACTTTAAGCCACTGCCCACTTCCTGAACTTCTTGCTGACCCTACCGCCAAGAAGCCAGTCCTCCTCACTGACTGCCTTGAGACTGGGCCTGTCTCGTCCAATGATGTTGCCCATCACTCTGCAAAGGACTCCACCATCAAACAAATTTTGAACTGGATGTGGAGGAAGTGGCCCAAGGGGCCTTTTGGGGCTGATTTCAAATTGTATTTTGCCAAACACAATGAGTTATTGATTGTTCCACCCAAACTGTGCATTGCAGTATTAGAGGCTTTACACTTAGGGCATCCTGGAATTGTCAGGATGAAGTCTTTGGCTAGGAGTTACGTGTGGTGGTCTAACATGGACAGGGAGATCAAAGAGTGGGTGGCTATCTGCACACCGTGCCAGAAGTCCAGACCAGCTCCCCCAGAGGCACCCACTAAGGAGTGGGAACGACCTCAAGCACCATGGTCTAGGGTGCACATTGACTTTACTGGCCCAGTTCATGGCCAGACATTTCTCATAGTTGTGGATGCCTACTCAAAATGGTTAGAGGTAGTCCTGATGACCTCCACTACAGCAGAAGCAGTCATCAAGGTGCCACTGAGACTTTTCTCCACGCACGGCCTGCCCGACATCTTGGTCTCTCACAATGGGCCCCAATTCACGGCCATGCAATTTGAGACCTTCCTAAAAGCTCAGGGAATCAGGCATGCCCTGGTTGCGCCATTCCATATGGCCTCCAATGGTCAGGCGGAGAGAATGGTGAGATCTGCAAAAGAGGCCTCTGGCAAACACAGGTTGACCACTATTTGCTAATTCAGCACATCACACCCAGTGCCACTACAGGGAGAAGCCCCTTTGAGCTTCTTATGGATTGCCGGCTAAGGTCCCACTTAGACCGGCTACACCCCAATTATTCTGCCTCATCACCCCCAGACTCCACAAGCAAGATTTGGGCAATTAGCGTAGGGGATTCGGTATACGCCCACAACTACGACGGGGGAACTCTGTGGATTCCTGCCACAGTGAAAGGCATCACCGCCCTCGCTCTTGGCTCTTAGAGCTCGAGGACGGTAGGAAATGGAGGGGGCATATTGACCAACTTTGTGGCCACCTCTCCAACTCCACACTTAGACAACCAGAGGTAACTCCTGCACAAGTTAGCCAACGCCCTACCCAAACAGAGCAAACACTCACTCTTTCCATGGCCAGCTCAAGCCCGAGGGTACCAAGAAACTTATCTGATTTTGTTGCAGGCCCGCGAGCTCTGAGCGAACCGGCTCTAGGACCTCCAGCCGCGGCCTGTGGAAGGTTCCAGGACCTTCCACCAAGCGGAGCTGCAGAGCAAACAGGTCTGTCCAATCTGTCCAAGGAAAACCTTTCTACTGAACTGCGCAGGTCAGGCAGAGCTACCCAAAAGCCCGCCTACCTGTGTGACTACATAACAGGTAGGATTGTTCCATCCAAGAGGGGAGGGGTGTTAGATATTTACTCTAACTACAATGGTTTCCACCAAGGTCCTCTGTTCCAGTAGGAACAAAGGTTTAACCCTATTGGTTGAAGGGTCTGACAGCTCCCTATAAAAGGGCTGCTGTCAGACTCAACTTCACTGGATTGTTCTCACTTGTTGTATTTAATAAAGAGCTGTTGTTACCGTTAAGCCTGTGTGTGCCTATCCATTACCCAATCTAACAGGATTCAAATAATTTAACATCCGCTTCTCTGCCCTAATGATTTCTTCCAGCAACCAGTTCACCAAACTGCTCACAAAGTTAACAACTGGTTCTCCCAAAGTGGTGCGAACTGGCTGAATCCCACCACTGCATATATGTATATTCGCCATTTAAAGAGATTCTCAGGTCCCTATCGGAACGCTGCCATTCTAGAAATGGGGGGGAAGCACCAGGGGTGGAATGGTTTGCATGCTTTCACTTTTGCTGTAACTGCTTGGGGAATTTGGGGGATGGGGAGAAAGATGGCCATCTGCACTGACTCCCTCTCTGCCGGTTCCAGCAATATATTAAAGGTCGCAATGCCCCAAGGAAGACCAATTTGAACCATGCAGCCTCGGAGTTCTCATAACATAACTGTTTCAAGAGTTTTACTTTCTTGAGAAGGTAGCTGAGGCAGGTGCCTTACAGAGATGCCATTTTTAATCTAACATATTCCAGAACCTAGATTGGTTGTTTGAACATTCTTTTCTCATCAGTTCACCACAGAACAGAACTGCAAACTGAAAAGGTAAGATGGACAGTAGAGGCACCAAGCGCTGCTAACATCTGTGGTAAGATGGCATCATCTCCCTATCCCTCTGAAAAATGAAAACAAAAAAATTATCCTGTTTCCTTAATTTCCCAACATAATTTTGTGAAAGATTACTACCTATGGCATCTTCAGGTGGCAAGTCAACATTGTCGGTGTATAGGTACTCAAGAAAAGCACGATACACTGGATAGGAAAACTGATCTACGTCTATCACTTCCTTCTCATCTTCATTCCAGTAGGACTGGAACATAGTACGGAAGTGCTCACATCTGCAAGAAAAAACACTGTAAAGCCTCCTCCAAATTGTGCACATTACATCAAGAACAGAAGAAATATAGGCAGCACATGGCTTCTTCAAAATGGTCTGCTCTCATTTTTGCCATCGTGAACAATCCTAGGTTTTTTCTATTAGTTTAAAGTCCAACCTGCTGTCCTAATAGCTATTCCTAATAGCTATTTTCACATGAGTAATTAAAGCTGTATTTTATATCTAGTATTCCACAAAAACTGTAGCCTCAAAATGAAAGATTACCCAATGCTTTTAATTTTAATCAAATTTAAAGTACCTATTGATGTATTAATCTATTCTTAATCTCATTTTAACACCTATAACAAGCAATTAAAAAGGATGTAAAATGGCAAGTTCATTAAAGAAGCAAAATAAAATACAGTATACTACATTACTAAAATGATTTAGGCATTTATTAACCACCTGGATGATTAGTTAAAAACATTACCTGATTTTTAAAACAGCTTTATGTACATAAATGAATTTTCCATCTACTCTAAACTTTAGATCTGATGTTTCAGGACTGTCAAATTCTCTCTTCAAAGACTCTGTCACTGTTAAAAATTCCTCATGCTCTGTAAAAACAATTATAACACCAAAAGAACATAGAGTCAATTCATGCCAGACTTCAGAGTTTTACACAATTTTGTTTGTTAGCTTTACAGAAGCATTCTTGTACTGTATCCCATAAAGGCAAAAGGGATCAATGATCCAAAAATATATATAGTACAGCTTTCATCAACAGACTGCTTCATTTAGATTTCTACATGACAATGAAATATATCATTCTTATAAAGAAATTGTGTTCCATGTAACTGGGCAGATCTGAAATATGAAACAAGTCTGATTCTAGAAAGGAGTTCTTAAAACAGAATATTGTGTTTTAAGTGTGGCACTTTAAATTCTAACACAATCAATATAGTTTCAGATTTGGGGTACTACAGTTCTCATCAGATGCCAGGATTCATGTTTTTTGACTATCAGTATTTTGGTATTTAGGTAGGTAAATCCGATTTGTCATTCTTCCTACCCTTCCAACTGCGTGTACAGGGAACAAGCAGTAGCACTACGTGAAAAGCCCCTTGATGCTTTCACAATGCTTCAGTTCCCATTTCTTATAAAAGTCATAACTTTAATTTTATGTTATGTAAGTTACATTCACTGTATTCCAGCTCCAGAAACAGGATAATTTGATGACTATTCTGTGAACATTATTTCCTGATCATGAATGTATAAAACTTCAAAACACACACAGACAAAATTATCAATTATAAACTTATAAGTCATATATACTGGAGAAGAAGGGAAGGTCAATTCTAAAATGCTTTCTTAAACTCCATTCTTAGCTGAGGCTCAGATTTTGTTTCCGCCCCCCCCCCCAAACCCACCCACTCCTCTTCTGTATAGACTAACTCTTCTTCTTTTCTCTGAAGGTTATTGCCACAGTCCATTACAGGCTTCCATAAATATGAGAAATTTTCACTTCTGCATCTGACATTAAATGTACTAGTTCTCACCTACTGACAGGAGACGCCACATCACAGAAGGAGTGGAAAAGCAAGCAAACACATCATCTGTGCAGGAAAGGTGGGTAACATGGGGCAGGACCACCGACTGCCCCCGACACTGACCCCACATGTAAACTAAGCCACTCTGTGTTTTGGCAGCAGATGTGTGAGTGGAATGGCAAGCAGCGATTTCGACAACCCTACACAAGGATAAAAGCAGACCACAAGTATTCAGTGCCACAGATGTCACAGTTGTCTTGTTGTTCTTATGCTGGCCAATCATTTGGTGCCTGATTTTGCTTTCACTATCATGTTTTGTTCCAAAACTCAATCTAGAGCCTTAAAGGTTAGGTACCTCCTACAGATAATATACTTACTGAGTAAAGAAAATGAAGATAAAGATGAGATAAAATAGAGCAGAATAGAATAGAATATGTAACTGATCTGTGCGCTCTTGTAGACAGGAATGAACAATTCTGTGTCCAATTCTGGTCACCGTGATACAAAAAAGATGCAGAGACCCTAGAAAGTATGCAGAAAAGAGCAACAAAGATGATAATGGGTATGGAAGCTAAATTGAGGGGAATTAGGTATGTTTAGCCTAACAAACAGAAAGCTTAGGGGTGACATGATAGCTTCCTTCCAGTATTTGAAGGGGTGTCATGGGGGGTGGGGTGGGGGGTGTCAACTTATTTCCCAAAGCACTTGATAAAAAGCAATGGGTGGAAGCTCATTAAGAGAGCGCCAACCTCGAACTAACAAGAAACTTCCCGACAGTGAGAACAGCTTGCCAGCCGGTGTTGTAGAGGCTTCATCGTTTTTCAAGGAAAGATAGCACGCCCCTTTGACTTGGATGGTAGTATATAAGGCTCCTGCCTTGAGTAAGGGGTTGAACTAGAAGACCTCCAAGATCCCTTACAACCTTATGATTTTATATTGTGAAGAACTCAGCTAAGGACTTGCCTCTCCTTTGCCATCTTAACCCTTTCCTCTTCAGATTCAGAGAAAAAGCTTTTTCCTATGTGTGTGTGCTAATGTTTGTGCTTACAAACAACCCATAAACAGAGTCACTTGGCTGAGATGGGTGGATATGGACATTGATTTCCCCATCCAGCTGTCTGCAATTTATTTAAGCAACTGGTGGCTGATGGTAAGTACTGTGGCCCATATAACTTTGGGCATGTAGAGTATAAAATAAATAACTAAGGGGGCTTCATTTCATTGCATTTGTCATCTTTTATCTTTGTATTTTATTCTTTTTATAGAAAATTATTTGACTGTTACTAGTTTCCCAGGGTCACCCAAGAAGCACAAGGCCGCTGATAAATAACTTTGGAGATAAGAAACTGTTTCTCTGTTTCTTGCAACAAAGAAAGAAGCTGGTGAGAAAGATTTGAAGAGTGGGAAATGATGGCTGGTGATTCCAGGCACGCTGAAGTGTTGAAGCTCTGTCCTTTCCAGGTGATCCTGGGACAAGACTCTTGAAATATACCTGGGTGCAGTCCAGAGAAGACAGGTGTTGGCTGCAAGGGAAAGACAGCCTTGGGGCAAAGGAAATCAGGTGCTGGCAGCCGAAGAGAAAATGCTTGCTGACAAAATAGCTCAACTCTATAGAGAAAGGGGATTGTAGGGAAAAAAATGTAACTGCATTACATGCAAAGAAACTGTTTCTTTAGATATATGGGCACAATTAATGATAAATCACTGCCACATTCCTATTCTTATTTAGCTGAAGCAGAGAAGGGAGGAAGGTGCGGGTGGAAGACAGGTATTATGCATTAACTGCCTTAACAGAATACATTATTTCACCAGTATGAAAAGAAAACTAAGAAACTTCGTGGCACGACATAACTGCGGTAGACTAAAGCGTGCCGACAATACCGCGGCGATAAAACCCCGATGTCAAAAGCGCGCCGACAACAGCGCGATATAACTTAAGGTAAGGTTTGGGGTTAGGTTTAGGGTTAGGTTTAGGGTTAGGTTTAGGGTTAGGTTTAGGGTAGGTTTAGGGTTAGGTTTAGGGTTAGGTTTAGGGTTATTTTTAGGGTTATGTTACAGCGCGCTTCTGTCAGCGTGCTGTTGTCGGCGCGCTGTTGTCGTGCGGTTTTGACGGTGTGGTTTTGTCACCGCGCTTTAGTCACGCGCGCTTTAGTCTACCGCGGTTTTGTGGTGGAACCAGAAACTTGCCTTTCTTTGTTAAATAGGGGGGGGAATCAAGAAGAGCCCTTTTGCACTACATATTGGATTATTCCCCCTGAACCCAAAGTGCTCATTAACAAAATGCATGCACACATTTGTTTTCCAGAGCCATGAATTGGAGGTAGCTGATACAACCCTATTCCCAGCTCAGCAAGCGTTAGCTGCAGTGGCATTTACCTTTCCTTTTCCATCATGATTTGCACTGGGCTGAGATGATTGCTTTTGTTGCCAGTCCCCAACTGCCCATAAGTGTTTGCTCCCCAGGCATACAGTAAACCCTCATCTGTTAGTGCTAGCGTGTGCGCATAGCCACAGACAATCTGCAAATAAGTTTGTAAAGAAGGCAGGAGTTAGTATACATACCACTCCAGGATAGCAGTGAAAGGAGCATAATACAAGCTGCATGCTTGATATGCTAGAAGAGAAACCCTTATAGGAGGCATAAAAGCTTCAGTTATTAACAATTTTGTACCATATTTAGGTATCAGTTGGCTAGTCTCTAAAAACGGAATGGTAATTCTTCAATCCCAAATCTATACCCCTGCTAGGGCTGTACACACTTCCACAATTATTAGGGTGAAACAATGACCTCTAGCAAACATAGCATCTTTCTGTTCTTCATGAAATAAGATCAGTCTTTTCCAAGAGACTGAAAAGGGATGATTCTGGCTTACGAGTTCATTTTAATGGGTGGATTCCCTTAGGTAGCAGCTTCCTTTTACAATCTCCAAGTCTGGGATTTGTGGTCTGCTTTAATGAAGAGCAGAAATGAGGTGCTCACTGGAGGTCTGAAGCACTTACAAGTAGTTCTTGATTTAGAACCACAGCTAAACGATAGTTCAAAGTTATAACAAACTTGAAAAAAGTAAGTTATAACCTGTCCATGACTACTGTACTACCCTTGCAGTCATGTATTTGCATTTTGGGTGCTTGGTAGCTGGCTTGCATTTATAGCTGTTCCAGCATCCTGAGGTCATGTGCCGAGGTGGCGCAGTGGTTAAATGCAGCACTGCAGGCTACTTCAGCGGACTGCAGTTCTGCAGTTCGGCTGTTCAAATCTCACTGGCTCAGGGTTGACTCAGCCTTCCATCCTTCCGAGGTGGGTAAAATGAGGACCCGGATTGTTGTTGGGGGCAATATGCTGACTCTGTAAACCGCTTAGAGAGGGCTGAAAGCGGTATATAAGTCTAACTGCTATTGCTATTGCTATGTGACCACATTTTGCAACATTTTTTGTTGTTTTCTAGCAAAGGTGACATTGGATAAGCTGGATTCAAACTTATGACTATGTGATGCAGTAGCTTGCTTAACATTGTAAAAACAGTTGTACCATTGAGTCTGGTCATATAGTAACTCAACTTACAACTGCAATGACTTACAACCAGAATTCCTGGCTCAGTTGTGGTTGTAAGTCAAGGACAACCTGTACTCTTAATTGTTCTGGCTAGTGCCTGCTGTTACTGAAGCCAAGACAATCAAACATGCTGAAAAAGCTGAAATATAGAATATTTAAGAATGTGTACACTGAATGCCAATACCACAGCTCTGACTTTGCACTTCAGATACTACATGTTGTATATTATGCAGATTCCAAATGCCTTGAACAGCAATTACTCTGCCAGGGAACAGCACAGACCAATCTATGGTTTCACCACTTCTGCTGCCTCTCAGTTCTTGTCCACAAATGCATACTTAAGCTGTAGAAATCCATCAGAGCCATCCATAATGTACTGAAGAGAAGGACAAGATTGCTAATGGAGTATGAAGGGCAAAAGATAAAGGCCAAGGGACTAAAACTGATTTGTCTACACCTGATTTTTCTCAAGCTTTCAGGAAACTTTTCATTTCATTTGCTTTAAATATCCCAAGGTCATTCTCCAAGAACATCTAAGAATGCAGCTGTCTGCACGATTCAAAAGCAAAACGTTCAACGTAGATAACTTTCTATCCACTTATTTAAAAATCAGAATTGGAAGAGATGAGTGAAGTATAAGTTACACTTATCCCATTAACAAAGAATCTTCCCAAGATTAGGGACAATTTCCCAACAATCATTCAAGCAACAGAAAAGATAGACCTCTATACTCACCTGCATTACACAGACACCTTGAAGTGCTGCCACTCTGCACGGAGTTAACTGATTGCCATTATTTCCCAGACCAAGTTGTCCATTGCCATTGTACCCCCAGCCATAGACCTGGGGTGAGGAGGAGGTTAATTAATCATGTACTTTATTTCTACCCAAAAAGCCCCTGTTCTGAGAGAATAGAAGTGCTAAACTAGCAGATGTTCAAAAACTTTGAAATAGAATACACTGAAAGAAACCTTATTTTAAAACAAAGTCTTGTACTATTTCCTTTCTCATTCCCTACGTTCATAAATATACTTTATTATTTTAGAGGAGAAATCTTAATTTTTTTACAGAGATAGAAAATGTTTTCCATAGTTTACAGATTATTTTTGGATGGTGTAGAAGTCTGGATTTCCTATGAAACAGAAGGATTGGATCAATGCTACTCTCCATTGTGGAAGATAAGGTCAATGGGTATAATAGTATAATCTGCTTTCTATTTGCACATATAAGACAGCTTTCCACACCTATGCTTATAAAAGGTTACTGTACTGCAGAAGTGACTGCACTTTTTATACAATCACCCCGTTTTTGAGCTTTTTATCTGTATCATTACTAATAACAATGAAGATAAAGAGAATTAGCATGAACTCCCTAGTTCAACACTGCAAAAGGGGCAATACTTCACTTAAGATACCTGGAAAGAAGACTAACTGCTATTGACAAGAAATGTCATTGGGCTGCCTCTAGGTATTGTAGTCTAGTGACAATGCCTTACATAAAGTATCTTAGTTAGTAGATACTTAGTTAGTCAGCTGGCTAAGTTATGACGTAGGAAGATGTTATGTAGCTTGCAGCCAGTTCCAGGAAGTTTGTCCCCTTATCACTCTGGAAGTTTCTGACCAATTGAAGGAACACAAACTGGTCTACTTCCTTCTCATCTGTAACTCTGTAGTTTATTCCAGTAAAACCTGTTGGCATTCACACAAGTTTGAGCTTATTGTCACTGAATTCTAGATCCGGTACCAACACTCCTTAAATGGATATTGAAATAAGCAAGGCCTGTACTACTTGGAAAACAGCCCTGGGATCTTTGGATAATAAAACTATAAAGAATGATAAGAAATATAAGTCAAAAGGTCTCACAGACTGAAAACTAGCCATCTTGACGAGCCGAGATGGCGAAGTGGTTAAATGCAGCACTGCAGGCTACTTCAGCTGACTGCAGTTCTGCAGTTCGGCTGTTCAAATCTCATCGGCTCAGGGTTGACTCAGCCTTCCATCCTTCCGAGGTGGGTGAAATGAGGACCCAGACTGTGGGGGCGATATGCTGACTCTGTAAACTGCTTAGAGAGGGCTGAAAGCCCTATGAAGCGGTATATAAGTCTAACTGCTATTGCTATGACTGCTATCTTTTCCCAGGTATCACTGATACTGCAGAATTTCAGAGAATTTCTCTGAATTGCTCATATTTACATCTGAATCTATTTTAATTGGACATATGTTTAAAGAGAACAAAAAGGTAACTCTTCCTTTGAATTAAGCCAGTCTCCAGGAGAGCAAGAGCAAGGTCTGTCTTCATTCTGCAGCTCTTTGCTTCATCTCCTCACATCACACTTTTTATTTTATTTTTGGGTTCACATCAAATGTACACCTTCTCACACAATTGGCTGAAATTCAAGGCTTTGAGACAGATTTTCTCACTGAACAGAGATAGACACTTGATGCTTTAAAACTTATCATAATTTTTGAAGTAATCCTTTGTACTTTATTTGAAATATATACCCTTGTTAAGCGTTTTTCCAAATTTAATTTGAAAATTTTGCAAGGTTTGGCAACTTTATAGATTCTGTGCTAGTTCATATCCTCCAGAGAATTTTTAAAAGTGCAAGGGAAGGAAATTGACTAAAAATTGCTCCCCACTTTACCAATAAATGCCATTTTCACTACCAACAGAACATCCTCCAGAATTCTCTTCAGAAACAGGCTCTAGTCAGCGAAGAAAACATCCTTGTGCAAGAAAGTAAAATGTAATATTGGCCTGCATAACAAGTAGATGAGTTTTGTTTTTGTTTTTTTAAATCCCAATAATTAAACAGCACTTTGTTGTAATGAAATACTTTAACACTTCTGTTTGCAGAATCAGAGGCAAATGTGGAAGGCCACCAGATGCTTACCTCCCCATTATCTATGACTACAACGGAAGAAGTTTGACCACAGGCAATGCTGACTGCTACCTTAGCCTGTAAACAACTGGAGACTTTGCGAGGAGTTGGCTGGTTTGCAGTTGATCCTGACCCGACTTGTCCGCAGTTGTTATAGCCCCAGGCATATACCTTTTAACAAAGAACAAAGAGGGAGAAATACAAAC
Source organism: Thamnophis elegans (assembly GCF_009769535.1). Taxonomy (NCBI): domain Eukaryota; kingdom Metazoa; phylum Chordata; class Lepidosauria; order Squamata; family Natricidae; genus Thamnophis; species Thamnophis elegans. The sequence continues at coordinate 32,477,249 of NC_045543.1, read as the reverse complement.
CTTAATAGGTGAGCAGAAACATTGGTTCCACCACAAAACCGCGGTAGACTAAAGCGCGTGTGACTAAAGCGCGGCGCTAAAACTGCCATGTCAAAAGCGCGCGACAACAGCGCGCCGACAGAAGCGCGCTGTAACATAACCCTAAAAATAACCCTAAACCTAACCCTAAACCTAACGCTAAACTTACCCTAAACCTACCCTAAACCTAACTCTAAACCTAACCCTAAACCTTACCTTAAGTTAAATCGCGCTTCTGTCAGCGCGCTGTTGTCGGCGCGCTGTTGTCGGCGCGCTTTTGACATGGCGGTTTTAGCGCCGTGGTGTTGTCGGCGCGCTTTTGACGTTTGCGGTTATGTTGTGCCACGGAAACATTTCCCCAAAGCATATACTGTTTAACAATACAGGTACCAAAGTAACTCACTTTACAAGCCACAGACAAGTAGCATGGGCATTTATGATATACTTCAAAATACTGATGTGATTAACTTCTAATTACTGGCAACACAAAGCCATTGATATGGGAGTTTCTTCTAACACACTTGGCTAATGAAAGTGTGGATTTTACCTTGTAGTATATCCAGCAAACCTTAAGTTAGAAAGCGAACATTTTTTCTGCAGGAACCTGGAGCAGGGACCCAGTCAAGTGGGATCCCATTTGGAATCAATCCCTGTTATTACCTTTTTCCCCCCAAAGACAGACACAGTTTAAATACTGTTTTACAAGTTAAATGTAATGTTCATCCCTGAATGAAGGAATGGCCCAGATTCACTGGATAAAGGAAAAGGCAGCTATCAGCTTTAAATTGTTTGCCTTCCTCCAGTATCAGACTGCATTTTTCTCAGCTTCCAGCATTCAGCATTCACTGGTAGAGGATGGACAACACAATCTTTCTCCTCTGGTTTTTCCTGATTTCTTTTCATTCTAAAGTAGGGCCCATGCATTAGAGGTGGGTTGCCTTCTATCCAACAAGTCTTTTCTGCATTTTTCAAAAGAAAACAAAAGTCACATAGAAGTGAAGGGAAAGAAAGAGAACTGTATTCTACCTTAAAGAAAGCCGCAAGTATGCCTACAGCAACATGAGGGCTCTCTCTCTCTCTCTCTCTCTCTCTTCTTCCTAATTCTTCCTTTAAGAAAAAAATCTGACCATGCAAGCCTGACCATGTGTGCTCATTACTGTTAGGTGGCCCAATCCTCAATACTAGAGGAGGAGGAAGAATGCTACGCCACTACGATGCATGAGGAAGTAAGTAAGTAAGTAAGCAATAGCAATAGCAGTAGACTTATATACCGCTTCATAGGGCTTTCAGCCCTCTCTAAGCGGTTTACAGAGAGTCAGCATATTGCCCCCAACAATCCGGGTCCTCATTTTACCCACCTCGGAAAGATGGAAGGCTGAGTCAACCCTGAGCCGGTGAGATTTGAACTGCTGAACTGCTGATCTAGCAGTAGCCTGCAGTGCTGCATTTAACCATTGCGCCACCTCGGCTCTTGTAAGTAAGTAAGTAAGTAAGTAAGTAAGTAAGTAAGTAAGAGCAAACAGCCTTCAACTCATGTACAATGATAAAAGGTAAACTAGCAACAGGATCTACATGTCCAAAACTATCTCCAAAGGTTATAGCACTTTTCATAGTAGGCAAATTTCAAAGGTTTATATCTGATAAACTAAAACTAACTTCAAAACTAACTGTAAGCTTTCAAGACTTGAAATGGAACATTATCCCCTTCATGCAAAACAAATAAACTCTAGTACCTGTCAGATATGAAATTAAACAGGCTCAATCTCACAGAAGAGACCACATTGCCTCCAAATGTTATCCCAGAGTCAGACACTTTCTTTAAATATGTGCCTACACAATTTAAAGGAGCCAAGTTTCAACTTTCTGCATACATTTTTTCTGCAACTGGTCCTCTTCTTACTAAAACAGGTATAGTATATCTATAAATTTTATTCTATCCAGTTGAAAAATTTAGAAATTTCAGCACTTATAATTTTCCAAGCAAAGGGGAAATTCAACCATCATTATTCCAAATTTTATTTTTGAATCAGAAAGCCTCCTACTAGATTAAAAGAAAATAGGTCACTGTCTCACTGGGCACCAAATCAATGACGCCCATTCAACCTTTATTTTTACGCATGAAATCTTGTTTTTTATTGCTGCTACCAAATACTTTGTACAAAATATAAACCTGCATGAAATCAGATTGCCGAGAGTAGCTTATTTCCTGTTTAAAGATAAGAACTTTTATTAAAATAACATCTGAGATATTTCACTAAAAAACACAGATTAATGGTAGTATTAATACCCTTTCTTCAAAGACAATTTTCAAACCAAAAGTATATTCTTAACAGCAAAAAACTGAATAGCTAGTTAGAAAAGCAGAACTTACATCTCCTTCAGATGATAATGCAAGAGAATGGTGGGAACCACAAGCTACTTCGGTTACTTTCTTAGTGAGTAAATTAGTAGAAATCTGAATAGGCGTCACACCCTGGTTGGTTGTCCCATTCCCAAGCTGACTATATCCATTATGTCCCCAGGCATAAACTTCACCATCTACCCAAGAATAAACAAAATGAGGATGAAACATGCAATTATTCAACATTTGAATACCTAATCAGACAAAACAAGATTACATTTTAATAAGCACTATTATTATGCTTGGACACATAGCTAGTCAGTTGTGTAGATTGGGTTTGCTTTTTTATCTACTTATTATGATTATTATGATAAATTCTCTAATGACTTGTCTTGTGGGAGGATAATGCAGTGGTACTGGAGAACTTGAATGAATTGGCATTACTTGACTGGGAAAAAGTTAAAGAGCAATTAGTTAAAATTAAATGCACACATTCTTTCTGTAGTGTGAAGAATGTAAATGAGCAATATACTCTTCATCTTTAAAGCTTATCACATACATTTATCCATGTTAAACATTACAGTTATTTTAACTAAGGAACTTCATTATCCAAAGATCTGACACTCTTCAGAAGTTTATGATGCTGGGGAAAATGGAAAGAAAGAAGAAAGAGGATGACCAGAAGCAAGATGGATGTTTGAACTCAATTACAACAACATCTGCATGGTTGGAAAATCTGGAGCTAGGTGTGGGACAAACTGTCTTGCAGAAAATCTATCTATTGGTTGAAAAGACTTGACAGCAACAATGGGATATAGTTTATCAATCAACTAAAGGAACATAAATGAGCATGTTATCCAGCATGTTTGCAAACTAAACTTCCAACAGGCTTTAAACATGCACTTACTTTAGTTTTGAAAACCTAACTTCTAAATACTGGTTGACACAAGGAATGTTGTTTCACCATATATCATATTTAAAAATTAAAAAGGAATGAACATTCAATTTCTATCTCCTGTAAAGATATAATTATGTCACCACCACCCCATGACCCTCAGTCACTGATAGAAACACATTAAAAAAATGCAGTCCATGGCTGCAAAAAACCTGTCCAACCTATTGTGGGGGAAGAAAAGTGGCAAATGCAATTCACACCAAGATGATGGGCCACTGACAGAAGCAGACTCTCTCACTACAACCATTTTTGCATGCTCCCCCTAACTAAGAATCACGTGCTTAGATTTGTGCCTCTAATACTGCTCAGAAAAAGTTTCCCACCTTCTGTACTAAGGATCACATGCGGCCCACTTCCATAGCTAAGACTGCAGATCCTCTTTCCGCATAAACCTTCAAGTTTTTTTGGTACAATTGTACTCTGATTATCTCCAGTTCCCAGACAATTACTGCAGTTTAGTCCAAATACAAAAACCTGGGGGGGAAAAAGCAAAATCAATGAGCTGACATGGATATGTTCATTTCTGGCATGTTAAAAAAAAAAATCCAAATTGACTTTGCGGTGTATAACAGATATGCAATTAAACTGCGATTTATAAATATGGAATAAGGGACGGTTAGAAGATAAATCAGGTTTAAGACTCTGTACATCATTTCAAATTCAGGCAGGCTATTTGGAAGTGTCTTGGGACTGAAACAGTTTCAAGTTGAAAATGTTTCCAAATGACCAAACCATTTCTGTGTTTTATGCTTTTATGTAGAGTTTGCTTTCACATAGCAAAGTAGCGATGTATAGTTACTTTGCCATGTGAAAACACAGAAATATGTAGCTGTTTTTGTACAAAGTAACAAAGTAGGTTCCTGTAGCAGAATTTGAAGTACTTTCTTAATCTGTAGTGTCTCATGACACTACATGGGTAATTATTTATTTTAAGATAACTGACCTAATTTTAGTTGTTATTTCAACTTGCAGAAAGGTTAGGGTTAGTTCCTGACTGCTTTCTGGTTTGAAACCAGTCAGATATTGTAAAGTTTCCCTGAATATACAGGTGAAACTCAAAAAATTAGAATATCATGCAAAAGTTCATTTATTTCAGTAATGCAACTTAAAAGGTGAAACTAATATATGATATAGACTTATTACATGCAAAGCAAGATAGTTCAAGCTGTGATTTGTCATAATTGTGATGATTATGGCTTACAGCTCATGAAAACCCCAAATCCACAATCTCAGAAAATTAGAATATTGTGAAAAGGTGCAATATTCTAGGCTCAAAGTGTCCCACTCTAATCAGCTAATTAAGCCATAACACCTGAAAAGGGTTCCTGAGCCTTTAAATGGTCTCTCAGTCTAGTTCAGTAGGAATCAAACATGAGAAAAGCTGCTGACCTGACAGTTGTGCAGAAAACTATCATTGACACCCTCCATAAGGAGGGAAAGCCTCAAAAGGTAATTGCAAAAGAAGTTGGATGTTCCCAAAGTGCTATATCAAAGCACATTCATAGGAAGTTATGTGGAAAAGAAAAGTGTGGAAGAAAAAGGTGCACAAGCAGCAGGTATGACTGAAGCCTGGAGAGGATTGTCAGGAAAAGGCCATTCAAAAGTGTTGGGGACTTTCACAAGGAATGGACTGAGGCTGGAGTCAGTGCATCAAGACCCATCACACACAGAAAGATCCTGGACATGGGCTTCAAATGTTGTATTCCTCTTGTCAAGCCGCTCCCGAACAACAACGTCAGAAGCATCCTACCTGGGCTAAAGAAAAACAGGACCTGGTCTGTTGCTCAGTGGTCCAAAGTCCTCTTTTCTGATGAGAGCAACTTTTGCATCTCATTTGGAAACCAAGGATCCAGAGTATGGAGGAAGAATGGAGAGGCACACACTGCAAGATACTTAGTATGACAAATCACGGCTTGAACTATCTTGCTTTGCATGTAATGAGTCTATATCATATATTAGTTTCACCTTTTAAGTTGCATTACTGAAATAAACTTTTGCACGATATTCTAATTTTTTGAGTTTCACCTGTATGGAGGAATGACCAAAATATATTTTATACCTAGTGTGGATAGTAATAACTGTCCCCATATAGGCATTTCCACCTGTTAGAGGACAGGCACATGTCTGTGTGAGTTGTATTCTGACACGTAAAACAATTTGCTCTTGTTAGGTGTAGGTCACCTTGGAGAAACAATGTAACAGTTAACAACATGCTTCAAGCCCAAAAAAGAAAGAGAAAGCTTGAAAAGAAACGTAAGCTGATTTAGCCTTAATTCCTTTGGGTATAAGAGGGAGGGGAAAGTAAACACAAGCAGGCTTTTCAAGATTCTGTTGCCATTGCACTTTCAGGATTAGGCGGCCTAGAAATCGATTTAATAAATAAATCAATAAAGTAGAGCTTGATCAGTCTTGAGCAGTCCCTTTTCCTGATTTGGCCACCTTGAAGAGCTGACACCAAATGTGGTGGTGGACAATAAAGATGTGCAATATTAAGGTTTGGCCACAATAATATCCAAACTTAATTTCAAATAAATAACCTAAATTGTAAATAAAAACAAATAAATAAAAAATTGTAATCTTTAATGTGATAAAGGAAATACTTTTTCTATTAAAAAAAGCAATCATATTGAATTACATGTAAATAAAACTTCTTTGTTCTACTCCTTTTCATATGAAATACCTGGCCTATCATTCAAAATTTAAAGATGCCTTTCACCAAAGAAAAAGACGTGCTCATTGGCCCGCTTTCTCATAGCAACAGAAGAGTAAGGCAGCTGAAGATACATCCATGTTTTGGACTGGGATTTTCTCTTTCTCTCCTTTCCTTCCTTCCTTCTTCTACCAAGTCATTAATTGTCTAGTGCTTCTGAATTCTCGCACTGTCTACCAGAACAGACTCTAGCTTCCTTCTTTATAGTCCTTCCATGCATGCATACCTTTTTAAGTGTTCTGAATCACCCTCCCATCTTTCTCTGTCTGCTTCAAACCTTCATGGGTGCCTGGAATCGAGCTGGTTAGAACAAGCTACTTATCTCTCCATCCCATCTCTAAAAGTCACACAAGCCAAGCATTAAACAGAGGCTCACAGCTTAAATCCACTGACATTAGTGGCTCCTCATTAGTTTTCTAGGGCAGTGTTTCCCAACCTTGGCAACTTGAAGATGTCCGGACTTCAACTCCCAGAATTCCCCAACCAGTCCGGACATCTTCAAGTTTCTAAGTCCGGACATCTTCAAGTTGCTAAGGTTGAGAAACACTGTTCTAGGGGACTATTGACACTGTAGGATTTTTGCAGTAAGCAACTCAACTCCAAGTGTCTTTTAATCCCATCCCAGAACAGAGCAGTTTCACCCTGTGGATTTCTGCTGAATTGAAAGGGAAGAAATCGGTTCTTGGATATCCCATCGGTCAGAGATAGAAGGCATCAGATTAATTTACAAATGTTAATGTATTGGACCATTTGCAGATCCAAGGCACTGAACCTCTATGCAAGTAAAGTAAACAGACAAGAAATCCTAAAATAAAAATCACAGAGCAACTTTCTTAACCCCAATTTTGTCTTGATATGTTCCAGTACAGTACATTCTAAAAAAAAAAGTGAAATGGAGATGTGCAGCAATGAAAGAGCCACAATCTGGACTGGACTTCATGAGAGGAATTCATTGCACTGATTGCCCTTGGCTTCAGATTCAGAATGGAGTTCTGTTATATACTTCCTGATGAAGCCCTCCATTGAGATATGATGCAGCCTTCGGGGGGGAGGGTGTAGGGTTTTATTTTGGGGTTACAAAATATGTGTTCGGTAATTGTATGCAGGGTATTTGAAAGTGAACCAAAGTAAAGTAGGAAGTGAGTCCTACTTATGGTTACCTATTTTATAAAATCTTGTTTTCTGTTTTCATATTTGCGTAGTGGACTCTATGCTCAGTTTTATTTTTCAGTGGGTTACAAATATTAATTTTAGCTGTAACGAAGAAACTACAAAATTCATCTTCTTTAAACTGAGGTTTATGTTATGGCATCTACGCTGGCTTGGGCATGTCATGAGAATGGCTGATGGTCGGATTCCGAAAGATCTCCTGTATGGAGAATTAGTGCAGGGAAAGCTCCCCACAGGGAGACCACAGCTGCGATATAAGGATATCTGTAAGAGGGACCTAAAGGCCTTGGGAATGGACATTAACAGCTGGAAATCTTGACCTCTGATCGTTCAACTTGGAGGCTAAAGACGCAGCATGGCCTTCTCCAATTCGAAGAGACACCTGTTCGGTAGGCTGAGGCAAAGAGACAGCCCCGGAACCAGCGAAATCTGGGGGCTGGGCAGGGGACAGAATGTATCTGCCCTCAGTGTGGAAGGGATTGACACTCCCGAATTGGACTTTTTAGCCACATCAGATGCTGCGTTAGGGCCTCTTTCCAAAGCATGATGCCATAGTCTTTTGAGACTGAAGGATGCCAATGAATTGTTTTAAATACTGATTAATTGTACATGTATGCTATTGCAATCTTAAAACAAAAGCTTGTCATTTTTATATTACCCACTAGATATCAAACAATGGTACAAACAGAGAAAGTGAACACACCCATGTAAGTACTATAATCTTACCTCATCGCTGTGGGTGATATATATAGCTTCGTTGGCAGATGTTCCGAATACACATGCTTTTCGAATAGTTGCCATTTCTTGAGGTGAAAGCAATGTAAATATAGGCCACTTCCCAACCTCCATTATAACTTTGCTGGAGTTATGAATGTTATTTTATCTGTCATTTGAAATGGTTTCACAGTATTCTCTGGGGAAAAAGAGAATCCATTCTTATTCAAGTATGAATAAAGTCCATTTCTGTGGTGGGGTCTTTCATGGGTGTCATGATGATCTTAGGGCTGCCCAAAATGTTATTAGACAGAGGGTCCAAAGAGGGAGGGGGAAATAATTAAAATAAATGGGTAAATAACTTCTTGTTTCTTTTTTGCTCATCATTAAAGTCTCATGTCTGAAAAGTTTTTGCCTACCACATTTTGCATCAATTGGTGCAATATCCTTGTATTACAGTACATACGTACATAAATTCACAAAGATAACTGTCAATTAATCATCAATATCTATGACTCTAAATCTATCGCCATTTGGTGGGGAAAATGTATAAGCTAGCGGAAAAAAGTGGATGTGGTAGAATAGTGCATGAAACTCGCTGTCAGGCAAAAATTCTGAAACAAGAGCCAAATTTTGATTCTGTTTGGGTAAACGTAAGAACTGTATTCTCTACCCAGATCCTACTGACTTGGCACCTCCCTTGTGTTTAACTTCATCTCCTGAAGCATTTTGATCTAAACTAGAAGATAAGCAGTCACACAGCCTGCCTTGCCGGAAGTTCATTGAAGCCAACTCACAGAAGGAAACTGATTATAACAAACAAATTTTGCCAGGACAAAGTGTTGCAGTGCTACGTATGACACCGTAATGAATTTGTCAAAAAGTACACTTGTATATGTGAGATTACAAGTAATACAAATTAGGACATTCATTTTGATAAGTAGCATACATGATTTTTCTGCCTGCCCCTGCAAAAAATGCCAGGGATTCTTTCACAGCACCAAGATTTTTAACAAAAAGAAATCGTTTTACAATCTTTTTCCCAATAGGTGGAAGAAGTGGGATTTGATAAGGGGGAATTTCTAAATTAAGTCACTTTATCTGATCTGATGATTTCTTGCCCAACTTACATCATCACCCTTCTGTAATTACAAAAACCTATTATTAACAATGCCCCTCTCTCAGAGAAAGCACCCTTGTAGTGCCCCTAATATTAATCTTGAACTAATTTATTTTTCCCCCATTTATTTTGAGGCTTAATTTTGTTCCTTGCATTTGCTGCATGTATGTAAAAATCTGAAAAAAAAAGAGCAATGTTGCTCATATCACTTGCAGGAAATCAGGAACTTGCAACTATCAATGCATCATTCACAGTTATAGCTTCTTGGTACCAGCATTTTTTCAAGCTACATTCTAAAAAGTATTACAGTCCTAGATAAAACTCTAACACTACTGAATCTTTCCAGCATCTTAAGTGCTAATATAAGTCACAATAAACCTATTACAAAAACATTAAAGGAAATAGATATACAATATGAATATTAAAAGGTAGACATAACAGAAATAGAGGATCAGTACTATAGAGGTTTCTGAATGCTTAACATGGCACAGTCAGAAATAATTTATCAGCACATTCACAATCTACAAATATTGTGCAGAATAACAATAAAACATCAGCATATTAAACAATTGGGAAAGCTTAAGTCTCATTTAAATATTTGGAGGCATGAAGTAAGAAATGCTCAGAACTCAGGATGCACAAACGCATCAGGACATCAACAAAAAACCTGGCAGGATTTTTTTTCTCCTTCAGAAAGTTGCTGTTTTATAACAAGTTAAGGCTTCTGCTTAGAAGATGAGAAGTGTATTTCTCATTCAGTAACTCACATCTCCCAGTATATTTTGCTTGGTTATACAGGAAAGCAAGTCCAGGAAATGTATGATAAGAACAAATATATATTATTTCCTAGCTTTCTGAGCAAGCTATTAACCACGATGCTCTTTTTTCTCAGTTGGGAGAGGTTCACAGACGTTCTATTCTCTGGGAAGGTCCAGGGAAGGCACCCCATTCGCAGTTCGTGGCTCCCGATTAACGTTGCCAATGCTGGGTTTTTAAACTCAGATCTGAGTTTTTCAATGTCTGTCTGGGTTTCTAGGGTTTTGTTTTTTTTTACTTTAAAAATGCAAGTTGTTCTATACTTACATTATGTTGTACGTATTAAATAGGTAAAAATAATGTAGTTCAAAACTGGTTTATTGTGGGAAGGGGAGGGGGATAATCTGGGTCTTTTGTGTAGAGCCTGGGTTTGAGAACGAAATCTTGAGAGGTTTGTTTCTTAAGAAAACCCAGCTGGTGTCCGTGTCCCGGACCTCCCGATTGTCCACCCCTCCCCGAAGACTCGAGCCAACCCGGAAGAGACCGAGGCGTGTGCTGTGTATTTTCCAAACTGCAGCCATCGAATCCTCCCTCCTCCCTCCGCTCTTTCCCCTCTATACGCAAGAGCCAGACGCTCCCGTTATTCCTCCACCTACATGCGTAACAAGATAGGAGAAAAGAGGCCAACCTGGTCTTTCTGCAGGAAGTCACCGAAGAAAAACAGGGGCAGCTGCCAGTCCTTCTCAAGAGCAGCCCCCCCACTTCCCAGTTGCTGGCAAGGCAAGGAAATCGTCGGAACCAGCTCAGCGCAGGGCGGCCCAATAGCAGGGAGCGGCTTCGCTAGGCGTGAAGAGAAGAAGTGGGCGGAGGCTCCTTCGGCGCCTCTTTTAAACCAGGAGCGGAGACCCCCACGCCTCTCCACACCTGTTGCAGATTTTGCAAGCGCGGACTCTGCCGAGCCGCCCTGGGGCTAGCAGGAAGCGGAGAAGCAAAGGCACTGACCCACCACGAGCGCATGCGCAATGCGTGAGATTGATAATGCTTGCGTCTTTTCTTGCGCGTTTTTCTGCATTCTCTCTTCTGATTCGCTCTGGTGAAGCTAGAGAAAGACTAGGCAGAAACATTTATTTTCGTGCTTTTAGTTTTCCTGATTCTTTTTTTAAAAAGCAAAGTAGGTTGTCTAGTAAATCTGGGCTGTAATGTTGCGGACAGCGCTAGCTGGCCAAAAATCATGAAGCTTTTGTTATCACTTTACAACACTGCCATCTAGTGGTTGCCTGGAGTTTTGCAGTCCAGATCTGATAGCACTCTCATTCCCCCACCCCCGATCCGCCCCGGTTTTCCCATGAGAGAAATCATTTTGCGGGATGGGGGAACCGACGGCGGAGAGGCAACAGCTGCGTTCAAATCGTTTGCCTTTTCACTTATTTCTGCTCTGATCGAAGAAAAATAATGCAACAGGTCTACAAAGTCAAAAGAAGCATTTCTATAATAGAACTCATTTTAGAGAAAAAGACTACTCTAGTTTCTCACAATGCACTGAAAAAAACCTAGTTGTTTGAATCGTGGCTTGTTGAATAAACCACATTTGATTGGCGTATGTAGGATAGATGATTTAAAAAGTTGTCCTGAATAAGCATATTCTGCTTAGGAGAGCTTCATATTAATATTTCACAGGTGGCTCTATTTTAATTGTAGGGCATACCCACAGATTGGAGTGGAAAGAAACAGATTTTTGCTAGCCCATTAACCCAGCGCTGTTGACAGCAAATATGCCCTGAACTTTGGGCATCTGGGAGCAACTATGCAAAAGCTACCTATCTCCACTGCCTCCTCACTCGCTTAATCAGATTTTCCTTTCACTTGAAGATGCTGGAAAGACATTTTCAATGGTTGCTGTACTACTAATAAAACGTTTTCTTAAAAGGCTTGGTTGATATTACGTTGAGAGTTGAGAACTTTCTGGCTGCCTTGTGTAAATAATAGTTTCTCTCCCCCCCTTTCTTCAAATTACAGTTTGTTTCGGCCTCTATGTTGTTCTGCTGCTTCGTGTGTGTGTGTGTGTGTGTGTGTGTGTGTGTGTGTGTGTTTGTGTGTGTGTTTGTATGTGTGTATTTTTACATGCTTTTGAACTGCTAGGTTGGCAGAAGCTGGGACAAGTAACTCACTCACTCCATTACATATATATTAGGGATGCAATGGCACAGTGGCTAAGACGCTGAACTTGTCAATCAGAAAGATCAGCAGTTTGGTGGTTCAAACCCCTAGTACCATGTAATGGAGTGAGTTACTTGTCCCAGCTTCTGCCAACCTAGCAGTTCAAAAGCATGTAAAAATGCAAGTAGAAAAATAGGAACCACCTTTGGTGGGAAGGTAACAGCGTTCCGTACGCCTTCGGCATTTAGTCATGCCAGCCACATGACCACGGAGACATCTTTGGATAGTGCTGGCTCTTTGGCTTTGAAACAGAGATGAGCACTGACCCTTAGGGGAACTGCCATACATACATAAATAATCTCATAAATCAGTAAAATGATAGGATAAATAAATGACTATTTTAAATATGTATTTCTCAATGTATCTCTCTAGAGAAACATGTATTTCTGCATTTATCTATTATGGCCATAGAGTAAAATTTGAGAAAGGATGTTTTCTCTGATGCTGCTACATACCTGCATTATGGTCTTTTCACAGCCAGATAACATTTTTGTATTGTTGAAGTTTTAGAACCTAATTATTTTATTGCTATTTTATTAGAGATACCATATATATATGCTTCTAAATTATTTTGTCTGTTAATTTGTAACCTTGAATTGTATGTCACAGAGCAACAGTTTTTGAACCAAGACACCTCAAATGAGCCCCATTACAGAATGCCATGACCCATGACTCCCATGGGACTGAAATTTGGGGACGTTGTGGCAGATTCAGGCTGCACTGCTGCTGCTTCAATGCCACATCATTATTTCCAAAGCTCCCTGGTAGCTTCGTGCAATCAATGGAGAAGCCAGCAGGAAGCTGAAAGTTGATCAGGCTTGCCAATGCTCCCGGACAGCTTCCTAGTGGTTGCCACTGACTTAACTTTATGCACCCTCTGCAATCCACATGGTACCTCCTGCACACCACCATATACCCAAAAGCCTTCCCTAACCTCCATGGCATCCTCTTGTGCACACTCATGCACACTTCCTGATCCATACTGTGGTCCCATGCAGTCTCCCCAATTTGTGTAGCACTTCCAATGGATCTTGCGTGTCCTCCCATAAGAGGCACCATGCTAGTCAGGAAGTGGGTCCTCCATGTGGGTTGGGGAGGGTGCATGAAAGTGCAAGGGGTTAGATGAGAGGGGGCACACAGGTTGGGAAGGGTGGATGGGGATTCACAAGAGGAGCTGTGCAGGTCAAGGAGATTGCACAGGGATACAGCTCTGGTTGGGGAAGGTGTGGGGGTATGTGAGGATGCCTGAGACTCACAACATGATTAGGGAGGATGTACAAATTTTAGGTAAAGGAACATCTCTGAAATAAATGACTCAATATATCATAGAATATTTATCTGTAGTTCTTATTTGTGGTGCCATTCTCTGTATTGACCTTTTATTGTTTTTATATTATCTTGGCACTGTTTAATATCACCTTTAGATTGTTTTATAGCTTTAAAATACTTAATATAATAATGCATTATATTTAATACATTGATAATACAATATATTGAATACATTAATTTAAACAATGGTCTGACAATGGTCTCCGAGTGACTTAATTCACTTCCTTGATCCAATTATGGGAATTGAGGTCTTGCCGTTATTTTCTGTCTTCATTGTAGAAAAATGAAACACTTGGGGATTTTTGAGACATTGGGGTAGCAAGATCAGTTCTTACATCTCCTGGATGTCTTGAATCTTCTGCTAGGATTACTTTCTTGCTGTTTTTTAAAGTTTTATGTGCACACACACATATACACAAAACCCCAGTGCATTTCCCAGATAACTTGTTTAACCATGTTAAACAACTGACCCACTTCAGGGAATTGTCTCAATACTCCCTTGACAGATCCAGCTGTCACTCTAAAGCTGCCATCACTGATGTTCACACAAGGCATTGGTTGGTCCCTTGCAATGGTGTTTTGTTGTTTCCCAGCCACAGCAATCACCAACATTGTAATCATGCCATGGCCAGATCTAGCTGGCTCTAGTCAAGTGAAATTGTATGGTAGGGCAGATACAAGATACCCTCCCATCCTTGTGTTGGGGAAGAGAGTTGATTTGCTTAAAGGTGCTGGAGAATTGGCTTCCTGCCTCTCCAGGTTGAGATGCAGAGACAGAATCCGAGCCAAGTAAAAAGGCAACACGCGACCAAATAATCCTCTTTATTCTGCTGGTCTATGATATAGTATTGACTCAAGAAAATAGGTGAGATAATTTAATGGTATTGTGTGAGATCCAGTTTGGTGTGGTGTAGTAGTTAAGGCTAGAAAAGAGGACACCATGGCTTCTAGTCCTGCCTTTGGCATGAAAGCTGGCTGGGCAATCTTGGCTAATTACTTACTCTCAGCCCTAAAGAGGAGTGGGGCAAACCACTTCCCAAAAACTTTCCCCAGAAAACCACAAGCAATTGCAAGGAGTCAAACCTGACTCAAAAGCAGGAAAAACAAAACAAAACTAAAGTATCATAGGCAGACTTGCTAAGCAAAACTGCTCATTCAAAAATTGAAAGGTGGTCATTTCCAGTGATAGTTTTTTTTACTACCAAGAAATCTTCCTTTAGAACAGTGGTCCCCAACCCCCGGTCCGCGGACCGGTGCCGGGCCGTGGAGTACCTGGCACCGGGCCGCGCAGCGGCCGGGGGCCATGATCGCTGCAGCGGCCGGAGGCCATATTTGCAACTTTGTAGTCCTCATGAACGCGCCCTTTCTCTGCCCCCCCCGCCGCCCCAGATGTGCGGGGCTGGGGGGGCGAGGGGAGGCCCGATCTCCCCCCCCGCCCTCTTGCTCTGCTCGCCCCGTGAGGGAAGGGGCGGCGGCGGCGGCCTCGGCCTCGGCCCGAACTTGGGATGCTGCTGGCGGAGGCTGCCTGGGAGATGAAACTTTGTCCGCGGACTCACCCGGCCCGCCTGCCCCGTGGAATGACGAGGGGGGGGCAGGAGGGGGCGGCGGTGCTGCATTTTCCTCCCAAGGAGAAACTAAGGTTGCGGGGGGGAGGGGCGCAGCGCGGCCGTTTCGGGGGAACTTGGGGAGCTTTGCCGTTCCGAGAGGCGCTTCGCACGCAGCCCCACCCAGGTGGGAGATGTTTTCCTCCACCGAGGCGGGGAGGGGGGGCTTTACGTAAGACTCGCGGCGCAGCTCTGCCCCCCCTCCTGGAGTGTCACCTGCCTCCCGCCCCTCCCCTCCGCCGCAGCGCTTTTTGTGTCAGGCCGGCGGGGCTCTCGGGGGCCCTTCGGCCGCAGCCCGCATTCTCCCCCTCTTCCCTTCATGGAGCGCGGCGCGGAGGCCCACCCCCTCGGAAGCAGCCGGCCTCCGCCGCGCCAGCCGCCCGCCCGCCCGAAGTAGGACACAGGGCCATCTTTTTCCCCCGCCGAACTGCAGCGAGGAAAAAGGGCTGCCCGAGCGAGCGGATCGCGGGGTCGGTTCCCCCTCCCTTCCCCCGACGGCCAAGGAGGAGGAGGCGGAGCGGCCTCGTGGGCTGTCGGCCTTGGCGTGAAGGAAGCCCCCCCCCGCCCTGCGGAACGCGCGCCCAGGATGGCCGCCTTCCCACCCGCCGGTCCGGAAGGCCGAGGGAGGCTCGTCTGACTGGTCCGCGGCGATAAAAAGGTTGGGGACCACTGCTTTAGAATATAGCACTTCTAGACATGTGTCATAGGACTTGGTTTCCAGCCAAGTCCTGTTTTCTCCTCTAAACATGTTCCAGATGACAGTATCCTTAAGTTATGGTGGCTAAAACCTCATAAATACAGAAGAAAACAGTTCCTATGATCTGGATGTTTCTTGGTAATGTGTCTTAAGATTTTGCTAGCTTATTTCAGATTTTTAAATCCTTTTTGCCTGTTCTGCTCCGAAATCAGGTTTTTATCCTCTTATATCTGGTAATTTTTAATTCCTGGTATGCAAATTCAAGAGTTAATTTATGTTAAATCTAATATGGTTAGTTTTGGCCCCACCCTCATTCTTTAAGGTTTTTGAAGCCTAAGTTTGTCTTCTTTGGATTTGTTTACCCCTTCTAGGTTTGTTGACTCCCCAGAGCAAGAAATCCACTTTTACAGTCTCATCTTTGTCAAGACATGGAGCAGCTGAAGCTCCAGGACAAAGCCCAGAAGGACTTTACTCGGCCGTCCTGCCAAGCTGATGCAGAGCCATTTATTTCAGTTGCTAAGGTTAATTGTTTAAGTACTTGTTGACCTACCTAAGAGTTGTAATTTTGCTACCATGTTTTCCCCAAAATAAGACAGGGTCTTATTTTCTTTTGCCCCACGAAATATGGCCTTGGCCTTATTATAGGGGAGGGCTATTATTTTCTGGGGCAGGTGAGAAGCGAGGCACGCCTTTTACCTTTCCAGTTAGTTCCATCGCGTTCCTCGCCGTTGTGCTCAGGGAAGCGGCTGGTAAAAAAAAAAAAAAAAACTTTTCGCGAGTTCAAACTTCTTGAAGTCATGAGAAGGGTATTTTTTAACCTGGGGCTTCCCTGAACACAATGGCGAGGAACGCGACGGAGCTGGAAAGATAAGAGGCGTGCCTCGCGGTCCAATACCACCCACCTCGCCCCAATGGTAAAGGCAACCTGCCTGGTTCCCTTCCCCGCCATCCCTTTAGCGAGGGGTGACAGGTGGGGGAGGGAGAAGCGAGGCCTGCCTCTTACCTTTCCAGGTCCGTTGCGTTCCTCGCCCTTTCTCCCATTGAATCCTCCTGTAAAAAACAACCTCATGAGTTCAACTCGCGAGGTTTTTTTACAAGGGATGCAATGAGCGAAAGGGCAAGAAATGCAATGGACCTGGAAAGGTAAGAGGTGCACCTCATGACCCAATACCGGCCACCTCGCCCCAATCGTAAAAGCAGCCTGCCTGGTTCCCTTCCCCGCCGTCCCTTTAGCAAGGGGTGGCAGGTGGGGGGGAGAAGTGAGGCCAGCCTCTTACCTATCTAGGTCTATTGCGTTCCTCACCCTTTCGCCCATTGAATCACCTTGTAAAAAAAACCTCATGAGTTCAACTTGCGAGGTTTTTTTACAAGGAGCTTCAATGGACAAAAGGGTGAGGAATGCAGCGGAGCTGTCAGTCTGGTAGCACTAGGATGTGCGTCTTGCTTCTCCCCCCCCCCGCCACCCCTCACTAAAGGGACGGTGGGGAAGGGAACCAGGCAGGCTGCCTTTACCATTGGGGTGGGCGGTGTTTTTTTGCGCGAGAAGAAACAGGCGGGAGGGGTGGTCACATTGCTGGATTGCCGCTGTTTTTGTGGCGGGCTCTTTTTGTGTAGGAGGGAAGGGCGGGAGATGGAAGCACTTTGCTTCACTTACCGCTGTTTTTGCAGCAGGCTCTTTTTGCGTGGGAGGGAAGGGCGGGAGGTGGAAGCACTTTGCTTTGCCTGCTGTTGTTTTTGCGGCAAGCCCTCTTTTTGCCCCGCAAGCTGTACCGGTAGGTGGTACAGTGGTAATGTTGGGGACCGGTTGCGCATGTGCTTAAATAGTTGGGGCGGGCTTATTTTTTGGGGAGGGCTTATTGCACATGCTCTGAAAAGCCCGATTGGGCTTATTAGCAGGGCATGTCTTATTTCCGGGGAAACACGGTATCTTGTCAACACAAATGTAGTGGAAAATTTTTAAATGAAATCATAATTTCACATAATCAATACTTGATTTACTAAAAATAGGCACAGCATATCAATCAACGCATTAATTTCCGGAGATTACTAAATCAGTTGTTCAAGATTTTATTCCCTCAGGTTTTGTTGTCAGTCTTAATCAGAAGCTCTCAGAAGTACATTTGTGGTTCATTACATGGTAATTTTTTTCTGTAGGAAACATAATCCAAGAGATCACTAAACCTTAAATTAGCATTGTACACATTTGCTTTTTAGATAAAATTGAACTAATTTTCTCTAGCAGATGCAAGATTTTCTTCAAGCGAACAGGAAAGAGGGAATCCTCTCCAGAAGATGCTCCAGGTTTTTGGAGAAAATGGGTGGAAAAAAAATTCAAGAAGAGAAAAATTGCCTCCTTCCTCTTCCATTAGCCTTAAGAAAGGAATTACTAAAAGGATGCTACTTTTTTCCATTGAAGATTTTACAAATCTTTGTATTTAGGATTCAACTTAAAGAGGAAACATAGAAAGACAAAGTGTAAATTATCACAAAAAGAAACAAAGGTTTATAAAAATAGAAAGAAATATTTTGTCCTTCAAAAAGTTATTACTCAAAGGAAAACCCTACTGTATAATGTGATTAATAAATTTGTAAATATTTTCAATGTTTATTCATTATCTCCACTGAGAGATTCAGTAGTTGATCATAACCAATAATTGGTTTGCTAGTTTATAGAATTATTGCAACTTCTTGCAGTCAAATATTGCAATCACTTTATTAAAATGTCTTTTAGCATTTTAAAACTCAGAACCAAAAATAATTGTAATATACTGGTTTGCATTCTTCAGCTACATACAGCTACAAGTCTGTGCTCAAATCTCCAGATGACCACTAGAAGGCAGAAAAAGTAGCAAAAACTCAGTCTTAACATTTCAGATTGTCCAGAAGCTAGGCCCATAAGACGTTATGATCTGTTTTCTGTCTCTGTAGTAACCTTTAACTCAGTCACAGCACATATTTATATCCTACCTTTACTCAATAAAAAACAAGAATGATGCTGGATCAGAGCACAGGCCTATCTAGTACTGCTTGCAACAGTTAGCCACTATTTCTGCTAAGCAGTTCTCCTAAGAGTAGGTAGCAGTCTTTTGCACTGTACAGTAGTGGGAGCTGGTGGGAATAATATCTATTAGGGTAGATGTCAGACTAGTTTTCATTTCTGTGTTTGCTTTAGTCCACTGATTGAATTGAAAGCATCTGAAAACAAGACAAGAAGTAATGGATGGAAAATTATCAGGGATCCAACCTTAAACTAAGAAATTTTCTGACAGCAAGAAAAATGAACTAATCCAGGAGTGTCAAACGCATGTCATCACGTGACATACTTTTTCCCCCTTTGCTAAACCGTGTGTGGGCATGGTGCATCTGGCCCGCAGGCTGGGAGTTTGACAGCCCTGAACTAATGGAACAGCTTGCCTCAGAAATAGTGGGTGCATTATTGGAGGCTTTTAAGAAGAGATTAGATAGCCATTGGCCTGGAAGGTTGTAGGGTCTCCTGCTTGAGCAGGAGATTGGAGTAGAAGACTTCCAATGTTACTTCCAACTCTGTTATTCTATAATTCCTGAGTTGGAATTGGTTGGGTTATTTTAAAATTCCATCCATGCATTTGTGCATTGTCTGCTGCTCTTTATTTCAAGAGAGCTTGACTATCCGCCTGCAACTTTGTCTCACTTTTACAACAGGTTGGATTCAGAATTGAGAACATGCAGACAATGAAGCGGCCCTAATTTTTTAATAGATAAGAACTGTCTTTTACCTATTGTAGATGAGCATCTGTTCTTAAGATGATGATGATGTAAAAGAAGAAAAGCATTTCAGTTTCTATATCAGAAAACAGATTAACTTTGGGTGCTACCGGTATGTTAGATAAAGAGCCCGTTGAGTCTCACTTTTAAATAATTTATTTAAAACTTTACAGCCAAAGTCTCATAATCAAATTCAGAAAAGCTTTCCGTTGTGAGATCATGCAGAATGCCTGCTAGTTTCTTTTTTAAAAAAAAAACAACCTAGAATTATGGCTCCTGCATTGTACAAAAGAAGTTGCCAGTTGAGTAATGAGTGAAGAGGAAGCCTAACTGCAATCAGTTGTCTCCTTCTGCTCTCCAGTTCCTGAGCATCACAGTAAGGAGCTCGTGGTTCAGTATTGGCTGCACAGCTCATGAAGATACTGCTCAGATGCTCATTTGGGCTTTTGTTCATGAACTGATTGAGCTAACATATTAAGCATAACATGTTTAAGGTAGAATCGAAATAATTGTCAGAGAAAGATGATTTTTTTAGCACTTGAAAAAAGTGATCTTTGCTTGCCCATTTCATAGTCCCTTATGTTTTAAGAGAGACTAATCCTCCATTAACACTTTGTTTCATCTGTGGTAAGGTATAATAGGTTTATCATAGATATAATCTGGTAAGTGTAAGACTTGTGACAAATTCAAGCCTACTAATGCAAAATACCACTTTCTTTGGGACAGCTGGATTTTTAATATAACGTTCAAAAATCTCATTAGTTAAAAAGAGCTCATTCGTCCTCCTCAACCAAAGTGGGAGGCTGATCACTTCTGTTCTTGCCCCATTTTCTTCCTTTTACTCATTTAATATTCCAGAGGATCCAAGCCAGGGGTGGGTTTCTCGCCCCATTCCAACCGGTTCGGTTGGAACGAGGCCGGCGGCGTCCTCGCACACGCGCGCGGCGCACGCATGCGTACTAGCGTCTGTGCGATGCTCCAGCTGCTCCTGGAGGATTGCGCAGGCACTGTATGCGTCCTGCGCATGCGTGGAAGCGCAGAATTCGTCAAAACTGGGTAAGAAGCAGGCGCGGGTGGGCCGTTCGCCGTTCCCGGAAGTTACTTACTTCCAGGTTCGGCGACCAAGCGGTTCGCAGGGACCGCCGCGAACCGGCTGAAACCCACCCCTGATCCAAGCAAAGCAAAACAATGTGTTGTTTAAAATGTTCTGGCTATTATCTCTTATGTTTTAAACAGAGAATCATTTTCAAAAGGAATAATTTCTCTTTAAGAACATAACTATTGTGAAAAAACTGGGGTGGGGATGGGGGCTAATAAAAAGAACATTTAAAGCTTGATATTGATATTGTAAATACAATCGTTTTGGTGGAGATCTATATGGGGGAAGTTGGTGCCTACAATTTCAGAGACCATCAATTCAATTTCTTGTTATATTAAATTGTATTTTCTTCCTTTCCAGTCCTTCATACTTACTAATTTTCAGAAACTTCTAAATAAGTTGAAATAGAAAGTTAAACGGACTACACTATAAACTAAACTAAGCTCAAGTGTTGATGACAAACTCCACAAGAAAATTTAATGGGCTATATCTACATGTCACCAGAACTCACCTTGAAGGTGATTTTTACTTTATATCAGCATATTTTAAAACTAGAGCAAATGTAAGAACTCCTTCTGTATCTTGCAGTGATTTTAACAGAGCTCGGTTAGATCAACAATCACGATTTCACACCTGTTCCTATTGAGATTTTTTCAGGTTTTTTTAAAGTGTATTGCAGGGCTGTCAAACTCCCAACCCGCACGCTGGATGCGTAATGTGCTGACCACGCCCACGCCCGGTTTAACGAAGGGCAAGAAAGTCCTGATACATCATGTGATGCTGCCCTGACATGAGTTTGACACCCCTGGTGTATGGTGATATTAGCCAGGAGACTACAATGCTTAATGTATAGTAACAGTTTGGCTGTCCGTTTACTAGCTGTTTGGTACACGCTTGTGCGTTTCTTAAGATGTGTCACAGGAAGGAGAACTACTTAGTACAAGAAAGACAAATGGCTTTCCTGCAGCAGCATCTGAGGTCTTCTCCCTCCACCAAAGCAACCTCACAAATGGTGTTGCAACTGGGAAGGTCAAGTGCCAGCAGGTTGTAATCGTCCACATGTTCATAGGTACTGAAGTGGTACTTATTTATCTACTTGTATAGAACATGTTATAGAAATGCTAGATGGGCAGAGCCTGAGGCGAATGATGAGAGCTCCTACCATCAAACCGCTGGAGCTTAGCCCAGCTCCAATGTCATTAAGCCATTGAGCCACCATGCTTTTTTCCTTCCTAATGCAATTATTTTTTGTTAGGCTCCTCACAACATATATAAACCAATCACATTCCCTCCATAAAGAAAAGCAGCCAGCCCCTTTCCATAGCCTCTTCCCCACCTCTCAAAAGAGAGACCCAGATCAGTGCCTCAAAAGGAACCAATTGGCAGGCCAAAGATCCAAAAGGAATATGGCTGCAGAACCCTGACACCAATGTTGACTTAACAATCAATTCTGAAAAGGTAGTAGCTCACTAGAGACAGAATTCTCTACCACTTCTGTAACTTTTCTTCACTGAGGGAATGTTCTTAGAAGTTGTGTTTTTAGGTCTACATATATCTCCATCTTTTTTACAGCCCTGTGGTGCAGCTAGATTATTTTAAATTCCATTCTCAGTGATCTTTGGAGAGGAAAAAGGCTCTACACAACCTTGAGTCAGCATGGAAATAAACACCATTTTCTAGCAGAAAATCATAATGGATTTGAGGAGTAAAAATAAAAAAGATCCTATGGCAACCACCATTTGGCCCTGGCATGAACACAACAGCCAAAGTATTGCAGCAAGCCTTTTATTATTTCCTAATGCTTCGGGTCAATTGGAGGCTCTCTGGAGGTTGGATTTTGGACCATGAGATTCAGATTTAGTGAAATAATTGTTCTGCCATTTCTTTGTTCAACGTGTTCCAGAATTACCCTTGGTTTTATAAGCGTCTTGCATGCAGGAAACTAAAGCAGATTTTTTTTAGAAATACATAAGCATTTATGCATTGCAACACCAACAATTCAACTTCAACGTCTTGAGTTTTAGCAAAGTGGGTAAAGCATGTACTCTGATGTGTGTTTGAGCTTTCTGACAATTGGTTTCATATTTATCTGTAAGATAATGGTTGTTTTAATTAACACATTTTTAAAATGAGGGCTTAATTTTATTATATGTTTTATGTGAGATAAAACCGCCTAGAGTAGGGGTCCCCAACCCCCAGTCCATTGACCAGCATTGGGCCGCGGCATGTCAGAAACCGGGCCACACAAAGAAGCAAAGCCCCATTCATGGGATGCAGGCAGCATGTGAAACCATGCCCCCTCCAGTCCATGGAAAAACTTCTCTCCATGGAACTGGTCCCTGGTGCCCAAAAGATTGGGGGCAACTGGCCTCGGGGGTGTATGTCCAGGCCACAGGCCAATTGTGGCCATGGCTAGTAATGTGGCCCCACAATATACATACATGCATACTGTGTATGTATGCGTAGATAGTCCTCAATTTACAACAGTTCATTTAGTGACCAAAGTTACAGCAGCACTGAAAAGAGTGATTTATGACCATTTTTTCACACTTATGAGCGTTGCAGCATCCCCATGGCCCTGTGATCAGAATTCAGATACTTGGCAATTGGTTCATATTTATGAAGATTGCAGTGTCCCATTATGATTGATCACCTTTTGCAACCACCTGATAAGCAAAGTCAATGGGGAAGGCAGATTCACTTAACAATGTTACTAACCTAATAACTGCAGCGATTCACTTAACAACTGTGACAAGAAAGGTCATAAAATAGAGCAAAACTCAGTTAACAACATAAATTTTGGGCTCAATTGTTATAAGTCGAGGACTATCTGTATAGTAAAGTTGTTATTTATATACCTTGGCCTATGTTATATATTTTACATGCAGCCCAAGACAACTTCTTTAAATTAGTTAAATTTAAATCTTACCATTACTTATAAACATGTAGGGCAAAATGAAAACAATATTAGTGTAGGAAAAAAAATAAGAAAAAGTATCTGCTATTGTCATTCTAAAATCACTCTGAGGCTTAAGTAATTTATAATGCATCTAAATAAACATCATCCCATAATATTTTGTTTCCATCAATGGACTCATAATCTTAAGAAGGCACTGAGCAAAGATCTGGATCAAATATGAAACCTTTTTTGTGATTAACATTCAAAACTAATGCTCACTTCAATTACTAATTAAAAAAAGATCATATCATGTCATTGAAGGCATCTTCTAACTCAAATACTGCATTGTCAAAGAAATGGAACCCTTCAACAGACTAAACAGTGATGAATTTTCACTGTTTTCAAAATAAGATCTTCCATATTTATAATATTTGATAGCAGCTTTTTATTGGTTATAAAACCTAAGCCCATATACAAAATTAAGAACACATTTAGATGCCTCTGTTGAAGGAACAATTTACTCTGTTAACTAAGAGTTTAAAAAAAAACACAATGCAATTTTAACACTTCTGAAAACTTAAAAGTGCAGCAATATATTTTAGCTTGAATATAAAGACCCCATTCCATGGCGTAAATGGAAGAAACTCACATATGGGGTTAGAGATCGTATTGCCCATTCCCACTATCGACATCTCCTATCAAAAGACGCTCTGGAGGGTCTCCGGCCCCTCCAGGACTACTTTATGGGGACTGTAGATGGAAGGAGTGGGGAAAGAGCAAGTGAAAATAAAAACAGCAATTCTCTCAACACAGTTTCAAGTAACTTCTGCTCTTGTGCAGCAGGATACTTAAATCCAAGCCTTTATCCCTTTTTGAAAAATACAAAATGGTTGAATCTCTATCAAGAGCTGATAAGGTGATAATGAACTGAGAGAAAGGCAAGTTACTGTTCTAAATTGATTTTCCTATGTTTATCTATAAGGTGATGCACTGAGTGCAAGAAATAAATCATTATTCACAGTAGTGAAAAATCATCAGTCTTATTTTGAGTGAAGTATCTAAGACAAGAATATAGGCATAGAGGATATGTTTACAAAGATATTTGTTCACATTATTAACTGCATATCTGCTTTGAAATCCCCAAAATTGACAAAATCTAATTTTGATTTTCTTTTTACTTAGTTTTCAGCAAAAACAG
The DNA here is from genome assembly GCF_009769535.1 of Thamnophis elegans. Lineage (NCBI taxonomy): Eukaryota > Metazoa > Chordata > Lepidosauria > Squamata > Natricidae > Thamnophis > Thamnophis elegans. Next base: position 32,452,678 of record NC_045543.1, on the reverse strand, counting down.
CACAATTTCAGGATTTTAGACTATAATGTTAATAGGATACAGTTACCAAATTAATTTAATGTCTGGGTAAAGAAAAAAGGCACAATGAACTTCAACTCAATTTTATGTGCACAGGAGTTGAAAAGTCTGAGCCACCTTAAAGAGAAATTGATTTTAAAATTTATAAAATCTATAAATAGAGGCCAAAACACTGTATTAAAACAGATTATCTAGCAAGTAAAAATCTTGCACTTTAAAACACATACTTGTATCCTTTGTGATACAAGATCACTCTTTAAAGTGGCTCTACCTTGGCAGATATAGTAAAAGAATGAACACCTGCAATGTCTTGCTTAATTGTGGAAAAACAGCTGATCAACAAAGCTTTCTTCATGGCATCTGTCTGTATCTTCATCACAGTAAATACAACCCACATCCAATAACTACGTTACTTTTACGTTTTGTATCCCTTCACATCAAGGCATTGGGAGCAAAGTACATCCAGTGAACAACAGCAACAATATCAGTTTGTCTGATAGCTTACACAGTTTAAATTTCATGTTTACCCACAGCAATCCTAAATCCTCTTTAGAGCCAGGATGGATAATTTCCCCATTACTCCCAAGTTACCAGCTCAAGTAAATGTCTTCATTGTGAGCTGTACATTTATGCTTATGCTGAATAATAGCAGCTTCCACAAAGCCTCACACAACTAGTATGTATTTTAACTATATGAGTAAGTTTATAGACTATTTTTTCTATAACTCTTCCAATACTTCAAAAAGAAGCTATTATGGTGCTTCTAAAATAGTTGCTAGTTTGTTGCCAACCACATCATCGTAAGCACTGGTAAGTAAAAAAATAGTTTAAGACTAAATTACAGTAAACATGAAAGCTCCACAGTTTAAACCAATATAAATCAACATTATTCAGTTATAAATTTAAACCCAAAATATATTGACTACTGAAAGATGAAAGCAAGATTCTTATCAACTAATGCTGATTTGGAATAGCTTTGTTATTTTAATGCTGGACTCTTGCTTTCAGCTTAAAACAAAAGTTCAAGTCCATAATAGATGGTAGCTCAGGTAAAATACCATGCACAGCATTTCATTATTAAAAAAAAAAAAGCAGGAACACACAGGCTGGAGAGTGGTCAAGTTCAGCTTGCTGTTCTTAGAAATTAGGAATAATGGTCACCTTTTTATTAGTCCAAATACAATGTTCATTCTTCAAGCCCAAGCTTCTAAGGCAGTAATGAACACAATTATTGATCTATGTAGTCTGTTTTAAACCAATTAATTACCAAGTTTTTAAGAAGTTTTTTTAAATGTCAGTATTACCAATGAAAATAATTTGTCTTGCTTTTCCTTTATTTATCTTCCACATTAAATATATGAAAATATGTTTGTAGAGGACAACAGTTGAGGCTCAAAAAAATTAAAATAGACTGGGCCTCTCAGAAGTCTTCCAAAATCATACTAAAGAGTCTTGATCCATAGCACGCTATTTCCATAGAAAGCTATTCTTGTGTGGGAAGCCAATGTGCCCCCACAAAAAGGTATTCTTAAAACTGTAAACTGCAGTTATCAGCTTGTGGCCTCATGGGAAAAGGAAAAAAAAATCAGGGGAAAGGTAGCAGAGACTGTTAAAAAAATTGAACAGTGTACGAGATCATGCATATGCATTTACAGTCCATGTGACAGGTACTTTTGGCAACTGCAAAATGACTGATATACAACTTGCTTTTAGAAGCATCAGACAAAGGGGCATGTGCTTGGAGCCTGTTTTTCCAATGGTAGATATCTGGTTGTGTATTTTACCGATGCAGGGTAGTCAAGCTGCATTGTCGAGAGCTTAAAAATTAAATTCTTTTGTTTGAAGATTGGCCGTTGGATCAAAATTGTAAGTACCTCCTTGTGTTGCTTCAGGAATGAGGCTGGGGTCCTCATCAATCTGCAAAGAAAGTATAGTCTGGAGTAATTGTAATCTTCATTATACAAGTAGGAAAACTTGCTCATCTACCATCAGGTCCAACTTCACTCAGATCTGGGCATTAAAGTCTATGTCTTCAAACGTATTAAGTGTTGAAATGTCCCCATAGCTTTTGAAAAGCTACAATGGCAGTTTCCCCTTATGTTAAATAAGTAATTCTGTGAGATGTATGGAATAAGAGGATAAAGTAAGAAATAAAAAAGACAAAACAACTTTCATTAAAAAACAACAACCTGTAACAGTATTCCGTGCGCCTTCGGCATTTAGTCATGCCGGCCACATGATCACGGAGACATCTTCAGATAGCGCTGACTCATCAGCTTTGAAACGAAGATGAGCACCGCCCCCTAGAGCCGGGAATGACTAGCATATATGTGCGAGGGGAACCTTTACCCTTTACCTTATAAAACTAGCAAGAAGGCTAAGGTGCTATAAAGACAAGAACTATCCTCTAGTAAAAGACATACACCAACCAGTAAGAAAGAAGTCTTCCAGCAACTCTCTGCGCATATCCAAGTTGATGTATCTGTTTCACAGTATCATTAAGGCATTTTAAAGACTGCTCTTGAAAAACACAAGGAGGAGAGAGATCTGATTGGCAAGTAGAAGCCATCTCACAATGGCTAGGATTTGCAGTTCTCAGCCATAAATTTTGCTTTTGTTAGGTGGCCAGATTATTTGTGCACTGACTGACTGAGTGCCCTAGCTCAGCCCTAGATGCAGTGTATGGAAAGTTAATGTCTCCTCAGTGGGAATAAAAGGACTTGATTTTGGCATAGAATATTATGCGAAACTTTTTATAAGACTTCTTAATAATCATACTATTTTATAATATTCTGAAATGTCTCAAGTACTTACATCATCACCAGAAAAATACTGATCTATTATCTCAAATGCTAGTTTATAAATGTCTTCATTCTCATGTTGTTGCAGTGCTTCTATTTTTTCTAAACCTAGAAAAGAAAATGAAAATATAATTAGCTTTATAAATTACTATTTTTAATCCACTGGTTTTGGCATATGAATTAAGACAGCTCAAATATTTTGAATGCAAATATAGGTATTCATATACCTATGAATTGCTGCTTTGGTCAAATGATGAAATTCTTTGGTTACACTGCAGGCACCAACTCTTTTGTGTATGCATGTAAGCAGCCTTTTAATACTTGTACAAATGAGTATGGCTCATGGCATGACATTGCTTTTGTTATTTTGACCCACATATACACACTTCAGATACTGCTGAAAGGCAGTGGGTATGAAGCGCCTCTTCAAGTTTTTAAAATAGCCACTTTTTTTTTTTTTTGCCATGCTTCATAAACTGCAGCTGTAGGTGAGTGTAGCCAGCAGATCTCAATTTCTATGAAGATTTAAAAATACTCTATGGAGAGTTTATCATGAAATTGAGGTAACTTGAATCAACTGATATGGCTAATATAAGGAATTATGCTGAGATTTAGGCATTCAGTAATTTCATCGATTCACAATTATACATGTATTTACACAGTAGTAAAATTCAACCTGGGCTGACCCTGAACTAAGTGTGTTTAGGATTACCCCTCAAATGAATAAAATCAATTTTAAAAAGCAATAGAAATATGGAGTAATGGGACTGTTGAGCGTAACTTTTATGGAGGAGGAGAAAAGTCATAGCCAAGGCAATGGTCATATAAGAGCAAAATGAGTTCAAAGCAGGAATGGAATTTGAGAAAATATTTCAGACTGGCCTAGTTTTCTTTAGGGCCCACTGGATCAGTACAAATAATGTGTGCACTTCAATAACCCATGCATTTTCTTCAAGTCCAACCCTGTTACATTTTAACTTTGATTATTAGACAACCCATGACCTGTTAATTGTTTCAGAGATATTTCCTTACCTAAACAGAAAAACAGAATGATCACAGGTGAGCAAGAAAGTGAGTGTGACTTCTGATTTCCTGCTGACTTCCCCATTGAGTTTCCTTGTGGGAAGCTGGCTGGGAACTACCTTTTCCCTTCTGTCCTCTTCATTCTTCATTAAATTTATATGCTGCCAATCTCACTATCCAACATGACTTTGGGTGGCTTACAGAGCCAAAAAATCATAAATATAAAAGCTACCAACAATTAACTAAGAGCCAAGAGCGATTGGGGGGAAGGTGGGTGTTTTCGCCAAGCAACCATCTCCAACATAGTGCACCCCATTAGGGGCCCAGGGTGCATGGGAGTGTACAGGAGGTACTGTATGGGGGGATGGTGCTGATCAGGGAGAGTGTGTGATGTTGTGCGAAAGGTGCTACATAGATTGAAAAGACTACATAGGTTGGGGAGCAGCACAGGTCATGGAGAACTTCCTCCCTTCTTTTCTTGCAGACAGGCTAAGTGGCTGTTGTAGTCGAGGAAGGAGTAAGATTTTTTTTTAAAAAAAATAACTGTAAAAACATGTAAAACTTGTGAAATTTTACAGAGTCTAAAAATGGAAAATTATCGTACTATGCTGAAAATGAAGGTTATGTGACCACAGCAGCAGTGCAGCAGCAGCCAGTAGCATTGAGGCAGCCACAACTTTCATTCCCTTGGGAGTCCCGAGTCCTGGATTTTGGACACATTCTGTAAGTTAGCTCATCTAACATACCTTGGTTCAAAAATTGTTGCCTTATGATGCAACTTTTTGCCCAGTTAAAGTCATGACACTGACATTTTTAATAGTATACAGATACAATCATGACAAGACTATACTCTGCACAATACACAGCAACTTTGAAAGGATCACTTTTAAATGCAAATTCTTGGCATTGGCTCCTCTGGGATATTGTAGGCTTTGAATAGGAGTCTCTGAGGGCTACCTAGCATAAGCTTACCAAGATAAGCCAAAATTTCCATATCATGTTTCTACATACAGTACTTTCTCACAAACTGTCTATCCAGGAGTCTTGCAGAAAAGGTGAGATATTAGTCCAATCTTCACCAAGATTGATGCTGTATTCTAAATTGAGAGGTGGAACATAGCAAATAGACGAGGATCTACTTTTTACAGTAACAATCGTATCTAGAATCTTAAGTACCTGCAGAACATACAGAACAATGAAGAAATGTCAGATATGCTGACATTTGAGCAATCCCTCAAGGATTTTCATTCTGTTTTAGAGGATCCAATGATCAGAAAAAGTTATCTAACCATGACATGCAAATAAAAAAACAGATTAAAATAAAAAAGTACATCTCTACTCTCCACTCACAATATTTTCATCAGAATAACAATATCAATTAAATATCACAATAAGTCAATTATGACAGATGGAGTTGGGGTCAAAGTCCATCTTACTAAATGAAACCTTACCTCCACATTCTTCTATAATTTCTGCTATTGTGCTTGCCTCATCACCAGCCATTATTAGAATATTTTTTAGGCCATCCAGAACCACCTGCACTACTTGAGAATCTTTCACTGACAGCAAGTTACAGAACGGTGGGATTACATTCTGTTGTACAAGATATTCAACCTGAGCAATGCAAAAGATATTTACAATGATTTGTGGCATTAGATATAAATCATTCTAAAAATTCTGCATGAATTTCATAAGATAAACAAACCTGATCTTTTCTACCACTTATCGTTAAATTACTGATTGCCCAGGCAGCTTCTTTCTGAGTGCCAAAGTCACCCTAAACAATATAAAAATGATTTGCATTAGCAACATATCTTATGTTAGCTTAATAAAGCATAAAAATAGGGAAATGTGGTATTTGACTGACCTTAGCCAATTGGTGAATTATCATAGGGATAAGTCCAGCATCAATTACAGCTTGAACCTGTTGCTGATTTCCTGCAGTAATATTGGATAGGAACCAAACAGCTTCCTACAATGAAAACAAAAGTTGCTTAAAATACTTGAAGCTAACTTAGATGGATCAAGTGTGTCATAGGCTGATCTTTGGAACTTCCATCACTTCCACTCAGGTATATGGTCTTTCCTAGCTTTAATTTTATTTTACTGTGAACTAGAAAAAAATGAAATACAAAATATTTCAGCAATATTCTCTGTTACATCTTTTTGCCTCACTGTATACTACTTAATTATAAAAACTTAAGATAATGTCTTCTATAACTTTAAAAGAGACAACAGAAATTTCTCCGTTACCGTGTGAAATTTCTCATACCAATACAGGTGAACCAACTGTATCTCTCTTATAAAGCTACTATGAAGAAGGACTACAGTGAAGAAAGGCATTAAAAGCCACTGATAGCTGGAGTAATTCTGCTTCTTTTTCTTAGGAGGACCAAGAGGATTTCATACTAAAGGAAAATTGAAATAGGTCTAAAAATAATCCTGGTTCAGGAAACACCTGCCCTACCATCTTACTAAAAAGATATTCATAATTGGCTGAGACTCTACCTACACTCCAAAGAACATTTTAAAGAGTGAATGTATGATGGTTTCTTTAAGATTATTAGGACTTTCCTCTTAAAAAGAGGTATTAATCATTTGGATCCAGTAAATAAAACTCCACTTATTACTGTATTTTGCGGAGTATAAGACACACCAGAGTATAAGACGCATCAAGATTTTGAAGAGGTAAATTAAAAAAAAAGGTTTTGCCCTCCCCGGCCCCCAGGAGCACTCTGCAGGCCTCCCAAACCCTCTGAAAACTGAGGCATGCAGAGAGTTTGGGAGGCTTGCAAAGTGCTTCTGGGGCCAGGGAGGGCAAAAACGCGATGTGTGGGGGCTTGATCATCCTAAAGGGTAAGGCTTTTATCAATCTCAAATCTGCTTTTATCTACCCCTCCCCACAGCAGGGCAGGACTAAAAATATCTCTCCATGCTTTATTTTTCCCCCCTTCCCTCTGACCAGCGACCACATAGAGCCGCTTGGCCCAAGGAGCAGCAATCGGCTCGCTTCTACTCTTCAGTGAGGAGAAAGACACATAGACCAGGTGGGCAGGCCTACCATTCGGAGTATAAGAAGCATTCAGAGTTTCACCCTCTTTTGGGGGGGTAAAAAGGTGTGTCTTGTATTCCTTAAAATATGGTTAATGTGAACAATGAAGACCAAACTTATAATTTGTGAATATATAAATAGTACTTGTCTTTCTCAAGCTAAAGATAAAATGCAATCCTTACACATTTAATTTTTTACATAGTACATACCACTTTTTTCCCTTTCCATTAATCAAAGATAAAAATTGACTAGAAGCACAACATTGGATTACACTAGGTGTGAAATCTTTGCACTTCTTTTAGCATTAGGAAAAGAAATAATTCCCTGTTAAAATTTTTTAAAATGAAACAAGATTACCAAAATAATTTCAGCACTCACCTTATTTATTTTCTCTTTAGGATGTGTCAAAAGATTTGGGAAATGGGAGAGGACATCACAGTTGAGAACAACTTGTGTCTGTTCATCAGTACCAGTTACTATATTGCCAACTGCTCTTAGTGCTGCAGTCTTTAATTTAAAAATGATACAATTAACATTTTCTGTACTTTAAGGGTCTCTATTTCATTTGTAGAGCTAGTTCAAATATGCTACAGACATACAGGTTGAACACATACTGAACTACAGAGATATTCAAATATACATGCCTTTCTTCAAGCTCGCAGACAAAAAACATTGACTGGCTCTATGTACATATGAGAAATGCTCCTCTCTTTTTAAAATGTTAGTTTCAGATTTGTTTGTAATCACAATCAATGTCAAATTCAAATCATATGTACAATGCCAAATCAATACAAGGACAGATTACTCAAGAAATATGCTGTTAAAATGTCTAGTCCTAGGCTTTATAATGAAGGATGTAGTATTTAATTTAAAAACATTCTATGTCCACATACAGGCATCTAATTGTGACAACTATTTACATGGAAGCTGCAACTATTGACTCAGCGCAGGCAGAAATAATGGTGAAAGACACCAAGCAATATAATTTAAAAAGTAACAAACCCTAAAATGAACTAGATAAAGTTCAATTTACTTTAGTATGCTACCACTAAGAAATGCATGTTTGTATTTATATTCTTGTCCAATAAATTATAATTCTTAGACATTTTAGAAATGCATGTTTAGAATAAAGAAGCTATTCTGGTAAAAATTCAGAGAAAAAACTAACAAAGGAACTTTGTACAGGTAGTCCTCGAGTTACGATCACAATTGAGCCCACAATATTATTCTTATATACTTTATTCATTAAACATGAAACTTAGTCAACTGAACATTTAAAAATGTATCAAAATATTATTAACTAGCACTGGTGGTTGATACGGATTCCTGACAGCATCCTTAGGTATCGACCAAGTATTTTCTTAAAATATATGATGATGATGATCATCATCATCATATTCTTTAAACATGAAACTCAGTCAACTGAACATTTAAAAAGGTTAATAATAAAATGAAAAAATAAACAATTTATTATTATTATTAGAATTTATATTGCTGCCTATTCGCCCCAGGCGACTCAAGGCAGCTTACAGAATATAAAACCATATTTAAAACAATAAAAACTAACAAAAAGAATCAAATAAATTAATATAGTACAATATAACAAAATGGTCATGTGTAAAAAATGGTCATGTCATATTTTAGTGACATTGTAACTTTGAACAGTCACTAAATGAACTGTTGTAAATCGAGGAATAACTAATTTTATAGCAGTGTAAATTCAGTCCATTGTACTCATTTTGTCAACCTTAATGGCAGCCATTTTGGGATGTCTGTTGTAGTTTCTTTCTAAGCCTAAAGAGATTGGTTATCTGCTAATTTCTTTTTCCAATTTCAAAAACCCTATTAAAATCTTAACTAATTAATAGCATATGTGTTTCATATGTATTTAAAAAAATCTGGAATAAACCAACGAATACTATGGATGTAATCTTTCAGTTAATTTGTGTAGTCTACAAACATCATGGTACTCAAGTGATTCTGTTTTGCCTTAGCATAAACATAACACTAAAATGCAATTGTGCTTTTTTTGTTCAGAAATTGTAACTTTTGTGTTCCTTATGGACCTGGCAAGCTCTCTGTTCTGCTATTTCTGTATTCTTGATCAGACAATGAGAGCCTCTGAAACTTTACCATTTATACAAGAATCTGAAGCTGATGGGAGTTACAGAAAGCACTTGAGGTAGAGTTTATGAAACTACTACTACTTTTTTGAATCCTAGAATAAACTACACAAACAAAAGAGTAGATAAATTCATTCAGATAAAATTTTCTCACATAACTACACCAGCTATGCTAACACCAGCATACAAATGAATGAATGAATATGAATTATCATCATATTTGTGGATTGTTGCTAGTTGAGATAGTTACTAGATAAGGAATGGCTATAGCAATTTGCTAACAAGCTTTTACAAGCATAACTTTGAATATCCCCCTTTTTTCATTTGGAACCACCATACAATTACTCAGTTTTGTACCAACACATACCATAAAATATGTAATATGCAATCAGAAAACACCTATGCCTTAAGGAAAGTATTTGTCTAAAAGATGGAGTATAACTTTAATAAACATACATTCACCTGTTAAGTTAAAAAATAGTAGATGTAAATCAGCGTTAAATACTTTCTCATCCCCTGGCTGACCTTGATTTGGGCTCAGAAACTAAACAGGGTTAAGCCTGATTAGCACTGGGATGAGAAACCACCAGGTCATCCCAGAGCAATATTGATTACCAGGAAGTAAAAAAAACTATCCTGGAAGAAGACAGTAGCAAATACTGTCAGATTATTGCCATGAAACACTGCATGGATGTGTCTAATAGACAGCAGAAGTTGAGCTTGAGTCAAGAACATATTTAGGGCATGTCAAATTTTTCAACTTTCAATTTCCAAACATTAGGAGTGCTCAAACGTTGTGACATGCCTGGGGGATTGTAAAGATATTTTGGTTACTTTAATATAATTTAGATATGCTTGCTAAGTAACTACATAAATATCGTAACTTTTTAACATTTTGTTTGTTTCATTTGAAATGAAGCATGTTTATTGAGGAAGTAAATTCAAAACACTCCTTAATGTTTAATATATTTGCCTTTAAATAAGTGGATTTGAAATACAAATAAAAAGAGATGTTACCCAACAAAGATGTCTGAATTTTTGCCACTGATATAATAATACATTTTGTAATACCATATCACACTGTACAATACTCAAAACTTACCTGAACTTTTACCTCCTGATGGCTCAGCAAGGGAACTAAAAATGGCACTACACCTGAATCTATCACCATCTGTATTTGTTCATTCCCACCATCTGTGAGATAGGACAAAGCCCAAACAGTGTCCACAAGAATCTGTGCAAGGAGGACAGGTTATATATTAATGTAAGATGGCAATTAACTTCTGAATCAGATTTGCTATGAACAAGAGTTTCACATTTATTACAGATTTTATATGTATTCTCTAAATTGCTTTCTATGATTTTCTTTGCTGTTTTTTTCTACTCATCAAGGAATATTATAAATTCTACCCGAGATACCCCAAAACATTTGAAATATTAGCAATATTACTATACTACTAATATACTACTATATTACTATATTTAAAAGAAATCAAGCAAAGAGAAAATGTTTAACTCATTCACTATAAATTTATTTTTCCTAATTGTTACAATTGTAATCCTTACTTTTGCATGAAACCAAACTGCGCCAACAACTCAGTAATCCAAACACATGAGTACAAGCTGAATCTCTGACATATAAGTATTGTATATAAGCCAAACAAAAGCAATACAAAACAGCAGCATCACCCACAAAAGGAATCAGTATAGCATGATATTTTATGTACAAGTCATTTGACTGCATCATAGCTTCTACCATGTAAGAACCACTTATAGATCACCAGCAACAGAAAATTAACACATAAATAAAATCACTTGGATCCCTGTAGAATGCAACTGATTTCCAGGTAAGTGTCTACAGGTTGCAATATTTATGTAAAAGTAAACATATTTGGCAAGTAATTTTTTAAAGCAGCAGTTAGGCAAAATATAAATAATACAGCTATTGGCTTAATAAATAGTAGTCAACAGGAGAAAGAATATTCGTTTAGGATTTACTTACATTTATATCTGTATGGTATATTAGAACACACAAGGCTGGTAAAATCTGTTGAGAAAAAAGGATTACCAAAGGCCATTAATTTTTGGAAAGAAAAATACAATACACCTTTCATAGTTCTTGACCTACACCCATGTGTTTAGTGATCATTTGAAGTTACAACAGTAGTGGAAAAAAGACTTATGACCATTTTTCACACTTACAACCTTTTCAGCATCCTCTTGGTCATGTGACCAAAGTTCAGTTGCTTGACAACTGGCATGTATTTATGATAGTTGCAGTGTCATGGGTTACGTGATCATTTTTTTTGTGATCTTCTGACAAGCAAAGTCAAAGGGGGAGGCAGAGTCACTTAACAACTGTGTTACCAACTTTACTTAACACCTGTGACAATAAACGTTGTAAAATGGGGTAAAACTCACCTAACAAGTGTCTTGCTAAGCAATAGAAATTTTGGTTCTATTGTGGTCATAATTCGGGGACAATGGTGGGTTGCAGGCAGTACGCCCCATTACGGGCGTACCGGAGCCTGCCCAGAGCACCGGGTACCATTCAGGTATGGTGCTCCAAAGGGCCCACCTGCCTGCCTGCGCTCCTTACCTGTCTTTAAAGCCTTCGGCACTTCCACACATGGCATGTACAGCGCCTGTGCAATGCTCCGGTGAACAGCTGGAGCGTCACGGAGGCTTGTGGAGGCATCGCTGGAAGTTAAGATGCATGCGCTGCACACGTGTGCCACGCACGTTCATATGGAGGACACCGGAGCCCGTTGCAACCATACCGGTTGCAACGCGATCCGGAACCCATCATTGGTCGGGGACTACTTATATAATCTCCAAAAGCCAAGTTAGTGAGGTTATTTTACTTAGTGTGGTTAAGGACATTTCTCAAGTAATATATAGATTACACAGCAGTGGATTCAATTTTTAGAGGCACAGTTTTCACACTACTATCTTAGATCCAGATAGATCTGAATTCAAAGCTTGAAAATTTCCTCAAGTAATTGCAGTATTTCAGAGATTTCCCTGAATATGCCTTAACAGTGAGTATTTCCTTCACTAACAAAATTAGACTTGGAAATCACAGTTAAATAAAATAGAAAACAAACCTAATGAATAACTAGATATTGAAACAATGCTCAAATGAACAGACCTTAAGACAATGTATCATATATTATGGGAAAGGTGATTTGCAGTGCAGCTGAGCTGCAAAAGTATAGTGGTAGTTCTTTATTTACCTCCTGAACTGTCTCCATAGGTGGTGGGGGATCCTTATTCCTGCAGAGATTTACAATGACCCATGTGACGTTCCGGAGAAAAGTGATGGGAATGGAGGGGTTGATGAAGGACAGAAGCGGTTTGACAACTCCCAGTGATATGACATAATCTCTACACTGAGGACCATCACCTACAGAAGTGAAAATGAAAACAAAAATTATATTCATAATGGCAAATTCTTGGAATGTATGCAGTGACATGTATGGGCACTAATGTTCTATGACACAGATTCTATGTTTCTCCATTAGAAACTGCTCAGCAAAAATCTAATTACACAATTTTGCATTTATTTATGACAAGTTCAGCTAAATTCTCCAAAATGTGTTTTTTTCTGATGCAGTAGTCAAAAAGAAAAAATAAAACTTGGAGAAACATAGTCTCATCAGGTAATGCCAATGTATAAGATTAGAGTTTAAAGCCTTTGAATTTATTTTAAAAATATTATTACTTACCAATAATATTCCCAAGGGCCCAAACAGCTTGTTCACAAACATTTTGATGCGGTGAATGGAGCAATCTTAAGAAGAGAGGTACTGCATCTGTAATAGAGGGATGCTTCAGTGAAATGTGATCTTCAAGACACATATTGCATTTTGGTACTTAACAGAAACAAAAAGAACACAAAAGTAATAGTTGAAATTCATCTAGTTAACTGGGAACTAGATTCCATGCTATTTCAGGAGGAAAATGATTTTTATAGTAAGATATAAGCTACTTTAACCATCCAGAAATAACTGTTTGTTCTACAACACGAAAGATTATGCTTTGCAAAAAAGAATGTATTTATTTATAGAGAATAGTTCCCAAAATCCTCTCCTTGAAATGGACTGAAATATAATATAAATATTTGCAATCTTCTTGGAACAATAATTTTTGACTCACTATACATTCTTTCATTTTCTGTCATAGATTCAGAGGATGGGAATTGTGCATTTAAAATATTTCTGTTTCACCTTACCCAGGAGCTAATTTCAAGGTTGTATGAACATTTCTTTACATTGGTATTTACATTTTCTTGGTTAGGGTAATAGTAGATAAATCATTCATAATCAACATTTCTGCAAGGCATCAATGTCAACCTTAGCATCAGAGATATGCCTTAATTCATAGGAATGGCCTCAAATAAGGAGGCTGTCTAGCTATCATTGTGACTATTGCCATGGTTGGGAATAGGATTCATTTTCCCAATCAAATCTAAACATTATGGGAGCAAAGATAAAGAAACACAGTAATTAAGGTATAAAGATATAGGCAAGTTTTTATAGATGATAGAGCTCTTTAACATAATCAGGTCTGAAATTATTTAAAACAGGCAGCAGGATCCCATTCCCCAAAGATGTATAAATGATTGCATGGACCCAATAAACGGCACCCCCTAGGAGGCCTTAACTAACCAAGAAAATATGGATCAAAAACAGAGATGGCTCAGTCCAAAACTCCAGAACCAGAAACTCCTCCCAGATAACTTACATATATACAGGTTATACAGTATATGGCATGTGAAGGTTATATAAAGTATGTGCCATATATTTACACAAAGAGGAAATTATATATTCTTATTATATTGTTAAAAGGTACTTCATTTGAATATTAAATATTTGAAACACTTACTAGACTGTACAACAGCTTGAGTCTGTAAAGAAGTGCCTGATGCTATGTTAGTCAAGGCCCAAGCAGCTTCAAACTGTAAGGAAGGACTGTTTATAAAAAGACAAAAATACAATATAGTAGCAATGACATCTACAAAATGCAACAAAGAGGATCTCAGTTATTATGAAAGCATTAATTCACTATAATTAAATTTTACTATATCCATTCCTTATGTATGCTATTACAATATCCCTGAAATATGACCTATTTTAATGATAATTTCAGGAAATTATGAGCTGTATAATAATGCACCTATGTTTATTTTGGCAGAACATCAATGCGTTCATAATTTGACATAATATTTCATTTGACAGTTGCCTTTTTCCTTCCCGGTTTTTCTAATATACTGAAAACTGTTGCAGTACTATGGATGCAATCTGAACAATTCAATAATTGAGTATGGCTCAAAAATTTGAAGGCTTTTAGCTGTGCACTGATATAGAGTGCAGAGACCATTTTGCCCACTTGTTGTAGTCCATTTGTCACACAGGTGACTTTTCCTGTACATACCAAAGAAGTTCATCCTATCCTTTCTAAAAGTAGCCTTGGTAAACCACTCCAGTGGATTAATAGAAAGATTTACATTTCAAACTACCTTCTGTCCTGGGGTGGTGGGTAACCCTAAAAGCCATTTTTTGAGAAAGTAAAAATGCAAAGTGGGGAGGGCTTGGATTTTCCATTGTTTCCCCTCATTTTTATGCTCTTTTGGAGAGTGTTATTTTTGAAGCTAAAATAAGCTTACTCTGTTTGCACTAAAGTTTTCATGTATTTCAAAATGAAGGTAACCTTGCTGCCCATGTGAGTCATTATGGTCATATGGGAGTCCCAGACACAACAACCAAAAGTCTATGAGGGTTTCATGCAGATTTGGGATCTCAAGTTTATCATCCATTTCATTTCATACAGATGAGGTCAAGAGTACAATGCTGAAGCTGTTTTTCAAGTTAATTACTGTGGTCTGTATCTAAGAATATAATATGAATCACGCTTAAAGCTCTATTTAAAATGACCCAAGGAAGCCATCACCACAAAATGTGATAGCAAATTCCTATGAGCTAACTCTACAATCTCAAATGTAATTAAAAAATGTCTTTCAGTGGAGGAGTTCCAATCTTTTCAAATCTGTTGGTTATTTGTCTCCTAATCTATTTCCTGGCCTAAAGTAAACTTTTGGAGATGTAATAATAAGAAACAATATTCTAAATGAAGTCACATCTTATGTAATTTATATAAAGGCATTACATAATCTTAATCCTGAAGATGGTGATGAGACCTTTAATAAGAGCTTATCGGATAGGCAGATTCAATTTGGAGAAGGCAGTCATGGAAATATCTAGGATCTGCCATGTAGGACTTTCAAGGTGCAGTACCTTGAGTTGCATTCAAAAGCCAATGAAGCTCCAACAGTAGTGATGTTACATGGGGGAACTTTAGTGCACCATAATTACTTGGACTGCTGAATGATGCACCAGCTGAAGTTCTGGATAATCTTCAAGACAGCCCCATGAACAGCACATTGAAATAATCTGCTGATGAGATGACAAGAGAATGAGTGGCTTGACTGAATGAGGCTTTTTGATCTAGGAAAGGTCAAACACAGCTGACAATATGTAATTGTGCATAAGCCTTTGAATCTTTCCCTGCTATTTAAGCAGGAATTGTAAGTCCAAAAGGACCCTCAAGTTGCAGACAATTCCATTTGCAGTGTTACTCTGTCCACAGTCAATAATAGTTGGATTCAGTCAGCTTTCAAATCTAAAGCCATTCAATTTGGTAGAATTAAGTCTAAGCCTGTTTCATCTCATTCTTAATATAAATTAAGTCACTTTAAACAACCTTGCTGAATGGTTATCCGGATACAATAAAAGCGAGAGATAAGCTTGCTTTTCTACTTTATTGCCATGGTATAGACTTGAACCTCTTAACTATGTTTAATGACATTCATTAACCTAATTAACCTTGCTACCTACTTATTAAATCCTTCCCCTTACTGGTTGGTGAAGGCCACCTGAGGTGGGAGGCAGGGGGAAGGAATGTGATGTGTAGCTTGGTCCCTGAATCAGTGTCTGTTTAGTTGGGAGAAGAGGTTGTACTACCTGCCTTGGAGGTTCTGTAGGGTGCTGTCTTTTAAGATAACCAATTCAGAAAGTAGCATCATGAGCAGTTATGGACATGCCACAGTATGACCATATAATGCCTCTGTTTCATGAGCTGCCCTGGTTATCTATATGCTTCTGGATACAAGGTACTGGTTATTGCTTATAAAATCTTCCATAGCATAGAGCCTGGTTATTTGAGAGACTTTCTGTCTTCCATAGTTTCAGCCAATCCTATATAATCCAGTATAGTAGGCATATTCTAGGCATAATCAAATAGGGCGGTATGGTGGGACCTAGGAAGAGGGCATTCTTGTTTATTAAATGTTAGGCCATGATCACCTGGGCCCATAGTTGTCATAGTGGTTGTGAATTTTCAACCTGCCTCTCCCCTCTCCAAGAAAGGTAAGTTGAATTTTCCAAGACTGAAAGATGTAGAGAATGACAAACAGTCCATCACAAATACACAGTCCTGTATTCTAAGGATTAGAAAAAAAAAGTATTCCAATGATATAAATTAAAGAGGAAACAAAGCCAAAGGCACTTTTACCTACTGAAATTAGAAGCACAGCCCTATTATATGAAACAAAAACTGACAAGAATAAAAAGGAAACACTGAGAAAGGAATACAGACATTGATGACTACATGTAGACTGTGCTGAAAGAGCAGAATTTGTGCAGAATTTGTAGAATGACTGTGTAATGTAACAAATAAAAACAACCGTCATAATCTGTAAGTTTATTAATATTAAGATGTGTTTAAACTAGTGAAGTAATATTATTACTGATACAGACAAGTGTTCAAAATAAAAAATAGTAAAGTTTTAGGGTTCTTAACTGCAGCCCTTCAAGAAAAAAAATCCCCTTTAATTGGTATTATAAACATTCAGAAAAAAAGCACTACTTACTTGTCATCCCTTTCTAGACATTTAACCAATATTGGTAAAATTCCAGATTTTATTAAATCATCAATAGGAGGATTTCTATCACTTGATAATAATTTTCTGTAAAATTAAAACAAAGCTAATCAATAAAAATATAATATGAAGAAAAGATTAATAATGTTTAAGTCTTTCAAATAAAATAGATGCCTACCTTGCAGCTTGAACAGCACTCAGCTGGATAATAGGGTTATCACTAGTAGCATTCTATAGCAACAGATTTCAAAAAATAGTTCAAGTATTAAACAAATCCAGCTAATAATAATATAATAATAATAATAACAATAATAATAGTTATTAACCTACCTGTAGTATAGTTTCTAGTGTAACATTTTGCTTAAAAAGAGAAGAAATTGTTTAGTTCTAACTTTCATTAGAGTTCATTATTCTCAGAAAAATAACCAGCCCATGAATTTTAAAATGTTATCGGTATATCAAGACCCCAGAATGAATGTTTCCATTTTCCTTATTAATCATACCAAAAATGAAAGAAACATAAATAGAAATAAGAACTTCAATACAACATACATATTAATGGCAATATAATCAAGACTCAGATATACGAAGTTTGGCTTTGCTGATCTTTCTGAAGGACAACTACTATAAGTTCTATGTGGCCAATTGTTAGACTTCAGAGGGTTGTACAAAACCTTTAGCAGGTATCTTATTAACCTATTTCAATCTAAATTGACAAAATAAGAAATATAAACTCAATATATAATGTATTAAGGAAAAAAGGAGAAAGGAAATATTACCAATATGATCTTTAGTTTATCTTCCACATATTTTTCCTCTTCCTTTATAGGTTTCAAAAAGTGTTCTTTATTAGGGAGACTACATCATCCTTCTCTCAGTGAGAGAAACTGGATTGAAGAGAATATTATTCATGATTGGCCAGCATGCTAAACAATGTTATGATATTGGGAAAAATAGTCAAAAGGGGATGAAATACGGGAGTGGAAAATAGGTAGTCCTTGACTTATGATCACAATTGGAACTGGAATTTTGCTCGCTAAGAGATGTGCTTTTTAAGCAAATTATCACATAACCAGAACCATTTTTTGACCATTTTTACCATGGTCATTTAGGCAAACCATGTGGTCATTAAGTGAATCACAAGTCATTAAGCAAATTTGATTTTGCCTCTCAGAAGCCAGTTGGGAAAGGTCATAAATTACAATCATGACTTCAAGACACTGCAACTATAAATACTAGCTAGTTGGCAAGCACTCAAATCATAATATAATTGTACAATTGATTGATTGATTGATTATATAATTGAAATAAACAAATGGAAATCCACCAGGACCAGTTTGAAAGAGTAAAGGGAGGACAATTAGAAATAGTATTTCCATTAATTAAATAACTTACTGCTTTGAAGTCAGCATCAACATCTGAATCCTCTAAACTTTCTTCTTGGGGCACATTTCTTTTTTTCAACAGATGTTCATCTCTTTTGTTCTGAAATGAATGAATATTTTAATATAATCCTTTTCAATATTCTTCAAAGTAAATTTTAAATAAGCTTTACATGTCTTAATATTAGTCATGCAAATTTCTTTAACTGATAAATCCTTGAAATATATTTATATCTATGACTGAAAAGTTACCTATATAAGTAATGTGAAATATATAAATATTGTGAATGGGTGCATTGATTATGTGCCATCAAGGTGATTTCAATTTTTAGCAACAATATGCATAGATTTCCTCCATGACCATCTGTTCCTTGATGTCTTCCAATGGTATACCATTCCCACTGTAGCTAAGGCCAGGGGTCTCTAATCTCTGGGTTGTGGCTCACTAGTGGGCCGTGAGGTGTTTAGAACCAGGCTGCTTGACTGTTTTCTTGACTGTCCACAATATTCTCAAGAGTCTTCTCTAAGACAAAAGTTCAAAAGTGTCAATACTCTTCCCATCTTGCATTTTCAATGTTCATCTTCCACTTTCATTGACTATAACATGGAATACCATTGCTTGTACTGTTCTGATTTTTATAGGTAGAGTATAGAACATAGTTATATCCAAGTATCTTTTCCAAAGCCTTCATGGCTGCTTTATCTAGTGTTAGACTGCAGCATATTTCTTGACAAATATTCTGAAGGAGAATTTATGTTAGCAGATGTTTGAGATGTTACTTTATGTGTACTTTCATACAAGCAGGAAAAATGGAGAAAGTCTGGAATGTTTCTGAATTTAATACAATTTAGTACTCAATTAGTAGCTCTGAGTTGAGAGAGGAGAACTCAAAAGATTGTGTTACATTAATGTAAAAAGCTATAATTGAAAAAAAATAACAATCAAGTCCTAATTTAACATAATCAAAATTAATTCAGCAACATATTGGATGAAATGAACTTCAGATCATGTGTACTGTTTCAGCACACAGGCACCCTGAGTAGCCATTACATGTGTGTAAAAAGTAAAAAGACATATTTTTCATTTTGGGTAACTGTAAAAGTTAATGACAGAAGGTAAAGTTTCTCACTCTTTTGTGTAAAACTTCTTACTACAGTAGAGCCTCTGGCCACAACCATAATAAGTTCCATAACTTTGGTCACAAACCGATTTGGTCGTGATACGAACCTAATTTTTGAAATTTGGCGCTTACAAAAAAGAATGGCATAGAAGGGGAAATTGGCCAAGAAAAAAAATGTGAATTTTTTGTCGGAACCTGATTTGGTCGGTGTCAGAAGCGTTCGTGACTCTAAGTTATCAGAAATAAGGTTCTTGTTTACTCCTCTATTTTGCCCCTTGCTGACAAACTAAAGCACCCAAAGGTTTGTTTTTATTAACAGATTTGCTAATAAAGGGTTATTTGCTGATGATAAAAATTCAGTTAAAACAAGGTCTTTCTAGACATTCATAAAAAGTAATGAAATGATTATAATAGATTTAAAACAATTTACAAATAGGAGCATTTCTAAGCTACGTTTGCATTTATTGTAGTCATACAAACAATTATATTTCAAGACTAAATAGTTGATAGTTCCAATAAACAGTTTTGAGCTTCACTAGAACTGTTTCAACTATTTTACCTTTAACAGAAATGTTCCAGTCTTGAAATACCCCAACAGATCTTACAGGACTGTTCTGAGATCAAAATCATTCTAACTAGGGTTAGAATGGTTTTAGTGAGGCTACAAACACCCATTTTGTGTCTGAACAATGTGTACTCTGAATGTTTTGTTCTTCTATTTAATTCTAAACATATTTTAACACACTTATATTTTTAATATACTGAGTATAAGCAACAGCTGCTACTTAAAACAGCACTTGGCTACTTTGTGTGTTTTTTTACTATTTCTGTATTAACAGAATACATTACTTAGAAATAAGTATCTGTGAATTCAATAGGGTTTACTTCTAAGTGCATTTATGCAGAATTGCACACTTCAAAATAAAAAACCAAGTAGTAGTAAAGAATGATAAGAAAATAATCCTTGAAAATACTGAAGTGGGGACTGTACATATGCACAATTAAACCAACTGCTAGTTTAATATTTTGTATAATTCTCTCATCTTAAATTTTAACAATGCATAGAAAATTAAAAAAGAGTTCCACACTCTTTCTTCTACTAACTCTATTTGATCTTAGCACCATAAGGAGATGAAGAAGCACAAAGACAGTTGCGTATCCTCTTTCCAATCTGGTGTTATGAATGAGATACCGGTAAGTAGCACAACTGTAGCTGCTCCAACCATATCTCATTCATCTTTTTCTCAACTAACATGTTCCTTTTCTTTCTAATGGTTGTTAGTACAGACTAACTGGCAAATCTGTTGAGCTTTTTTTTTTTTTTTGCCTTTTACTTAGGGAGAGGAGCCCTTCCCCTCCACCCTAGTGCTTCCACCAAAATTACCACTGTTTAAAAGGAGGGAAAAAAAGTGTGCCTCTGGCATATAGGAAGGACCATTGTACAAAATAAAATTCATGAATTGCTTTACTGGGTTAATCCAGGCCACAAAGTTTTTCTCAAGACTTCTAAGATGAACCTGGAGAAAATGCAGTTTCAATTGAGAATGACCAAGCCTGTTGTCTCCTCTGGCACTGAACTTGCAAGCTGTTTTATATTGGGAAGCAAGGCCATTCTAGGCCTGTTTTTCAGATTCTATTAGTTATAGCTTCAACTTACAGATAGTTGCTGTGTTATAGTTTTGCTCCCGTCTTACACAAATATTATCAGATCGTAAGATTATTCATATACTTATTCATCCTTTTCTTCTCTTGACATTAAATTACTTAGTTTAACAAAATGTTTTTATCTGCACTTCATCTATGCCATCAGGTCAGATTAGCAGTTTACATTTTATTCAGAAATGATTAATGTTTTCAGAAAAATAATGTGTTTCAGAGCTTTTAAAACAGTTACTGTAAAGTAATATGCAATAGGAACCTAATTTTCGCAATTCCCTAGCACAAATGGTGGAGATATAAAAAGAAAGATTGAAAAAAGCAATCTCCATGAGTGACCAGAATAATGACCAATAGGTAATGTAAACTTTAGGCATTGATCCCATTAATGACTTGTAAAAAACAGAATAGACAGCAACACTAACATTTAAAGGGTTAAGAAATGCTGCAGTTAAATGTACCAATAGTGATTCCTCAAGAAACTGGCTCTGTCAATATTAAGAATCATATGAACAATTTTAGCGAAATAGAAAATAATCCACAATTAGAATAAACAATACTATCTGTGAAATATTTTTACAACATGAGATTTAACATAACCTGAAAATGCATCCAGTGTAGAATTTATTATATACTTACTTTTCTAAGTTCAATTGTCACTTCATTTCTATGTCTTCGCATGGTCTGGAAAAGAAAAATAAGTCTCTAACATGAGGTACAAAATTAATGCACTTGCATGTTTGCTACATTTGTAAACCACCAGAAGGGAGCCAGTTTGGTGTAGAGGTTAAGTCATCAGGCTAGAAAATGTGAGGCTGTGAGTTCTAGTCCTGCTTTGGCACAAAGCCTGCTTGGGTGACCTTGGGCCAATCCCTCTCTCTTAGCCCTAGAATATATGCAAGAGCAAATTACTTCCAAAAAACCTTGCCAAGCAGTCTGTGAGAATTGGACACAATTGCCATGGGGGGAAATCAGAAAAAAATGTCTCCTAGTAATTTATATCACAAAAACATGAAACACTTTAAAAAACTAAAATCAAGATATAGTACCAATATATCATAATACAAGAGGCATGAGGATGCCTATTCACTCTCCAAAAACTGTAAAAAAGCAGCTCTGTGTGTATTAACTTCCATAAGGGCAGTGTCTGAAGTAATTCTTCAGACTCAGAGGATACAGATTACTCAATTTAATCCTTGGAATGTTAGAAAGTGTACAATTGCACTATATGTTATAAACTACATGTTATAGATCTGTGGATTTTGTTGAATGGCGGAATGGAAAATGATTTAAGTGCAGATCCTATACTCAAGAGTTTTCCAAACTCCATGGGACTCTAAGGTATCCCAAGAACCTGATAAGATTCCATGAGAATTAAGCCCTCCCCCTCAAAAAGTTTCGCTCAAAGGTAGCCAATTTTCAATCAGTACAGTTTTCTTTCTTGATTGTGGGTTCTGGGATTCATTTAACAACAGATTCTGCAGTCTGGAAGTTTCAAAACCTTTGCTCTACTCTATACAGATAGCCCTTGACTTTTGCTTGTTTAACAACGATCCAAAGTTATGATAGCCATGGAATGGGTGCCTTACAGCCAATAAAGCACTTCTGGCCATCACAAAACATTGCACCACAACCCCATAGTCACACGCAGGTGAGCTGGGTACTTGGCAACTTGTTCTCACTTATGACCAGTTGCCAAGTGACTCGCAATTGTGTGGTTACTATTGGCAATCTTCTCTGTCAGTTTCCCCAGGAATTCAATGAGGAAGTCAGCAAGGAATATGGCAAGCTGCCCGTCGCCTACCACAAAAGTGAAATTCCCTCAAGACAGGCATTTCTTTGAGAACAAAAAGAAGGAGGGAAATTTCAGCGGGGGGGGGGGGGAATCTCAGTTCTCCAGTTGAACTGAGATTCTCCTTTTCCACAGAGAGCCCATCAAGAGCCGATGAGCTGCCCACTGAGCTACAGAAACAGAAGTAGATTCCAAGATCTGACCTCCAGTCCTGCAGCCCTTCAGAGGAGTTCCCTTCTGCACATGAAAGGAAGTTGAACCTGGCAGGCAACTCTTTCATTCCGTTCACTTAAGACCCAAGAGATTGCTGAACAACCATAATCAGGAGTGCTGGAATTGAGGTTGTTGAGCAAACAGTTATATGAGTGTCTCACAACAACCTGCTTTGCTGAATGACCAAGTTTATGGGCTGTAGTCATAAGACAAGAACTACCTATGCTTGCCTCTCCAGAAACACCTTAGAAAAATTGTTCTGACAAAAATACATGCAGACTTGACTCCCTAACAAAGATAAAGAAACTGTTTAAGAGGAAAAGTACAAAGCAAGCCTCGCTATCTGTCCTACTCAAACAATGAAATGTACTTATTGGACAAAACCTGATGGAAGCAACAGCCTGTATTTTAAACACTCATTGTGACAGTACAACTTTAAGTAGTGATCTATACTATATATGCAACTACAGGAAACAACATTAAAAATATACCTACATAACAGAAGAGAAATGCTACATAACAATTGCAAGAAATCAGAAGGCGGTTTCAGCCATTTCAAAAGGAATTTCATCCATTAAAAAAAAACTGGAAGTAACTAAAAAAATTTTAAAAATTAAAAAATAGCACAAAAAAGGTTAATAGACCAATATGCTTCACTTTAGTAATGAAAAATAAGCCATGTTTGACTATACAGATATGCCAAGCTATCAATTTTCTTTTTAAAAAATGTCATTGTATATTTTTATTACTGTCTTATGTTACCTCTGAAAATTCCAGTCACTTTTTTATTTTTTTTATAGTACAGGTTGTCATCACTTAACAACGACATATGAGCCCAGAATTTAGATCATAATCATTGCAGTTGTTAAATGCTCACTACAAGACCTGACTCAAACTGTATAACCATTTTACAAATGGTCATAAAGCAAGTCACCATTGTTATTAGTGAATGATGTGATTGTTACATGAATCCATTCAACTGAATTGCCATTTTGTGAGAAAACTGGCAAAAAGCCACCAGAATCTGGCCAATAAACTTTACAAGTTGTGGTCATGTGACTTTGGAATGCTGCAAATCAGTCATAAATGCAAGTCACTTGCCAAATGCCTGAAATTTCTCTTCCAAAATCATCAGAGTAAAATCTGTGATTTTGGAAATATCAGTATATTTTTCTTATTCAGGAGTTGGTAATAGATATCATACACAGGTTGTCTTTGACTTAACAGCCATTCAAGTTATGACAGACCCCCCCCCAAAAAATACTTACAACCGGTTTTTGAAGTTCTGATGTGAATGCCTCTGGCAGCCATTTGACTACACTTTGGGGAACTCGCAATCTGCCTGTTTTTACAGCTGTTTGCAGCACCCCAGTGTCAACATGACCGTGATTTATGATGGTTTTGTCACAAACTGACATGTACTTCTCTTTCGGCAAACCTAGCCTATAGCAAATAATGGGTTCATATAAACAACTATGGTGTTCACTTAATGACCCTCACAAAAAAGGTAAAAACTAGTTCAATCACATGATGCTTTATGACTCTCGTGAACATAATTGCCCAGCTCAATTACAAATACTACCTGTACTTTTATTTATTTAATCCAAATGCTTTCAACAACTTATTTTAGATTCTATCTCCCTTTCTATTGCTATGCTTCTTCCTTGCAATACACTATAGTTGCTGTATTCCTGTCATAATAATAATTCTACCAGATCTCCTTGTATCTGTTAAAACAGTATCTGTTTCTTGTACTAAGACATCTTGTACTCTGAGCAATATTATACACACCATGAAGACCATTACTTTTTTTGAATCAATATTTTTTCTTAATTTTTCATTGGGGAGATGTAATAGACTTCATACAGCTCCTCTCATTTTCTTCTGCAGTACAAATATTATTTGAAGTTTTTCAAGGTTTTTTTCTCCAATCCCATAGGATTCAATATAAACTATCGACAGTAAGTTCTTAGGAACACACACTGAATACATATAATGCAGGAGCTCTTTAAATAAGCCACATCTTTTTCATGTTTGTTGCTGTTTTAATGAATCACATTAATTCTGTGGGTTCCTTTAAAAATGTGCTCTCTTCATTTTCCTGAACATTCTAATGCACTTTTGGAATGCACAATCATTTTGAAACATGTATACACAAATTTTAATTTAAACAAACTGGAACAGGTATAGGAGAATTGGATAAAGGAATTGGATTATGTTAGAAAAGGCATACAACAGCACAGTATTAAGAAATATCACATAGATGGCAACCAAGACCTACGGTATTTGTACTGTTTCATATAGAATAATGAACTTCAGTTAACAGGAAAGATGTTTTCAACTAAATACCAGAAAAAAATTCCTAAAAGCAAAAAACAGCTTGATAGAGGAGCCACAATTACCTAGAATGATGCTCTTATCTTGATGAATTTACATGGCTCCTTCTAGCTTTACTATGTAGGAGGACTTGTTTTGACAGGTAATTCCTTTAATGATCAGTTTTATAGATATTGTAATTTGTAAATAATCTGCAATGAATTTCCCAATGCCACTTTTTCTGTATTTATTTGATGTAGATTGTTAACTGCTGTGAATTTTTTTTATTCTGTTAAAAAATACTAATTCTAAGCTATAACTACAATAAACAATGAAAGTGCCAAGAGATCAAGGTAATGTATTTGGGATTGTCTTACAAATAAGAAAAGATAACTAAAGAGAGATATACATACATTGATATTAGCACTATTTTATATAACAGCATGTTGAAGGGGCTTCTGCACACTGCAATACAATTAATATGGACACCATGTTCCAGATTGACAAGATGTAATTCTTAAAGCAACACATAATTAATCTACAAAATTCACTGCCACAAAAGCCAATAATATGCACTAGCTCAGCGTGTTGCAATATAAATGTGCTCTTGGTATTCCAATTTCATTTATTTCCCTCTACCTTAAAAAAAGTCACCATTTTGTGATAACTGGGCATGCTCTGCTTTTCTTGAGTTGTCCAGAAATTCTTCAATGACAAAAGGCCTGTGGATCTCTTTGCATAGAGGCTACCATTTAAACAAAATAAAAACTGCTACTCATAGCAATGAGTGAGTAGTATATTACAATCATCATCTTCTTTTAATGATCCCATAATCCTTTGCAGGGTGGAGCCTGGGCAACTGAATGGAAACTAGCTGAGTATTTAATGGACAGATGCGCTTCCTGTCACCAGTGCAGAGTCTTGTTTAGCAGATATATTCCCATTGTACCAAGAGAGAGAAATATCTGTCTCTACCTAGGATCGAACACAGTCTCCTGATTATGAGGTGAGAGCACCACCTCTAGCCACTGCACCTGCGTAGTATATTACAACTATTCCTATAGAATAGCTAACCAAATGTTTACTTTGATCTTGAATTAGTTACAAATGGTGTAAAATTAATTTAAGATGTTGAGACTCTGGAAAGAGTGCAGAGAAGAGGAACAATGATGATTAGGGGGCTGGATGCTCAACCGTATGATGAACAGTTGTGGAATTGGGAATGTCTAGTCCAGTGATGGTGAACCTTTTTCGCCTCGTGTGCCAAAA
Organism: Thamnophis elegans; assembly: GCF_009769535.1. Lineage (NCBI taxonomy): Eukaryota > Metazoa > Chordata > Lepidosauria > Squamata > Natricidae > Thamnophis > Thamnophis elegans. The sequence continues at coordinate 32,425,973 of NC_045543.1, read as the reverse complement.
GCATGCACACGTGCGCATATCACTCACGTGGCGACCCCCATAATTTAATGCCCCCTGCGCCATGTCCCCTGTGCATGCACGAGACCCCTCCACTCACCCATGCATGTGCGCACGACTTTCTAGGAGCCTGGGGAGGGTAAAAATGGCCTCCCACCCGCCCCCTGGAGGCCCTCCGGAGTCCAGAAACAGCGCCGTTTCCGACTTCCTGTGGGCCCTGTAGGTCCATTTTTCACCCTCCCCATGCTCCAGAGACTTTCTAGGCAAAAAACGGCTGAACACGCAACTGGAAGTTTGGGAACGGACTTCCGGGTTGCCCATTTTTCTCCCTGGAGGCTTCCCTGAAACCTCTGGAGGGCAAAAAATGGCTGAAAATCAACTGGCAGGGCAACGCCTCGCATGCCCTCAGAAATGGCTCGGTGTGCACCTGTGGCACATGTGCCATAGGTTCGCCATCACGGGTCTAGTCTAATGAAGAGAAGGAATGCAGGTGACGTGATAGCAGTCTCCAATATTTGAGAGGCTGCCACAGGGAGGAGAGTGTTAAACTATTCTTCAGAGCATCTCAGAGCAAGACAAGAAGTAACAGATGAAAGCTTAACAAAGCGAGATCCAAGCCAGAATTAAGAAATTTCCTGTCAGTGAGAACGATTAGTCAGAGGAGCAGCTTGCCACCAGAAGGTGGTGCTCCATCACAGTAGGTTTTTAAGAAGAGATTGGAGACTCATTTGTCTGGAATGGTAGGTTCTTCTGCTTGAGTAGGGGGTTGGCCTAGGAGACCTCCAAGGTCCCTTCTGTTATTCTGTATTCTATTGTTCAATTTGAGTCGATTCAGTCACAGAAAAATACAGAATTACTGTATTTTTTGGGTACAGATGAAAACTTCAGGGATGCTGCACACCTGCTGACTTCTCTCTCGTGAATAACAAGGTTGTATCATTTTGATGATGTACAAAACAATCTTGGTCACTGCAATTGTAATAACTGAACTTGTTTCAAGAGTTGAAAAACCAAACATCAGGATCAAAAATTTTGATATCTAAATCTCTGCTTTAATTTGTGTCTTACGACAAATTAAATAAAGGATATGTTTATTGTTATTATTTCTGAACATGAGAGTAATCAGTCTGCATATAATTAATGGAGCACAGCCCTTCTGCATGCAAGTTAAGTCCTGAATTTGATGGATTAAATTTCTGCTTACTTACCCTAAAGTGGATTTCCTATTGAAAATACTTCAGCCCCACCTCATGATTAACAATATTAGCAATAGAGGTGCATTAATAAACTATACTGTGGAATTATTATGCACTATTCTCCTAGCCTAATTCACAATGTGGGAATAAATGGGCCAGTCTTTTCTAATCTGGTACTCTCGAGATGTTTTGTGATTTAAACTCCAAAATATTGTGCTGGTTGGGAATCAGCCTAGCCCATCTATCAGACATAAGGAAGGTGGTTATTGGAAAATGTTGTAAACTGTAATTTCAGCTTGCTGCAATAGAAGCTTAATATATATTACACACATAAGTATAAATAGACACATGCATGCCTACACATGCACATATGCAGTATATTCACAAAAATGCAACAATATTGCAAAACCTAACCTGCAGTTCATAACTATCACAATACATTTCTTTTTTAAGTCATAGGAACTTCCAACTTGCAGTATGGTAATAATGAATTACATTCCCTTGTATTTTCTCCAATCTTCTGAAACATACCAAATTCAAATTTATTTATCACAGCCCTGAGACCAGATACAGACAAGATATTGAATAAATAAGTATTACATCCTTCTATATAAAACAAAATAAGTAACATGGAGTCTAAAAATAATTAAGAACATTGTTGCTAAACCCTAAGCCTAACCAACTATTATCAGAAGTCCAAAGTAATGGAAACACATCTGCCAAATTTCAGGAGTTTGCTAAGTTTGTTAAAAATTATATATAGGGTGGATAGTGCCAATGAACTATATTAAACAATAAAACTCAATAGATGTAATTAAAATATGCTGATGAGGATGACAAGTTAATTTGACTATACACATTCCTAGACAATAAATCAGTCATTTTAACTGTGGCAGTTAAAGATCCAGAGGCCAAGCACAAAGGACAAATTGGAGAAGGCCAATATTTTCATATTTTTCTTTTGTTCATTATATATCAAATTGTTCCTATTACAAGACACTGACACTGTGAATCAGAGCTTGCTTGCTTGCTTGCTTTATATATTAGATCAGGGATGTTAATCTTAAGGCCCAGGGCCTGGATCCGGCCCATGAAGTGCTTAGATCTGGCCCTCCCGAGCTCATTTTTGCTAACAGAGGGTTTGCAGAAGCCGTTGCAGCTGAAAAAGGATCTTGGGAGCACTCAGGCCACCACAGGCACTCCAACACAAGTGATGTCAAGCTGGCCACACCTTCCCTGGCTCCTCGAGGTCAAACACAACCCTGATGCGGCCCTCAATGAAATCAAGGTTGACACCCCTGTACTAGATTGTTTTTTATTCTGCCTTTATTACTTTTATAAGTAACTCTGGGCCCCAAACAAACATATTACTCTTTTCTCCTATTTTTCCAACAGCAACCCTGTGAGATGGGTTGGGCTGAGAGAGAGTGACGGCTCAAAGTCACCCAGTTGGCTTTCATGCTGAAGGTGAGACTCACAGTCTCCTGGTCTTATGTATCAATGACTATTTTATTGAGATTTTCAAAGATTCTTCTGAATAATTAGGCATGCTGCAGTAAAAACCTTTACTGTGATGAGGGGAAACCAAAGTTTGGGCAGACTGATCAAATCAATTCTGATTGTTTACAGCAAGGGTGTCAAGCTCACATCGTCACGTGACGTATCACAACTTTTCCCCCCTTCGCTAAACCGGCCATGGCCATGGCCAGCGTGTGATGGCATTGGCCCGCAGGCCCACAAGTTTGACATCCTGGTTTACAGCAATGAAATACTGACCCAGCTGGCATGCTTATCTTTTTAACTGCACCTAAGAGGGTTACTATTTTTCACAATGGTACATCACATGTTGTTAACCTTCGGTATGATAAACAAATGCAATGAGGATGACACATTTGTGTTATTTTTTTTTCCACTTAAACTTCCTTTACATACATCATTAGGACTCACATTAAAAGGCAGAAATATGCAAAAAAAAACCAGATTTTTTGGGGGAAATACTAGGATTGAAATTCTATGATTAAATGCATGATTCTTGTATATTCAGGCAGGAATATACTAACAAGTGACTCTACCCTGAAGAGATAAGATGAAACAGATGGGAGTATTTTTCAACCTTTTTTTCTCATCAACTCAAAAGCAGCACCCTGTACTATTCTTCTCTTAAATAGGGCAACAAGGAAATGCCACCGATTTACAAAAGACCTCTCCCCACAAACAATTGTGTACTAGAAGCAAATACATGATGAAGGAAAAACAGAATATTTAGGAAAAGTGTCCTCATTTGATTTTCAGCACTTTCAGTAGGTATTATTCCACACAGCTCTGCTTTTGTCCAGAAAACTGGACAAAATGTCTGAAATGAGTCAATAATCTGAAGATTTCCTAGTTAATATATCCTTAGACTAAGTATTCTGAATGCAGAAGAAAGTTAGTAAAAATATCGAAAAGACGCCCTATTCCAAAAGTAAGTCCCAGTTAGATTTTTACATGTGCACCCAATGTAAGCCCTATCCCCAAAATAAGCCCTAATTAAGACTCCACCACTCCAAGGTGCACAGGTAAAAATTAAGCTAGGGTGGGGATGGGGGTGTATGGAGCTGCCCTACTACTTACCTTCAGACAGTTGCAGACAGGCCTCTTACACCTCAGCCCATTTCTTCTGCAGCCAGCAAGACTTTCCTGAAGGCCTCTGTAGCCGATAATAGAGCTTTGGATCAATCTGGAGCTCTGTTATTGGCTTCAGGGGCCCTCAGGAAAGCCTTGCCGGCTGAAGAAGTCCTGAAGGCCTCTGACAACAAAGGAGGCTGGGAGTGACATGCGTAAGTGAGGTGAGTCAGTGGACAATATCCCCTGCCAAAAATAAGACCTGGTACATTTTTTGTGGCAAAAAAAATAAATAAGGCAAGGTCTTATTTTGGGGAAAATATGGTACTTAAAGGAGTACCTCCTTTGTATTATTCAGTACAGACTTCCTGATGTATTTTTCAGAGTATAGGACACATCTTTTTCCCTCAAAAAGAGGCTGAAAATCTGGGTGTGTCTTTATACACTGAATACAGCATTTTTTTGCCTCATGAAACCCCACCCCCTTCACCAAATGGCAATGCATAGCCTTTAGGAGGCTTTCAGGGTGCTTCTGGGGGCTGGGGATGGTAGAAATGAGCAAAAAATGGGCCAGCTTTTGCTCATTATGCCCCCCACCCTCAGGAGCACTTATAAGCCTCCATTTCACAAAAATGGGCCTGTTTTCACAAAAAATGGGCCGTTTTTTGCTCGTTTTTGCCCCCCTCTCACCGAAAGTGTATATTATACATAATTAGGACAAAAGTCAATAGACTGGGAAATTGATAAAATTTTCCCAATTTTATCAACAAGATTCTTAAAAATTTACTTTACTTTAAAAAATGACCTGATTTCCTGAATCAATAAGAAAGATTCATAAGATTATATGAAAATCACTTTTCACTTACACAGTGACAAAACAGAATTATTTACAACTTGGAAGCACCAAGTTTTCTTTATTAAGTTTGCTTTTTCCAATGAACAATATTCTTGTTGCAATAATTCATATTTAGTCTGTTTGCTGAAAATTGGGTTGGCTCTTGATACCATTGACCATGGTGTCCTTCTGAACTGGTTGCAGGGGCTGGAAAAGGAAGGCACCATATTAGTGTTTTGCCTTACTCCTCAGTAGTCAGTCTGAGTTGGTGTTTTGGTTGGGGAGGGGGGATCGTGCCCTTGGCCCATCACTTGTGGAGTGTCTGATGGCTCGATGCTCTTCCCCCTTCTGTTTTAACAGCTACATGAAAGTATTGGGCTTTGGCATCAACAGTATGTTGATACCCAGCTGTACATCTTACCCATGGGTTGCACAGATGACGCTGTCAATGTACTGACCCAGTCTCTGCAGGCTGTGCAGATCTAGATGGGGAAGAATAGAATGGCTCAATTCTGACAAGACTGTAGCTATGACTGTTTGATCTCCTTGAGGTGGGGATATTTTTTATCATTGGTCTTGATTGGGTTGTACTTTCTAATTCAAAATAGCAGTTTGGGGATCTTTCTGCACAAAGCAGCTCCTGCTTGAAAATATACCAACTGTGCCTTATTCTCAACTGAGAAGCCCTTCAGTTAGTTGTTCATGCCCTCATTTCCTTCACGATTAGACTATCACAACGCACAATATATGATGCTGCCCTTGAAGATCACCTGGAAGCTACAGCTGCTGCAAATTACAGTGGTGTGATCAGTATAACAGGCACTTCATGTTATGCAGTGCATGTGCATTAGATGAGCTGCATGGATTGCCAGTAGGCTTCCAGGTGCAATTCAAGGTAAAAGTCATCCTATATAAAGACCTTCAAGTGTACTCCGGGTCCCCTTTATCAAATGTTGCCATCTATTGGAATCGAGGAAGTATATCTCCTATCAGTGTCGCTGCCCTCTTGAACAACGTTCCCCACCTCCAAAATATGAATAGTATCTACTTCCCTGGGGTTTTGGAAAACTCTTAAAACACAACTCTGATCCCAAGACTGAGTTAATATGTATTTGTGGTCCCCAGTCATAATCTGAATGGTTTATGATTTTGGTTGTTCTACTCTGCCTGTTTATGTACACTTAACCATTTTCTGGATTTTGTAAGTCACAGAGAGTCTAATGGAATGAGTGGCTGTAACAAATGTATAATTAAATAAAGTGCTTATATGATTAACATTACTGAAAACTATGTCATTAAATCACTCTGTCCATACTGCAGTAAGAAATGTTCTATATTTTCTATGCTTCCTAATTGTCACTTTTTTCCCTCAGGCAAAATTTGATTTGTTTCAGGCTTTCTTGTTACTCCCCACTTTAACATCATTATCTAACACTGGTTTGGAGTTTAAAGGTAACTATTTTTTTTAAACTACCATGGATTGCCTATTACAATCTCATCACTGATATATTATCCAAATCTTGGGAGAGGCGAAATCTCAATGGGTTAAAAGAATCAAAGTTTTACATTTTAAGCCCACAAAGTATGAATCAATCAAAATAAGACTGATACAATAACAACAAAGATTTTCCAAATACCTATCAATGAAGATATATACTACAGCCCTAGAAACATTACTGATATATCTCTCTTTTATTTATGTCAATATTCTTCAGCCTGCTACTATTTTAGGGATAAACGTTTCTAGTTGCTCTTTTAATCTTGACTGTCAAGCTTTTTGAATGAAATGGGGACGTAAATGTTTTAAGCACATAAACTGTAACTTTAAATGGAATAGCACCATCTAGTTGTCCTAGTGAAATTCAACTAACTTGGGAAAGAAAGGTAGGACCATTATACTGATTGGGCTATTGCTCTTACCTGCATTGGGCTATAGTTCTTACCTGCATTATAAAGTCTTTAAAACTATAATCTTGAAATATTGTCTTCTACTTCAAAATTATAGTTTTAAAACTTTATATATGGGGATTTAACATCATTATTTAACCATGCTTGTGATAAAATCTATGGATCAAAACAATATAAGCATAATAAACATACCACATTTCAGTAGAAGTATTTGCAGATACAATCAATAAAAATATATGTAATATATACTACACATATATGCATCACATACATATCAGTATGAAGCAGAATTTTGCTTCTTTTTAAAATGTGAAAATGCAATAATTTCTTTAAAGGTTTGATTAGCTAGACACCGACCACAACTATAGCTGAAAAAATAGAAACTTTACATATTGTTGATTATTAGAGCCCAGAGTAAAATACTGCTCAACCAATACCGCTTTTCCCCAAAAATAAGACAAGGGTCTTATTTTCTTCTGACCTCTGATATAAGCACTTGGCCTTATTTTCGGGGAGGTCTTATTATTTTTGAGGTACAGGAGGCAGCGAGCATGGTCACCTCATGGCTGTTGTTGTGTTGCAATATTTTTGGGGAGGGCTTATTTTTGGGGGAGGGCTTATTTTAATACATGCGCTCAAAAGCCCGGTTGGGCTTATTATCCGAGGAGGTCTTATTTTGGGGAAAACAGGGTATTATATCTGAAGTTACCAAATAATGAAGAGAAAGGGGTACTCTGAACTCTGAAACATGTCATTACTTATTTTGATACTAAAATCATTAACTATTATAGGAATCCATAATTTCCAAATTAGGAAGATTCAGAATTGACAAATATGGGAAATATTAATATTTACTAATAGACGTTATAAATAATTATCTCTGAAGGATTGGGTGAGTGATCTCCAAAGTAGTTAGTTCATAAAATAAAGTATAAAATAAAAAATATGTATTAAGAGAACAACTGAATTCTATGGTATTCCAGGTATACTGCCATATGCTACTGTATGGCAGACCTATAAGCCTAACAAATCAGCTATAATTAAACAATATATAGTTTGTCTCTTACATTTATTATTAGATTTATAATCTGTATCTGCACAACTCAAGGCAGTATACATAATGCTCCTGCCATAGTTTGTTTAACTATATTTTTTAAACAAACCACAACTGTCCAACTACTATTACAATATATTAAGCACTGGTTTTTTGTGCATTAACTATCAAAACCAAAGAACTCTGCCTTATATTATCATACTCCATATTCCTCAACCTATTCTTATCACTTCCTACCTTTAAATCTGAATAGTCTCGGAAAATTGAACTTACATAGAATAACTTGATTTCCCCCCTTCCTTCTTACATTTGTTGTTAATTGTGAGGCACTACTGCCAGGTGTTAATACAAAAGCTCACTTTTGTCAAGGAGCAAATGATATCACCAACATACAGGTAAAATGGTGTTATGTGGCTCATACCTTGAACTAAGCATTTGTTTAGGGGGTAAAATTAAGTTTTGTTGACCCAATTAAGTTTGGTATGACCCAAACCAACCCAAGTGGACTATATATGTATCCAGAGCTGCAATACACTGGAGCAATAAAAGCAATAAGAGGAAGATCAAGCTTGATAGGAATTCCATGGAGATGTATAGTAGGTGCACCAGAAGTAATTAGAAAAGCAAACAGAGACATTGTAAATCTCTTCCCAAAGCCTTATTAATAAGGAAGCTAAAGAAGTGACAGAAATAGGCTGTCAGAGCTCTCCTAAGTATCTCATTCTGAATCCATGCAGTATGTACACTATTCTGGGGGAATGATAAAAGGACAAAGAAGATCGGCCAAGCCCCACATTTCAGCGACCTTGGTGAAGAGTCAGAATGAAGATTACGACCTGCTTCCCCACCACCAGAAGGTGAGCAAGACTGATAGGAGACTAATCAGGCTCTCGTCCTGCCAGCGTTATTATTGTGTCTCACGGACAAGAATTCAAAGCGAGCCCGATCAGTCCAGACTCCCTTCAAGTCTGGGGAAAGAGTCGAATCACAAAGGCAGTGTGAGAAACCCCGCTGCCCGTCCGCCCGCTCGCCTTCTCTCCCGCCCACTTAAGGGCCGGATTCCCCCATGCCGGCCCGGTCGAGATGTGCAGAGGGAGCCAGGCCGGGCCCAGCAGGCAGATGGCGGAGGCGGTGCGTGTGTCGGTGCGTCTGCCTACATGGTCCCACCACCGGCCGCAGAGCCACCAAGCCTCCCGCGGGCTCAGAAAGTAAAACCCGGCCACTCCCCCACCAGACGGAAAGGGACCGTTCCAGGCCGGCACAGACCTCCACGTCGCGGCCCTTATTCTTGAAGCTCTTGAAGCGGTGGTTCTCCAGGCCGGCAGCGGCGTTGTCAGCCATGACGACGGCGACGGCAGCGGCAGCGGCAGCGGCTCTGGGCTGAAGGAGCGACGACAGCGCGCGCGCGAAAAGGGAGGGGGGCGGAACGGGCAGGCAGACACTCAGTGACGAAACAAACGGGAAACGACGGAGGGCGGCGCATGCGCCCAGCTGGCTGGACTGTTGCAGCAGGAGCAGAGAGAAATTCCGACGTTCCAACGGCCGGGAGATTGAGCCTGCCTTGGTAGGGTTGGTTCCGCTCACTTTTCTGAGCGGAAATGACAGCTGCCCATGTGCGGCGCAGGAATCGAGGGTTGGGGCCGGGCCGAGGAAGCGGAAAAGTAGAGGCTGAAGGGAAAGTAGTTGCTCGGTTTTCCTCCTAATCCGGCTGAAGTCCGCTAAGTGGTCTGAAGTTCACCGAGGATCCCAGGGAAGAGCTTAGCGAGCAGTCACCGTAAAGGGACGGGCGGCGGGCTGTAGTTCAGTAAAAGGGATGCGTTTGCCCGGAGTACGAAGCAGTTATGTGGCCTTGGTGAATCTAGTCATTATGTCTTACAAGTCGAGGGCGATCACTTGTCGCCAAGGTAGGAACCCTACTAATTTTGTCTTATTGAAGAAACCGTGGTCAAATAAACATATTTGATGTTTCTTGTTGTTTGACTCGCCATATAATGTAACAATTAAAAGTGCACTGCAAGTAATGCTGTGCTCACCCACAAACTTTGTAACGCTTGATTTTTTCATGAATATTCAGTAGAGTTGAAAATTGAATTAGTTCGTATTGGGATACCTGGCAATATTCGGAAGCCTATTAAAGAATTCCATGAGCCAACAGCTACCTGATGTTTTCAAAATCCACCTTGAGGAACCACAAGGTGTTTGCCCTGGATACATTCATTTTTCATGCTCTGGCATGAGGTTGCCACATAAGACAGCCATCCCTGAGATATGAGTGTGGACTTATTATGGGTTTGTGTTTGCAATAAAATTGGAAAGTGTAGAAATTTGTTCTAACCATGGTAGGACTATTTTCTTTTTTACTGAAACTTAGATGTGCATACTTTGTACAAATGGAGGATTAAGACAATCCACCCTTGGAAACTGGTAGATCCTAAGGGATTTCTGAAACAGTTCAAAAAGTTTCCCAATTATTGGTCCTAGCTGGTACAGTATATGGAATGCAGAAATTCCAATGGATAGTTAATATAGCCACAGTATTTTCTTCTGACAAAGTCAGCCGTTGGCTTTATGAGATAGTAGAGAATAAACAGATAAAAGAGACAGATGGGATGCAAATTGAAAAAAACAAATATCAAAGTTTGATCAGAAGCCTGTTGATTTAATGGCAGTGATATTAGCATTCTCAAAGTGTGATTTTTCTTTCTTCTTTGCAGTATTTAATATCGCTTTCAAAGTCCTGCAAAGAGATATTTGTCACTGAATAAAATTACTATGCTAAAATGCTGCAGTTCAAACCATTTAAAATATATTTTAATTTATATCTGTCCATTTCATCATAGTGACTATGGGTGGCTAACAACAGTTAAAAACAGAAAAAGTAATAATCACCTGTCAAGATAAAAGAGCAATCAACCTAATCACTTTATAGGCTCTATTTCCACCCCCACTCCCAATCCAGAAACACAGCCACATTTTCAAGGTCTTGCAAAAGACCCTTACAAACCAGCAATCAGAGCTAAATCTAATCCCTGTGTCCCAAAATACAGGCAGAATAACCAATGCCTCTTTCTTCCTGGGTCCTTTAAGATAACGTTCTTGATGGGACCAGTTCATTCTGCCACATTAGATGGGATGGGTAGATAGATACCTGGGGAGAGGTGGTCCCTCAAAGCACCATCTGGTATTTTTTTCAATTTTTCAATACTTTGCACAAAAATAAGGCTCCCTCATCTGTATAGCCACCATCCAGACAACCATGGGATGGTAGTAAGATATATAGAAAACTATACCAAAGATGTGGATGAGGTTCTTTGAAGGAAAATGAGCAGATCTTTTTAATGATTGATTGATTGCGGTTCTTTTAGGTTGATAATACTTATCAAAGATTGGCTCTGTCCAGGAACTGTTTTTTAAAAAAGTTATGTTATCTTGAAGGCCATGCTCTCATAATCAATCTCTAAGAGACACTTTCTAGATTGTGAAAATCATAATACCTATCAGTCAATTGCAGCTACTCTATATGGGATATTTGAGCGACTAACAGTGATATACAATAATTCTAAAGTCTTTTGGATTATATTGATTTTCTAGAGAATAATGATGTTTTCTGGCTAATATTTACTTTGATTTTATTTATATCCCATCTTTATTATTTTTATAAGTAACTCAGTGTGACAAATATACCAAATACTCCTTCTCCTCCTGTTTTTTTCATAACAACCCTCTAAGGGAAATTGGATTAAGAGTGAGTGACTCACCCAAAGTCACCTGGCTGGCTTTCATGCCTGAAGTGGGACTAGAATTTATAAGCCAGCACTCAATCCCTACACCAGACTGATTCTCCAAGCAAACTAGCAGAGTTAGCTGATAAATCACTCTACAGGTAGTAGTCCCTTAACAATCAGCCATTTAGTGATTGTTCAAAATTATAACAGATTCCCTCCCACCGCCCCCCAAGCTTATTACAACCCAGTTTTCGGATACCAAAGATGGCCCTTCCTCATGGTCAGTGCTTGGCAACGACCTCATCTTTATGGCTGGTTGCAGTGTTCTGCAGTCCTATGACCACAATGTACTTTTTTGACAGTTTTCAGCCTTTTCAGCCAGTTTCTGGCAAAAAAATGTTTATAGGAATGGATTCGCTTAAGGACCATGGCATTCACTTAATGATTGCCACTGAAAAAGTCATAATATTGGGACAGTCACATGGATGCCTTCCAATTTCCATAACTTACAATGAAATTTCGGGGCTCCATTATGGTCACAAGTTGTGGACTATTATACTGGAATAGCTGTTTAGAGCGAACATGATGTGGTATACAACATCCCAGAATGTCCCAGAATCCATTATTTCAGAATTAGAAATGTTTGTTTCTTTAGTCAAGATACAGAATGCAACAAATACTCATATGATGTAGCTTTACTCCAAATCTAGAGATGATTAAGAGCTTAGACTTTGGTTTTATGAATACAAATCTTACAACTGAATCTCCTTATTTTCTAACAGGTCTGATAAGAACAAAATGCTGGAATCTACATTCTGAAAGCTCGTTGAAAAGAGATGTAACAATTTAAAATAATAATAGAGTTGGAAAGGGTCTTGGAGGTCTTCTAGTCCAACCCCTTGCTCAGACAGGATGCCCGATACCATTTCAGACAAATGGCTGTCTAATCTCTTCTTAAAAACTTCCAGTGTTGGAGCATTCACAATTTCTGGAGGCAAGCTGTTCCACTGATTAATTGTCAGGAAATTTGTCCTTATTTTAGGTTGCTTCTCTCCTTGATTTAATAGCTAATCCTTCTACCCAATCCAGGAACTCTAAAACCAGTTTTATCAAGATGTGAGTGTTCTGATCATGATTTTAATTTCAAGGTTTTGAGGCAGTTCTGCAGACTTTTTAAGCTGATTTTATTAGAGTACACAAGCAACAATTTATTTTGAAAACCTACATTCAGAGAATGTGAAGAGTAGTTCGTAAAAACTTTGATATTGACAGATTTCCTAGGCTGAAAAAGGACACCTCCCTGAGGAATAATAAAATTAATAGGGAAGTTTTTCTAACAGTATATTATGAAGAATGCACATTCTTTAAATCTCTTTAAGACTATAAAGCCTATATAACAAAATAGAGCAAATGACTTTTTCACTTATTTGCCATGGTATAGTTAAATATACGAAATGTAACAACAGAATCTCAGAAAGTTATTTCCACTCCCTACCTCCCAAAACAAAATACAAGGACAGACAAAAGCTTATAATTCTGATATAGCAATTTCCTTACAGCAGGTTTCATCGTTCTGGATGTACATGAATGCTGTATATCTCAGTGCACAAGAAAAGCAATTTAAAATAACCATAAAAACAAACGAGTAGTTTGTACATTTTATATTTTTGGAGAACTTCAAAAATGCAATAATTAAAAAAATAAAGCTTTATCACAACAAGCAACAGGCTATTTAAAACTACTGTTTGTTCCATTGATAACTTTTGTATGATAGATATTAGCAGCCTGGTTTTTAAGAGGCAGAAATTTATTCTAATTTTAATACAAATGCTCAGAAATAAATGTTCGAACCTCAGTACTTAAAAAGAATAACAGGTATCAATTATTTCATTGTTTGTTGTTATCCTCAAAATTATTTTCTCTAATTATTACATATACTAGAGAAACATTGTTGAATAACTATTAGGCTCTGCTGTTTTATGGAAATATGACAACTTTTACAAAACAATTTCACTATGTAGCATATTATACAGCATTCTTAAGAGTCCATGGTCACTAAATACTGTCAGCTGTATCCCTTTACATCAAATACAAATATCATATCACAAACAGTAGATAAATCTAAACCAGCAACATAGTTTCCAGATAAACTGATATTTCCCCAAACATTAAATAGACTGATCATACAATGTTAGTATTCTGGGAATAATGTGAAGTTTGAAAGAATGGTTTGTAAAAAGTGCTAGTTAATAAATCTGCAGTAGGAACCTTCAGAAAATCTGCTGTTCAAAGAGTATCTTTTCAAAACCTGCAGGAGGAGCATGACAGAAGTCACTGAACTGACAATCCAAAATGGCACTATCGTCAACTGTAAGGGGAGAAAAAGAGGAGATATACACATCACATCAAATGCTCTTTTTTATTACTACAAACCTCACTGGTTGTTCATGAGATGAAGTGTATTGCAGAGATGCTGCACTTCCTGCCCTCTGGAATGATCTCCACACAGAAATTTGCATGCTCCTCCCCTTTGTGTTATTCAGGTTGTTTCCACAAGCCTTGGGGACAGGAGACCCTTTTATTTTGGTCTGATCTGTTTTGGTTTGTTATTATGTTTATTGGTCAGCTGTATTCTTTTATATGCATTTTGTTCAGCTCTTAAGCCAGAGTGTGGCAATCTATAATAATCATCTTACTAGCCCTGAACTTTCTGCTACATTGCCAGTGACATAGCTATACGTTTTACTTTTTTAGGCTATTGTGCTGAAATAAGTGACATACAGAAATTTAACAGGTACCTAAGAGGTATCCAATAGAGGTAGCAGTTAACATGGAATAGAGAGGTAAAGATGACAATATAGCCCAATTACCAAGTTCAGTTTATGGATGAGTAGATAGCTGAACCAAGGTCAAGTGTAACATTTTATTCACTAAAATAGATTGTGGGAATGTCTCCTTACCATAGACTGCAGGGAAGACTGTTCCTCTGATTCCTGAGGCTGGACAGTGCATATTTTTTCCATTTAAGTAAACGTTTAGTTCTACATGGTCATATGTAATTCCCTGTAAGACAGATGAGTTTTATATATAAACTTCCATCCCTCTTTTTAATTGAACACACACACACACACATTTTATTCTGAACATTTTTAGGCTGATATTTAATACATTTTTATTCCATCTTTATTACTTATTACTTTATTAGTAACTCAGGCCAGTAAATGTACATAATACTCCTTCCTCCTCCCCCCACACAACATGAAATTATCCACTTCCAATTGGAACAATGCTTGTCTCAGAAAACAATAAAATTACAATTATCACAATATCCAACAATAAGCATTCAAGAAAGATGAAAACAGAAAAATCTTGTCCTCTACTATAAGGACAAAAGGTGACATTAAGAAAAATACTCTTGAAGCAAAATGTCACAACTTCAGCCCTACTTTGCATTTCTAATATTGCTCCATGTAAACTGCTAAATCACTCTTAGGTGAGGGGGAAAAGTAGGTGACTATAATTCCCTACTTTGGAAATCTGTCTGTTTCCCTACTATAATCTTTTTGTCAGCATTCATAACATGCTGTCAAAATTCCAAACAGACCTGCAAGTGGAAGACCACTAAAAGTGACTATGTTATCTTGAAATTTGTAATTATAAGAACTCTGAAAACTCAGTTATACCTTGAATTTTAAAACACTTGAGCAGGATCCAAATTTAGAATGGAAAAAAGGCTTCCAAGATGAAATAGAATTTTAGAAAGCATAATGGAAACAAGGAGAATTAAACTATTCCTGTATAGAAAATCAAATTCAGACACATATCACTGCTGAGTGTGACAGTGGAAGAGCTACCTGTATATTTAAATTGATTAGAATATTAGCAAATTAAATATAGAAAATATTTACAAAAAACCACTTGATCGTGTGTTTTTTTTTAAAAAAAAGCAAAAATATATGAGGGAGAAGAATGAACTACCAGTAAGTGGATAGGGTTTTTTTACTTATTGTAATCCACAAGCAGAAAGGACCATAAAATGAGGAAAGTTATTAATAAAATCTTTATCAGATTCTTAGGTAGTTGTCGAGAAAGCAACAAAAGTTCTACCCATATTATTGAGAAATTTTACAATTTTACCATTTTTAAACCTAAGAAACTAAACAGTAACAATGATATTTCACGCAAAAATATTCTATAATTTGGTAGAAAAATGTTATCTATTGATGAGTATCTATGAAACATGCAATATATGAAGGCTATGTGTATTTAGGAACAATATAAAACACAATGTGCCTGATTCATATTATATAATACCCATTAAGCAATACAAAGATTACTCTACTTACGAACTTTTGCCGATATAAACAACTCCAATCTGGGAGGTGTCAGAAGTCAGGATGAGGTTATATGTATACTTGGATTTACAAATAAAATGGACTTATATGAACAGCTTCTTGGTATGTAAGCTGTTTGTAAGTAAAGTACTGTCTGTAATGTTTAAGCTCTGCTATTAAAATGTTTTTGTGAATACTGTGCTATATTAAACTAATATTTTTGTACAACTTTTGTCTATCTTCTATTAGGATTATATTTCAGTGAAAAGGGAATGTCTCTTTCATGACAAATCTATGTTGCCAGCTTTTCAAAGACATGCATGTTAAATTTTTATAAAACCAATGGCAACTTTAACCAAAACAGACATAAAAGAGACATATAAAGGTATGCTTTGATACAGAGCAAATTGCTGGTATGAGATTTCAGCAATAGGCCACATTCTTTTCAGATATTTTGATTAACAAAAATGATAGTGAAAAAAATAAATTGAAACTCACTACAACATCACCCTCCTGTGGCAGACTATTTGCTGGCAATCTGTTCTTTTCTTCATTGTTGTAGTAAAAAGTTCCATCATTTCTCAAAACTAAACTATTTACATCACTCCCAAGAGGAATTTGGTTCAAGTTGACTTTCTGAGTTGCAACTCCAACACCCCAGATTCCTGAAATCACAGCACAGGCAAAAAATGGAATGGCATAGCCATTAGATAAAAACAGTGAAACTAAGTCCAGGAGTTTTCCTAGGTTTGCCACATTAAGAAACAATTTTAAATTGTCTCCAATTAAGATAATGAAGCTTAGTATTTCATTACTGCGAGAAAACATTCATAAATGAAAGCTGCTAACTATAATCGCTGAAATTTGCATATGCAATTACAGTATATAGCTGAACTTTTCCTAACTCAATGATCACTGAAAAACAGCAATAAGTGGATGAAGATATACCTTCATTATGGTTCTACTTATTATGAAAGGATTAGAAATCTTCAAATAGCCATTACAATACTGTTCATAGTATTTATAAAATATATATAAAATAGAATTTCCAAATGACAGTCTATCTGTACACCATTAGTGATTTTGATTCTATATGAATAATATGAAATAAATTCTTGAAATAGCTGATTTTGACTGACCTGTAGACTGGATTTTAAACTCAAAATAGCTCTTGTTCTGATGCAAAGGAGCATTAGCTAAGCAACCCCCCGTACCACATACTCGTCGTCCATTTTTTACAACGACAACATCTGTTCCTGCAGAATATAAAGCATCAACAAGTAGAAAACACTTTGAACTATGAGAAGACTTAGAATACATTTTTTATGCAGACAATCAATACTGATTTCAGTGAAATTCATTGTTCATTTGTTTTTTCACCCCATACATTGTCCCACCTGCCAATTTTTTTTTACAGAAAACCTATAACACTCTACAGAATGTGTAGTGAAGTAACATTGAAAGACTCCAAGCACATACAGAGTTGGAGGATTTAACCACTTTTCAAGTTGTCCAAGGGAGCATCGATAAATATGTTGTTTCGAAAACAGGCATTTCATATATCCATAACAAGAGAGTGGGACTAGAACAGAAAAGAGTATGGTGGCACATCAGCAGGCTCCCCTCCTATATCTCACTGATCAGTCAGCAGTTTGTGTTTTTGACACAAAAACTCTACTTTCCCTCCAGTAGTGTATAATAGAATCAATAAGAAAGCAACCATGTGAAATCCATTCTTCTCATGACCAGTGAAATTCATTATATGTTAACTGGACTATAGGTTGTGTAATTTCCTTTTCTAGAGAATGCAAGTAAGTATAACAAAGGATATGTTTCCAATATGCATTTAGAACCAAAGGGTAAAATCTCAAAACCTTTTCAAACAGACCTTTGAAAGAATATATTTTGCACACAGGAACAATTTAACCAAGAATCAATGCAATTAACTAAAAATGATGCTAGCACATTCTACAATAAAATCTTCCAACTATCCTAATCCATTTGAAAAGGACTTTAAAACATTTTGGTTTCAATATATTTTTACTTTAGGTGGGCAGATACTGCTGGTAAGTGGATTTTAAAAGTGACCATCAGCACCTTGAATCACACCTAGAACCTAATAACAACTTTTGCAGCTCTCAAAATAGTGGTGTTATCCAGATAAAACAAAGTGTACCCATAATTATTGAAGTCATTATATTCTGGACTAGTGCATCTTCCGAATAGTCTTCAAGTCCCATGTAAACAATACAATCCATGGGGTAACCAAGGCATTATGGACCTTCTGTTCCAGGAATTGAAGTAACAACAGATGAACTTGTACAAAAATCTGCTTGACCACAAATGCAACCTGCTCTAAGCAGGAACTGTGAGTTCAAGACTACTTTCAAAATTATGAAACACTTCAGAACAAAAATGTTCATTCCTATACAAAATCTAATATGAAAGCTGGTATCAGCTGGTCTCCAAATCCAAATCCACTCAATCTTGCTGAATTACCTCACTCTTATTTTCCCCATCCAGACAGTCACAACTTCTGGGTACTGGAATAGCAGCTCAGCTGCATCTTCTTTGGCCCAGTTTGAGATACTGTACACAACTGTGTATCACCTGCATACTGATAACACTTGATCTCAGCTGTTGAGCTCCAGAGTGATTTCATGTAGCAGTTAACAAGAGGAAGGAAGAGCCTACAAGACAGAAAATCCACCTTGTTCCTAGTTTACCCATCAGTTTTCCTTGCTGTAACTCAACTATATGTACTTCAACCTCATAATTTCTGTTCATATTTTCTGCCTGTTTTACAATTTTAAGGAACAAATATCACTACTATAGTAAATTTTAAGTATTGCTCTTTCACAGATTTCTCTTAAGGGGATTAAAAGATTGGCAGTTTCATTTTGAATCTGTTCTTAAATAATATGTGGATACCACATATTTAAATGGGGAAGAGGAAGGAGCCATGGTGCTGCATATAGATCAATTTTGTTAATTAGTATTTTGTTTATTCACATTTCTAAGGCTAACTTGTAAACAACTTTAGCTATAGCAGAGTGCACCAATATAATTACTTTACGATAGGAAAAATGTAACAGATTTGTAGTTTCCTTGATATAGGTAAGAATGCACTTTGAAGTCAGTGAAGAAATATGCCATTCTCCCTTTATTAAAATAGTACATTAAACAGATGCTACCACCTTTTACTAATTTTTAACTAGCGCAAAACAAGCCTTCTTTGACGGGGGAACAGAAACATGGAGAAATTACACTTTTCAAAAATTTAAAATTTTACAAACACAGAAACAGAATTTTAAACATTGTTTCGTAAACAGCACAAGCTCAACGTAGCTTTAGAAACGAGAGGGGCGTGTTACGATCTCTTTAAAGGTCCTGTTTCCAGGGGGGATTTATCCCTGCGCTCCAATCCTGCGGCAGTAGCTACCCTTACCCATCTGTTGCGTGTCCAGAAGCACCGACGGCATCTCCTTGAGAGGGATGTGCCCGGAGCTGCCTTCTCCGCACCAAGCCCAGCGCAGGCAACACCACACGGAGCCCGAGGCCGCCCCTGCCGACGCCGCCATGGTTGCTCGGCCGCTCTAGCTTCAAGAGGAGGCGGCTTCCGGTCCCCCCTCCCACACACTTTCGGTTCCTGCCAGCTGATTGGTGAGGGCCTCCATGTGCGGGGTAGGCGCCCCAGCAACAAATCCACGCAAACTCAGCAGGGTGGGTTTTTCCTTTACCGGGAAGGCCGGGCAGAGAAGAGATAGCTCCTCCTTCTGAAATGTTACAGAACAACGCAGAATGTCAACAGGTTGCCTTTTGTTTTTTAACCAGCGTCTTTTAAAATCGCAATTTAACATTGCGCAATAACGAAGTTATTTCTTATACGGAGCGCATTTCGTCGATACATTTTGATACGGAATTGTTGGCTACTTCCCTTGTAAAAAGCCCCAAACATCCGCTTAAGAAGCCGTTTAAATTGGGCACAGAAAAGGAGGTCACGGGAGATTTGACTGTCTGGGAATCAAACTTGGGAGTCCGGCACTGTCGATGCATGATTTCCACCCCCATCTTGACTCCTTTTCTTTTCTTTGGACGACCACCAGGAGACCGAATATGCCTAGTTCCATCTACATTTGAAATAATCAGATTTACATAGTCAGATCTTATTCTATGGGGTCCAAACCCTCTACTGGAAATTGAACCTATTCATCATTGTGGCTTTAAAGACTATATTCAGTAAATTAGTTTTAGGAATTATCTAGGTACTTTTGCTCAACTATGTTGTAAGGAAAGGGTATACCGGTAGTTCCTGGTTTATAAATGGTAATTGGGAATGGAATTTCCAGCTGTAGGAAGTTATCACCCAGCCCTCTCCCAGAAAAATGAAATATCCTAGGCTAGGAAATATTGAAAAGGCAGAATATTTCTCTGGATGTGGAAAAAAAAGAAACATGTTTTAAAAGACAGAATAGCTGCCTTGTAGCTTCCGGCCCATTCCCACTTTGTCAATGGGCCATTAAGAAGGCCAAGCTAGTCCACTTTAAATAATAAAGACTTCTCCACTGCAGCTGCAGGGGGGGGGGGTTTAAAGCATGATAATATTTGCCCTTTACTCAACTGACCACATGGCATCTGAGAATTCAACCAAACCTGGATTCAAAACGCAGCCTAGAGAGTTGCCCCTGCATGGCCCTATGGGAGTCTGACAACCAATCAGAATACATTTCTTACACAGGAACAGGAATCAGAGAGGTGGGACTGAACAGGTTATAAAAAGCCTAGCAAGCCCCTCCTTCAGCCTTTCTCTTCTTCTCCACCAACATTGAAGCATGTGATCACCTTTTCTGTTCAGGGCTCAAGCCATGTGGTCCTGTCCACCAATAAACCGTCTTTCCAAGCAGCCTCCATGTCTCCAGTGTCTTTTCCCCCACTTGGAGCCGAACCCAGGACAATTCTTTCATCACAGAATTAAGTAATCCCAACTGGTTTGCTGGGCAAGGACCCTTTCCTCATAAGTTAGAAGCTATATTGAAAATAATCCTTTTCTGAAAGGATTCTCCTCCCCTCCCCCGTTCAATCGTGTCCAATTCTCAAAGAATGCCTGTACATTTTTATACAATACAATACAATAGAGTTGGAAGGGACCTTGGAGGTCTTCTAGTCCAACCCCCTGCCTAGCCAGGAAACCCTATACCGTTTCATACAAATGGCTATCCAACATCTTAAAGACTTCCAGCGTTGGGGCATTCACAACTTCTGGAGGCAAGCTGTTCCACTGATTAATTGTTCTGTCAGGAAATTTCTCCTCAGTTCTAAGTTGCTTCTCTCCTTGATTAGTTTCCATCCATTGCTTCTTGTTCTACCCTCAGGTGCCTTGGAAAATAGTCTGACTCCCTCTTTGTGGCAAACCCTGAGATATTGGAACACTGCTATCATGTCTCCCCTAGTCCTTCTTTTCATTAAACTAGACATACCCAGTTCCTGCAACTGTTCTTCATTATGTTTTAGTCTCCAGTCCCCTAATCATCTTTGTTGCTCTTTGCACTCTTTCTAGAGTCTCCACATCTTTTCTACATCGTGGTGACCAAAACTGAATGCAGTATTCCAAGTGTGGCCTTACCAAGGCATTATAAAGTGGTATTAACACTTCACATGATCTTGATTCTATCCCTCTGTTTATGCAGCCTAGAACTGTGTTGGCTTTTTTGGCAGCTGCTGCACACCGCTGGCTCATATTTAAATGGTTGTCCACTAGGACTCCAAGATCCCTTTCACAGTTACTACTGTTGAGTAAGATACCACCTATACTGAACCTGTGCAAAGTTCTTTTTCTTAGCAAAGTTTTTCCGAAGTGGTTTTCCCAGTTAAGATACCATATTCAGTAGCATATTTTAGGAGCTGAACATTAATAATCTGACCCCCACATCCAGGCTTGAAAGACTCTGAATGTTTTTCAAAGTTGCCAACTTTTAAGATATGGGATTTCATGCTGGCTGGGGAATTCTGGTGGTTGAAGTCCATATAGTTACCAAGTTTGAAAAATCTGGAGGAGTCCGTGTTTCTTGTGAAAGCAACCATTATGGCCAAATGAAAGCCGAAGCTACTAATTAATCTAGTGCTTCCTTTCCTGCAAATACCTCCTAGCTAATTTTAGGACTCATTTCCCCACCTCCAGTTTCAGCCAACAGAAAAGATGAGGCGAGGAAAAAGCCACTTCAAACGTGATTGGAGGAGAAGCAGAAACCCAAGCCATGCCCGCCTACGTCACGACGTTAAGGCGTAGTACCACGCCCGTAAAAATGGCCTTTCTGGGCAGCTTGCGCGGATGTTGTCTGTGGCCAAGCGGAAAAGGAGGGAGAGCGGAAGTCCCGACTCAACGGATCCTTATTTGGATCTGAAAGGTGTCCTTCGCGGCACAACCTGCAGTCTCGCGTGTTTTCCTGGGAATCAGGGGCGGGGCCCGCTGAAGTCGACCCGCAGGTGAGCTGGGCTTGGACGGGCGGGGAAGTCGTGCCGGGCCTCCCTTTTGGACGCTCCCCGTGGAAAGGAAGGAATGAGCCGGGCGGCGGGGGCGGCGCTGCTGCTACTGCAGCTCTGAGACAGGAACGGCCGCCAGGATGGCTTCTGTTGCCCCCACCGACTTCACTGCACTGTAAGCGTCTCTCGCAGGTGAGGCTGAAAAGGCTGCTGCTTCTGTCCCAGCAGTCGGGCAGTGATGGCGCCTGGTGGGAATGGGGAATTCCCAGACGCCGTGATGTGCCTCTAGCTGTGCTTCTCAGGGTCCACTATCCGTTCACCCCCAAACTACCCAGCCCGAATTCTTAACGCAAAAATAACGCCTTGTCCATTTGTATTTTGACGTCAAATGCCTTGACAAAACTGTCGAAGCCCGTTTGAGTGTGCTCTGTGTTGCCTCCTGGTAATGGCGCTGCAGTTTTCTTGGCAAGGTTTTTCCTTTGCCTCTTTCCAAGGTCGGAGAGACACTTACCCAAAAGTCACCCGTCTTTCAGTCTAAGGCGACTAGAGCTCAAAGCTCCTAGTTTGTAATCCGATGCCTTAACATTACATCAAACTGCCATTCATGAACCCCAAAATACTAGCTGTCCATATATTAGCCTTGTTAATTGTGTGAACCAGCCTCTGGTTAGTTTTTGTTTCAGTATATTGTGTAGAATCAGAGAATGAGGCCAATTAACCAAGAAGGGTTAAACAAGTGTTATGAATATATAGCTTTTTATTAAAAGTGGCTGAACATTGCTCTAGAAGGAGTGAAGGCCTCTTCCTTACCTGCTTTGTTTTAAGAAAGAAGGGGTTGTGGGAATGCAAATAGGAAAAAAATGTAAGAAAACTATAGGTCAGTAGTTACTAAAGTGGTGTGGGGACCCTGGGGGGTCCCCAAGATCCATTCCAAGGATCTGCAAAGTCAAATAAATAGTTTAAACTTTCTCAGTTTT
The DNA here is from genome assembly GCF_009769535.1 of Thamnophis elegans. Lineage (NCBI taxonomy): Eukaryota > Metazoa > Chordata > Lepidosauria > Squamata > Natricidae > Thamnophis > Thamnophis elegans. The sequence continues at coordinate 32,402,863 of NC_045543.1, read as the reverse complement.
AATTTATAATATAGTAAAGATCAATAGATATAACCCACATAAATCAAGGCTCTTTGGAGTCATTTCTAAGAATGTAAAAGGGTTCCTAAACCAAAAATTTGAGAACCACTCAAATTAGCTAACCTTTGTATCATGGCACGGGGATAGTGCTTGAGAAAGTCTTATATCTTGAGCGAATAGCATTAGCCTACTGCTCTGAATTACCATATTACCATACCACTGGCAGGAGCAACTGGAATTTTCTGAAGCGGTACATTGTTTTTCTAGACAAAGAATTTAGAGAAAAACCTCAGAATCTGATAATAGCAAAACACTTTCATATTCTTCACAAGATAATTACATGGACATATCTATAAAACCATCAGAGCAGAGTTCACAGCAAGGAATTATTGTTCAGACTATGTTGTTCCTGCAGAGCCCTTGACAATCCCTTCTGGTGTTACATGTACCTACATCATTCCACTCCTACAACTGATATACATTTCAGCACCAATAGTATCAGGCCTTATGGACTGTTACTTATGTTACTGATCCATTTTTTTTCTTTTATTTGAAGATGGGTTAGTCACAATAACATTTTCTACTTTTCCTTATTCATTTGCAATGTTGAAATTCTTGCCATTTTATTGATCTGGTAAAAAATAAATTCACCAAACTCTGTATGTTCTTTTGCAAAGTAGTTTTATGTAGAAATGCATGCAAGAAATTTCAGTTTCTTAAGACGGTGATTATGAGTATTAGTTGCTTATATTTTTATCCTTGTTATAGAGAAGAATGGAACTCCTTGAAGAAGACCTTACATGTCCCATTTGTTGTTGCCTGTTTGATGATCCACGAGCATTACCTTGTTCACATAACTTCTGTAGAAAATGTTTGGAAGGGATCTTAGAGGGAAATACTCGGAATGTGATTTGGAGACTATCACCTTTTAAATGTCCCACGTGTCGAAAGGAAACTACAGTAACAGGAGTTAACAATCTCCAAGTTAACTATTCACTAAAAGGCATCGTGGAAAAATATAACAAGATTAAAATATCAACAAAAATGCCTGTCTGTAAAGTGCACAGTGGTCAGCCTCTTAATATTTTTTGCCAGACAGACACACAACTTATATGTGGCATTTGTGCCACTCGAGGAGATCACATAAAACATATCTTTTGCTCTATTGAGGATGCTTACTGTCAAGAAAAGCGTGCTTTTGAAACACTGTCCCAGGTGTTTGAAGCATGGCATTGTGGAGATGCACTTTCTCGACTAGGAACGTTGGAAACCAGCAAACGAAAAGCTCTCCAGATGTTAACAAAGGATTATGACAGAGTAAAAGATTTTTTTGAGAAATTACAGTATACCTTGGAACAAAAGAAGAATGAGATTCTCTCAGACTTTGAAACCATGAAGCTTGCAGTTATGCAGGCTTATGATCCAGAAATCAACAAACTGAACACTATCATACAAGAACAGCAAACTGCGTTTAATATTGCAGAAACATTTAAGGATGTATCTGAACCCATTGTGTTTTTACAACAGATGCAAGAATTTAGAGAGAAAATCAAAGTGATAAAGGAAACTACATTGCCTTGTATTACTATAGACATCAAATCTACAATTAAGGATGTTGATACTAATCAGTGGGAACAATTTAAGCTAGCAGATGTGGATAAACTTTCACTACCTCAAGAGAAAAGCTCTTTCAATTGGGTGACAAATTCCTTCCTTTCACCACGTTTTTTTGTACCTGCTTTAATTTGTTTGCTGATGGTTGTTATTCAAGTATGTGTTACAGATTTTTGGGACAAAACTTTTCAGTATTGGAAAACACTTGTTTCTGCGTTTGGCACAGGTTATCTCACAGACCCAACAGAGATGGCAGATCATGCTATTTTATACTGGGAAAAAGTAGCAGATAGTGCTGCTGTTCTAAGTGAAAAATGTGTAAATTATATCCATGTGTTGTTGAATAATGTTGCCCAATTTGTGTCTATGTATAAACTTTTATAACTCTATTCATGTTCACGAAGCATATTTTCAAAATCCGTGAGTTTGGGTTTTTTTTAATGTAAACATTTTTGATATTTGAAATGGTCTTGATAGTTCATGTATTAAACTATTCTGTAACTCGTGTTAAAAGCTGACTACCTTTCTGATGTTTTCTGAAAGTAAAATTACATGACTTATTTTTTTATTAGAAAGTAATGTGTATAGTGGAACATATAAACCTTTTTGATTTATAAAGTGTTTGAATTTCAAATTGGAGTGTAAGTTGGAAATATGTTTGCATGGAGATATAATACACAAATAATGATTGTATATTGCTACCACAAATCATGGTCCTTCAGAAATATTGCAAATTTTGTAATTTGTTAATAAATAGGAACATAGGAAGTAACAAATTGTTAACTTTTGTATGTTTATAAGCAACAAATGAAATTGGAACATCTTGGGCTTGCAAATCACAAGGTTTTTTTTTACAACTAACAGTTACAGCTATGTAGACTTGTCAATGGCCAAATCTATGGAATGTTATACAAGTTCATGCTGTTAGGGAGGTATGCAGTGTGGGTTCCAGATCCTGTTCCAACCGGTACGGTTGGAACGCACCTGGTGTAGCCCACGTGGGTGCGCACAGTGCACGTATGCACATGCATTGTAGCTGCTAGTGATGCTTCTGCAAGCATCCGTGACGCTCCAGCTGCTTGGTGGAGTGTCGCACAGGTGCTGTATGTGCCGTGTGCGGAAGTGCCAAAGACTTTAAAGGACAGGTAAGGAGCTCGGGTGGGCAGACGGGCCCTCCCGAGCACCGGGCAGGCTCTGGTACGCCTTATAGGGCATACCGCCTGCAACCCACCACTGGAGGTATGTGTGAGAGAGTGTTTCAGGAGGAAATCTTGTACTCAGATGTGGGTCCCGCAGAACTGAGGATAGAAAGTTCACTTTGGGCATTATTTACATGATGGATGCATTGAGGTTACAGTGGTCAGGCTTAGCACATAGACTAGGCAGGACACATAGCCTGCTATGTTAATTCTACTTCATTGTAAAGCTACATTAGGAGAGTCTTGCAAGTCTAAAAATATAGTCCTGTTACCGTCACTTTTACAGCCTCAACTTGGGGGGGGGGGTTTGCTCTTCCTGAGTCTCTTGTTCTGCTTACTATGCCCTGTGGCTTGCGCTCACTCTTATTTGACCTTTGCTAAGTAGCATTACTTTACTCAGCCTCCCAAATTCCACATACCATTACAACAGTAGAGGTCTTTGCAAACAACTTTAATCAGGACCAGCAACTCTGCCACTAAGTGAAGTCATTAAATGAGGAATCATATGGCTACAACTGTTCTTTCCAACTAGAAAGAGAAGACTACAGGTAGTCCACTCATTCAGTAATGATTATGACTGGTCCTCAAAGTTCTGGCTGTCCCAAAATCTTAATCATGATCACAATCTGGACATTTGTCAAGTGACTCATCTGATGTTTGCATTTTGCAACCTTACCTCCCAGTTTCCCACAATAGAGAAGCCAGCGGGAAAGTCACAAGTTGCTCAATCAAGACTACTTACTTGCGCACCCTCCCCCATCCCCTTTGCATTCATCTCTGCCACCTACACACCCTTCCAAACGATGTGCTCATGCCACATCTTCCCATCCCACTTAATTCCTTCTTACACAGCAGGAGCCATTTACCTTCCTGATGACCTGGTTGCAGAGTGCCTGGGACTTGCAACTTCCTGCTGGCTTCCCTGCTGACTTTGTATGTTGAAAGCTGGCAGGAAGTTACAAGGTGTTTACTTAATGATTCTTCATCAATAGGGTCTGCAGGGATTGCCATAGCTAAGCAATGCAGTCATGCGGCATGCTTTACAAATGAACTTAATAATGGAGTTCAATTGCCATCATAATTCTAGGAATACCTGTAGTTGACTTGTTTGCTTTCAAGGTCTGAGTGTCTTCGGCAGATGGAAAGCTATGTGATCATAGTGGCAGTTCCAGAGTGGGAGTCCTAGGCAAACTATAGAAATGGCTTGCAATATTCCTTTGAAAAATTCTCTCCAGTTTCTCCAATGAGGGAAGGGGAAGAAATTTTTTTCAGCATTGTCATAACTTTGAATAGTCACTGATTGAATAGTCCATAAGGATGGTCTGTGTACAATGTGTACAACAACTAATGCTTCAAAGCAGGACTGGAAAGTTAGGCAGCTAGAGATGGGTTATAAATCATCCATCGTCATGGAAAAAGCAAAGCTTAATGCATTTCAACAGGATTATGATTTATTAGAAGAAGAAAAATTCCTAAGATCTGTGCTGTGCTGGATTTGGGATTTTACTAAGGGCAAGGGTGACCAATTTAAGGCTGACAATTTAAGAGGAGTAGGGAAGGAAAGTAAATCATTCTCCCCAAAATCAGTAGGCAGTGGGTAAAATGTTAGCCAGTGGCTTTGCATATTTTAACATACTTTTCATTTATAATGATGATTGGTACTACGATGATGTAAGTTTTTTAGTGTGTTTGTAGTCTGATAATGAATTTAAAGGGCTGAATACTTTATGCAGGTGGCCATTTCAGCTATAATTAATATACAAATGAGGATAACTACTACCACTTCATATATAGAATGATATCCAGGCTAGTGCTGAGTTAAAAATTCAGTCAATCAGAATAGAGCTGGAAGGGACCTTGGAGATCTTCTATTCCAACTCCCTGCTCAAGCAAGAGACCTTATATTATTTCAGATAGATTACTGCCTTTTCTTAAAAACCTTCCGTGATGAAGCACCTACAACTTCTGAAGCAAGCTGTTTCACTGGTTAATTGTCCTTACTATTAGGAAGTTCCTCCTTAACTCCAGGTTGCTTCCCTCCTTGATTAGTTTTCATCCATTGTTTCTTGTCCTGTCCTCTGGTGCTTTGGAAAATAAGTTGACCCCCTCCTCCTTGTGGCAACCTCTCAAATACTGGAATACTGCTGCCATGTTGTCGTCTCCAGTCCTTATCTCTAGGCTAGCCAAATCCAATTCCTGCATGTTTTTGTCTCCATGCCTTTAATCATTTTTGTTGCTCTTCTTTGCACTTTTCCCAAAGTCTCATCATCGTTTTTGCAATGTGGTAACCAAAACTGGATCCAGTATTCAGGTGTGGTCTCACTAAGGCTTTATAAAGTGGTACTAATACTTCATGTGATTTGGATTCTATGCCTGTTTATACAACCAAGTTTTTTTGGCTGCTGCTGCACACTGCTGACTCATGTTTAAGTGGTTGTCCACTATGACTCCAAGGTCCCTCTGGCAGTTACTGTTTTTGAGCCAGGTTTTGCCTAACCTGTACTTGTACCTTTGGTTTTTCCTGCTTAAAATCTTGCTTTTCTCCCCATTAAATTTCATTTTGTTGGATAGGGCCTATTGTTCAAGTCTATCAAGATATTTTTTGATCCTGAGCTTGTCTTCTGGGATGTTGGCTATTCCTGCCAGCTTAGTGTCATCTGCAAATTTGACAAGTTCCCTTCTATCCCCTCTTCTAAGTCAATTAATGAAGATATTGAAGAGTACTGGGCCTAAGGCGGAACCTTTTGGTACCCCACTGCCAGAGGTGGGCTGCACTTATGTTCACAATGGTTCACTGGTAAGTCAGAAAAAAAAATACATGATAAAATTCCATATTAATGAAAGGTTGTATATGTTTAAAATTAATTCTTTAATAAAAACTGAATGCTAAAAAATTTCCACAAGAAAAATCAAAACTAATTCTGTATATTGTATTTTTAACAAGAATATGTGTGCATGGTCAATTCCAATTTGAAGGCCGACATCCGTGGCACCTGTCTTCAGCTCCTCAATGTTTTTTTGCCCTGCAGGATCCCAATTCACCTATGGAAGGAAACCATGCAAACTTAGGAAATGATGTAGCAGCTTAATTTTTTCAGACAAGACATAACTAAAATATCATTACTGTAGTTCATATGTAGTGAATTTCATTAACTGTGATGGAGAAGATACTACAATACATAAAATGGTGACTAGACCACCCACAACTTTTTTGCTCATTGTTTGAGAGATATTTCTTTATTTAAACAGAGAAATAGAATGATCACAGGCAGGCAAAAAAGCAGTGGGAGCAGGAGCAACTTCTGATGTCCTGCTGGCTTTGCCATTGACTTTCCTTGTGGAAAACAGAAATCCATTTTAGTAGTTCTAGTTACTAGGCATAACTATACACCACAGCCTCTTTGCTGTTCTGAAAGGCTGGAGGCAGACTCATGATTAGAAAATGACCAGCATCCCCTAAAATTAACTATGAACATCTTAGAAACATGTAAGAGCTGAAACAATTTACTGTTGAATTCTTGAAAGTAACTATTCCGAGGTGGAATTAAATGGAAAATTAATGTAATTTCAATTAACTGGATGGAAGCTGCAGGAACTATAGAAAATTGCGTACACCTGTTAAGTAATCCCTAAGATCACATTTAGCATGGTATGGAATATTAATTGTTAACTTTAAACTGGTTTTCAATAAAGGATCAGAATCGGTTTATTTTTATTTTATACCTATTAATGCTTTAGATTTATCACCCAGGCAACAACTGTATTGTCATTGTAATAAAGAATGCCCTGTGATTTATTCTGCTAAGTATACTATTGTATGTATTTGCTTCACTTTGTTTTTACGTTTTGCTTGTTGTTGACCAAATAAATATTGATTGATTTGTGCTGTTTTGAAGGGTGTTTTAATGAAAAAAATCATCCCTAAATCATTTTCTTTCATTCCCTAGAAAAATACAATTGGATGCAAATCCAAGTATAATATGTACAATGTATAAGCAAGAAAGTAATTGAAGAGTTGGGGGGAGGCGTTACAGAACCAAAGTGATAATAGAAAAAAAAGCTATGGAATGGTTACAGTTATGCTATTTTATTATGCAAGCTGGCCTTGCTTTAATTTTAAAAGTCTTCAAAGATAAACATGTTTAAGAATAGATGTGATGGTGATTTGGCTGTGATATCTGTGACCCCATTGATTAAGAATGACTAGGATCATGTATCACAAGTTAGATTTGTTTTAAACTAGTTAGATTTGTTTGAATAAACAAAACGGATGAATTCATACAATCTTGTCAAGATGGATAATTTCACAAAAGCCATAATCTTACAGTCAACATCAATATTTAATAAATATGAATCCCAAAGGTGCTTTTTCATGAAGCAACTGGTTTTTCTTTAAAGACATTTCGCTTGTCATCCAAGAAGCTTCTTCAGCTTTGATTGGATGGTGGGGAATGGAAGGATTTACACTCCTTGCAGACAGCTGGTCATTTGCATTCTTTACCTTTATGACATCCATGACCTAAATGACTATGAATCTCCATAGACATTTAAATACTAATCTTGAGTGATAACTAATGGAACTAAACTAAAGTTTGGACATTTGCAACACCATAGTATAACTTGGTGGACCTATGGTTAAAGAACTTGGAATACTATTGAGTATTCCAATACATGTGGAATGTTCATTAAACTACAAAAGTAAAACTAAGCAAGAACAGCTCTGGGGAGCAAGACCATTAGAAGATAATGTAAGAAAACAATGCACCAGGAAAAATTATTGTAAAGAGTGGACCTTCTCAGTGCACCAATTTTTTTTTTATTGTAATACCATTCTCATTGTCTGGAAGTTAAGTGATGGCAACTGAACTTTCTTTCTTGTTGGTTCAAACCAACAAGAAAGCAAGTTCAATTGCCATCATACAAATCCAGTTGTCCTAACTCAATTTCCAGAAAACACTACCAGATGGCTGAGCATCTTCATTGACATATTAACATTCTCATTGCCTGACTATAAATACATATGTTGCTGGATTTAGATACTTTAAGATTACTGAATAATATGTATATATTAATTTGCATACCACTATGTATATTGCATATTGCATACTACCCTATTTAGGTTTTATTTACTTCCTCTGTTACTGTAATAAACAATTTGTGCTTCAGTGAAAGTATCTAATGACCCCTTTTATAAATAAAATTTGTGGGAAATTGATGAGAGAAATCTCTTACACTGTATATTTGGCTTCCATTAATTTTTTTTCTTTTAACAACAAAGTAGATTACAACAATTTTTTTCTTTTACAACAAAGTAGATAATTCAGAGGTCTGAGCCTCTCTTAATGAGCTTTATGGTTGAGTGGAATATGAACCTTCATCTCAATTAGATGTTAATATTCTTAATCACAATAATATATTGCTCCCTAGATAGGAAAAGGATTGTGCACAAATACAAAGTGTGCATCAATAGCAATAGCAATAGCAATAGTTAGACTTATATACCGCTTCATAGGGCTTTCAGCCCTCTCTAAGCGGTTTACAGAGTCAGCATATTGCCCCCAATAACAATCCGGGTCCTCATTTTACCCACCTCGGAAGGATGGAAGGCTGAGTCAACCTTGAGCCGGTGAGATTTGAACAGCCGAACTGCTGAACTGCAGTCAGCTGAAGTAGCCTGCAGTGCTGCATTTAACCACTGCGCCACCTCGGCTCAAGATGAGTTTGTATGCTGTAGCACTATACTGTAATCCAACTGTTGAAATACACACTGCCAAATTATTATTTTTTATATTCAATAATGTATCCTTTGCCAAATTGATATAAGTTCAGAATTTAAGTTGAATCATTGAATCTGACTTGAACTTCCAAGTCAAATCTTTGCTTTAATGGATAATAAATACGGTAGCTACCAGATTCAAGAAACAAAGATATGGTCTGTAGTATTGTTTAGATAGCCTAAGATGCAACCACTATTGCTATATTATGAAACTTCAGTTCTGAATTTTCAAGGTTGATCATTTGCTTTTAATTTTCGACCAGCACAATATATAGAATTGTAATTCTTGTTGAGTAGCAAGAATAAGATTATTTGGGTTTGGAAAGTAATCAAGAAGAGATCCAGAAATTCAGCAAATAAATTCATTTTTAAACAACTCCACAGTCATAAGTTACCCTGACTGTGGGCAGAAGTATAGAGTAAGGTTGAATTTTCCATGAATTTTTTTGTGTATCTTCAAGTCAGTGTTGACTCTTGAGGTCTGCCTAGACAAGTCCCTGCAGTTTTCCTAGCAAGATTTCAGAAGTAGTTTGCCATTGCCTTCTTCCTAGAGCTGAGAGAGGGTGACTGGGCCAAGGTCACCCAATTGATTTTGTGCCTAAGGCAAGGCTTAGTTCTAACTATCTCCCAGTTTTTAACGTTTACCCTTAACCATTACACCAAGGCTACACCAAAATAATGACCTTTTTTCAGGGGGGAAATAAACATTGAAGACTGGCAAATCTCTAGCAACTTCCTGAAATACCAGTTGTGAGGCTTCTGCTGTCTTTTTAAATCGTTTAGTTACAAAGTGTCCGGGAGACCAATCCTGTAAACAATGCAATGTGTACATATATTGTTTTTGTTGCTGGGCAATCTTCCGCTTGTGAAGTTCTACTGTAAGTATAAGCAGAAATTGAATTAAGGGTGGGTTTTTTTGCATAAATTTGTATAATCTTGGGATATATCTACTGCCAACTCAATTTTCCTGTGAAGAAGAGGATGAGTAATCAAGATGTAATTGTTTTAAATGTGGGTGGGCTTAAATTTACCACAAGGCCTTCTACACTACAAAGGTTCCCTGAGTCAAGATTGGCAAGAATGTTGAATGGCAATGACCCTGAATTTAAGTTGCTAAATGGGCAGTATTTTGTGGACCGTGATGGAGTTCTGTTCAGCTATATTTTGGATAGCTTAAGAACG